>NC_081415.1:99434295-100124295 GCF_030272615.1 Cryptomeria japonica | reverse complement strand
TTCTCATTGTAATGTTCTATTAGAGGGTGTCAATTAGCACCTTTCTTATATGTTCTTATCACTAATGCACTTATTTTTCTATATGAAAAATACAATCACATGAGCTTGATTAAGGGAATATTCATTCCTAATAATGATGGTGTGCTTAATTTCCACTTTGGAAATGATTGTATGTTATTCCTAAAAAACATCGAAGAAGAGATTTACATTATTCAATCATAGGTTCAAAACTTGCGCATCATAGGACTATTTTTTTATGATCAAGTCTAATCCAATGCCATGATGGATCCTTAAAGATTGGATACATAATAAAACATGGGAAAATTACTTGATACATGTGAAATATAGTTGGTTTAGGATTTTGTCTTTCAAACATGTAGAATTAGTACATTTGTAATCTTAATTATAGGCAACTAAGTCGAGGAAATAAATTTCCATTCCTTGCTAGTAAAATTCAAGTCATAAATAAGATTTTATTGGCCTTTAATGTGTACTACTCATTCTATTGGATGCCTTCTAAGAAGGAAAATGAAGAGAAAAATAAGATCATTCACCAATATTCATGGTGAAATTGGGAATGTATGTTGGTTATAAATATGCCTCTTGGTTATAAATTAAAGGTGGTCTTGGTTTCTTGAACCTTTGGATGCAAGGGATAGCTCTAATTTCCAAATGGATAATTAGAATAATATCAGTTAAAGAACCATGGAAACATCATTTTCCACTACATCATTATTGCTACTGCTAGTAAGAAATGGTAGAATGTTGGATGGAATGATGAAATTTTATTTTATCCTTTATTTTCAAGATAACATCCTCTTTTCTCCTTCTATCTATATGGAAGGCTTGGCATATTACTAGTATGTTTTGATGCTAGAATGATGCCTCCTTATAGCATGGATTTAGGTTTGGTAATTATTCTATCTAGTTAAATAGGCACCTATAATATCATGGTTTGTCTCTGGCTATTGACTTCCTTATCCATGCTTCTTAATGCTTTAAGAAAAGAGTTCACCAATTTGGTGATATTTGGTATTTTAATTTTAATTAGACCTCTTGACAATTGTTGAAGGACAAATATAAATTAAATAGCATGGCTAATAGATTTTTATTTTTGTTAAATCATTCCTACCAGTTGATCTTGCTATGAAACTTTGCACCTTGTTCCATTGTAATTTTATCAAAGACTTGATTTGGTTGTCTAAATATCATTTTTATAGAGTCCCTTTATACAAGATTTGTTTAAAACTTCTTCCTATTTTTTCACTCAACCTCAGCTAGAACAAGCATTGGGGGTGTAGGTTCAGTGAAACGATATGGAGAAGTTTGAGAGGAAAATTTTAGAGGTCTAAAGAAGAAGTAAATGCTCATATTTTAGCCTAGAAAGTTCTACATTACAAATTGTCAGTTAGTGAGAGATCAAAATTTGTGATCTAATCTATCAAATTCTCTTTTTGTTAGCATAATTAAAAATTAAAACATATATTATAGGAATGTTCCATAACAAGTGAGAATTAGAATGTTAATTCAAGGACATTCTTGTCATTTTTCTCTAGTGTACAACACCATAATAGTCTGTCACCTTGCCAAACTTTTTGTCACCATTCTGATCATTGAATGACAATTGATTTAACAAGGAGCTAAATACTAAGTTGGATTTTAGAACCTGACATTTTATTATTGGTCATCATTCCATACTCAACATTCGTTCTTCATATAACAGCCAATTAAAAATAACTATGTTTAACGTTCAGATGTCCAAATGAGATGTTTTGGCACTATGAACTCTGACATTATCTGAGAATAGCGATATTTAAATTCTATTGCTGCCAAATTCAATCGCTCTAGGAATCGTTGTGTTTAGAATGAACTAGAGAAAAACAACACAATTAGGGTTAAACAAAACTATCATCTATCTGCAGTCCTATTTAGTATATAGATAATTAAAATTAAAGAATTACTTACAAGAAAATTATATAAAGGCAAACTATTAGCCCAGAAACAGATTTAAGATATTAAATACTACAGAAGTTACAATGAAGCAAAATTGGAAGAAAACTTTTTGGCATCTTGCGTACAGTCTTATTCAGATATCCTTTTATTCTAATAATCTTGTATCCAATCTTATTCAGATCTTCTATTCAGAAAATCCATGTTTTAAATGGTACTAAATATAGCTATCGCCCACTTGCTATATCATTTAAAATCTAGATTATCAAACTCTAGAGTAGAAGAATATCTGAATAAGACTCAACACAAGGTGTCAATAGTTTTCTTACACTTTTTAGGCTAATATTTCTTACAATTTCTAGACTAATATTTCTTTATAAACACTTTTATTAAAAAGAGTTTGAGTTAATTACTCTAAATGAAAATTCAATGGGAAATGTTGAGGCACTTCAACTGAAATAGTGAGGCGTTTTATTTTGGAAGAATTCAGGCACTTAGAAAGGTTGGTTTCTACATAGACAATCACAAAATCACAAGGTTGGTTTCTACATAGACAATCACAAAATCACAACTAAAAAAATTACATTGTCACTCTTGGTTTGATTGATGTTAAAAATCAGAACCAGGCTTAACCATTGATCTGCATGCCACCCATTTATCTACTTATTATGTACATTGGAAACATCAAGAAATAATTATCATTCCAACATTCTTCAGCCTGTCTAATATAATATTATATATTTATAAACCAACACCAACCTGTCCAATCTAATATTAAATGTTTGTAAACCATGATAATGATTGTCAAAATCGGTAAACAACTACCCCTACAAGACAATTTAATAACAACCCACTAAAACTTATTCGCTTCCAATTTGCTACCACTTCAACTATTTCAAAAACTCAACTTTCTTTGACATTGTAGCTTTGGAGTATAATCATATCCTTGGTTTTAGTGGTTATATTTAATTCCATTAAGAGAGTGGGGTGAGATGTTTTAACTAAATTTAAATTAACGATATTAGCTCCGGTATTCCTCTACAGTTGCAATAGTGTTAAGAGGTATAGAACATGGAAACAAAATATAATCAGTTCCTCAATTTTGAGTAATGATTAAGTTTCGTATATCTCTACAGTTGCAGGCTTGCAGCTGTAGAGAACAATTAAATTTTAGTGAGCACATCTTTCCTGTTCTCTTAATGGAATCAACTATGCTAACCACTAAAACCGAGGCCTATAAGAATTTGATTTTACACAAAAGACTCATAAAAAGTTGAAACAACAGGACATCTCTAAAATTAAACTATGCTAACCACTAAAACCGAGGCCTGTAAGAATTTGATTTTACACAAAAGACTCATAAAAAGTTGAAACAACAGGACATCTCTAAAATTAAACACCCAGAGAGTAACAAGCAGTCTTAGGAACCAAAAGAAACAATGTATCATCATGATTCACAATACAGCGGAAAAATGTTTGGCATGACAAGAATTTTTTTGGGAAAAACGTGGCTAACCTGTACACGCACAGCGGCTGCATGAGAGGGAAGAAGATTATGCATCACGGTATATTGAAAAAACATACACAGCGAAGGCGAAACGTAGAGAAAGAAGATGAGAAAAATCATTTCGGCGAGTGTTATATTGCAAGCGGGCGGGAGTTTTGCAGTTGTTGGATGCATTTAGTTTCAATGGAAGCGAAATTGGGCACGGAAAGGAGTGCGTAGTTGCAGCATTTATTATGATCTTTATCACTTCCAGTTCGGTGGCATCAAAACGCGGCGTCAAAGGGAACGATGTGCAGGAAACCACAAAACGGAACGGCAGGGGGTAAATCCGGAATCCAGAATCCGGAATCTGGAGGCGGTTCGAGGCGAGGTGTTTTCGCGGGTTTCACGGGCACCGTTCGGGCAGAGACGAACGCGGCAGGGGGAGGACCGAGGCAGCGCACGGCTATCCAGGCGGTGCAAATTTTCCCCTGGATAGCCAGTGCCAATCTTCCTTGACCTCACGAACTTCTTTGAACAACCTACTTTCCCTCTTTAACTGTTAGAATCTTTAATCTTCTCCCGGTTACAAAACTTGTTCAATCTGTTTTTTTTTAAATAGGGCAACAATCTTTTCAAAACAGCTACACTTTGACCTTCAACGATTTATACTCTTTGTTTTGATTATGGCTTTTCTTCGAAGTTAACACTCTGAACTTGCTCTTAACCTGGTCTTCTTACCCTGGTGTGTGTTCTCACAGCTGCAAGCTCCTCAAAAATGGCTGCAACTTCAGAATGTTCTACTCTGACTTATTTTTTGCAATCTTAATCTGCTCTATTTAATATCTTCAATCTTCCCATAATCTTTTACTATACTCTGATACCATTTGTAGAAAATTGAAACACCAAAAACTAGAAAAACCAAAGCACATATTTTACACAAAAAAAACTTTTATTCAATCATGCAAAGCTGATTGCACAGTGCCTCTGTTAGAGGTCTTTCTAAAGTATATCATTCTTAGAAGCAGAGCATCTCTATTTAAAGATACCAATCCCTAAATTTAGACTAAAACTTGACTCATTTTTGGTCCATACAAATTCTCATGCATTTAACATGCACAACAAAATAGAACTCTGATTTTTCAACTTAAAACCCTCAAAGAATCATCAAGGGCTACAGCATGCGGTGAACGGTGAGTATGACGGTACATGATGGTTTATTACGGTGGATCTGCAGTGAGCTATTCAAACTGTTACTTGGGCATCAGTTCTGCACAGTGTGCAAGTGGTGCTCTTTCATAAGCTTAACAGCAACGGCGAAATTCCATTCCTGACACAACAACCACCTTGACAACCAGGACGTTAAGTTGCACAGATCATGAAATTCAGATTTGGACTTTTAAACGTTAACCAAATACAAAATCTATTTTGTGCAGTTCAAACAGGCCTTGGAGAAGATTAGTATTGTTAGATGTGGGAAGATGCAGAACGTATGTTTTACAACCGGAGTAGAGGGACAATACCTTGCATGGTCTGCAGTTTCAAACCATGATCACAAACCGTTGCCTCTGTTTTAAACGAATACAAGCAAGGGAACATGGATGGAACATGGATCCATGTTCCCTTGCTTGTATGCTTTTACCCCAACGGCTTTATGCTTCACTTCTATTTCTTCCATTTTTTTCAGTATCCAACATACTATTAATATTCGTTTAATAAATATTTAAACGGTTCCTCACCATATTTATGACGTAATCCTTCATCTGTTTAGACAGTAAAACAATGTTTAAATTTAAAACAATTATTTAATAAAAAAAAAAGAGTTTACACATCAAAAGATTTAAGAAAAGCATCACTTCCCTCAGTAGAACCAACTGCTCAGCGTTCTCCTCCTCTTTTCCCCTCGACCTGCCGCTTTGTGTTTTGGTAGAAAAAAGCAACACACACTATCTTTCAGGAGAAAAAAGGCTATCTTTCAGGAAAGGCTGTAAGACATTAGTATAGGATGTGATTTATTTATAGCCGAAATTAAGATCCAGACGGCCTTTTGCCAGCGGTGCATAATTAATTAAAATCAAGTTAAGAAAAAGGCCATTTAAGATGCATCATTAAGTGTTCCAAATTCCACTGGGCATATACGTACTTTTATTCCACTGTGTTCATTGTTTTGTCAACATCTCAATTAATGGGCATTAAATTACGTACGCTAAAATCTTTTCCGAAATCTAAATTGGATTTCGAAGTACTCTTTGGATTGAAGGTGTCCTCTACGTTCTGTTTGGAGGCAGCTGTCGTTGTCTGTGTAGCAACAGAGAAAAAGCCTGTGGTATTAATTTTGCACCATTTCTGTGTGGCAACTGAGAAAAACCCTTGGTATTAATTGTATTTTCGCATTTGACTCTTTTATTTGTTATTTCTTACACTGTTACGGCAATGGCTACGCAGCGGACAAAACGGCCAGCCCATGCCATGCCTTCCAGCACTGGCTATGCAGCAATTTAAACCGCACCTACTTCTTAGCCTTCTGTGCCTGCCACTTCCTGCAGCATCGTGCAATCCTCTCTCCCGTCCGTGCAACTCTCTGCGGCTTCGAAGAGTGTGCCCTCCGCTTTGCAGTTAAAAGGAATTACGCTGCCCCTTTAAAAGAAATTATTTATATTTTTGTTAAATTTTCTATATATTTTTTTAAATGTATTTTATTTATATTATATTTTTTATATTTTTATTTATTATTATATTTTAAATTTTATATATTTGTTTATATTTTGTTAAATAAATTTATTAAAATATGTTTGATATATTTTTTTATTTTGGTAATGTATTTTATTTTTAAATTTTTAATATACTTCTATATTTAATTTTATAATTTAAAATTTAAATTATAATATTACATAATTCATAAATAATTATATAATCTATATTTAATATAAATTAAAATATATTTTCTATGTATTATATAATATTTAAATATATTATATTTTATATAAGTATTTTATAATATAATAAATTTTATGCATTACATAAATTTTATATGTTTTATTATGATTCAAAAGTGAATAGTGAATACGCTTTTACTTATAATTCAAAATCATTAAAGTATATTATAAGTGAAAGTTTATTCACTTTGAATTATAATTGAAAGTTTATTACGTTTTGAATTATAATTAAATTTAATAAATTTATAAAGTTTTAGTTTTTTTCACTTTTAAATTATAATTACACTATGAATTATGTAATATCTTTTGAAGTATAAATGAAAGCTTATTCACTTATAATTCAAAAGCATAATTATGTAGTATCTTTTGAAGTATAGATGAAAGCTTATTCACTTATAATTCAAAAGCTTTCATTTATACTTCAAAAGATATTACACTATGAATTATGTAATATCTTTTGAAGTATAAAAAGATATTACACTGTGAATTATGTAATATCTTTTGAAGTATAAATGAAAGCTTATTCACTATTCACTTTTGAATCATAATAAAACATATAAAATTTATGTAGTGCATAAAATTTATTATACTATAAAGTACTTAAAAAATATAATATATTTAAATATTATATAATACATAGAAAATATATTTTAATTTATATTAAATATAGATTATATAATTATTTATGAATTATGTAATATTATAATTTAAATTTTAAGTTATAAAATTAAGTACAGAAGTACATTAAAATTTTAAAAATAAAATACATTACCAAAATAAAAATATATATTAAAAATATTTTAATAAATTTATTTAACAAAATATAAACAAATATATAAAATTTAAAATATAATAATAAATAAAAATATAAAAAATATAATATAAATAAAATGCATTTAAAAAAATATATACAAAATTTAACAAAAATATAAATAATTTCTTTTAAAGGGGCAGCATAATTCCTTTTAACTCCTTTTAACTGCAACAGCGGAGGGCACACTCTTCGAAGCCGCAGAGAGTTGCACGGACGGGAGAGAGGATTGCACAATGCTGCAGGAAGTGGCAGGCACAGAAGGCTAAGAAGTAGGGGCTAGGAGGTGCAGTTTAAATTGCTGCATAGCCAGTGCCCATGCCTTCCCATCCCCATCCCCATCCCCCATGCCATCACCGTCCACTCAAACAGTCCCATCAAAATGTTTTTAATTTTTTCCAGCATAAAATCAGAGTCTCAGAGGCTGTGGCCAGAGGTAGGAGAGCAAGCCTAAGGTAACCCCGAACTGGCGGGGTGGATAAGACAATTAGGTTAGTCGGCCTATCCAGGCAATGAGGGTTCGAACCCCGATCTCCCCACTCAATCAAAAGCCAAACACCATACCCTAAAAGAAAGGACCAGACCTTAACTGGAACGAGGTAGCCAAACGGATCACGCTCACTAGTGCACCCTTAGCCATCTTTATTTCCATCGAATTGCCCCATCGGAGCGAGTGCCGCCACCACCCCTTAGTCACGCATTTCCAAGAGCCATAGGAGCTTCTCTCGGATACAGGTATAACGCCTACACATCCCTATCTCCATCGAATAGTCTGGAACTGGAACTGGAAAATGTGAAAGCTTGTTTAGAGGGACTTCATCGGAAGTTACCGATCGATACCTCAAGTTGTTCTTGAAGTTGGGATAGTATTATTGTCCGGCCCTAGTAAATAATCTAAATGGATTTATTAGTATTGATTCAAATCTGGAGCAGCAGTGTCAAAACTTATTACAAGTTAAAAATGAAGCATATATTGTTACTATGGTTATTTTTACCTAGTAAATTGTCTAGCAGAAGAATTCAAGATGCCAGTCATCAAAATCATCGAAGTACTGCCTCAAGTCAGTTTTTCTTTTAATGATTCTACTTGCTTTGGTAATGCCTTGTCTATTTTACTCAAATAATTGTGATAGGCTAATGTTTATTATTTTAGGTTGTTTTTCTCATCCTTGATCACTATTTAGCCTGGATTTAGACTAACATTTCCATTCTGGCTTGACATATTTTCTTGCTTTGGATTTTTCAGATGGCTTGACATAATTTAAAGATCTTATAGAATAGAGCTCCATTGTACCAAGTATTCGAATTCTTGAAAGGAATTATGAAGATGCAATCCATGATAGCGAAGAAACATTTTTGGAGTAAAGGTATTACATATAAAATATAGAATGTGTTTATAATTGTAGAAAAAACTGCAATGTTTTTTAATACAGTCATCATTTTTTTATTTTGCTCAACATTAATTATTACTTGCACTGGAATGTCCACTCAGTTTTGAAGCATAAAATTAGTGACTTTTGGGGCATGTTGCAAGTATTATATTTTATTTTATTTTTAGCATTGAGAGATTTTTAATTAAATGTTACAGTTTCATTTCCTTCTTTTACTTTGGAGTTATCACAAACAATATAGTCTCTGCTAAATTTCGGCTTGTAAGTTCCTTACCCAGTTTCATTATCAATTAGTTGTTCTTAAATCTCATGTAAAACACGATTAAAAATTATAGTTGATAAAAACAGTGCTAAATTCAAAAGTAACTCATCCAATTTCTCATGTGATATATGATATATATTTTATGTAATATAGACTTATACCCATTGCATCTGCAAGAAATCATCCAAATTGTAACACTTAAACCCCAACAGTTAAAAGGCCATACCCATCGTATCTACCAGAAGAATTCAAGATGCCAATCATTAAAATCATCAAAGTACTGTCTCAAGTTTTTTAGTCTTAAATTTGCCCTCTCAATATGTAATGTTTTTCTATACATCTTTCTGTTACAAACACAGAATATTGTAAATAAATTAACATGTGCTAACTATTCTACAGCAACCTTAGAACATATAGACAAAATGTCTAAACAACATGTTTCCACCGATCACCATTACAAGGATTTTACAACTCTTCATGTTTATAGGTATTTTGAATTTTTATTATTTTGAATACCCTACATCTCCACTCACCATAATAATTTTTATTTCTTTCACTTTCATTTCTATAAAATGTTATGTCTTAGAAACTAACCCTGTTTCTCTCAACCTCTCTCTTATTGACTATTTTCTCTCAACCTCTTTCTTATTGATTATTAATATAATGTTATCGATTTTAGGAAAGTGTTTTCTTTATGAAATTGAACAAGCTAATTTGTAAAATCAACGGTTCAACTTCTTCCAAAAGAGATCCTTAGTTATAAACAGTTAAGTAGTATACGAAAACAACAAAAAAAAAATTGAAATCTGACATACCGTTTGAAAGTTCTATGTAAGCGAAATTAACTATGTCCACTACTCTACACTTCCCTTACCATCTTTACAACTTTGATAGTTTTGCATGAAATAAATTAATTTAATTTTATCGGTTCATATTTTACCACGTTTTTTTGGGCCTGCAGCCTGACACTTTCGTACGAAATAAATTGAAAAGTAATAGATCGGAATTCCCCTAAATAGTGTATTCACCTACGTATAACGTTACGCCAGATGGAAAAGTAGTAAAAATTAAACATACTTGTGCTCGAGTTAATTCTTTCAGATTACTTTGAGTTTTTTATCTTTAAGATTTATGATATTTAATATTTTAATAATATTTAATTATTATATGATTATATTAAATATAGTCATTAAACAATTATTTATTAAATAATAATAATGTTTACAATCTTGGTTCGATGAAAATGGCATACCGTCAAGAAAGAACTAGGAGAAGAAAACCTTCGGTTGTAGCCCTTAAAAAGTCTAAGTAAGAACTACCCAAAAAACTCATAACTGACACACCCATGCACCCTAAACAGAGACCCCATTACAACAATAGCAAGAAGATACATAGCTTGAACCACCACCCAATAACAACCCCCAATACATTTGAAAATTTGAACAAGAAGAGTCAACCCAAGCAAAGAAACAGACAACTCATGAGCTTGTGAACCAATTACTAGAACTCTCATCTGAAGGATTTCCAAGAGAAGAAGGCATTGCATCATCCAAAGGAGGAGGAACCACTTGTAAAGGCTCAACAACCGAGGAGTAGCCAACATAGATGCCCGCAGAACAAGAAGAAAATGAATTCTCGTGAAAGTCTCAAGAGCAGGAGCCAAAATAGGAGGCACATGATCGATAAGCCTTTACATAGCTAGCAAATAGTCATCATAATTACCACTAACAAGTCCACATCTAATAGTCATCATAATTACCATAAATAAAACATGAGGGCAAAAGGAACATATCTGCAATTATACACACCATAGAAGAGTCCAAAAGCAAATCCATACAAACATTAAGAAAACGAGAAACCACCTCACGCATGCAAGAATTTGCATTTTCCATTATCCAAACTCTTCCCACGATCTTTTTGACTACATAAGAAACCTTTGGAGAACAAAGATTAAATATTTTACCAATTTTTTCATCATCGTAAACATGATCATCCTGAAAATCACCAAGAATCGGAGGAGCCAAGACTCTATATTGACATTACAATATTGGAAACGACATGAGAAACCCAAAGAATTCCCAAAAACAACACACCAAAAATAACAAAGCATGCTCGAAATGAGAAGAGAAGCACATAAATAAAGCCAGGACCAAAGTGTAATAAATGCTCACACAGGTTGATATATGTAGTCATCATATCAGCGACAACTACGAATGTGTAAAGATGTCATTAACAATCAAAACAAGTACAACAAGCCATCAGAGCACCATAACAGAAAATGAAAAATACATGGATCGATTATCAAAGCAAAACTTCGCACATACCAAATCTCTTGTCGTACCTTATATCTTTCCAAATTAAGATGCCAACTAAAGAGAAGAGTCAAATCAACTATGAAGCCAACATCATTTTAAAAGGAGGAGCGAGTAAACAATAATTGCCAAGGGCTCCCATCTGTACTAAATGCGAGACTTGAGAAATAACCAAGCAAATGAACAAGGCAAGATAACCGCCTCTAATGCCACCAAGGCTAATGATGAAGATAACCATGGAAAAGTTGTCATCACCCAATCAGAAAACACGACACAAATAATCCACAACAGAAATGCAAGCCGCCAAAGAACCACAAACTAGAATGGATAAACTTACAAAAAAGCAGTACACAATCCTCTACGTGAGACATATACCCATGTCAAATCCATAGGGGATGAAACATGCGACACATGCCTCACCTAAAAAGATGCAATACTGCAAATCCACACAATTTTGATCACATGTTAAAGTACAAAGTTGCAGAATAATCATCATGTGAAATAATGAAGAAGACACGCAATATCCATAAAAAATAAACCATGTGAAAGCTAGGTCGCACTCTACATGATGAAAACAAATGTCATACATGCTAGATAATAGGAGTGCAGGGGCACCACTAAATCTGGAACATATCCCAAATGAATCATCAAAGAAAAGTGTGAAACTGACACCGAGAACCTTAAAGTACTCTGAAGGAATTTGGAACCCTTCCATCAACCAAAGAAGGGATATCAAGTGGCCTAACATCTAACTAATTAGCATGGAGATCAATCGCTAAATTTGCTAAAAGTCTGCAGTAACATTAATCTCTCTATAACAATGAGAAACCAAGTAACTTATTATCTAGCTAAAATTTATTAAAATATAGTCATGGTTTATCAAAGTAACTTATTATCTAGCTGAAATTTATTAGCTGACCTAGTGATTGTATTGTTGTTTATTGATACACTCCATGAAGCATGTACATAAGAAATTAATTTTGTGAGTTGGTCAAGTAAATGTGACCAAAATGTAAAACTTGGTGTCTTGTCCATAGTTTTCTATGATAGGGCACTATAGGTTTATCATTATATTTTAGCTTCTAGATACTTATGTTAATATTCATGTCTTGATTAATTATTATTATTTTATGAGATATAGATGTACTTATTTACTTCCTATTAAGCAGATGACCCTGACATGTGCATTAATTTGTTATATATTAGCGAGTAATTTTCCCACTTGACTAAATTGGTTTGATTTATAGTCTAATAGTGATAATTTCGAACGTTTCACTAAGTATCCTTATTATATTCCTTGATTGTACTCCAATTGAGTACAATATATACATGTTTTTTAAACCTTGCATTAACTTGGGCCTAAATAAGAGGTAATTTTGAAGTATGTATATGTTCCAAATTACTAGTGATTTTTTACAATTTATTAAATAATTTAAGATTCCTCATTTACTATAAATAAAAATTTAGGAATGAATAATTTATTATTTTGGTGATCAAAATAATTTCATTTTTGGGGAAAAGGGGGAAAAATAAAATTAAAATTGACCTATTTAAATTTTAAAAATTCCTTGGGTTATGCCATAGGGTAGAAGAATGTAGAAAGAGATCTGGAAGGAATAATCTAGGATCTCATAGATATCATACATATGAGTAAAATGTATCAAGGAGTAGATACATGCATATCCCCTCTTTCGGTTATGTAAATGATATTTGTTATAACTGCAATAGATAGTGCCATATAAGTTATGAATGCAGGAAGAAGAACTTGCAGTCATATGACAACCGATATAACAACTATGCTCAACATAGAAGTGGATATAGAGCATATGAGAGACAAAACGTTGCATGGAACAAAAGTAGAAGAGGTTTTGTTCCTACAAGATCAAGTGGCCCGCAAGTTTCGGTTGCAGGATACAACAACATGACCAAAAGAAGATGGTCAAACTGGTATGTTAAGAGATTCCCCAATCATGAAGTTGGGATGGATGTTGTGTGCTCATATAGCACTGCTTCCGGTCATGATGTAGAGTCCGGAAATGAAATGACTCATCAACAGAAGAAGGAAAGACCTGCTCCCAAGACTGAAAATGGGAAGAAGGATGTGACCAAGCAAGTATGGAGGAAGAAGAAAGAGGATGCAACCATGGACCGACACTATGCATTCAATGCACAGGTGATATCTCCTAAGTCTTAAAGGAGATATAGGACCTTAGGGGGAGTAGCACATTGACTAGATCATTCACCCCCTCAGTGAAGAAGGACACTTGGAAGAACAAGATGTTGTCAGTATGAAGGATGGAAATGAGAAGAAAAGTGTGTGTAGTGGCTGCCATGGCTACACACCTATAGATCAGAGTTGGATCACTACTGCATGTGTCAATGTATGGAGATTAACAATTGAAATCGGGTACATAGTGACACAAAATGCCATGAGTTATAGAAAGGTGCTCTGGTAGTGATTATGGACCGATACAGGAAACTGATATGTGCAGGATATTACCGGCATAAATGCTAATAGGTACTTGCAGGTTATGTAAGACAATGAGGTTGGAGATCATTGCATTAGCTTTGATAACATGGAATGGAAAGCTATGTCTTGGGTGGTTTTGATGAAGAGCAGAATGACATATGTTGGCCTGGTTGTTGATCATGCGGGCATACATGTTTTTGGGCTAATCGGTTTGATTCATGGCATGATGATGACATTCTATGGCATTGTGAAGATCCAGGATCATGTCATAGGCTGTGGAGGATATGATGGAGCTGAAGGATCATCAGATGATCACATATGCACAACTCAACTGGTATAGAGAGTTGATTATAGCTCTGGTTTTGGACTTGACCGACGGTGTGCACATGAGATGTATGAATCAAGGGGAGTTGACAACCATGCTTTCCGATTTGTATCAGACTTACTGGACACAAAGGGTGTGCAAGTGTCTATGGTTGTACCAGTGTGATGATGTCTTTGTATGTGTTCGGGGCTATGAGATATTTTAATGCCTATTCATTTGAAATCATAACTAGATCACTGGAAGTGTTGTCTGAAAAGAAGGAGTGTTACCTACAAAGGTGACAATACAGTTGGTATTAGAGAAGATACAATTGGTATCTGTGTCATCTTCAACACTTGATATCAGCTATTTGGGGTCAAAATAACTTTTGTATATCAAAGGGCAGATGATGCAGTCTAACCGATAGGTAAGTTTTGTTCACTGACACATGTGCCTTCAATTGGTCTCAGACTTGTATATGCAAAGGCTTTTGGTTTGTATATACACTTTGTTGCTAAGCAATTGGTGTCAACTGATGGTTGAGTCCTCCATCTCAAGAGATGTAACTTGATAAATTGTACCAATTGCTATCAAAAGAGGAGATGCATCCGGTAAAGAAAAAGGAGAGAAAGATTTATGTCAGTGCCCGATAGATACAAGGAGAAGTGAAAAACTTGAAAGTTCTATTTTCTATTGTTGTCAAAGGGGGAGAAAGATTCTGTAGTATACCGCATACTACATGTGTGAGAGTTGGATCACACAAAGGGGGAAAGAGATTATATAGTATGTCGAATACTACATGTATTGACATCAATGCCAAAGGGGGAGATTGTTGGTATTGAGTTGTCATTGATGTCAAACGGTATAGAAGGGCTACCAGTATATGAGATGTATGGGAAGCATTATCTTGGATGCATAAGGGATTAGATATCTTTGATAGATCACCTTGTGTTGCAGTGCATCGGTAAGGGAGAGAATGTCATTAAGTACAATGACCATTGGAGTCATAGTTGAGTCATCAGTACACAAGTTAGTGTCTGACTTGTGTGGAAGATATGGATAGGAGATCGGTATGATATAACAACTGGTAAATGATGACATATGTGAGTGGGCAAGATGTTGAGTTGTTAATTATGATGAAGAGGTGGAATGTTACCTAAATCACATCAACACCGAAGGAGAAGGATGTGCAGGTCACCAATATGTTGTGTGGATGCAAAACAGCAGGACTCCCACCGGATAGAGATGTAATCACCATGTGAAGAGATGACTGACAGTGAGTTTGCCTAATCAGTTCACATGTGCCTGTTTGAAGATATGTTGTACAAACAGGGAAGCCACATGAGTGCATTGCAAGATGCAGATGACAAGGATCCACTGCCACCGGTATGTGGAGCTTATCTCCTATTATGCATAGTGTGCATCATAGTTCTATGATATAAGACAAAAGTAGAAGGCAAGTGTTTGAAGGATCACATCGGATCTACTGGTGAATCAAAGGAATGCCTCAAGTGCATTAAATTAGGGATATGCACTGGACCGATAGGGTTGGCATATTGTGCCACCGGGACAGAAAGGGAAGAGTAAAGAAGTGATGGGTTTGTCACCTTGATGAACTGGCTGAGATGACATCTGGTCTGATGATGAAGAGGGCAAAGTGGAGCAACTGTAGATAGAAAGTGCAACTAGTTTGCAGATGCCTTAGATGGAATCAATTGAAGGTTGATGACATGGTGTCATCGGAATGGCTACTGGTCAGCATGAGAACCGATAAGGAAGCAAAGAGGCTAAGTGAGGTTCTCCTACCTAATGAGAATGTGCATGCTATGGATAGGCATGTCTAACGACCAATTAAGGCGTTACACCCATAGATCAACAATGTGTAGACATAAAAGGTAACCGATAAAGTGTGAGATACTGGTAGTGTTCGAGAACCGATAGAAAAGGAGCGGTTGTGTGTTGATGGTAGGTGATCCTACTTGAACCGACACAGAGATCTAAGCTGAGATGGATACCAACAAGGATGCCATGTAGAGTTGAAGT
This sequence comes from Cryptomeria japonica, assembly GCF_030272615.1. Taxonomy (NCBI): domain Eukaryota; kingdom Viridiplantae; phylum Streptophyta; class Pinopsida; order Cupressales; family Cupressaceae; genus Cryptomeria; species Cryptomeria japonica. The sequence continues at coordinate 100,108,330 of NC_081415.1, read as the reverse complement.
GGCAAGCATGCAGAGGTTGGTGAAGTGCCCATCAACATGGTTGTTAAAGTAGTTAGTCGACATTAAATGAAACAACCACACATCACGGGTCAATGATAGATTGGTGTGGCTCGAGGAAGAATGAACGACAGAGAAAGATCAGGGAGTTATTGACACCTAGATCGAAGAAAGGAAATCAGATTGCAGGAGGACCTCGAGAAGGAAACAACTGGGTCATAAATGTGACTATAGATTTCAAGGCCAGAAATCAAGGTCGGGTTTGCTATTCTTGGCAAACATACTTTCGACAGATGAAAAACGCATGATGGCTTATCCCTCGAAAGCAGGTGTGTGATCCAAGGCAGATCGCATTAGATTGGATGCAGATTTGGTTGGTAGAAGGAAATCGTAGCTGCCCTCTATTTGAATTGATTCTTGGCCAGAAAAATTCAATTTAATTATGACGACCTAAGATAGATAGCGTTGCTGCTGCATGAGAGAAAAATTCAATCAAGTACTCAATGAGTATCAGAAAAGAGACTGAGTGTGTGTGAGTGAGAAACTGGTTGAAGAGTTAAACCAGCAACACTAAAGCAACCGGTAGTCTGTCATTGAGTCTGAGAGGAGTAAACTGATAGTGACCAAACCGACAGTGAAGAGTCGTAGAAGAGTGCGAAATAGGCAAGGAAAGAACCAACATAAGATAGTACCGGTGGAGAGAAATGGAGAAGTTGAGAGGTGAGACAACCGACAGAGAGAACCGACAGAGAGAGAACCGGTAGAGAAGGAGAAGAGGCTGAACCGATAAGGTTACAACAAAAGATAAGGTTGGAGCAGTGAGAGGGTGTGAGAGAGAGAACCGACAGTGAACTGGATAGAAGATACAGTAGAGAGATTTGAAAAAGAGTTACAATATCCATTTGTAACAAGACTATTAACTTGTAAATGATTATGTTTTATATTCATTGAGTTGGAGCTCGGTGTAGGGGTTGTAGCTCCTTGGGTTGGTGCCCCAGACATTGTAATCAGAGATTGATTGTGAGGCTGGACTGGAATAGTATTCTCTAGCAGCATTTCTCATCAAGGTTTTTCCCACCTTGGGTTTTCCTCGTATATGCTGGTGTTATGTGATGTCCCTTTTGTGTGAATGCATTTGTGATTAGTCTCCCCACTAACCGGTAAGCCTACATTTAGTTAGATCTAATAACCAATATATAGACATAGGATAGTTAAATGGAAAAGATTGAGAACCATTGATTCACCCCCCTCTGAGTAGTGCATTGTGTCTACCATTAATTTATTTTTTTAAGAAAATTTCATTTTGTGCCCTTAGAATACATAAATATTTTAAAATGTTAGGAATTTGAAATTTATCACACAAGTGAGTTTTTATTCATATTTGATATAAAAGGACACTTTTTCTTTTTTTGAATCAATAAAATTTGAAGCTTAATTAATGTAGTTTGCATGTAAATTGCTAATTTTTTCCTTCATAAACAAATTCAAGATTTTAACTTTTAAAGTTAAATTGAATTCTTTGTTTTTGTGGAATTTGAGTCTTATTTATGGAATTTGTAATCATCATTTTAAGATCATTCTTTAATTTTGTTGGCCAAACTTTTGTGCCTTGATTTTTATGTCATGTCCAAATAGTGGATTGGCATGATAATCCTAAGACTTGAAGTGTATGGTTAGGAAACTAGTGGATATCAATATTTATCAAGGTATAAAGGGACCACGAATATTGTTATAGTGTTATTTTTTATAAGTGATAAATAATGATATTGGCGAAATAAAATTAATAAAGATAAGGATTCCTATTAGATAGCCAAAGTGTTTTTATCACTCTTATACAAACCAAGTACACTATAAGGAGAGAAATCAACTTTATTATGCATAGATCAATACCATACAAGTGAGTAGTATATAAGGCAAAAACCAATTATTAAAGAATGGTTAGAGTGACAATCAACTGTAGCATAACATAAAGCTACAAATAATGTAAAATACTAGCATTCCTCCATTGTTACATTGTTCCTACAAATGTACCCTTCAAAATAAGGAGCATATTATCACAAAACTTTGGAACCCCCTTAAGGCATACATCACAAAACTTGTTGATTTAAGAAAAAGATACAAATTTTTTACAAGGTATTTTTTTAAAGAAACAAATCTTGAATTAAGTGGAACTACATCAAGCTACCTTGTGACCCTCATAAAGGTGTTGGTCTAAGCTAAATTCTCAAGTTCTCTATTCCTTGAACACCCAAAACATGGACACTAGATTATTGGACAACAATCCATATTGAGAATTACACATGGAGAGATCTTCCATGTTGTCTCTTGACTTGTAAGGTTTGATTCTTGATCACAATCTAATAAATTCTCTAGGAAACAATCCCTATTAAGTTCAACACCAAAAATCTGAACTATTTTTAAAGATCAAACTTTACAATATATGCATTCTTCAAATCTGTCAACCAACAATGAAATCTAAAAGGAAAGCAATAAAATATAAAGCCTAAAATTATTCTCTCTCTAATTACCATCTCAACATGAAAAGATAACTTGAGGTGATGGAAATTCCTCCATCCTAGTGCCACCAACCACCAAATTAATTTCTTTACATTCTATTGTCTTGATATTATAAATGAGTTTTGGGAGGCAACTTTAGGTGTAGCATTAAAGCCTTCAATGTCGCTCTTACATGTAACATGGATGACAAACAAACAAGCAAGCACACTCTCTCTCTACATATATAAATGCACCTTTTACAATATAATTTGATACATGTACAATATTTCGTTATTATAAAAAACTAAATCTCCTCATAGATGCACACTTCTCACATTGATAACTCTTAAAATATTAAATGCAATCAAAACTAAATTCCCCTTTATCTCTAACAATAAAGTAGGTAATGCAATCTAGCAATAGTTTATCCATGCCCTAAAAATTACACAAATACATTGATTTTATTATAAAGCAAACTATTGCTAATGCATGTGAATGAAAATATTATTCGAAATACCAAACTGTAAACTGTATTGGTGTGTAGTAATTCATGCTATGCCACAATGCATACAGTCAATATATATTTTCCCATATAGTCTCTTATTTCTGGGGAATCTACCTTTTCCCAAGCTACACGCTTTAGTTGTGAATATTCCCAGACAACCAGCTCTGACTTGCTCATGCCCACAATCTTTTTGTTTTCTTCCTTCTTGAATGCATCACCTACCTAAAACAATCTATCTTAGCAGCTCTCTTCTCCTCCTCTTCTATCACGAAATTCTTTTTATTAGACTTGTTCACTGGTGATGTCTCCTTTCTAACAGCTCTGACAAATACAACTGCAGAGAGTAACTCTAAAACAAATCTGCTCCTCACCCAAGAGCTCTCACTTGCTCTGATACCATATGTAGATCTAAAAAAAATACTTTTATTTATTCACGCAAATCTGATTACATTGTGCTTTGATACAAATGTCTTTTTCTTATCACAAGTACTTTGACATTCTTAGTAGCAGAGCATCTCTATTTAAGAATAACATTCCCTAAATTTAGAGTGAAATTGGACTTATCTTTGGTCCATGCAACTGTCATGCATTTTGTGCATTCTTCGAACAACATTTGAAACTAATAAATAAGTGGTAAAAGTAATACTATTAATAGTTATTTAAAAACAAAACTATACTTACACTAACTGTCAAACTGTGCATTGCAATTCATGTAAACATTTTTGTGCATTGTTCGAACAACCCATTGAAACTTATAAATAAGTGGTAAACATAATATTATTAATAGTTATTTGAAAAGAAAACTATACTTACACTAACTGTCCATCTGTGTATTGCAATTCATGTAATGATTTTTGTGCATTCTCCGAACAACCATTTGAAACTAATAAATAAGTGGTAAAAGTAATACTATTAATTGTTATTTAAAAAACAAACTATACTTACACTAACTGTCGAGCTATGCATTGCAATTCATGTAACTATTTTTATGCATTCTTCGAACAACCATTTGAAACTAATAAATAAGTAGTAAAAATAATACTATTAATAGTTATTTGAAAAGCAAACTATACCTACACTAACTGTCAATCTATGCATTGCAATTCATGTAATGATTTTTGTGCATTCTCCGAACAACCATTTGAAACTAATAAATAAGTGATAAAAATAATACTATTAGTTATTTGAAAAGCAAACTATACTTACACTAACAATCGATCTGTGCATTGCAATTCATATAAGGATTTATGTGCATTCTCTGAACAACCATTTGAAACTAATAAATAAGTGATAGCTATTTAAAAAACAAACTATACTTACACTAACTATCGAACTGTGCATTGCAATTCATGTAATGATTTTTGTGCATTGCAATTCACGTAACGATGCATGATGGTGAGGCTCATGCATCACATGCCAACATAATGAGAGGTTGCCAATTACATAAGGGAAGATTGTACTCGTAATTACATATTGCACTCTATTGCTGGCTGAACCAGCGAAGGCATTTAAAGAATCCAAAGTGGTGGATTCAAGAAGTCCACCACTTTGGATTCTTTAAACGCCTTCACCGATTGGCTCCCCACCATTGACTATTGCAATTGGACTGGAGTTACTTACGATTAAACCACCAATAAAGTGAAATATGCAATTACAGTACTCGATCTTATTACAACATATTTGTAGGCCAACAGAGTATGCTCACAGAGTCTATGAAATTCAAAAAGTTTAAGTGCCTTTGTCGATTGGCTCCCGATGATGGACTTCTTGACATTTCCTGCGCCCTTGTTATGAATCATTCATCCGAATTCACTGCAAAAGTCCCCCATCCAAATTAGCAGACACCCAAAACTGGAAAATCCAATCCTAAAATATTAAATCCAAGCCAATGTAAGAAAATTTATTGAGAATTGAGAGCATAGAGAAGAACTTATTTGCACTCAAGAAAAAAGTGAACCGACACCAAAAGCTTAACAATCCAATCACTCGACAAAATCAAATCTAATAAAAAGTAATCACAAAATAATAAAATCTATTCACAACTGGTATGCGAGGACTAGGAGACTTTGTTGTTACCCTTGGCACAAGTGCATGCAATAAAATTGAAGATTGAAGAGTAGAGGTGAGAGGACGTTCGATCAGTATTTGGGATATTTCAGATACAGAGTTCACTTGATGATACTTATATATCAGGTACAAATACAGAATATTGATAATAGGACACAAGCTAAGAGGTTCTTTGTTTTACTAAGAAATGTTGAAGACAACTGAAATAAACAGAGGAAGATGAAAGACACTTGAATGCTTTAGCAAGAAGAGCTAATTATTTTCATTGATTAAAAAACTAAATTACATTGCCTCTGTTCTTACAGAGGAATGAACACAACAGTCTAAATTAAGGCTCGAAGACAAAGACTGAGTAGAACTCTCTATTATAACAAATTTACAAGTTGTGCGGTAGTAGATGAAGAAACCTGGCAGGTAATCAAACATGATTTTAGAAAACGTGAAAACAAAACTAAAGCACAAAATCGTTTAAGAGCAGTAAATTGCATCATGAAAACGTGGGAGAAATTCCCGAGATGGAGCAACCAAGAAGGAAAAACTACAAAAAATAGTGCATCTAGAGAAACCAGAGAAACCTTAACAGTAATCAGAGGTTTTCAAGGTCCAAGAGAAATCAGAGATCTCAGAGAAACGAGCGTTTCCCGAGGCCCAGACAAACTAGAGATTTTAGAGGAACCAAAGTAATCAGAGATGGTTCTAGGCATGCTTTCCTTCGCATTCGTCTCGACGAGGCTCCTCTTTTGTTCGTTGCTCGGATGGCTCCTGGTGAGAAAATGATCAAAATCGTCTAGCAATAAGCAAACTAAAGAAAAACTCTTCAGCAGAAACATCGAAATGTTGGTTTTCCTCTCCACCCAAGTTCATTTGCTTTCCAGAATGATGCATCTTCAGAGTATCCTAGCTTAGATTCTTGGGCAAGTAAAGTGGCAACAGGTCCAAACATCATCCCTCTTCAATCTAGGAAGCCCAGCTTTGTTCCTTCTAAACAGGCCTCTCCATTCCAAAAAAAAACTCACCCTTTGCGCTTTCAAATCCACTTATTCGCCCCCAGAATTCCGCGTGACCGTAGGGATCATAGGGTTTTGGGCTTCAAAAAACCCTTTCCTCCTTGGCAAGTCCCTCCCTTTGAACAAAAACTCCAAAAATGGAATAGGAAAGGCATGGGGAGTAAGCTTTTTGTCCTACCTTCGGATCCTCTAAATCCAACAATTGCCCGCCTTAAGGAGAATGCCCTTTTTGCACAATGGTGCGGCTGTTGAGGGAATAACAAAGAAATTATGTCCTGGTGGACCTCTTCTTTTCCAGGAATGATTTCAGTCAGACCATTGCAGAATGATTTTTTCTTTCTAGAGTGTCCAGACTCTACGTTGAAAAATGAAATCATCAATAGCAATCCTCTATTTTTTCAAGGCTCGACCTTCCATTTCTTGGACTGGAAATTCGGCTTTGATCCAGCAAATCACAAATTTCAAAAATATCCAGTATGGCTTTCTTTAGTTGGTCTTCCATCCGAGTTTTGGTGTTCGGAGGCCCTTTTGAAGATAGGAGATGCTTTAGGATCTCTAATGGGCATTGAGGAAGACTTTTTGAATGGCCTCAAAGGGGATGTGGCCAATATCTATGTAGAGATAGATCTAAAACAAGGCTTTGACAGTGAACTAGAGATAATCTTAGAAGTGGGCAGATGGAAGCAGAAAGTTTTGAGATTGGGAAAGGAGATCCCTGACAAATGCATTCTTCGAAATTAAATTATTTGCAATTGCTCGTCAACTGTAGCTAGAGGTGTATTATCTCCACTCCAAACAGTTGCAGTTTCAAATAATAATGACATGAATCCACATAGGGAGGTCAAGGGAATGACGCTTCCAATGGATCCACCTGTTTTAGAAGTTGTTCTTACAAATGATGAAGTGAATCTATAGATGGAGAACAGGGGATTTGCATCCCTAACTATTTCTCCTGTTCCTGCAGCCTCACGCCAGCTTCAAACTCCAAGACCCTCTCAACTCTTAGATGATATGCTTGCAATCCTGAAACAGTCTCTTCCAGGTGCAGGGTCTCTTTCTCCTCCCCTCCTTCCTCCATCTTTTCCCTCGCTCATCCTGTCCTCGATAGTTAAGATTCAATCCAATAAAACTGCAAGGAGTCTATTTGGTCAAAATAAAACCCCTTCTTTGATTAGAGGTGCCTTCAATATATTCTCTTAGAATCCCAGAAAGGTTTTAAAAAGAAAGAATAAAGTCAGGCGAAAACGAGCAAGGGGTGCTCAAACATTAATAGAATCAAGCAAAGGCAAATTTATGCCTCTAGCTAACATTTTATAGGAGGAGGATGTTATTGCTAATGACTTATCAAAGCTAACTTGGAGGTTGAAGATGACTTCTACATCTCATAAGGAAAGATGTTCCCAGTTAAAGCCCTACCCAATTTGCCTCTTAATCCTCTTCTTTCCCCCTTGGAGTCTCCCTCAAAGGATATCTTTGATTGGTCGGTCTCTCCAGTTATAGAGCCTTTGTCATCAAAACATTACTTTAATCTATCGACTGAGCTCCCTTATCTGCTCTTGTTGTTGTCTTCATTGATTCCACATGATCTGGATATGCCCATGGATCAAAAGACTCAGAGACTCCTTCAAGGCTACATGAATGATGATGAAGATTTGGACTCAGTTCTGGATACTCCCTTAGCTATAATGTATTCTAAGATCAAGGAGAAATGGAAACTTAGATTGCATCAGTTTCTAGAAGGAAAGGAGAAACCTGATTTCGGATCCTCCCATCCCAAAAAGGGTCGCAGATCTTTGACTAAAGCAAGAACTCAAGATGGGGCAGCGGAGAACCAATCCAAAATTACAGACCTTTGGAAAGTAGGGAAGGGAAACTCCCTTCCTAAACAATAATGAAAATCATGTCTTGGAATGTTAGGGATCTCAATGCCCCTAACAAACAGAGGGTGATCAAGAGAAGGATTCTTTTGGTCAGCGCAAATGTCACCCTCTTTCAAGAAACTAAATTAGATTGCTAGCAAGTTGTTTCCTTTGGTGTTGGAATTATCTCTCTATTTTAAGCATCTCTTCAATCAACAATTGCTTCATAAGGGACCTCTGGGGATCTAATGATAATCTGGAAGCCTTCTCAAGTTCATGTGGAAGGTGTTGCTTCTAACAAAAATTGGTTGCTAGTCAAGATCACTCGCCTTGAGACAAATTCTTCCTTTTTTGTCATCAACATTTATGGACCAACGTCTCCTCTAAAGAGGTGGCTCTTTTGGCTATCCCTTGATGGGGTCATATCCAACTGTCTAATCAAACAACTCATTATAGGAGGTGAATTCAATGCCATCAGGTATGCATTAGACAAAAGGGGAGGCATTATCAGGTTAGGCTAATATCAAAGATTTGAATGATTGGATAGATAGGAATGGGTTATTAGAAATTGACTCAGGGGACTCCTTTACATGGACAAATAGGAGAAAAGGATTTAGTAATATCTCAGAGAAAATTGATAGATTTTTTTGGTTGGGGGGTCTCAGATCTTTTCCTTTTTTATTTGACTATTCAGTTCTAGCCTGTTCAAGATCCCACCCCTTTCCCATTATGCTCTCCCTTCAAGGTGTTCTTGATACCTCTAAATCTCCCTTTAGATTAGAGAACATGTGAATGAAAGATCCAAATTTTCTAACTTTGGTAGAAGAGTGGTGGAAAGAAGAATCATTTGAAGGCTCCAAACTCTATTGCTTCATTTCGAAGTTAAAATTTGTAAAACAGAAGTTGTTTCAATGGAATTATCAACATTTTAAAAACATCTTTTCCTCCAAAAAATCTTTAGAAGAGCAGTTGGCAATTCTAAATGATAAAATTATTTATGAGGTCATGGATCAAGATTCATTTGAACAAGAAAAGAGTCTACCCACGGAGTATGAGGATATCCTATCCAAAGAAGAAATTTTCTAGCGGTAGAAGTCCAGAGAGAATTCATACAAAGTTCTTCCACAATGTGACAAAGATTCGTAGGAGCAAGAATTGGGTTTCTAAACTAGACTTGAATCAGAATCAAACTATAGAGAATCCTGAAGAGATTAAGAGAGAAATTATTGCATATTACTCTACTCTTCTAAACAATGCTGAAGGTTCCCACGTGATAGAGTAAAAAAAATTCTTGGCTTTGATTCCAAAGATCATTACAGATGAACGAAATCAAAAATTAAATGAGAAAATCTCACTGGAAGAAGTATCTCAAGCTCTCAACTAGCTTCCTTCTGGAAAGGCTCCTAGCCCAGATGGCTTCCCTACTGAATTTTTCAAGAAATGCTGGCATATTTTGGGACAAGATCTTACTAAAGCCTTGAAATGTGCAAGAAGATCAGGCAACTTGCTCAAAGAAATCAATAATATGTTCATAGCTCTTATTCCAAAAAAGGAGAAAGCATCTAACCTAGGGGATTTAAGGCCTATCTCGCTATGCAACACAATTTATAAAATCCTCTCAAAAGTCACGACAAACAGAATGAAGCCCCTTATGGACTATATTATATCAGATGAGAAGACTAGATTTGTCCCTGGCCGCTCAATTCTTGATAGGGTAATTATGGCTCAAGAAGCCATCCACACTCTTCAAAGCATGAAGAGACCAGGTATGATAATCAAGTTAGATATTTCAAAAGCTTATGATAATGTAGATTTGCGGTTCCTTTGCAAAATAATGCAGGCTTTTGGTTTTGACAAAAAATGGATCAACTAGGTGTATGAATGCATTTCTACACCCAAATTTTCAATCTTGATAAATGGAAAGCCAACAGGTTTCTTCTCTTCTTAAGGGGCATCCAGTAAGGAGATCCCATATCACCATTTCTCTATATTATAATGGTGGAAGCTTTAGGGAGGACAATTAAATTAAGACAATCTAACAACCTTCTGGAGGGAGTCAAAGTAGCCACAAATTATGTTGTCACACACTAACAATTTGCAGATGATAAATTTCTGCTGGGTGCAGCAAAAGTCAAGGAAGCAATTCAATTAAAAATGCTTTTGGAGTCCTTTGGAAAGGCCTCAGGGCAAATCAACAACAAAGAAAAGTCAAAGGTTTTCTTTTTCTCCACTCCAATCCCCATACAAGATAAGATCCTAAGAATTTTCAACTGTGCAAAGTAGGCACACTCCCATGCATACACCTAGGCATTCCAATTGACAGAGGATTGAGGAACACTAAGTTTTGGGATCCACTAAAGCTAAAGATGGATCAAAATATAAACTCCTGGAAGGGGAAATGACTTTCGTGGGCTAGTAGATTAGTTATGCTCCAAGCAGTGATCTCGACTCTTCCCATTTATCTTTATCCTTTTTGTCTCTAACTGCCAGTGCAAATTCCTTCATTATCAAGAAGAAGAGAATTTTTTTTTGGCAAAACACTGAAGAAAAGCAAAAAATTGCCCTAATTGCATGGGATAAAATCATCAAACCCAAATCAATGGGGGATTTAGGAATTAAAGATCTTAAACTGCAGAACAAAGCCCTAGAAGCCAAACTAGTCTGGAAGTTTATAAAAGATCCCAAAGCAACATGGGTTGGAATGATGGCAACTAAATATCTACTGGATGAGGACCCCCAAAACCTCCTTAGAGCTAACTCTCATCTGAAGGATTCTAGAACTTGGAACTTCATCGTCTCTTGTAGAAATTTAATTTCAGACTCCCTGTCTTGGGATATTCATGATGGAATCTCTAGCCTTTTTGGGGAAGATTCATAAGGAGGATACCCAAGCATTGAAAATTCTCTTCATATACCAACAGCAGAGCACTGACTTGAGCAACACTGGGGACCCCGAGTCAATGACTATATGGTTTTGGAAAGGACCTCTAGCATGCAAGGATGGAATTGGAAGTTTATGGAAGGATTGTCTATTCTAGATGTCAAAATAAAACAAATTTTAGATCTTATAAGAGTAAGAAATATCAACCCTAGAAGAGGGAAAGATACTTTAATTTGGGCTTCCTCGAAAATAGGTCAATATAATACCAAAGATGGCTACAGAGGTCTAGCTAACTCTCGAAATCAAGAGGAACATGACATTCTAGTTAGGCTCTTTTGGAGCAATAAGATCTTTCCAAAAGAATGGATTTTTGCATGGTTAGCCTCAAAAAAGAGAATTCTTACGACATAAAAGTTTACTAAAATGGGCTATGAAGGACCCTCTAGATGCATCATGTGTAAAGCCCATGCAGAGATAGTTGACCACCTTTTCTTGAATTTCCCCTTTGCCTCAAAATGTTGGTGATGGATTTGTGCAAAACTGGGGTGGATATCAACATTGCCTAATGACATAATCTCCCTTTTTCAATGCTAGCCTCTCTCTCTGAATGAAAGCACTTTGAGCCAGATTCTGGAAATTTTTTCATCCTGCCTTGTTTGAGAATTCTGGAAAGAAAGGAATCGAAGACTCTTTGATAATAAATCTAGGAGATTTCAATCAATTTTAAGCTCAATTGAAACCTTAATTGTTGAGACACTAAACTGTAAATTAGCTTTCTCAACAGACTCATCCAAAATTTTCTCCTCTTAGGATGAAAGTATAAGAAATAACTGGCAAGGAATCAAGATTCCTCCTTTTGGGAAAAAACCTAATGCTCGAAAGGAATCTATTTCGACTCCTCCTAAGCATGGATGGTTAAAACTAAATTTTGATGGAGCCTCCAAAGGTAACCCAGGCCCTTCAGGTATAGGATATGTGGTTAGAGACCACTCAGGGCCAATCATTGAAAAAATGGCCAAGCCAATGCCACCGGATACCAATAATATAGAAGAATTTAAAGCTTTATTGTTAGGCCTACTGGATTGCATCAATCATGGGTTAAGAAACATCATAGTGGAAGGAGATTCAGAGATAGTAATCAATGCAATCAAATTGCAGAAAACCCCAAACTGGTAGCTATAGGCAATTTGGGATAGCATAACTGACAACCTGGTGAATCTAGAGCAATATAAGGTTAAACATATCTACAAAGAAGCTAATACAGAGGCAGATGCCCTCTCAAAATCTACAACAAAAGGCATTTCTATTTGTTAATAATATGAGAGGGGGGGGGGTGAATCATATTAACTCAACAATAAGTATATTCAACAGATTCAACCTTGGTAGCCTTTACTTCTATATGTAACCAAAACCTATAAAACTCATAAGTAGATAACCTTAAATCATCACAACACACTTAACACCAGATTTAACGTGGAAACCCAAATAGGGAAAAACCACTATGGGATTTCGGACCCACTAAGAAATATACCCTTCTAGAGTATGCTCGGTTAAAAGCCAATCATGTTACAGATTACATACACATTGCTAGATGTGACCTGGTTAAGGGATTTCCCTCAGATTTGTTAGAATCTTGCACTTTGTTAGAAGTGACATTGTCAAAGGGTTTCAAACACTCAACTAGAATGTTACCTTGCTAGATGATTTACAAATAAGACTGTTAGGTCCACTCGGTTAAGAGATTTTCTGTTACTTACAAAATAAACAACAGTAATAAAATATATTTGCAACTTCACATCTGAAATGCTAAAGCAGATTCTATGTGCTCAAAATAATCTTGTCATAAGACTTATCTATCCTTCTGTTGGGCTTCTCATTCTGTTCTTCAAACAGATCTTCAAGCTTCTGTGCTCGGTAATCACCTTGTAGCATCACTGTGCCTACATTTGCCCGCATACATTGTTCATCAACAATTCCTTATTTATAAACAATTCCTAACTGCTTAATCTCCTTGATCACATTTCTCATGATCAATCTTAGCCATCAGATCTTCAAACTAGACTAGGTTCATTGTATCCTTCAATCTGAACAACGTTTTTCTTGTCTTGGAACTTGTGTTCCTTCCTTGGTACTTGTGCTAGGTTATGACCATTTAATCTGCGTTGTAGATCTAACTTCTGTATTTTCAATGTCGTAGATCCTCAACAAACTTCTTGCATGACATACCAATCATCTATTAATCTCCAGCTTATTGGCATCCTTCATTTAATAATGCTTTTATTCATCCAATGCATTCTGTTACTGCTTGGTTGAAACTCGGTTGTAACTCGGTGAATACCGAACTTCACTCAGTAAACATTCTGCATTCTTTAACCGATATCAATAACCTTAGGGTTTACCGACTAGGTTCTTTGCTCAGTAACATAGAACAGTATTAAAACCTATCTTTTCTTATTCTTATTCAGTCAATGAATACACATATATAGGATATCAAAACAATCAAAACAACAGAATCTCATCACTGTCTAACTCGGTAATAGTTGCCCATTGAACAACTTATTATTCCCCTTCACATTCACATTCTTTCTGTGTTACTTACCGACATCTTTATATTCATCGAAACACACTTCTTAAGATATGGCAATATCATACTGAATCAGAAAATCAATTTCTTGACATCAATGACAAAATAATATTATTGAGACAATAATCATCCTTTATCAATTATATCAATAATCTCCAACAACCTTTTCAATATCATTATACCAACAAACTTATTGAACTACCAACAATCTCCCATTGTAATGCCAACAATGTCCCCCTTTGGCATTGATGGCAATACCAACTTGATTTATTCCAATTGATTCATATTGTTGTAAATCTTCTCCCGTTATCCTTGATTTCTCCTAAAATTCTCTCCCTCTATCATTAGTCTTCTCCTGTCTTCTCCATTTTGTCTTCTCCCCCTTTGACAACAACGTCAAAAAGTAAAAAGAACTAATTCATGATTTGTTTCTTGAGAAGTAATTTCCTTGCAGTTAAAATATATACAAATGTATCATCTCAGTCTCGGTCAGAGTAACTTGTCTTCAATCACTATTCCTGCACAACTTTAGAAAACTTCCTAAAGTGCATAAATCAGCATCAACTCACAAATGGTATTCTGTAGAGTCATAGAATTGATGCTTTCACCGAACTCTGTCAGTGAGTAGAAGATAGGGGTAAGACCCCTAACTTGCTTTTGAGATACTCAAAAGTGTCCCTTGGCAGTGGCTTTGTGAAGATGTCTGCTATTTGTTCCTTTGTGTTAACATATTCCAGCACAACTTTTTTTTCTTGAACTTCTTCTCTGAGATAATGATACTTTATAGAGATATGCTTTGTCTTAGAGTGCATTACCAGATTCTTTGAAATGTTAATAGCACTAGTATTATCACATAATATAGTTATTGGCTCTGTAACTTTCTCATTCATACCTTCCATCAGTTGTTTGATCCATGCTATATTGGTGCAATTCAATGCTCCAGCGACATATTCAGCTTCAGCTGTTGACTGTGAAATGCATCCTTGTTTCTTGCTAAGCTAACTTACTAGTCTTTCACCCAAAAAGAAAGCTCCACTACTTGTGCTTTTTCTGTTATCAATGTTTCCTACCCAATCAACATTAGTATAGACTTTTAAATAAAAAACATTCCTCTTTTTATATACTAAGCCATAATCTTCAGTGCCTCTCAAGTATCTGAAAATTCTCTTGATTGCTGTCATATGGGTTTCTTTGGGATCTGCAGAAAATCTTGCAACTATACCTATTGCATGTGCTATATCCGGCCTGCTGTGATCATAGATCGGTAAAGTGTCTCATCAACAGATGCAAATTCATCATTCTTTGATAGTTTACAGTTGGTAGTCATAGGAGTACTTATAGGTTTAGATTCCTCCATTCCAAATTTCTTCAAGATTTCCTTTATGTACTTGGATTGAGTAATGAAAATTTCATTTTTCATTTGCAGCATTTGTAAACCTATAAAATACTTTATTTCACTGATTAGTGACATCTCAAATTCTTTACACATTTCATTTCCAAAGTTCTTGCATAAAAAATCATTTCCACGAAAAATAATATCATCAACAAATATGGTTGATAACAGTATTTCATTGTCCTAGTCATTCTTCATGTACATATTGTTGTTTTCACTTGTTCTCACAAAACCAATCTTGATTAAGTAAGAGTGCAATCTCTCATACCATGCTCTAGGTGCTTGTTTCAAACCATATAAAGCTTTGTTCAATTTACATACCTGATCTTTATTCTTCTCTTCAATAAATCCTTTAGGCTACTCAATATTAACTTCTTCTTCTTCTAATATACCATTCAAAAATGTAGATTTAACATCCATTTGATATACCTTGAAATTTTTGTATGCAGCATATGCCAACAGTGTTCTCACTCCCTCAAGTCTTGCCACAGGTGCAAAAGTCTCACCATAATCTATTTCTTCTTCTTGAGCATAACCTTTGCAAACTAGTCTTAATAATATGAGAGGGGGGGGGGGGGGGGGGGGGTGAATCATATTAACTCAACAATAAGTATATTCAACAGATTCAGCCTCGGTAGCCTTTACTTTTATATGTAACCAAAAACTGTAAAACTCATAAGAAGATAACCTTAAATCATCACAACACACTTAACACAAGATTTAACATGGAAACCCAAATAGAGAAAAACCACTGTGGGATTTCTGACCCATTAAGAAATATACCCTTCTAGAGTATGCTCGGTTAAAAGCCAATCCTATTACAGATTACATACACATTACTAGATGTGACCCGGTTAAGGGATTTCCCTCAGATTTGTTAGAATCTTGCACTTTGTTAGAAGTGACCTTGTCAAAGGATTTCAAACACTCAACTAGAATGTTACCTTGCTAGAGGATTTACAAATAAAACTGTTAGGTCCACTCAGTTAAGAGATTTTCTGTCACTTACAAAATAAACAACAGTAATAAAATATCTCTGCAACTTCACATCTGAAATGCTAAAGTAGATTCTATGTGCTCAAAATAATCTTGTCATAAGACTTATCTATCCTCCTGCTGGGCTTCTCACTCTATTCTTCAAACAGATCTTCAAGCTTCTGTGCTCGGTAATCACCTTGTAACATCACTGTGCTTAAATTTGCCTGCATACATTGATCATCAACAATTCCTTATTTATAAACAATTCCTAACCGCTTAATCTTCTTGATCACATTTCTCATGATCAATCTTAGCCATCAGATCTTCAAACTAGACTAGGTTCATTGTATCCTTCGATCTGAAAAATGTTTTATCTTGCCTTGGAACTTGTATTCCTTCCTTGGTACTTGTGCTAGGTTATGACCGTTTAATCTGCGTTGTAGATCTAACTTCTGTATTTTCAATGTCGTAGATTCTCAACAAACTTCTTGCACGACATACCAATCATCTATTCATCTATAGCTTATTGGCATCCTTCATTTAATAATGTTTTTATTCATTCAATGTGTTCTGTTACTGCTCGGTTGAAACTTGGTTGTAACTCGGTAAATACTGAACTTTACTCGGTAGACATTCTGCCTTCTTTAACCGATATCGATAACCTTTGGGTTTACCGACTAGGTTCTTTGCTCGGTAACATAGAATAGTATTAAAACCTATCTTTTCTTATTCTTATTTAGTCAATGAATACACATATATAGGATATCAAAACAATCAAAACAACAGAATCTCATCACTGTTTAACTCAGTAATAGTTGCCCATTGAATAACTTATTATTCCCCTTCACATTCACATTCTTTCTGTGTTACTTACCAACATCTTTATATTCATCAAAACATACTTCTTAAGATATGGCAACATCATACTGAATCAGAAAATCAATTTCTTAACATCAATGACAAAATAATATTATCAAGACAGTAATCATCCTTTATCAATTATATCAATAATCTCCAACAACCTTTTCAATATCCTTATACCAACAAAATTATTGAAGTGCCAACAATCTCCCATTGTAATGCCAACACTATTCACTGGTGGAAGCAGGGAGTCAATCATCAAGGCTAACCTACAGATGATCTTCTTCATTTGCCAAAGCTTATATTAGAAGCAATTTTAATTTTAAATTTTGCAACAATGACTTCCTCTGTTTTGATAAGAGCTCGGTAGGAATTCTCAAAATCAACCTAATTTGCCCAATAGAGCCTTTCTTTTCATTTTTTCAGACTTAACCTTTGGCGTTAAAGTTTGGTGGAACAACTACTTTAAATTCAATTTTTTTTGCCAATTTAAAGAGATGAAGCGGACACGTCATCTAAGACATCACTTATTCTTGGTCTTGTCAAAACAGAATTCTCTCACTCGCCTCCTGAAAAGCCAGCCTGCGGTCTGCCGTCATTCTTAGTACGAGGCATGTGTTGTCCACGAGATAGAGATAAACCCTTCAGACGGAAGATTTGGCATGATTAGAGACAAATATCCTTCGCCACCTTTGCAGGAGAATTCATTGCAAGACATTTCTCATAAATACATGTTGAAGAAAGTGTCACCAAGCCTTTGCTAAGATTTCTTTGCAAGTTATCAAATATTCTATCTCTGCAAACACATTCAAAACAAGTTAAGCTGCTTCAGACCCTCGACAATCATCAAGGTGACACATAATCTAGAAGCTATCTGGTGAGGAGCCATTTGGGTTCATTATGAGCATCTATCCAAGGCCAAATTCATGCTTTGGCACAAACACTCCCATCTCCCTTTCGGCTTCCACCTGTCAAGTTTCATTTAGGAAAATCACGGATTTAAGACTGAAGAGGCTATTGCTATATCCCAAGCCAATTACGATCATCCTGGCTATAAAGCTTATCCTGGGCAGTGGACATATTAGCAGGGAGGAATAACCCCGTGACAACACTAGTATTTCATTTTGGTTTGTCGCCTCCCTCATGGACTTAAAGCTTGACAAGCAAGCAATATGGACCTTCACCAAGAGGCTTTTCCCTAATGACATTCTGCTTGAATTGCAAAAGATCCTTAATAAGATGTGCCATGATTCAGGGGCTCCTCGATCGAGCGAGAGGATTATCTTCAATGTTCCCGACGAGCTTATTAAATACTATCCTTTTTTGCTTGGTCTTACTGGCAAGGACCTTGACAAGCACAGATAATTCGTAGGTATGGGGCTCAGATTCCTCAAATGGCGCTTTCTCGGGGAGAATCTGGAAGATTTCGGTAGGGAGTAAGAGCTTCTTAAATTTTCTAGGCTTAATGGTGTCTTTCCCTCAAAAACAGAAGAGGAGGAACCCCATGTAGAGCAGGGCAGGAGAGGTGGTGGCAGAGGTTTGGGTCGCAGTTCTGGCCTGGGTCAAGGACGTCCTCCGAGTAGAGGCTCTGGAAGAGGCAGATCTCCAAAGCCACCTGTAGATCCAGATGAAGACCCTTAATCAGACAGGGTTTCATGTTGGGAGTTTTACTTGGAGACGTTGCAGAGCCTTTAGTTGGTTGCTTGGTTTTTTAGTTTTTTAAAATAAAAATTAATTAAGAAAAATTTCTTTGTTAAAGTTAAACTTTCATATACTTTGCTAAGATTTTGATTATCGTAGTTTTAAACTTTGAAGGTTTTTTGAAGGTTGAAGAGGTTTCATAATGTTTAATGTTTATGAGATAAACTTATCTTCATGTCGAGCTCAAAATTTTTTGTGGGCATTGGAGTTAGTTTCCCTCTCTGTGCATACTCAGGGATTTGGTTTCAAATTGTTTGTCTTAGGCCCTCTGGATGTTTTGGAAACGTGAACTTTTATGTTGTAATCTCTTTTATTAATTAATATATAAATATGACTCTGCCTTTATCGATAAAAAAAAAACGTAAGAAAAATTAATTCCTTCTAACAAGAAATTTGTACTTATGAAAGAGGATTTGAGTTGCTAGATCCGTAGAATAGACACAAGCTGAATAAAAAAAAATGAGAACCATTTCATGAAAGAATAAGCTGTCACAACACAGAATTAGGCAAAAGGTTACTACCTGAACGTTCCACTTTCACAACTTCCCCATCCTTTCTAATACCACATTGATCATCTCGATTTTTAAAACTCGGGAACAACAAACCAAAATGCAGAAGCCAGCATACATATAACTCGCTATGTGATAAAACAAAAAATAATGATGTTAATCCATTGAAAAAAAACAAAATGGGGTCCTATTCCAAAAAATAAGGATGTAACTAACCCACGAGAAATATGAAGGGGTCCCAAATATCACATGTACAAAGTCAAGAAGGCCAGAGAAAATACAACGATAGACAAGATTGAATCTGCTACAAGCAAACATTTCACTCCAACAATTTTAACAATTCAATCACAAATAAAGCTATTGTAGGTCTAACAAACCTAAAAAATATATAACACTATAACTGTTTCAGGTTGGACCCTTGAACTAAATCTGATATTTATATAGAAGTTATGTAACTTGTTTCAATCACTAATAATCAAATCTGTCTTTTCTATGTTGTAGCAGACATCTCTTTTATTTTTGTTCTTTCTGCTTTCAAATTGGTATCAGAGCCAGTTATCAAGTAGTGTTTTTAAAGTTTGGAGTAGTCAAGAGGGGTCAAGGCTATGGCCCCGACAACCCTAAATGACTGTCATCTTCGTGTGATGCAAATTAAGGAGATCTTTGTTATTTTCTTGATTGCAACTATGTCAAAGCCTAAAGGAAGACAAGAAGAAGAAAAAGAGACAAGAAGAGGAATAGTAGATCACTATGTTTCCTAGCGCCAGAAGAATTTGGTACAATGTGTTAGTGAACAGATATGTCCTTCAACAAATACATACACATACTAACTCCAAATACCTAGGATAAAGGACAACGAGCACCAACAGTTGGATAGATTATCATTGAATTGATAATCTTCCTCTGAATTGAGAGGTACAACTCCCTCTTTACAAGATTTACAATGAATTAAAATGTTGAATATGTCTTTAACCAGAAGACACGAAGGCACGTTAACATCATCCATCAACATGACATGAATGTGATTCATAATTTAAATAACAAAGAGAGAAACAAATAAATAGCACACTGACCATCTATTTGATCTTCCCACATACACAGATCTGATTGAGTCTCTCTCATGTCTCACAGGACAAGGGGGATCAGAACATCCATGCAAAATCAACAAAAGACCCACTCATTAAATTAATTCACAAACTTCTGAAAGTGAAATGACCGAGGAAGCACCAAATGCTGCATAAATGAATATTTATCCCAACAGAGATTTTCTATTCACATTCAAACGCACAGATTTGAAAATACAATTTATTTGTTTGCCATAATGGAGCGAGTATTAAGAAGATTATAAAGCACCAAGAATCTATAATCAAAAGAATGCACAAGTTTACACATAGGCAAAATCTGCATTTCTTTATTTCTCAATACAATCTGGAATACACAGAGATAAATCTAAAAATCTGAGGAAACAAAATGCACTGATCTTTGATTCTGATTTCTCCAGCAGAGTCGCCAAAAATCTGTTGGTAAACAGATTTGTCCTTCTTAAATACCTTTCAACAATGACTCCTGAATGCCCACATTGAAAGACAAAAACTAGAACCAACAGTTGAGTCACTTGCAATGGTGAGTGCAAGTGCTCTCTGAATTTTGATATGAAGGTACAACTCCCTTCGTTGGATAAAAATGTATATTTTTTGAATATGCTTTTAACCGGAAAGCAATAAAGGCAGTTAAGATCTGCTCATAACCATGACATAAATGCAAATAGCAGATTTATAATGAAGTGAATGAAGACAATTAAAACACAGTTTAATTATCCACACCCAAGAAAATACCCTTTCTAATAAGTAAAAATTCTCTGGACTCTGATCAATTTTCTCTCATGCCTCAAAGGACAAGGGGGATCAGAATACCCAGACAAAGAGTTAACAACATATTTCTTTCCAAATACAAATTATTTCTGAAATCAAAGTTTCAGAATCAAATGCATATACACAGTTTGATGTAACAAAAAAGATAATGAAAGGAAATTATGAGAGAGACAAAGCTCATTTTAATCAAAAGAAAATATTGACAAATCCACAGATCAACAAAATCTTCTTTATTCTATCAATGCCAAAAAATGTGAGCTCACTGACTCAACACTTCTGAGAAACAAAACTGTGCAGTCCATAAAATAATGCCGCCTCTTCCCTTTTTACAGCAGAAAGAGAAAGAAAATTAAAAAAGACCCTCTCTCCTTTCTTTCATTACATATATATAACTTAGAATTTCAGTTATCAATAACTGATTCTTGAAAAAATTATTAATTAATCTTTTCTTGTATCTTTCATCTTTTTTTTTCTGCTTCGAATCTTTTATCTCAGAATTTTTAATAGACCTGTACTCAGAGATTAATAACTTTTGAATGGAATATTATTTGTTCAATCGCTCCAATGAGTATTTAGAAAACTAGGTTTTCTAAAACCTGTCAAAATTTCAGCCCGATCCAATGGTGCAATTAAAAGTTATACCCCCCGCACTGAGACTGATTTTTCTGTCTCAGAAAAATCCACATTCTTAACTTGTGAACTTCGAACCTTGAACCTTGAACCTGCGAGGTTGAATAGTTCAAGTTCAATGACCACAAATTACAAAGCCCAAAACTTGAAATTTGAACTTTTTGAACCTGCGCGCTTGAACTTGCGGGCTTGAACCAAAAAGGTTCAATAGTTCAAGTTCAATGAACAAAAATTACAAAGTTTGCTCCAGTTAAATTTGAACTTTGAACTTGAACCCGAACTTTGAACTTTGAAAAGGTTCAAGGTTCAAGTTCAATGACAATTGTTCTTTTGGGCTACCATAGAAAAACTTGCATAACTTTTTACTGAAAGCTTCATTTTTTATGAAATTTTAATTGTAGAATAAATGGGCCTAGTAGAGCATAACCCAGAAATCATTTTTGCATAGGAGACATAAGATTTGAGATTTAATTGTTTGGGTATATGGGTAAGCCAAAAAAATAAAACAATTAAAATCTCTCAGTCGACATGGAGTTTGGCCATAAAAACTTCAGCATTAAAACATTAACAATAACTGATTTTAGTTGATTATGAGACTTTAGGCATGAGCAAAAATATGGGGGTAACATTGGCTCTGATTGGGGACCAGGACTGTAAAGGACTAGGAGAATCCAGAATGTCTCTGGGAGAGAAGAAAAATAGTGCCTAACCATTGGGTAACAGAGTTAAGGAGAAACAAAGCATGGGGATCTTATTGCAGGCGAGGAAAGAGGCAACAAAACAAAACTAACAAGCCAAAACTCACACTAAAACAAGATTGAAAACGAAGACAAGCTACACCTAAATCATACCAAAAATTTATTTACAAAAGATCAGGCAAGCAACCCATGTCTCCAAGAATGCAACTGGTTGTTCATGTAAAGCCATCAACTGGTTGTGAGAAGTATGTGCCGGTGCGGAAAAGTGGTCGATAAGAAAGAAGCTTCATTCCCAACTGTCATTCTACAACCACTGTGAGAAGAGACCCAACAACAATGTATTGTAAAATATTTTCAAATAAAATATTGGGTCCAAAAAGCTACTCTGCATTATGAATTTCTAAATCAAACTAAGATAACTTGACATTATGTTGTACATGCTGATTTAAATTTGCATCAGAATATTGTGCCAGATTGTCTAAATAATTAACCAGACTCTGAATTGGGTAGCCCCTATAAAGATTTTCAAAGCAACACTCATCCTCATGTGTTGGTTCCTGAGACAGAGCTGATATGACATCATTTTCAAAATAAAAATACTCTAGCATTGGGTAACTGCATGACTCTTCTAAGCACAATTTATTTTCAAAACTCTCATCACCAAATCTGAATATTTCAAGGTCTGGTTGCATATTAGATATTGTAGCAGCAATAAACAATGCATTACCTTCCACTTGTTTTCTGACACCCTCATAATTTCTCAAAGACTCAGTCTACAAGTGTTCTTCACCATAGCTGCAAGTGAATTGAAAAGAATCATAATCTATTGGCATAACCTCTAGCTGTCCACAATTATCTATTTCTTTCTCATGCTGACCCTTTATGCTTGTTTGATCATTTGCTGAAACTGCATCAAAAGTTTTAAATGTGAAAGATTCAAAATCAGAAGAAGAAAAATTTTCTTGAGAGCTTTTGCATAATTCCTCATTATTCATATCATCAAAAGTTGGTTTAATAATAGATATGGCTGGGCAAGCTGCCAACTCTTTTGGTTGAATAACATGATCATCTGCATCTCCAGAAAAATCAAATCCATTGGCCTGAAAATAATAAACTCTTGCAATGTGAGAAGTGTCATTCTTGGTTTCAGAAGATGCTCGAAAATCCTTTCCATTAAAAACTATCAAGTTTTGACAACAAGAAATAGATGATGTTGGATTTGTTTCTTTCATAACAATATTCTTTTGCAAAGGTTGCTTTCTTAGGTAAATTTTTTTATTATGAAAGTAAATTTCAGATTCTAGAACTTTCACAACACATTTACTCATGCATTTCATCCCACTCAAAATCATATCATCCTCTATCTCAACAACCTCTTTATGTGCATCTTCTAGATTTTGCACCTTCTTACGTTTCATTAAAAACTGAATCTCAGGATGTAATGCAGCAATAAATACACATAATTGATTATTTTCAGTTGGTTGACACCCATAAGGAATCTTTCCAACACATCGGTTAAATCTTTCAATAAAACTTCTAATCGGCTCATCTTCTTTCTTTTGTATTCGAAAGAAAGTAAGCAGCAAATCATATGTATCAATCACAATTTTGAATCTTTCAAGAAATTTTACCTTTAAATCATTCCAGCAGGTAATGCATCCATATTCTAAATTTTGAAACCATTCTGCAGCATTTCTAACAAGGCTATCCACAAACAGTCTCACAAAGACATTCTCTTCTTGCACTCCAAGAATCCCACAGGTAACCATGACTGCTTTTATGTGATCATTGGGATCTTGATTCTTATCTCCAGCAAACTTTGGAAAACATTCCCTTGATCCTTTAAGAAGGGCTAAATATTGAGGCAAAGCAAATGGACCAAAATGAGTCCCCCATGGCTGTGTTACAGCCAAAGCCATGATTTCAGATTGAAATTCTTCAACCAGACATAAATAGAGTCACCAATCTCCTTGCACACAGAGATGTCTTTAAAACTTGGGGAAAAAAAAAAAATGACCGATCTTTTGATTTTGAATTCCTAGTAGAGTCGCCAAAAATCTGTTGGTAAACAGATTTGTCCTTCTTAAATACCTTTCAACAATGACTCCTGAATGTCCAAATTGAAAGACAAAAACTAGAACCAACAGTTGAGTCACTTGCAATGGTGAGTGCAAGTGCTCTCTGAATTTTGATATGAAGGTACAACTCCCTTCGTTGGATAAAAATATATATTTTCTGAATATTCTTTTAACCAGAAAGCAATAAAGGCAGCTAACATCTACTCAAAGCCATGACACAAATGCAAATAGCAGATTTATAATGAAGTGAATGAAGACAATTAAAACATAGTTTAATTATCCACACCCAAGAAAATACCCTTTCTAATAAGTAAAAATTCTCTGGACTCTGATCAATTCTCTCTCATGCCTCAAAGGACAAGGGGGATCAGAATACCCAGACAAAGAGTTAACAGCAGATTTCTTTCCAAATACAAATTATTTCTGAAATCAAAGTTTCAGAGTCAAATGCATATACACAGTTTGATGTAACAGAAAAAGCAATGAAAGGAAATTACAAGAGAGACAAAGCTCATTGTAATCAAAAGAAAATATTGACAAATCAACAGATAAACAAAATCTTCTTTATTCTATCAATGCCAAAAAATGTGAGCTCACAGACTCAACACTTCTGAGAAACAAAATTGTGCAGTCCAGAAAATAATGCTGCCTCTTCCCTTTTTACAGCAGAAAGAGAAAGAAAATCAAAGAAGACCCTCTCTCCTTTCTTTCATTACATATATATAACTGAGAATTTCAGTTATCAATAACTGATTCTTGAAAAGATTATTAATTGATCTTTTCTTTTATCTTTCATCTTTTTTTTTTTTCTGCTTCGAATCTTTTATCTCAGAATTTTTAATAGACCCGTACTCAGAGATTAATAACTTTTGAACGAAATATTATTTGTTCAATCGCTCCGGTGAGTATTTAGAAAACTAGGTTTTCTAAAACTTGTCAAAATTTCAGCTTGATCCAATGATGCAATTAAAAGTTATGTCCCCCGCACCGAGACTGATTTTTCTGTCTCAGAAAAATCCACATTCTAAACCTACGAACTTCGAACCTTAAACCTTGAAACTGCGAGGTTCAATAGTTCAAGTTCAATGACCACAAATTACAAAGCCCAAAATTTGAAATTTGAACTTTTTGAACCTGCGCGCTTGAACCTACGGGCTTGAACCAAAAAGGTTCAATAGTTCAAGTTCAATGAACAAAAATTACAAAATCTGCTACAGTTAAATTCGAACTTTGAACTTGAACCCGAACTTTGAACTTTGAAAAGGTTCAAGGTTCAAGTTCAATGATAGTTCTTCTTTTGGGCTATCATAGAAAAACTTGCATAACTTTTTACTAAGAGCTCCGTTTTTTATGAAATTTTAACTGTAGAATAAATGGGCCTAGTAGAGCATAACCCAGAAATCAATTTTGCATAGGAGACATAAGACTTGAGATTTAATTGTTTGGGTATATGGGCAAGCCAAAAAAATAAAATAATTAAAACTCTCAGCCGACATGGAGTTTGGCCATAAAAACTTCAGCATTAAAACATTAACAATAACTGATTTTAGCTGATTATGAGACTTTAGGCATGAGCAAAAATTTGGGGGTAACACAATGTAAAGCCTAAGTCATTACCTTTGCAAAGTCAAACTGTTAAGTTGTAGCCTTCGAACGGAAGATTGTTTATGGTGATGGTGCATGTTACCAAAGAAAAGGTCATAGTCCAAACAAAGGATAAATTGTCATAGTAAAAGAATGTGTTGCTTGCAAAGAAGTAAATCGCAGGTTTGATTGGAAGTTCAAGGATAGAGCTAGTCAGATGGAAAGAAGCTAAGTAATATAAACTTCAGAGACCTAAATAGAACGAATGAATTCCTGCCCTCTGAGTAAAATAAAGCAAACCCTTGTTCTAAAGAACACCAGAAAGCACTATGAAAAAAATATAATGGAAAACATAAATATTTCAGAAGGAATTAAAAAAATAAGAGAGATTCTTTGTTGAAAATAGTACCTCTTGGCTGAGAATTCATAAAGCTTTCCTTGTCTGGAGACGACAATGACGGTTTGTGGTATTCTCTACTCTCTTTGAATGCTAACAAACACAAGCATATTTTTCAAATGCAAGCCTCCTTTCGTGGGTCTATCAAAATACAATGATGATTTAGCGTGATGCATGGAAACCCTAGAGTGGAAACAAAGAATGGAAGAGAATGATCCGAAATATGGATTCCGATGACAACACCTGAGTGAGAACCTACAGTATTATGTATTTGTTTACACAAACAAGATAAACACACAATTGAAGCAAGCCAAAAAGTAATCCATTTAATTCGAAAATCCAACCTATAACAGTTCATAAGATTCCAAGGGTCATCAAAACCCCTTGAGAATTGAAACTCAACAGTCATATTTGTTTATCACATAATAAAATCTAAAACTACGAAATTTTCAAAAAAACTATATCAAATTTTGTCCTAACTTTGACTAGACATAACTTTCTACTCAGGACTCAAAATTGCGAGCCAGTGACAAGCCAAAGTTTCAAGGGCTAAAAATGCCCAAAAGGCCTTCAAAATACCCAATTACTAACTTGTAGAAAAAACTAGAAAAAATTATGAAAATATTTTTTTTGATATTTCAAATTTGTTTCTGAACATGGATGATAACTTTGCAGAAATAAGGGAGATGAATGCTGATTTGAGTATTTGAAGTCCTCGTCCTAGGATATTTCATAGTGACTTCTATGCTGCACAATATGGACCTATGTGGATATGAATCCCATGTGAACCCGGACATGCCACACTCATTTTTTTTAGAATTAGAAAACTACACAATAATAACCTATCGGATACCTTCTTAATCCGATTCCATTAATGTTATTCCCGTGTGAACTTTGACCAACCTTATGCGTTTTTAGTAAAATTGGAAAATTGCACAATAGGGACCTATATGATACCTTCTTAATTTGACTCCCATGTGAAATCTGACCGATCTTATGCATTTCTAGTAAAATGGGAAACTGCAATCAATGATGGGTATGGGCAACCAACTTGGAAAATAAGAGAGTGGATGATGGAGATGGGCAACAAACTTATAAAATTAAACATCAGTCGATGTTTTAAATTAGTTATAAAAGCAGTTTACACAAACTAGCTATTTGGGATTATGATTTTGGTTTATGTGTAAAATCTTAGTATGTTAAATCATCTATTTGCAAGTCTACAACAATAATAATAGTCAATATGAAGCACATTCCTTTAATTTATTATTGAGACGTCTTTTATATGAGCTTTTCATTTTAAATAATTATATGTGTCTATCTTAATTTTTAAAAAAATCATGTATTTATGTGTATTTATATTTTCTAAGATAATATCATACTTTTTGGACCTATTCTCCTAGAAAACCAAACTCTGCCTTATGTAAAGTCACCAGAGTACGATTAACCTATAACTATGAAATCACTACTTATATACCTTCATCATTTTGGTTATCCATCTCTTTCTCTTAGGATTTGGAGTGCATATTCACATTTTTTATCTTATACCCACCCTTAGATTACTCTTACTTTTTATGTTCTATATATATTTTAAATTTTTTCAAAATTAATATTTTCATATAAGCTTGATTATACATATTTTTTATATCATTTCTAACACTCTTATTTGAGTCATAAACAATTATTACATAATTTTTTGAACCTTAGTTTTGTCTACACTTTGATAGAGCTCTATTATGGCATTATTATTTCTCATGGATCTTTATGCCTATCATCAATCCATGCTTTATGTTGACCCTCAAAACTATAGGTTTCGCCTTCCTAGATAAGATAATATCTAGGCACAGATATGTATGTTGACCTAAACAAAGAAGTAGGAGTTATGCTTAGGTTATGGTAACCAAGACATAAATTAACAAAAGTAGGCTACGCCTATGCACATTTGGCTTCACAAGACAATGTAGGTGATTTGAAAGTTGATTTATGTGGTAATTAAAATGAGACATACAAACAATAGAATTTCACCAATCCAAACCTGTGTTTTAAAGTAAATTTTAGCTTCTTGTTCAAATTGGATCTCCTTAAGGCCTATGATCAGGTTAACTTGCATTTCCTTCTAAAATTTCTTCTTGGCTTTGATTTCAACTACAAATTTATATAATTAATTTCTCAGTTTGTTTCAACCCCAAGATTCTTTGTTATTATTAATAGTTCTCCTTTGGTTTTCTTTTGTTTGTTCTAGGAGTACTCCCAATCTCCTCTTTACTTTTTAATCTTATGGTAGAATATTTAGAAAGATTCATCTAGATATTTGTGAGATTAGGGCATCTTAATAGCATGTCCCCCTCTTCTTCTCCCCAGGTTCGTTATCATCCAACAATTTGTTGATTACACCATCATCCTAGTTGATGGTTCTATATCTATGCTAAAACTATAAAGAGCATTCTAGTTAAATATGAAGAGGCTTCTAGTAAAAAAAATAACCCTCCCTAATAAATTTATTTTCTTTCTTAACTCTTTGGAGACATGGAAGATGAAAAATATTGTTAATTTAAATTGTTTTATAGAAAAGATCCCTTCCACCTACCTTAGTTTTCCTCATTATTCTAATTCTATCTTTGATTCCTTTTGGATGGACCATTTGATTGATAGATTTCAATCTAAACTGGCTAGCTAGAAAGGGGCTTTATTAAGTAAAGCTAGCAAACTACACTTGATCAATGCTTCTCTTCAAAATTTATCATTTTATGTTATGAGTCTTTTTCATGTCTCGAAGAAGTTATTAGTTAAGATTATGAAGATATAGAAGAATTTCCTTTGGACGAGATCAAAAACTAAGAACATGGTATATTTAGTGGCTTGGGATCAGTCTATCTTCCCATGAAATTTGGGGGCCTAACCATGAAGAAAATCAAGAAATTCAATAAAGTATTGCTAACTAAACAATTGTGGAGATTTTTGAGGGAGAATAATGAAAAGAACTATATAGTTCACAATAAATATTTGTCTTCATATAGTAACTTTGAGGACTTTCTAACTAATGATATATCTATTGCCTCTAGTTCCATCTTATGGAACTTTATTTCATTTCTTGAATATATCATTGGTAGGGGTCTATGGTGGTCTCTTGGGAATCGTCTTAAAATATATTTTTGGGATGACTAGTGGCCCCCATTTCTCATTCCCCTTGGACTAACCAATTCAACGATTTATTCATTAGGCAAATTGGCTACTAGGTTGCTAATTATACTCAAGAATTTAAATGGATGGACCTTTCCTCTCTTAATTTGGCTCTTTCTCCACTTCAGGTGTTGCTATAAAAAATCCAGATTCCTACTATTCAATGTGAAGATTTGATGGTTCGGGTTGGCTCAGAGAATGGCTTTTTCTTAGTATCTAATGCCTTCAAGATGTAAAGTAAGGTGCTCTCCTCCCACCTTATGAGCTTTGATTTAGAATTTTAAATTTATCCCCAAACACAATCTTTTTTATGTAAGAAAGAAGTGCGGGATACTTTTAATATCCTTTTTGGATGCAAATTTGTTGGTAAAATCTAGGCTCATTTCTTAATCTATGGTCTATTTCTTAGGTCTTTCTATCTTCGCTTTTTAAATGCTCTCTCTAATGGTCCCCTATCTCCTTTAATTCTTGCCTTGGCTTGTTACAGTCTTTCATCATGCCTTATATTGCCTTGGGGGTTTGGATGGAGAAAAATAATAGAATCTTCAAGGATGTTGCTTATCCTACTGATAAAATAGGTTTTAAAATTTAAGCAGCCATCAAAGAGAATTTTATGTTAGCTTTATCACCAATTGGCTCAAAATTGGTAGCTTTAGTGGGATATTTCTATGTTGGCATTATGTGAACTGATATGAGGACATGATGACATTGTATGTTGTCATTGATGTCAATATGCTGAAGAAGTGAACCGGTATATTGAAATAAGCAACTGGCAAGTGAACCGGTATGATGTTGTGAACCCGTATCTATGCCAAAGTGAAGCAGTAAGTTTTGTTCAAAGTGAACTGGCATGTTGGTATGGGAACTGGTACATGGGAACCGGTGTATGACTACCTATTGGTAGTCTCAACCTTAGGGTTTCCGGTTAAAGTGTTCAAGCCGGTGTGATGAATTAGTATTGTAACGACGAACAAATCATGTTGCCACATCAGCCTTGTGCGCATGAAGGATCTTGCATGAAGGAGATTGACCCTATCTACCTCGGGAATATGCGAAGTCTCCAAACGGTGAAAACGCGTGATGGGTTATCAGCCGCCATGCAAGCGGTGGAGAACGAATGATGGAGAATGTCTTGAGATCGGTTCAAGACTGTTGCATTTAATGCAATGTGCTCAACGGTCAGGATTGAACCGTTTGAATTGCTTAACCTAATAGGTTTAGGGTTTAGGGTTTATGCTACTGACCTATTTGTTTCCTATAAGGTCAATGTTGTGTTTCTTTATGTTGTTGTTGGCAAAAGTTGTGTGTGAGTATCCAAGTGAAGTGATACGTGATTCTTGCCAGACCAAGCGGAAAGAAGTGATACCTATAGAGTGTGAGTGTAGAAGGAAGAAAGGAACTGAAACGGATTTGCATTGGCATTGAGTGTTGTTACCAGATCATTGTAATACCTATTGATCTCTAACCACCTCAATAGTTGGGAAATCCCTTAACAAGGTAGCCTTAACCGACTTGCTATAAATCCTTTAACAGGGTGACTCAAATTCATTGAGTTCTTGAAATCCTCTAACAAGGTAACCTCATACAGGGTTTAACCCTTAACCAGGTATATAGCCATCCCTTAACCGGGTGATCCCTATCAGGATCGGTTCCTAGCAGAACCTATTGTAATGTCTCTAAGCGGACAAGGCTTCTAACAGAGCGAACTTCAAAAGAGTTCAAAGAACAACTTGTGGGTATTCATTCCCACCGTGGTTTTTCCTAGTTGGGTTTCCATGTGAAAAATCTGTGTCATGTGTGGTGTTTTTCATGTGATGGCTTAGTGATTTGTGTTTGAAGATAGATCATACTGAACTAGCTGTTGTTATACTTATGATGATAGATTACCTGTTAATGCATAAGGTTGAAATGGAAGTATGGTATTAGGTGGAGGGGAATGCTAAGTGAACAACCGGTTAATGCTTGTCTCAGTTATTCTGGGTTTTGCCGGTTGTACTCTGGTTAAGACCAGTATTACAGTTTGTTTGCCAAAGTGCAGTGTCTGCAGAGAAACCGGTTGAGGAAAGTTCTTTTGTCTGTATAGATTCACCCCCCCCCTCTTAGTACCGGTTTGGTACTAACCTTTCATCATTGAGTTATCAATTGGTATTAGAGAATCCTCCAAGTCCTCTGTGTCATAAGCTTAACTGCTTGGGGAAAAGATCCTTATCTAATGATGAAGAGGGAAGGTCCAAAGTTCAACAGAAACAACTTCAAAATATGGAAGGACAGAATGAAGATATACATCAAAAGCATGGGTGCTCAACACTGGAGCTATTTTGAGAATGCTTATGTCATCCCTACTGGTACTCTCACCGATGACCGGAGAAGAGAGATTCGGGAGAATGGGCAAGTCATGGAAGCCCTAATCAGTAGTCTATCTGACATTGAGTTTATTGATGTCCAGGATAAAGATAATCCCAAGGAAGTATGGGAAGTTCTGGAGAATATCTATGGTGGTGATGAGCATGTAAAACAAGCTAAGGAGGAAAGCCTTAGGGGTAAGTTTGAAGACATGCGGATGGTTGAAGGAGAGAACATTCAACAATATGGGATCAGAATCAAAACGGTTGTTGGAGACATTAAGAGTGCAGGAGGCAAAATAGAGGATTCCACCATTGTGAGAAAAGTCCTGATATCCCTATTACCAGTTTACGCTATAAGGGTTGCTGCTATTCAGAAGCTGAAATCTATTGACAAATCTAAGGTATCCCTAGACTCCATCATTACTAAGTTGACTGCATATGAGTTGAATAGTTTTGATGGTAGTGTTCAAAAGACTGAGTCAACTTTTAGGGCATCTGTTGCACCTTCTAGGAAAGGAAAGGAAGCCAGTGTCGGCTGTGAACCAAGGCAAAGCAGATAAAAGAATGATGAGGAGATCCTTATGGAGTTTGAATTCCTTCTTGCCAAGAGACTCCTTAAGGGATCCGGTAAATACAAAGGCAAGCTCCCTTTAAAATATTTTTCTTGTAATCAGATTGGACACATTGCTATAAATTGTCCTAATGGAGATAACAAGGACAAACCGGAAAGGTTTAAGAAATTCAAAGGAGGAAATAGGAGAAAATGTTTTGTTGCAGTTGATGAAGGAGTTACTGATGAGGAGTCTGAAGATGAAGAAAGTGAAGATATTGTGTTTGTGGTTGTCAAGGAAGATGTGTCTGACAAGAAGGCTCTTGTCTCCCGCTTTGATAATTCCAATGATTGGATTATTGATAGTGGTTGCTCTCACCATATGACTGATGACCGGAGTAAGTTTCTATCTCTAGAAGAGTATGATGGTGGTGTGGTTCGCTTTGGAAATGATGCACCATGCATGGTAAAAGGCAGAGGGTCCATCTCTCTGAATAGAAAGAGTAGTGCTGACAATGTGTATTGGGTTGAAGGTCTCAGACACAACCTTTTGAGTGTTGCCCAGTTGAATGACAATGGACTCACTCTGGAGTTCAAGAATGGAGTGTGCAGAATCAAAGGAAAGAATGGTGAATTGGTGGCAACCTGCATACAAAACAAAGGTAACCTATTTTAGCTGAATGCAAACATCAGTATATGTCTTATGGCCAAGTTCGATGAAAGCTGGATATGGCATAGGAGACTCTGCCGTGTAAACTTTGATAACATTGTGAAGGTCAGTAAGATCAAGGCAGTTAGAGGATTGTCAGTGCTGAGAAAACTAGAAAATACCTTGTGCAGAGAGTGTCAACTGGGGAAAATGTCTTCCTCAACCTTTAAAGGTAAACCTTTCACTACAGACAATTTACTTGATCTTGTGCATACTGATTTGTGTGGTCTTATGAAAACCAGAAGTGTGCGGGGAGATAGGTACTTCATGATTCTCACAGATGACTGCTCAAGGATGATGTGGGTCACATTCTTGAAAGACAAGTCTGAAGCTTTTGGGAAGTTCAAAGCCTTCAGAGCATTAGTGGAGAAGGAAAGTAGTAAAAGGATCAAGTGCCTTAGAACTAACCAAGGAGGGGAATTCACTTTCGATGAATTCAGCAAGTATTGTGAAGATCATGGCATCAAGAGGCAACTGTCTGCCCCCTAGACTCCACACCAGAATGGCCTAGCAGAGAGGAACAACTGGACTGTGGTTGAGGCAGCCAGAATAATGTTGATTCAAGGGAAGGTTGCTCACACCTTTTGGAGAGAAGCGGTGAGCATAGCAGTCTACACAATGAACTGGGTACTCATTAAGAAAGGTAAGGATAAAACTCCTTATGAGTATTGGACCGGTAAGACACCTATTGTAAGCTATTTTAGAGTATTTGGTAGCAAATGTTACATCAAGAGGAGTGAACCTCAGAGCAAGTTTGAAGCCAAAAGTGATGAGGGAATATTCCTAGGATACTCCACCAACAGTAAAGCTCTCAAGTGTTTCAACAATAGGACTCAGAGAATTGTTGAAAGAATTAATGTAAGAATTGATGAGACCTCTAAAAAGTTTGAGGAAATCGGCAGTGAGCAAGCGGTAAGTGAACCGGTTGTAACCTTCTGGGAACCGGTTGCTAGTCAACCAAGTACCAGTAACAGTGTTCCTACATGGGTAGATGTAGATGCTAATACTGATGGAGAAGAAGATGAAGAAGAAAAGCAAGAGGAATCTGTTAAGACCATTCCTCGGTATGTCAAGCTGAATCATGATCCTAATCAGATCATAGGAGATAAGGATGCAAGAATCCTTACAAGAAGAAAGGTTAGAGAAAAATCATGCACGATCTCTGAATTTGAGCCTAAATCATTCAAAGAGGCCCTTAAAGATGAAGACTGGATCAAGGCTATGGAAGAAAAACTGGATCAGATTGAGAAGAATGGCACATGGTCTTTGGTACCCAGACCGGAGCACAAAAATGTCATTGGCACCAAATGGGTTTTTAGAAATAAGCTGAATGAGGATGGCTAAGTGATTAGAAACAAAGCCAGACTGGTGTGTAAAGGATATGCCCAAGAAGAAGGAGAAGACTATGGAGAAACCTTTGCTCCTGTAACCAGGTTGGAAGGAGTTTGTATGCTTCTTGCATATGCAACTTTTAAAGAATTCAAAGTATACCAAATGGATGTAAAATATGCATTCCTAAATAGTGTACTTGAAGAGGAGGTGTATATAGAGCAACCAGATGGGTTTTCCCTATCTGAAGACAGTGACATGGTGTGTAGGCTACATAAATCCTTGTATGGTCTAAAGTAGACACCTAGAGCATGGTATGAATGCTTGCATTCCCATCTTGTTAAGATTGAATTTGAGAGAACAAGTGAAGATAGCAATATCTACTTGAAATCAGAAGGAGATCAGATTCTGATCTATGAAGTGTTTGTTGATGACATTATCTTTGGTGGAGATGACAAGATGAGTCATGAGTTTGCAGATGTGATGAAGAAAGAATTTGAGATGTCACTCATAGGGGAGATTAAGTTCTTCATAAGACTGCAGATTCAATAGATGAAAGATGGAATCTTTATCACTCAGTCCAAGTATGTCAAAGAGGTGTTGAAGACCTTTGGCATGGAAAAGAGCAAACCAGTTGGTACTCCGATGGTGACCGGTTGCAAACTATCCAAAGAGGATGACTCAGTAGTGGTTGATGAAAAGGAATACCGATCAATGATTGCTAAGTTGCATTATGTAGTGCATAGCAGACCGGATATTGTACATGGAGTCGGCATTACAACAAGATTCCAGAAAAGCCCAAGAGAATCCCACTTGGTTGCAGTCAAGCGGATTTTGAGATATCTGAAGGGAACTACTAATTATGGGTTGTGGTATCCATACAGTAATGATTTCAATTTGAAAGTATTCACAGATGCTGATTGGGCAGGTAATGTGGACGGCTGGAAGAGCACAACCTGTGGTGCATTCTTTCTCGGTGGTAGACTAGTCTCATGGATGTGTAAGAAGTAGAGTTGTATCTATCAGTCTACAGTAGAAGCGTAGTATGTTGTAGTTTTCATGACCTACACTCACACTATCTGGATGAAGCATGTACTAAATGGCTTCAAAGTTCCTGTATCTGAACCGGTAAGCATATTTTGTGATAACACAAGTGCTATCAATATTTCCAAGAATCCGGTTTTGCATTCTAGAACCAAGCACTTTGAGCTTAAGTATCATTTCTTGAGGGAAAAGGTTCAGAACAAGGAGATTGCACTGGAACACGTTTCAAGTAAGGAGCAGTTAGCATACATATTTACCAAGCCTCTCCCAAAGGCTACATTTACCTACTTGAGAGGTGAATTAGGGGTGTTGCCCCTTCAGGAGGTGAACTAAAGGTATGTGCTCCACATCAGTCAGGTATTGCATTGTCAAATTTTTTCAGGATTGATGTGTTGAAGGATGGTACTCCTCAAGGGGAGCAGCATAATGAAACAGGGAATTGTGCCTCCACTTTGGCATTGCTGTCAAAGGGGGAGAAGATGTGAAAGTGGAGAAGATATCTGTAGAAATTGGGGAGAAGATGTGAAAGCGAAAAAGATATCTGCAGAAATTGGGGAGAAGATGTGAAGCGGAGAGATATCTTTGTATATTGCCATCAATGCCAAAGGGGGAGATTGTTGGCATTATGTGAACCGGTATGAGGACATGATGACATTGTATGTTGTCATTGATGTCAATATGCTGAAGAAGTGAACCGGTATATTGAAATAAGCAACTGGTGAGTGAACCGGTGTGATGTTGTGAACCGGTATCTATGCCAAAGTGAAGTGGTAAGTTTTGTTCAAAGTGAACTGGCATGTTGGTATGGGAATCGGTACATGGGAACCGGTGTATGACTATCGGTTGGTAGTCTCAACCTCAGGGTTTCCGGTTAAAGTGTTCAAGCCGGTATGATGAATTGGCATTGTAATGACGAACAGATCATGTTGCCACATCAGCCTTGTGTGCGTGAAGGATCTTGCATGAAGGAGATTGACCCTATCTACCTCGGGAATATGCAAAGTCTCCAAACGGTGAAAACGCATGATGGGTTATCAGCCACCATGCAAGCGTTGGAGAACGAACGATGGAGAATGTCTTGAGATTGGTTCAAGACTGTTGCATTTAATGCAATGTGCTCAACGGTCAGGATTGAACCATTTGAATTGCTTAACCTAACAGGTTTAGGGTTTAGGGTTTATGCTACCGACCTATCTATTTCCTATAAGGTCGATGTTGTGTTTCTTTCTGTTGTTGTTGGCAAAAGTTGTGTGTGAGTATCCAAGTGAAGTGATATGTGATTCTTGCCAGACCAAGAGGAAAGAAGTGATACCTAAAGAGTGTGAGTGCAGAAGGAAGAAAGGAACTAAAACGGATCTGCATTGGCATTGAGTATTGTTACCATATCGTTGTAATACCTGTTGATCTCTAACCACCTCAACAGTTGGAAAATCCCTTAACAGGGTAGCCTTAACCGGCTTGCTGTAAATCCTTTAATTGGGTGACTCAAATTCATTGAGTTCTTGAAATCCTCTAACAAGGTAACCTCTAGCAGGGTTTAACCCTTAACCGGGTATATAGCCATCCCTTAACGTGGTGATCCCTAACAGGATCGGTTCCTAGCAGAACCTATTGTAATGTCTCTAACCGGACAAGGCTTCTAATAGAGCGGACTTCAAAAGAGTTAAAAGAACAGCTTGTGGGTATTCATTCTTCCTAGTTGGGTTTCGACGTGAAAAATCTGTGTGTCATGTGTGGTGTTTTTCATGTGATGGCTTAGTGATTTGTGTTTGAAGGTAGATCATGTTGAACTAGCTATTGTTATACTTATGATGATAGATTGCCTGTTAATGCATAAGGTTGAAATGGAAGTATGGTATTAGGTGGAGTGGAATGCTAAGTGAACAACCGGTTAATGCTTGTCTTAGTTATTCTGGGTTTTGCTGGTTGTACTCTGGTTAAGACCGGTATTACGGTTTGTTTGCCAAAATGTAGTGTCTACAGAGAAAACGATTGAGGAAAGTGCTTTTGTTTGTACTGATTCACCCCCCCCCCCCTCCTCTTAGTACCGGTTTGGTACTAACCTTTCATCATTGAGTTATCATTCTATTCCTATTTATTTATCTAAAGAAGTGAGAGGATTTGTTTGTAAATCTCCTCTTATAGAGTGGATTAAAATTAATATTGACAAGACAGCCACGAGTAACCCTAGGCTTGATGGTTGTGGGGGAGTGGTGCATGATCATAATGGTAGGTTTGTCCTGGATGCCCTTTTGGAATCCAACAAAACCATTATATTGAGGCAAATGTAGCCTATCTTGAAATTAAATTGGTAGTCTCTAATGACTACCAAAGGATATGGCTAGAGAGTGAGTCATTAAATATTATCAACTCTCTAAACAGTGTCTGGATAGCATTCAAATTCTTAAATCGTTTGATTATTATAAAATCTCCCATGTTTTTCGTGAAGGTAATAAAGTTGCTAATAGTTTTGCTAACATTGTAGTCAGATAATCTAATATGTTATGGTGGGGTATTTATGATCAAATCCCCATGGAAATTAAAAATCTCATTGTTGATGTTAGTTGTGTTGGCAGGGAACCAGCGTCCCTCGTGGGGATTCATGACATGGTTTAACAGCCTCCGGTGGATTCTATAAGTCTAGTGGTTGTATCGGGCATTGATAGGTTGATCTTTTAGTGTAATGGAAACCATGGCTTATAACAAGTGGTATTAGAACTTGGTCATAGGTTTGAATCACGTAGGTCGCAGTGAGTGACGTTGGGAGGGGGATTGTTCTCAATGGGCCAACGTCCCTCACAGGGACTCACGACATGTTTTAACAACCTCCTGTGGATTCTATAAGTCTAGTCGTTGTATCGGGCATTGATAGGTCGATCTTTTGGTGCAACGACAACCCTAGCTTGTAACAAGTTTACTATGCTATAAGGATGCATCTCATTGTAATGATATCTCAAACTACACATGGCCCATGTGAATGGAAAGATGAGATATCTGATCCCCATTATGGGAGGAAAAGATAGGACATTTATTTACAAGTTTTCTTGGCCCAATGTTTTTGGTACTCCAGTTTTCAATTTATTTTCAAGGTCTAGTTTTCCCCTGTATGGTCTTTGGCTCCTATTTAGCTCCTACAACATTATGGGTGGTGAGAGAAATAGGGCAGATCTTACTTTTGAATAAAAAAGTAGTAGAACAACCATCTTATTCGGGATAAGCTTTTGTCGGGAGGTATTACTACATATCTGGATAAACTCCATGCAAATGACTCTCTGGGGACCAATGATTTTCTAGAAGGGCGAGAGAATGGGATTTTGTGTGTTTATAAGTACAAAATATTAGTCACTAGTGACCCCATTAACGAAATCACTAGAATGTTGGTGGAGGGAAATAAATTTCATAGGGATTGAAAGGTATTTGATGAAGTGGTCAATATATTTTACAAAGAAGGAAAAATTGAGAGGGCTAAATGAACTACTGATGGGGGATATGAACATGCACCCATCCAACCCATTTCGGTTGAAGTTGCATATTTTATCATGAGCTACATAACCCTTGACAACCACTTTACAAGCCTATTTAGCTATCATTTCATGATTTTAAATCATTTTAGGCTTGATAGATGTATCTCTATGCCTTTTATCTTCTCTCTTCTCTGTTTAATGGGATTAATGCACATAGAAAGTGTTGGCATTTGCATGTAGATTGCATTAATGATATGTTATGTTGTCATTGATGTCAATTGAACCGGTAATGGTATTTGTGATAATGTTGATATTATTGTTGTTATTGATATTGTCTAGTAACAGGTAGGAAGAATTTTGTGGACGATGTTGTAAACCGGTATGTTAGTAGGTGAGTTTAACCGGTAACCAATGTATGAGGATAAACCCTATCTAACTGGTAAACCCTACCAATTGTTTTTGTTAACCCCTAAGCCATTAAGTATGTTGAGCGATAATGATGGTGACACATGTGGTCATTGTATGAAGACAAGTTCAAATTGTTTTGGCATGTTTTGTTGTTTGTTTAATTTTCTAGGGAATGAGCAAAGTGGATTGCATCTAATGCCAAGCATGTGATGAGTTACAAAGACCGATGAAGCGGTGATCAAGGAGCGGTTGAAATTTTCTTGAATAATGTGTATAGATTGCTATGTAAATCCAACGATCACTCTTGAACTGATTTACTTGTAATCTTTATGAGAGAATTAGGGTTTTGTTGTGTTACCGACCTAATTGATTTGTGTTTAAGGTCGATGAAGTTATTTTGTAAAGAGTGTTGGCAGAAATCAGGTTGAGTGTGTGGTTGTCGAACCAGAGAATGAATCTACAGTTTGGGCAAAGGCAGATTGAAGCTTGAAAGGATCTGATCAAGCAAATATAGTGTTATTCAAACAGATCAAGAAAAACCTGTTATCTTCTAAAAATTACAGCAGAATTGAAATCCCCTAGAACCAGGTAAGCTCTAACAAGTTTGGTTACTTCTTAAATCCTCTAACAAGGTGGTCCATTAGCTTCAATTATTAAATCCTCTACCGAGGTTACTCCTAAAAGGGTATTTTCTTTTTAGCAAGGGAATTTGTAAATCCCTTAACTAGGTGATTCCTAACAGGATCAGTTCTTAACAGGACTTATTGTAAAAGCTTTAACATGCTTGGCTCCTAATAGGGCGAACTTCAGAAGAGTTCAGATAGCTATCTTGTGAGTCTCATCTCACCGTAGTTTTTACCTATTCAGGTTTTCCACGTATAAATATTTGTCATGTGGTGAATGTTTTTGTGGTTATCATCTTATTTGTTGATTTGATTAACTACTTAACTATTCTGATAATGCATGATAACTGGAAGCATTGAGAGATGGAGTATGTTGGCATGTGATTAAGCATTTGTATGTTTACAAGATTTAAGTTGTTTATTGTTAAGTTGCTTCAACAGTCAACTGGTATTCTTATGAGTATTGATCTTAATAGTGGTATTGTATTGATAAGTTTACTTTGTGTGATTGAGTTTGAGTTTGGGAAGTTTGTATCAATTTTTCAGTTTACTGATTCTCCCCCTGCCCCTCTCAGTAATCTACCAGATACTTATTCTTTCATCATACCATCAATTGGTATCAGGGCTTCTCAGGTCCTCTTAAATCTAAAGCCTAACAACTTGAGGAAAAGATCTTGTAGATCATGATGAAGAAGTAAGGTCCAAAGTTCAACAGAGAGAACTATAGAATTTGGAGCGACATAATGAAGATTTACATCAAGATTCTGGGAGGTCAGTATTGGGATCATGTAGAAACTAAGTATATTGCACCTACTGGAACTCTGACTGATGATCAGAAGAAAGAACAACAAGAAAATCATCAAGCATTAGAGGCTATTATAAGTTCCATGTCTGATGTTGAATATGTAGATGTTCGTGGTCTTGAAACTGCATATGAAGTATGGAAAAAACTTGAAGAGATTTATAGCGGTGATGAACATATTAAGATTGCTAAAGAGGAGACTCTAAGAGGAAAGTTTTATGACATGAGAATGTCTGAAGGTGAGAATATCCAGCAGTATGGTCAGAGGATTAAAGAGATAGTCGGTGAAATAAAGAGTGCAAGAGGGAAAGTGGAAGATGCCACAGTGATCAGTAAGGTACTAAGAGCCTTGCTACCGGTCTACGCTATTTGAGTTGCATCTATTCAAGAGCTGAAATCCATTGACAAAACTAAGGTAATTCTTGACTCTATCATTGGCGAACTTACTGCTTTTGAATTAAATGGCTATGAATCCAGATCCAACAGAGATGTTGATGATGAAGATAGTTTAGTGGAGCTTGAAGCATTGTTGGCAAAACGACTGCCTAGAGGCACTAAAAAATATAGAGGTAAACTACCTTTAAAGTGTTTTGCATGCAACAAGATTGATCATATAGAAGCTAATTTCCTAATGGTGAAAATGAACACAAGAGAGATAAATTCAAGAAGTATAAGGGTAAAGGAAAGAGAGATTGTCTTATAGCTGTTGATAGTGGTATTATAGATGATGAATCTAATGGTGATGTTAGTGAAGATATTGTGTTTGTAGCTATTAAGGAAGAGATATCAAACCAGAAGGCATTAGTGTCTAGGATGGATAACTCTGATGATTGAATCATTGATAGTGGTTGTTCACATCACGTGACTGATGATCAGAGCAAATTTCTTTCCTTGAAGGACTTTGATGGCGGCGTTGTCAGATTTGGCAATGACTCACCTTGTATGGTCAAAGGTAACGGAGTTATTTCTCTTAATGGGAAGAGCAGTGCTGGCAATGTCTGTTGGGTTGAAGGTCTAAAGAACAATCTTCTAAGTGTGGCACAACTTAATGACAAAGGATACCCACTCAAGTTTAAAAATCGTATGTGCAAAATCTTTGACAGTAAAGGTGAATTGATTGCAACCGAGAAACAAACTAGAGGTAATTTGTTTCATCTTAATCCTAAAGTTAGCAACTGTTTGATTGCAAAGATAGATGATAGCTAGCTTTGGCATAGGATATTTTGTCATATAAACTTTGATAACACTGTTAAAGTGAGTAAGTCCAAGACAGTAAGAGGTATTCCTCAACTAGACAAACCAGTTAATGCTTTTTGTAAAGAATGTCAGTTAGGAAAGATGACATCTTCAACTTTCAAGAGCAACTCCTTCTCAGCAGAGCACTTGTTCGATTTGGTTCATACAGATCTATGTGGACCAATAAGAACAAGAAGCATTCAAGGTGACAGATATTTCATGATCTTCATTGATGACTGTTCAAGGATGATGTGGGTCACATTCTTGACGGATAAGACTGAAGCCTTTGGTAATTTCAAGGCATTCGGGTCCTTAGTTGAGAAAGAGTGGCAAAAAGATAAAATATCTGAGAACAGATCAAGACGGTGAATTTACTTCTGAGGAGTTCACTAAGTATTGTGATGAGAATGGTATCAAACGACAACTTTCTGCACCAAGGACACCACAGTAGAATGGTATCGCAGAGAGGAACAACCGGTCAGTGATTGAAGCTGCTAGAACAATATTGATACAAGGAGATGTAGCGAAAATATTTTGGAGAGAAGTTGTCAGTACAGTTGTCTACACAATGAACCGAGTTCTGGTGAAAAGAGGTAAGGACAAGACCCCTTATGAACATTGGTATGGAAGATCACCTGATGTTAGCTATTTTAGGATATTTTGTAGCAAATGCTTTATTAAAAGAGGTGATTACATTAGCAAGTTTGAAGCTAAGAGTGATGAAGGCATATTTCTTGGCTATTCCACCAAGAGTAAGGCCTACAAATGTTTCAAAAACCGGACACAAAAAATTGTTGAGAGTGTTGATGTTCATGTAGATGAATGTCCCGATGTCTCAGAAGGAACTAGTTCAGAGAAAAAGGATGAAGATCCTTGCATTTTGCTTTTGTAACCTGAAACAGTTAAATCTAAAATCGGTAAAATAAATTATGATGCACTTGTTCAATCAGAACATATAAATTCAGAAGAAAAAGATGATGAAGAAGATGAACCTGAAGATAATAATCATGTTATTCCTAGATGTGTGAGACTGAATCACAGTCCTAAATAGATTACTGGGGATAAGGATGCTGGAGTACTAATTAGAAGGAGAATAAGAGAGAACTCTTGCATGATCTCCACTATTGAACCAAGAAATGCTAAGGAGGCATTTTGTGATGATCATTGGGTTAAAGCTATGGAGGACGAATTGGATCAAATTGAGAAGAACAACACTTGGACTCTGGTAACCCAATCGGTAAATAAGAATGTTATAGGTAGTAAATGGGTATTCAGAAACAAGTTGAATGAAGATGGTGTTGTAATTCGCAATAAGGCTAGGTTGGTTTGCAAGGGTTATGCACAAGAAGGAGAAGATTATGGTGAAACTTTTGCACCTGTAGCAAGATGGGAAGGTGTCAGAATTTTGCTTGCATTTGCAGCCCATAAGAAGTTCAAGGTATACCAAATGGATGTTAAGTTTGCATTTTTGAATGGGATATTGGAAGAAGAGGTATACATAGAGCAACCAGATGATTATGTTTTGATTGATAAGAAAGATATGGTATGCAAATTGCATAAGGCTTTATATGGATTAAAGCAGGCACCTAGAGCATGGTATGAAAGGATTCATACATATTTGATGAAGATAGGCTTTGTAAGAACCAATGATGATAGTAAAATTTATCTCAAGTCTGAAGGAGATGAAATACTGGTTAGTGAAGTATTTCTTGATGACATTATATTCGGAGGCAATGATGTCATGAGCAACAGTTTTGCAGAAGAAATGAAAAATGAATTTGAAATGTCTTTAGTAGGGGAAATAACAAATTTCATAGGCTTGCAGATATAGCAAATGAAGAATGGAATTTTCATTACACAATCTAAGTATGTGAAGGAGGTTTTGAAGACATTTGGCATAAGTGACTGTAAACTAGTTGGAACACCAATGGTTACAGGTTGTAAATTGTCCAAGAAAGATGAATCTAAGTCTATTGATGAAAAGGAATGCAGGTCAATGATTGGTAAATTACACTATGTTGTTCACAGTAGACTGCATATAGCCCATGCAGTTGGCATAGTTGTTAGATTCCAAAAGAATCCAAAGAAAACAAATCTGACAGCAACCAAGAGAATTTTTAGGTATCTGAAAGGTACAGTTGACTATAGATTATGGTATCCATATGGAGGAAATTTTGATTTAAAGGTGTACACAGATGCTGATTGGGCAGGAAATGTTGATGACCGGAAAAACACTACCGATGGGGCATTCTTTCTAGGACGAAAGCTTGTTTCATGGAGTAGTAAGAAGCAAAGTTGTACTTCACAATCTACTACTGAAGATGAGTATGTTGCAACTTATATGAATTACACACAGTCTATTTGGATAAGGCACATTTTGGAAGGTTTTAAGATGAAGATCTTAGAACCTATAAAGATCTTATGTGATAATACAAGTGCCATAAATATTTATAAGAATCTTGTTTTACATGCACGAACCAAGCACA
The DNA here is from genome assembly GCF_030272615.1 of Cryptomeria japonica. Lineage (NCBI taxonomy): Eukaryota > Viridiplantae > Streptophyta > Pinopsida > Cupressales > Cupressaceae > Cryptomeria > Cryptomeria japonica. Next base: position 100,064,058 of record NC_081415.1, on the reverse strand, counting down.
TTGAATTGAAGTATCATTTCTTGAGGGAAAAAGTTCAAAGCAAAAATGTTATCTTAGAGCATGTTTCTACCAAGGAGCATCTGGCAGATATTTTTACCAAACCTCTACCTAAGACTACATTTGAGTGTCTTAGAAGTCAACTGGGGGTTGTATCCCTTCATGAGGTCAGTTGAACAGGATGTTGATTGCATCAGTCCCTAAATTACTTACATAATTTCACATGGATTGATGTAGAAGTGGATGTATTCCACAGGGGGAGCATCAAGTTGCAGTATGTTGTTGATGCACAATGAAAATTTGACACTACATGTTTTACTTTCAATTTGGCATTGTTGTCAAAGGGGGAGAAGAATTATGTGATTAGTAAAGGGGAACCAGTATCAAGATATTGACAGATAGAGCATGGTGAATACTTGGTATGTAAACCAGGATTTCTATTCACTAATCACAGCAGCAATCAGAAGCAATGATATTTGTATTGCCATCAATGCCAAAGGGGGAGATTGTTGGCATTTTCATTTGGATTTCATTAATGATATGTTATGTTGTCATTGATGTCAATTGAACCAGTAATGGTATTTGTGATAATGTTGATATTATTGTTGTTATTGATATTGTCTTGTAACCGGTAGGAAGAAGTTTGTGGAAGATGTTGTAAACCGGTATGTTAGTATGTGAGTTGAACTGGTAACCGGTGTATGAAGATAAACCCTATCTAACCGGTAAACCCTACCAATTGTTTTTGTCAAACCCTAACTGATTAAGTATGTTGAGCGGTAATGATGGTGACATGTGTGGTCATTGTATGAAGACAAGTTCAAATTGTTTTGGCGCATTTTGTTGTTTCTTTGATTGTCTAGGGAATGAGAATAGTGGATTGCATCTAATGCAAAATGTGTGATGAGTTACAAAGACCAATGAAGCGGTGATCAAGGAGCGGTTGGAATTTTCTTGAATAATGTGTACAAATTGCTATGTAAATCCAACAGTCACTCTTGAACCAATTTATTTGTAATCTCTATGAGAGAATTAGGTTTTTGTTGTGTTACCGACGTAATTGATTTGTATTTAAGATCGATGAAGTTGTTTTATAAAGAGTGTTGGCAGAAATCTGGTTGAGTGTGTGGTTGTTAATCTGGAGAATGAATCTGCAGTTTGTGTAAAGGCAAATTGAAGCTTGAAAGGATCTGATCAAACAAATGTAGTGCTATTCAGACAGATAAAAAAAAACCTATTGTCTTCTAACAATTATAGCAGAATTGAAATCCCCTAACCGGGTAAGCTCTAACAAGCCTGTTACTTCTTAAATCTTCTAACAAGGTGGTCCATTAGCTTGGATTCTTAAATCCTCTACCGAGGTTACTCCTAACAGGTTATTTTCTTATTATCAAGGCATTTTGTAAATCCCTTAACCGGGTGATTCCAAATAGGATCAGTTCTTAACATGACTTATTGTAAAAGCTTTAACAAGCTTGGCTCCTAATAGGGTGAACTTCAGAAGAGTTCAGATAGCTATCTTATGAGTCTCATCTCACCATGGTTTTTACCTATTTGGGTTTTCCACGTATAAATATTTGTGTCATATGGTGAATTTTTTTGTGGTTATGATCTTATTTGTTGATTTGATTAACTACTTAATTATTCTGATAAGGCATGATAACTACTTAACTATCGTACTTTTTCATATTCACAAACTTACTCTTATCACCTATCATGTGATGAAAGTAACCACTGTCAATTACCCATTCATGTTTCTCTTCAACTTTAGCAGCTAAGGCTTTCTCCTCATTAATGCAGCTTGTAGAATTTGTAATTATCGGATCATCTTCCTTGATAGCAATGAACACAATTTCATCTCTTGAATTTCCTTTATCAGATTCATCGTCTATCACACCTTCATTAAAAACATAGTAACAATTCTTCTGATATATAGGTTTATAAGGCATAAATGGCTTCTTAGGATTTTTATCTCTTTCCAGACACCTTGATGCAAAATGTCCTATCTTATTACATGAAAAAAAATTATGGGACAACTTTTTTTTCTTATTGACACCTTTAGGAAATATTCTGGCAATAAGTGTTTCATGCTTCCCAAGCTCTCTTTCTTCATCTTCCATCTCTTTCATCTCTTTCTCATATCTAGATATTCTGGTAGAACTTTCTCCTCAATCATATCTCTATTTCCCAAATACAGTAGCTTTGAATGCAGATTCAATTTTAAGAAGAGAACTTCACCAAACTCACTCAACTCAAAAGTAGCAAGTTTACCAACCAACGTATCTCTTCTCACATTTATCATAGTTTGCATCTCATTAATAGCAGTAGCTTTATGTTTGTAAGAAGGAGAAAAGGATCTCAACACTCTAGTAATAATCTTAGAATCTTCAAGAACTCCACCGGCACATCCGATTCATCATACAAGCTCATTCACTTTTTATATAAAATAAGTAATGTTCTCATCTTCACTCATCTTTAGGTTCTCATATTTACCCTTCAATCTTTGCAACTTAGCAACTTTCACATGACTATCACCTTCATACAAGATCTCCCATTTATTCCAAATTTTATGAGAAATCTCTAAATCCATCACATTAGTCATCTTAGAATTAGTCAAGGCACTCAACAATGCTTCCTCGGCTCTAATATTGTATTTTACTTCCTTATCTCATTCGGAGTAGTAGGACCATTTTGAGGAACATCATATAAATTCTTAGTAATATTTTGGTACTCTTCTCCAATGTATTTCAAATGACATTGCATCTGGCTCTTCCAGAGAGTGTAGTTCATTCCATCAAATCTTGAACTATCCTTCTTGAAAGAAAAGGTTGCCACCCCAAATCTCCTCAAGTGGTCAAGCTTCTTCTGGAGGATCTAGCTCTGATATCAAATATTGTTAGCAACGCAACAAACTTAGAGGGGGGAGGGGGCCTGAATCAATTTGCACACAAACTTTGTGCAACTTAAACCACAAATCAAATTTGATAATTAACCATTAAAGCATGAAACAAATCCACATAAATAACACACATAGCACCAATATTTTTGATGTGGAAAACCCAATTAAGGGGAAAACCATGGTGGGAACCCACCTAGAATGAGATAATACCCTGTTAGGAGTAAATGAAATATTACAATGGGGAATGCACATGCATTCAAGTACACTGCCTAGAACTTGCTGCTCAAAATACAGAACCCAGAAAGGCTACAACCTTTACAGAAGGTTCACTACCTTAGAAGAAGTCTCATTGACTTACAAAAGCATTCAGATTACATCCGGAGAATCATGAACTGATGAAATATCATCTTCACATGCCTGAGTACAGTTCTGGTTAAGCTCACTATCAAATCTACTCCACAACACTTTTCACAAATTCGCACAACTTCTCATAATATCTGTGCTACTAAATGATTAGTCCAATATTCGCACATAGCATTTTCTCTTTCAATGATTATTACATACATTTATACAAGTCATCAACCTCTATTTCAAGGTCGGCTCACCACATGTTATATATTACAAAAATATAATCTCACACACTACAATAATGCATGTGGACGAAAACAATGTCGACTAAGAAATAGTTTGGACCTAAACAACCATCGCAAATATTCAAAACACCTCCAAGGATTTTTCCTTGATCATCCGCAACACATTATATCATCGTGAATGTCGCATAACACGAAGAACATCACCGAACAAGGAAAATATTCAATAATGCGCACAATAATCAATGAGGACCACCAATATGCATAGCACATGATCCAAGAACATCCATATGTTGGCAACAACAATGAAGAAAAATTAGAGGGGGGTGAATCAGTTTTCACCGGATTAACAAACTTAACCACAAATACAATTCTGATAAATTACAACAACAACAAAGATAAGAAAATTAATGGCACAACACACAGCACCAATATTTTGATGTGGAAAATCCACTTAAGAGAAAAACCACGAACCTACCCATAATAAGACAATACTCTGCAGTAGTATGTGAAAATAATTACAATGGGGAGTACGTGAAAGTTAATGGGTCACAAATTGGCTGAAGTCCATGCGTTGGAAAACACGCTCTTAGAAACGGGGGCCCATTTTTGCTTCGGTCCCCCGAGGCAAAAAGTAACAGGGGCCCGAGGGAAAACTAAACAGACCCCTGTTTTGTTCTCAAATAGGGGCCCGCTTGAAAATGAAACGGGGTCCCGTTTTTAAATCCCATTTTACTCAAAAAAATTTGGGCGCATTTGTCATTTTTGGACAATAACAGTAATTTTAGGAACGGGCCCCCGTTTCATAAATGAGACCCCGTTTTCAAAACGAGGGCCCGTTCTGTGGAAGTTGATTTCACAATCCGCCACTTGCCTTGAGATTAGGTCCGAGATAGGCCTAGGATGACAACACCTGAGACATGGACCTGCAAATTCAAATCTTCATGAATGAAAGCATAAATATGAACTTCTGAAATAATTTACGTGCCTCTAATTAGAGAATTTTTATACGAAATTAAAACTCATTTCAGATTATACTGTCTAGATTCTAAATATGTAAATTTTATTAAAAATGATTATTTTAACTATTTTTCATTTAATTTATACTAAATCGGGTCCGTAAACTTGAAGTATTAACTAATTTTGTTAATTTAATAACTTTTTATTTTAATGAATTTTCCAAAAAAAATTATGTCATCAGTCTACCAAAATTCTTTTCTCTGTACAAAAAAATAAAAAAAAATGTTAAGTTTACATCAAATTATGTGGGTCGTACACGTCAAATTTTTAAAAAGATAATTACAATCATTAAAAAATTAATTAAAAAAATCAAAAAAATATGCTCATCAATCTTTCGTGTTACAAATCATTTTCCAAAACGGTTTGAGATAGTAATTTTAATTGTGTCAAAAAGTGTGGGTCGTACACATGCATGGTATGGTCCTAAAACAATTATTTTTAAAACATAGTCTTTAGAACTCCATTCAAAAAGTTATTTTTTATTATGTGGGTATTAAAATAAATTACATATTTGGAAAATAGACTCGGAGGGCTATCTTTTATATTACTGACTTTTTCCAAGATTCAATATCCAAGTGTTTCAAAATTTAAGCTCAAATGAGACAAAACCTGAAAATCAGGGAAAACACTTCCACTTTTTGGCAAAAAAGTGGACTCATCTTCTTGCATTAACCTTGGGGAATGCACCAGCATTCAAGCACACTGCCTCAAGATACAATAACCCAAAAGGCTACAACCGTCAGGGAAATATTGCTGACTTACAACAACATTCAGACTACAATCTGAATGGAATGATTTGCAATAATAACATCTGCTAATGCCTGATGACAGTTTCGGTTAAGCACATTTGTCTGCGCTATACGAATCTCTGCTCAATACACCACACCAAAAGATGAATCATTTTATTTGCACATAAACCACTCTCTGATAATGAAAACACAACAACAACACATAAATTACATGTTTATATCACCTATTTATACAATTCATCGACCTTGATAACAACATTGGCCAAACTCTCAACTCACAATTACAAAATTACATCACACGATACAAAGATTGACCATCGGACCAATATAATGTTATACATGATATAACATGGAGCTAAATCAAATGCTCAAACACACAACACCACCAAAAATCATGCCAAGGTCAACCGCAACACGCTACACCACCAAGAATAGTGCATAACACAAAGAATATCACTAGTTTGATAAAATCACCAAAAAATTGCACAACAATCAATTCAGATCATAAAAAAATAGAAAACGGTTAGGAAACACCTACAAGCACGTTAGAATCATCTACAAAAGTTGCATCAACACCACTTATTAAATCTTCATCGATCAACATCTAATCCTCAAGAACACTCAAATAGCAACAACTATCATGAAGAAAGATAACTTGCGGAGCACCAAATCACAAACAATTTGAAATGAAGATACAACAGACCATCCTAAAATATATCCCAAAATCTTATCTCAAGACCCAATCACACCAAAATATACCAAAGGAAATACCGAACTCTGCAAAACACTGATGAGAAAAAACCAAACTGCAAACCGGATCATACGATATGATCAATTAAGCTTCATGGATCATTGAAACCAATATAGAAAGATATAATTGTGAGATTTTGCCAAGATCAAGAGCTCAATGAAATGTACAAAATAGAGAGACAAAATATAGGACAAGAATAAACTGTATTCTCATCAATAGATAAATGATCAATAGTTGTTCATACAATGAAATGAGCTTGCATATATAGGCAAGGCAATATGGATATGTGAGCACACAAACATGACATGTGGCTCAATAAGAAACAACCGTAGGTAAGAAATAGGTGTGGTAGGTAGGAGAAACAATAAATATTCCATATGAGGTGGATCACCCACCGAAGGTGGAATTATCACTCCACAATAAGTGGATATGATAGAGTAGTAACAAGATCAACACCATAAAATGTGAAAATTCTCTTACACACACTATCCCAATGTAGCACAAACACCCAAGTGTCTCATATCCAAACTACTATGAAATGCATGTAACTAAATAAACTTAAGTAAGGTGTAAAAATATCCAACATGAATAATTATTTAGACCAACAATAATGATACTAGAAATACTCCACACACCAAACCATTAAGGGAAAAGGTAGAGGTGAGAGAGTTAGAGGGGGGAGAGAGGTTGTTAATGAGATGGGAAGGGAGAGACCTGGAGATGAGGAGAGAGAGGGTGGGAGGGATAGGTGATCAAGAGAATGGAGATAGAGGGGAGATAAATAATAATAGAGAGAGAAGAAGAAGAGAGAGGGATGGAGCCAAGGATAGAGATGGGTGTAAGGAGGGAAGGCAAGGCAGAGAGGGTGGGCTAGACATGGAGAGAGAGAGAGAGAGAGAGAGAGAGAGAGAGAGAGAGATCGATCTAAGGTTTGTGGCAAATAAAGAGAGTGAGAGAAAGCTTCTAGAAGCATATTGGTTACTAAAATTTAACTTAGTTTGAAAATGTATATGATTTTGTAAAACCTAGAAGCTACATTATAATTTCTATAGAGTTGAAACCACTCCCAAGAATCATGCCAGTATATACATGAAATATAACAAATTATACTTAAACGTCATATTTCATTTATATATTCTTGTTGGGATATTGAGTTTGACTTGAGTCTTAAACATTTAATTGGAGTGGGAAAGAGAGAATTTTCTAATGCAAAATACTTGGCAAGCACCAAATGATTTTTGAATTGGGAAATACCAACCCTTTTGGTTGTATTTACCTTGTGCATCTAACACAAAGAGTTAGATGACCATTTCATGCCAAATATTTTTTTGGGAAAGAAAAACAAATTCACATATTTTTGGTCATGCTCTTGATTAGGTTTGCAGGTGTTTCAATAAAAAATAAAAAACACCATGATCACATTAATCTCTCTCTTAGCTATCTAACCATATTTTTTTTCACAGTGTGATTATGTTAAGGATTTAATCTTCAATTTATTTTTTATTGTGTCATTTTTTTGTCAAAAAACAACTTGTGCTATTTTAGATATAGTATTTTACTCATTCATCAAATTTTGAAACAAATTACGTTTTTAGAAACTATATTTTAATTCTAAAAGTTGAATTTTTTCTTTATTTTTTATTAGATTTCTAAAAAAATAGGTTGGAGCATGCTCAAATTTTATTTTTTTTAGACGTGCCCACTTCAAAAATCAGTAAAAAATTATATATTCATTAAAAAATATGGCATAATCTACATGGTGTTAGCTAATTTCCCATTAAAGTGAGTTTTTAAATATAAAAAGAGTTAGCATTTTAGGGGAGCCAAAACAAAAACTATATTATGTTTTTTTGATAAAAAAAAAAAGGATCACTTTGTGTGGCCCCACCTTTTGAAACTCATAAACTCCACTTTTTCAAAAATTGATATTAGTTTAAAAAGTAAACTTAGAGAACTATAACTCTTGTTTTCATTGCAAAATTCAAATTTTGAGTGTAACTATCTTTAATTTTTTGTCAAAGTTAAGACTTCCTTAATTTTAAAAAAAAGGCGGCATCTTAAAATCCTCTTTTGGTCCCCCATGTTGGTGCACTTAACCATTACCTTAGTACCTTATACGTTGGTGCATAATGTCAAATATAATATGAAATCAAAATATTGTTTATACCACTATAATATACCTATCATGAATCTTATCTATCCATCTATCCATCATCCTTATCTCCTTCCATCTATCTTCTCTCATGTCTTTTTACCCTTCGTTCTTCAATCCTCCCATTCATTTTCAGAGCACATTTATTTTCTTTAAACCCACTTATCCTCCTAATGGGGCATTCCAAACTCCCTCCACATTATCATTTCTCACCCTTATAGTGACTAGGGCATCATGCCATTAATACTCATTCTTTTACATCTACTATATTTTATTCTTCTTTGATACAATAGCATATTTTATATAGTCATCATGCATATCATAGAGAAGCAAAATGTAGACACCTAAATTTTTACATGTCTGACAACAATTCACTTCATCTAGTCCTAGTCAATTAAATAAATTATTATTATTATTTATTGAATTAATTGACTCATTCATTACCTTTACCCCCCTTAAATAAATCTATATTTATTTAATTAACATCTGGCCTTATCTCATCAAATCTTGGACAACTAAATCAATTAACTAATACCCTGTTAATTAATGATTTAGGCTAATTAATCCATAATCATGTGCATATGTGATAAGAATTCCCTTTTCAATAATCTTAATTTCACATTCTCCACCTCCTTGGGAATGTGCAACAAGATTTTTTTTAAATCTTGTCTCCCAAGATTTTAAACATCTCACCAAATATTATCGATCCACTATTTCCTATGTCCATTCCCCATCATTGATCTTGTAACCACCCTTTCTAATTAATCCCCTTTTGACATTTGTCCAATCCATTGCTTTAGAGTTTTCAACAAATATAAGCCCTCCATTCCTTAAATCTATCTCTTACACCTTATAGGACACTTGTCACATGACCACAAGTTCAATCCATGTTTTCATCTTTCTCAAATCCTAACCATCCACAAACCAACACATCTTGGTCCTTGATTACCCTCTTCAAAATTTTATTAATGGAGGTCTCTCACCCCATTTGACCACCACTTTATCATACCCTAGTTTTATCTCATTTTCTATTTAATCTACCTTCATCATGCCTTTGTGCTATCTATTTTTTTAGTCAATCATCCTTTTCCTATCACCATGTTGTTGGTTTACTAAGCAACCATACTCCACCCATGATCACACATCAAAAGAGAACATCAAGAGAGTATTGGGTGTAAGTCTCTCTATCTCAATCAAAGAAGGAAGAGAAAAAACGTAAAAGGTTCTTCATTTATTTGAATCTTTATGTTATTACCTTTGTTCATTTTTTTGCCTTCAAAATTTTGATTGGATTTACACAATAGGATTCATTTGTTAGCTCATTGGCCTTGACATCAGTTTGATTCATACTTATGACAATTATGACTAACATAATTGAAATTTATTTTATTCCTTAAATAAAATATTTGTTGAATATTGATGAACAAAAGATTAAATTATTTAGTTAAATTGGAATTTTTGAGTTTTTAATAATTTAAACTTTTTCTTGACTAATATATTAATTTAATTAAATATATAGTATAGTTATAAATAATAGTAAAATAAAAGAACCAAATAAATTAAATTAAGAAAAAATAAATCTTATAATTTACTTGATAGTACAAAACTCAAGTACGAATAAATAGGTTTTGTTGTCATAATATTTGCATATGGTTATTACATTCATAATCAAATCAAGGATTAATGCAATATCTCAAAGAAAGTTAATGGCAATCATAATTAAACCAATAATCAATGTCAAGAATCATATTGTGTTGATAAAGAAGGTTATATCATTCATAATTAAACTGATAATGGAAATTTAAGACTTGTGTAATGGCCATCATCTTCAAAGATCAGCTTCTTCGAACAAAAAATGCAATCTTTGACCAATAAATGTATTTCGTCTCTATTAAATAATTGATACAACTAGCAAGAAAGTCTTTATACAAGATGAAACAAACTTGTTTTAGACACACAAACTTGCATATTTATTATCAATGTCAACACACCCTTCATACCTATATGTAGACTCATATGTGCATATTAAATAATTGATAAACCTAGTGGTGAAGCTTCTATGCAAGACTAAACAAAACTAACTTGTTTTGATTATGTATATCAACTTACATATTTATTATTAATGTCAACATACCCCTCGTGTGTATATGTAGACTCATATTTATGTGTATATGTTCTCTCGACTTGCAACTTTTTTTTCAATTCCAATATTCTTCAACTATCAAAGTGAATGGATACAATGACCTTTAAAAGGAGATTTTGAATAATAACAAAAGAATCAAAATTATTTCATTTTATTTTTATAATAAAAAAATCCAATGTCTCAAAGAATTATACGTTACAATAGAAACTAGATTATTGTTTCAACCCATCCACAAGGCAATAATCTAATTGTTTAATTATATTATTTATTTGATTTACATATAAATATGATTACAATTGTTATAGTTGATCTTGATTTCTAATATATTTCATATCTTCTAGAATTGTGACTAACATAATTGAAATTAAATTTGAGTTTACTTTTTAAAATAAATATTTGTTGAATATTGATGAATGGATAATTTAATTGTTTAATTAAATAGAAATTATAATAAATTTAGTTTTTTATTAATTAATGTATATGATTTTAAATAAGCATAAAATCAAAAAATAACAAAATGAAATAAGTAAAAAACAAAACTTTTAATTCATTTGAAAATACAATTTTTTTTAAGCAAAAGTGGCAAGCCACTATAATTTTATATATTTAATAGTAGATAAAACAAAAACCTGGTTCCGACAAGCATAGCGACAAGAAAGAACAGAAAGAAAACTTCTGGTTATAACTCGATGAAGTACAAAAGTTCTTACAAAATACCCCTAACTGACTCACTAGATCCCATTACATTTACAATAGATAGACCCCTTTTACAATTTCAATAGATAGAATCCATTTCCAATTGGATAGAAAGATCCCCTTTACAATTTCAAGAGACAGACCCCGTTTACATTTTCAATATACAAATCCCTACACATTTGAACTATAGCCCTTAAGCCATTATCAGGACGAAAGGAATATTATACATAATTACACCAATAATTAATGTCAACACCCATATAATGGTCATCTCTCAAGGACCTTTGTTTCCATCGAAAATATATCCTTCGACCTATATATGCAACTAAACCCACTATTACCCATATTATGGCTCTTCCATAGTAATTAAAAGTGTTACTGAAGCATGGAAACAAAAGGTGATTTGTTAATGTATGCACTTTATGGTAAACAAGAAGGCCCCCTTCTCCTTGATACCTCTCTCACTGCATTATGGATAGCTTTAATATCTTTGTTGGTAGCATTTGGAGGAGGCATTTGTGTGGCGATGGCACCAACCAGACAACAACCATTGTTTTGAATATGGTGATAGTTGTTCTAATTTGGATAAAAATAATGATTCTTCCAAGAAATACATCTTCAAAGAAGACAAAAACTACCTTTGGACTTTCGTAATGCTTGTCATTGAAATCACAGTTTTATTTTATTGCACGACTACTGCATTTTTTATAATTTTAATAGTGGTGATAGTGCAGCTTGGATTCCTCATTGGGCGGAATAGATATTTGCATTAAAAAAAAAATTTCAAAGGTGATGGGCATTACATATACACCAAACCATACATATGTAATGCCATCATGGAGATTTTTTTTGAATGCAAGTATCTCCTCCGCCTAATGAAGAATCATAAGTTGCACTATCACCACTATCAGAACCATCAAAAATGTAATATCGTCCAATAAAATAAAAGTGTGATTTCAACTACAACAAGTATTACGAGAGTCTAAAGGTAATTTTCGTCTTCTTTTCAAGATGTATTTCTTGGAACAAAGAGTCATTATTCTTATCCAGATTAGAACAATTATCACCATATTCAAAACAATGGTTGTTGCAACTATCAGGTCTGGTGCCACAGCCACAAAGATTCCTCCTCCAAATGCTAACAACAAAGATATTAAAGAGCTACATAATGTTAATGCATCACAAATAGTTGTAAATTGCACGAAAACAACATAATATTCTTTGTGTTCCTTTGGGAAAGTGAAAGTTGCATGAAAAGGTGTCGCTACAATCAACACTGCATTTATTGAAATAATTTGGGCTTTCCACGTTGATTTTTCAAGTCATCAATGAGTCCTTACTTATGTCATGTGTCTCTTTTGAAGTCCTCCGTGCACCATTTATTTCTAGCAACCATATAATCTACCCAAAAAAAAAGCCACATCTTTTAAATCAAAAAGAATTTATTTCCATTCAAGATCTCTATATAAATGAGGAAGACTGTAAAATTGTTTTTTAAATGTAAATCATTTTATGTTTAAATTAAAGTAAATGCTTGGAAATTGATATTTTCTACACATAATTTTTAAAGGAAATGAACTTTTATAATCGCAATATAAGATGTTAACAATATTTGAATCTCTCAATTAAATTAAATTTAAATCCGAAACATTCATATGGAATCATTGGCAGTTTAATTTAGTGTCTAGTTCATTGCATGAGATTGGTGAAGTAGGTTAAGGTTTAAGAAGAGCAATTTATGAATGTGAACTTTTATGTTTCAAATAATTATTAGTCTATGTATAGGTGGAGACTTACGTTTTCCCCTCAACAAAATGCAATTTAACTGATCTCGAAAACCCACGAAATTTTCTATAAAAAAAAAAATCAGTCTTAATGTTTTCTGTTAATGACATCTATATTAGTTTGCTTTCAAACTCACATTACAAAATATAGCCAGTTTTCAAGAGAACGAAATTACTGGAATGTAGTTACAACAGTCAAAAACATGCACTTTGATGTGGCTTTCTACAGAATAGCTCTTATGCCCTGTCTGTGCGTCTGCATCTGAATACATGCATTAAAATTGAGGGTTTTGAATCTAATCTCCATCTTTTATGCTTTTGAAGATGACCATTCCTAGTTGAAAGAAAAAAACAAATTTTAACATGAAGGACAAAGGAGCAGAGAGAAAGGACGTTGTTCTATTTGAGGAAAATGATAGTTATATACTAGTTTTCATTGTTTTCTACAACCCTGCTCCACGTGTCTCCAAACTCACTAGAGGCTCAAATCTTTAACAACACTGATACTTCTTTTATGCTTGTGAAATTTTGATGTCTTTAAATTCTAACTTCTGGTAAGATCTAGTTTCAAAATACAATTGGCTAACACTACAAGAAATCTTGTGTCCTATCACATGAAGTTCATCCTTAGTAACCTAAACAAATTTCAATATAACCACCACATACTTGTTCTCCTTGACATGTGTGTGAGAAAAGTGGTACATTGAATGGCTAAAGCTGTAGTAAATTCTACAACAAAGCCAAATAAGTAATACTGTGTCAAAGTGACCCTAACAAATATTAGTATCAATATTTATTTATTTATTTCAATAAAAGTAGATTATTCCACTAAACCTTTTTATTAATATTTTTTATTTTTTACACGAGATTCAAAGAGCATACCAGAGGAAAGAACCCTAGAAGAAAACCTCCAATCGCAACTCATAAAATAAACCTATAGTATCTAATTGATCAGTTTATACACCCTGCCCAAAACCACATACAAAGTGCGGTCACAACACATATAATATCAGTTTTACATAGACCCAATATGACAATTTGTCAAAAAAACCCATCGGATAATTTTCAAATGTAGACTCCACAGCTGCTATCAATGGAAGAAGACAAAATTTTCCAAAGCCCTGTGCCAAATCCCATGAGCCAAAAACCTTCCTGCCAAAAAAGAAAGTATCAAAAAACCTTTGGAAAAACACTATTGTACAAAATACCATGAGCTCGAACTCTCCTCCAGACAACGAACGTGAATACTTGAAATGAAAGGGGAAAGCGGGAATAATTATCATCATAAAATTTTACATCAATATTACTCAAGAAAATCACATAACTATTGTTGCAAACCTTCCCATACCCTAGAAAGAATTTCCTCAAAACCCACCTCTCGCTGATTAGCATTGCTATCAATGGCTAAATTTGCCAAATAATCTGCAATCTTATTAACTTCTCTATAACAATGGGATAATAAAAAAGGTTCAAACAATTCTAATTTTTGTAAAATGAGATCAAGTATACACTGCAAATTCCAACAATTCGATTTCTTTTTCATAACACATTGAATAATCACCATAGAATCACCTTCAATTATTAAGTTCTTAATTCCCAAAGAGATTGTCATATCCAATCCAAAAGACAAAGCATGAAATTTCGCATAATTGATAGTTTTAAAACTAATAGCATGACACTTAGCTCGAATAAAATGTGCATTGTGATCATAAATTACCATGCCTACCCCAGCCGGCCCAAGGTTACCACGAGAGGCCCCATCAAAATTCAGTTTAAAGTGGGCCTGTGGAGGAGGTTTCCATCCAGAAGAGCATCTCTTACCTATTGCATCATTCTTTTTTAAAATTGAACCATGAGAGGGTAAAACTGACAGAATCTTCCAAACTCTAGTAACTCTACTATCCCAATGCGAAAAATAAGTAAGATTTTCCAAATTCTTATAAATAAACGACAAAGAAACCTCGGAGATTGAAGACTCGATTTTTAATAGAACCTCAGACACAAGAGAACTTGTTTTTTTAAATATCATGTTGTTTCTCTCTAGCCAAATATTCCAAATCATAATAGATGGAGATATGATCCAAAGGCATGCATAAAAAGATGAGGCAAACATAAAGGGCCAAGATCTAAAATGGGAAATCAGATCCTTACCAATAACAAAGGATATATTTAACTTCTCAAACAACCACTGCCAACATTCATAAGCATAATCACAAGAAAATTCCAAATTTTTGTTACAAAGGACACAAGGGAAAACAACAGTAATACCGAGCCTGTCTAGTCTCATACCTGTAAGGACTCTGTCTTGAACTGCCAACCAAGCAAAGGCTCTAGCTTTAGGAAGACAAGACGATGCCAAAACAACTTATAAGGCCAAGATGATAAATCTTTAGCAACCATAAGAGAGTTATAACCATCTTTAACAGTGTACTTACCAGAAATATTCTTTGTCCAAATAAGTTCATCCTTAGAATCATAAAGCAATACAATTCTATCCCCAAAAAATTTCTCAAAATCTAATTTCATACTTGGATCAACAACTAAGAAATCAATCGACTTCCATCTAGCTAGCTTAAGGGGTCCACTAGTCACAATTTCAAAATAATCTGCTACAAAAACACCCCAAAGGGCAGAAAGAACAGTAATCAGAGGAGACCAATCCCTAATGTTCACCAAAGGTGTGTGTCCATTCCATACTTCATCCCAGAATCTGACCTTTCTACCACTATGAACAATCCATGAGAGATGAGGCAAAATAACTGATCTACATTTACAAAGGAAATTCCAAATAGTAGAACCCGAAGGCAAATTTGAGACTTTAAAAAAGTACTTTCTCGGTCCATTATTTAAATATTTGGCAAACATAATCTATGCTCATAAGGAGCTAGGTTTGTCATATAATTTACAAACCAACTTAGCACCTAAGGCTAAATTCTGATTCTCCAGACTCCGAATTCATGTTCCCCCAAGTTCCTTAGGCAAACATACCTTATCCCATGCAACTAAAGGGAGTTTCTTTTTGCCATCTTTATTATTGTTCCAAAGAAAATTGCTAAGAGTATCCTGTAAACTAACAATAACTGCTTTTGGAGACTTCAAGACAGAAATGGGATATATGGGAACAACATTCAAAATAGACTTGATGAGAACAATTTTACCCGCCAAAGTTAACCATCTATGATTCCATGAGAGAATTCTTTTAGAAATGACCAAAATCATCTTATCCCATTTAACAAAGAAAGGAATCCCAAGGTAAGGACATGGAAGATTTCCAGTTTCAAATCCCCAAAGGGATTGCAACCTATGTTGAACCAGTTGTGATGTATTAAGGAAAAAAATCTTTGATTTATCACCATTCATTTTCTGACCAGAAAACGATGCATAATTTTGTATTATTCCTTTAATCACTTTTGCCTCAACTAACAAAGCATGTCCAAATAATAGAGTATCATTTGCAAAGAGACAATGAGAAATACTTTGGGGAATATTCTGAATCCTTATACCTTTCCAAAGCCCCCCAACTTTAGCAGCCCTAATAGCCCAACTAAAGGTTTTAGCTAGGAGAATAAACAAAAAGGGAGAAAGGGGATCTCCTTGTCTCAAACCCCTAGAGGAAGTGAAAAAACCACAAGAAGAACCATTAATTAAAACCAAGAATCTTGCAGAAGAAATTTATGCACAAATCCATTTGACCCAGGCCTTAGAAAAACCTAACTTTTCAAGAACAACACATAAAACCCCCCACTCTACTCTATCATAAGCCTTCATCATGTCTAGTTTAAGTATCATGGTTGGGGTTCTTTGGGTGGAAATAGAATGCAACACCTCATGTGCTACAATTGCACCCTCTGTCGTCTCCCTTCCGGGAACAAAACCATCTTGTTCCAATGAAATGATCCTAAGTAGAATTTTTGCCAACCTCAGGGAAATTGCCTTCGTAAATATCTTATAAAAAGTGTCACATAAAGCAATGGGACGAAAGTCAACAAAAGTCTTAGTATCCTCTTTTTTAGGAATAATTGCAATCATTGTAGTATTAAATTCTTTTAAAATAGTCCTATTTCTCCTAGCTTCCTCAAGAGCCAATAAAACATCATTTCCCACAAAATCCCAACATTTCTGAAAAAATAAAGGAGTAAAACCATCTGGTCCCGGAGCTTTATCCGAATTCATGGCAAAGACAACACTCTTAACTTTTTCTGAGGAAAAGGGAGACAACATCTTATTGTCTTCCAAAGATACTAAAGGAGGAATATTAGATATAATATCATTGCTGAGATTTCCATTTTCCGAAGATAATAATGACTTAAAAAACCTAACTACCTTTGAAGCAATGTTCTCTAGCTCTGTCAATAAATTCTCATTCTAACACTGAATACGGGATATCCTATTCTTACATCTTTTAATCTTAGTTGAAGAATGAAAAAATTTTGTGTTCCTGTCACCATCTGAAAGCCATAACTCTCTAGAATTTTGTCTCCAATAGATTTCCTTTCTAGCTAACACCTCTTCAAGTTGTAATTTTAGTCACTTCAGTTCATCAAAAACTTGTGTCACCATACCATGTTGAAGCACATGAGTATTAAGACACTCAATCATATCTTGAATCCTTTGTTTCTCCTGAAAAATGTTCTTAAAATGCGAAATATTCCATTCCCTAATATTCAATTTCAAATAACTTAACTTCTTAGCAATCTGAAACATACGAGACCCATAACAAAATGGAGCAAAATATATTAGTATCCATATTATTACTATGAACTTTTAAGCATTGTAACATAAATTTGAAAATCAATTAAAAGGGATCTAGAAGTTACTTTGAACATTGGAACCGGTGACAATCCAGTGAAATCCATATATATTATGCAGATTATAACCTAGGTCATGTAATATTAGAATAACATACTGTAGCGTCGTAAATTGTACACACTTGCTAGGGTGGTACAATTTCACACCTAGTTTAGCACCCGCCTTGGTGCATTTTATATTTTGCATTGCATTTCTCCTTTAGCACTTAATTAATCAGATTAATTAGGTCTAAGGTCCTATTTCATCGTCCTCTATATCATAAAATTGGGCCCTTTCGTTAAAGTGTGCCCTTTTCATTTTATTCCTCCAATACATCATTCAATCAAAAACCCTAATTAAGTCCTATTTTGAACTTGGGGGCTTGGTTTCGGGGGTCAAAACATCTCGAAATCACCTGTAACTTCGGAATTCTCTCTAAAATCATCATATTCGACGGCCCTGAAAATTTGGTGAAAAGTTGTCGGGACCGTGGCGCTCGGAGTGCACATGGTCCCGGACATTTTTCCCTAAATTTTAGGAGCACAATCCAATCATAAAATAAAGATTAACCCCAAAAAATTGGCGGGAAATTCAATCTCTAGGTCGGCCAAAAGACGGAATTACGACCTAGGGTTTCATACATAAGAGCTCTCTTTCTTCATTTGAAGGGATCCGATTTTTGTTTTCAGGAGCCTCATATGCAGAGAAAGAGCAGATCTTTGAAGACTTCAACAACATTCAACATCCCTCTATCAAACATTTATCAATTTCATTCAATCATTTAGGGCTTGGAAGACATTGAAGAACAATAGGAGATTACCGACTGAGGATTGGCTTGTACCCCTCCCTTGGGGGTTGGGTATGATTTCATGTTGTTTTCATGTCTTTGCATAAGCTTCAATACATTACTTATTCATGTTTTAGATCACTTTGCATCTTGATTTAGAGCATTTACATTATCATTTACAAGCAATTAGGGTTTACTTTCTAGGTTGCTCAAGTTTGCTTACTTGCATTTTAGGATCTTGCACACACACAAGGTCTGCACACACAATACATTTTACAATACAACTTGGCTATTCGTGGAGGTGGAAATCACCGAAGTGGGGGTTTGACTAAGGCAAAACCCTATATAGCCGCCCACACCCTTTTCAGATATAAGTGCAGGTTTCAGGACTCGGACGACGCCGCAGGTTATAGATCCGGGAAAAGCAGGTCGAGACAGCACTCCACACCAAATTGCAAAGCAAAAGACCTGGACAGGGGCGTGGGGCGCCCTGGTCCTGCCAGGACAGGGGCGCTGGGCGCCCTGGTCCCTGGGACAGAGGCGTTGGGCGCCCTGGTCCTCCTGACAGACAGCATTTCCGACAATTTTCCAGAGTGCAAGACAGCAGTTTCAGGTGCAGTTTCCGGCACAGTATCAAGACAGTGGCTCCCGCGCCCCCGTCCCGAACATTTTCAATCAAATTTTGACTCCGGGTACGCATCTGCATTCTTGTTTTATCCTTGTGTTTACAGTTGTTCATTGTTTAATCTCAATTCTGCAATCTTGTTATTAGTTCATACATGCATTTTGGGATTAGGACTTGAACTTGTATCATTTTATCTTTCAATTTCAACAAAGGAATAGAAATCCTAATAGGTAGCCCGTGGCTCTCTCTTTCACAAAAAGAAGTAGCCAATTGTGTGATACCTCTAGGCTCTTTCGTATTCCGTAATGTGTGTCAAAAGGTAGGATTAGGGCATGTTAACCTAGTCTCGCTTTTTCCCCTACACATTTTGGTGAACGCGACGTGAATCTATCATTGCTTCCTCTTGCATTGCATTTGTTAGATCTAGATCTAGATTTAGTGTGTTTTCATTTCATTTTCATTAAAAAGAAAAGAAAAAAAAAAGAGTGTGTTTCTTTGCATTGTGTGTTTAAATTTTATGCAACCTTTATTTCAAAATGTCAGATTTTTATTTGCAAAATGTTCGTGCTTATGATGATTATTATGAGTATAGCCAAGATGAATTAGATGAAGCTTTAGATGAGTTTTTGAACCCTAAAGATGCCAAACCTTCATTTTACCAAAGACTCATAAACCTTGTTACAATGCCATTTAGGTGTGATGAGAAAGATAAGTCGAATGGTTCCTCTCAAGGGTACATTCCTATCAACTCTTCCACTAAATCTAGTAACATGGTTGTTTTCAATAATCCCCTCTATGAGGAGATGTCTCCTTTTGAATCAAAAGATAAACCTTTTAATCGATATGATCATGCTTTGTTGGATGATGCTCTTGATGACTTTGTGGCTTTATCGAAATCTTTAAACAAGAACAAGACTTCTAAATTGGTTAACATGATAAACTTGAATGAGCATAACAAGCCTCTCTTTGAAGTCCAAGGTGCTTATCCTTCTCCCACCTTTCAAGTTCCTAAATCACCTCTCCTTACTGTCCAGGGAGGGTATGATCATGATTCCTTTCGTACTCCGAATAAACCAATCATCACTGTGCAAGGAAGAAAACCTATAAGTCCTTATAGTTATGCCAAGCAATTAACTAGAGAGAGTTATCATGCGGTTGCCCATACTTATCACACCAGAAATAATAGGCAGCCTAATCCTCCTCCTGTTATTCCAGTTTCTCTTCCTAATCCTCAACCAATTCTTCCACAAGCTCCCCGTATTTCGCAAGTTATGGGTAAGGAATATGATCTCATAGAACAACTTAAAGCTACCCCTGCTAAGATATCCCTCTGGGATTTGATTCAAACTTCTTCCGCTCATCATGGAATGTTACAAGATGCCTTGAAAGATTTGAATGTTCCTCCACCGAATACATCTAGTAATATAGCATCTTTGGTTAACTTTGTGATGAATCCTAAGGCTCAAATCGTGTTTACCCAAGATGAGTTGCCTACTAGTGAAATTCAACATCAATATGATCCCTTGATGATTGTGGTTATCATGAAAGACACTGCTATAAGACGAACACTAGTAGATAATGGCTCTGGCCTTAATGTGTGTAGCATTAATCTATTGCATAAAATGAATGTGGATACATCCCTCATTGAGCCTGACTCTCGTCCCATTCGAGGCTTTGACAATGTGGCTAAGACTTCATTAGGTATTATCACCTTACCTCTCACAGTGGGACCTGTTACTTTGCCTACTCCTATCCATGTTATGTCGCGAAATTTAACATACAACTTGTTATTAGGGAGACCTTGGATTCACAGTATGCAAGCTGTCCCCTCTACATTGCATAGACAAGTTAAATTTATTTATAACAATAAGACATATACCTTGATAGGTGATACTAATTTCCAAGCTTGTCTACAAACATCTACTTCCAAAGGGGGTTCTTCTAAGCCATCCTCGTCTAGTGATGACTCTTTAAACAAGATACCTATCGATGAATCCTCGCTCTCTGATGATCAAAATTCTTTGGATGAGTCTGGAGCTCCTGAAGAAGATTCTTCTCGACTTGAATCTACACATAAGAAGGATTTTGATCCTGAGAAGGTTCTCGCAGAAGACGATTGGGGATCTCTTGATTTCAATCCCACCTTTGTAGGTGAATATAAGGTTCCTTCTAGAGAGCTTAAAGTTGAAAAGAAGGAAGAAGCTAAAAATAAGTCAATCTTACCTGAACCTATGAGTAATAATTTTGTGGCCGCTTCTCAAACTTCTTCTCCTCACACCTCTAATTCTGAAGAGTTTGATTCTTTGTCTTATGAAAAACCACCTTCTCTTTCTGAAATGGCTGATCATTATGGTCATGGTTTTCGCATTTTTGCTAAGCATGAGTATCATGGAAATGGTTGTGGCGCTCACGAACAAGGGATAAAGGTTCCTCTAAAGAATAATTTTCACAATTATGCCTTTGGACTTGGCTATAATCCCTGCAAACGCACTAAAGCTTCTAAAAGACCATGCATTAGTGTTAATGCTATTTCTACATCTCTATCAATGCAACACCCCGAGTATATTGATGGGGATCCTTCGTGTGCCTATGCTTTGGATGTCTTCCCTACCGATGATGCTTTAGCTGAATTCTTGGGAGCCTATGACACTCTTCCTCGTTATCATCACAATAGGGGACTTCCTTATTGTTTGAACACTGAAGCCTATTTTGGAAAAGAGATCGATAATGATGAGATTGTGAAAGAATTCCCTCAGTTAAAAGATACTCCTCAACAAAGTAATCTTCTTATAAGTGACACCACTGATGTTAAGATGGATCCTTGCAATAAAGAAAAAGTCATTAAAATTGGAAAATGTTTGGATGAAGAGGAACAAAAACAATATGAAGATTTATTGCACGAATTCCCTGAGATCTTTGCTTGGACATACTCTGACATGCCTGGTATAGATCCTAAGATTGTCACTCATAATATTGTCTTAGTTCCTGATGCTAAGCCCGTGAAACAAAAGATTCGAAAAATGAATCCTAAGGTGGCTCTGCTTGTTAAGGCTGAGATTGAAAAGTTATTGGAGGCTGGATTTATCCGCCCTATTGACTATTCCCCATGGATTTCAAATATTGTAGTTGTGGCTAAACCAGATAATAAAATAAGAATGTGTACCGATTTTCGAGATTTAAATAGGGCTTCTTTAAAAGATGATTTCCCTCTTCCAAACATTGACATGATAGTTGATCCTACGGCAGGACATGCCTTGTTATCCTTCATGGATGGTTTTTCAGCATACAATCAAATTTTCATTAACCCTCAAGATCAATTCAAAACCGCTTTCACCACTCCTTGGGGTACGTTTTGTTGGATAATGATGCCGTTTGGACTTAAAAATGCTGGTGCAACTTATCAACGAGCGATGACCCTTATCTTTCATGATTATATGCATAAGATTTTAGAGGACTATGTTGATGATATTTTAGCCAAATCCATTCTTCGCATAGATCATATTAAAATCCTTCGTCAAATCTTTGAAAGAGTTCGTAAATATCACATGCGCTTGAATCCCCGAAAATGTGTTTTTGGTGTGGATAGTGGAAAACTATTAGGGTTCATAGTTTCGCATCGTGGGATTGAGGTGGACACTAAGAAAATAGATGTTATTGTCAACATGCCACCTCCTAGAAATGTGTCTCAACTTAAAAGCTTACAAGGAAAGATTCAAGCTATTCGTAGGTTTGTATCTCAACTTGCGGATTGTACCTTTCCTTTTACTCAACTTCTCAAAAAGAATATCACTTTTCAATGGAATGAAGATTGTCAGCAAGCATTTGAAGATTTAAAAGTGTATTTGGCTAGTCCTCCTATTCTTCAACCTGTCGAACCTTCTAAACCCCTCCTTCTGTATACAACTGCTTCCTCTCATGCTCTTGCAGCATTGTTGGCACAACATGATAAAGATGGTAAGGAATGTCCGGTTTATTACATAAGTCGTACCTTACTCGATTATGAGACCCAATATTCTGCGATAGAAAGACAATGCTTGGCCTTGGTGTTTGCGACTCAGAAATTGAGACATTATCTTTTAAATTCAGAAGTCCACGTCATGGTAAAGTTTGATCTTTTGAAGCATCTTTTCTCTAAAACTGATTTATCAAGACGCCTAGCTAAGTGGGTTATGATGTTAACTGAATTTGACCTTAAATTTGTTTCACAAAAAGCAATTAAAGGGCAAGCATTGACCGACCACTTAGTTGAGGCCCCTTCACCTTTCTCCTTCCCTAATTCTGAGTCTTTCCCCGATGACTTCATTTTTTCTATAGAAAAATATGAAACTTGGGAATTATATTTTGATGGTTTTAAGTGTCGTACGGGATCGGGGGCAGGTGTTGTTCTGATTTCTCCTACAAGGAAATCTATTCCCTTATCCTATCGTCTAAATTTCCTGTGTACCAATAACATTGCTGAGTATGAGGCTCTTATAGCGGAAATAAAAGCAGCCTTAGCTCTGAATATAAAGCACATACATATTTATGGAGATTCTCAATTGATTATAAGACAAGTAACAGGACTGTATCAAGCAAAACAAGACAAATTATCACAATAGAAAGATCTTGCTATCTTTTTATTACAAAAATTCGATTCTTATACCATGGAACCTGTTCCTCGAAAAGATAATCGACATGCGGACGCAATGGCATGTGTGGCTTCTCTTGTATCTTTACAGGACGCCTGTGGTTGATCTTAAATTTGTTATTCACAACCTTATTTCTCCAGCTATCGTAGATGATTCTAGCTTGGTAACATGTTGTGACTTTATAGACTCAGATGAATGGTATTCACATATCGTAAGATATTTGACCGATGGTACCTTTCCTGATTCCGCCAATAGGAACACTAGGGCTAGAATCTGCAAGTTGTCTGCTAGATATATCATTCTTTCTAATGTCCTTTACCGAAGGGGTTATGATAGTCTTCTCCTTCGCTGTCTTAACAAATCGGAAATCCCCGTTGCTCTTGAAGAGGCACATTCAGGTGCCTGTGGGGGGCATTTCGAAGGCAAATCCTTGGTTCAAAGATTGTTTCGTATGGGATACTATTGGCAAACTATGCAGAAGAATTCTTTTTCATTTGTTAAGAAATGTCATCAATGTCAACAACACAATAATCTGATTCATGCTCCTGCCCAAGAACTTCGTTCTCAAGTAGCTTCTTGGCCTTTCTCCGCATGGGGTTTGGATCTCATTGGTAAAATCTCTCCTCCTTCATCTCAAGGACACACCTTCATTATAACTGCAACAGATTACTTTACGAAGTAGGTAGAAGCTATTCCCCTTCGCTCTACTACTGCTGAAGTGATTTGTCAATTTCTTCTAGAAAACATCATTTCTCGATTCGGGATACCTTCCACTATAATCTCAGATAATGGGACATCATTTAAGAACAAGGACGTGAAGAAATTCCTCGAGAAGTATCATATCAAACATCGATTTTCTACACCATACTATCCTCAATCAAATGGTCAAGCCGAATCATCCAATAAGATAATTGAACAAATTCTTCGCAAAACCATGAATAAGCATGGTAAGGATTGGAGTAATCAGCTAATCTATGCTCTTTGGGCCTACCGAACGAGTGTACGAATTGCTACAGGAACTACTCCTTATAATCTTGTTTACGGTGCTTACGCTATTATGCCTTTAGAGTTAGAGATTCCATCACTTAGGGTTTCTCTCAAAGGTATAGTAGATGGTGACTCTTATAGAGAACGACGACTTCAACAGCTTGAGATGCTTGATGAACAGCGTATAAACGCTCTTGAGCATATTCAAGTGTATCACAAAACTCTACAACGAAGCTATAATGATAAGGTTATTCAACGTTCCTTCTCAGTAGGTGACTTAGTCTTCTCTGAGAATCAGCGCAATGTGAATGCCTTACCTGCAGAAAAGGGAAAATTTAGTCCTAATTGACTTGGACCATATATCGTTATTGAAGATTATGGATCAGGTGCTTACAAAATAGCGGATGTAGACGGTACACCTCTTAAAGAACCTATCAATGCTATGCACTTGCGTAGATATTATGCTTAATTCTTCATTCCTTATTTATCTTCTTTTCAGTTCTTCAACATTGGATAATATGTTAGTATCTCCTAATTAGAGCAAAATAGAATTAAATGTTATGGTGTTTAATCTATATTGCTTCGTTCTTGACAAGCGTGTTTCTTTACTATATAGTTTGTCTTGAATTCATTTATGTAAATTGTAAAAGATTTACATTTCCATTATGCTAGCATATTTCGCAATTTCTTATGCGTTAAGTAGAATCGTATCATGTTGTGTTTAAGTTCAAAATTAAATCACATTAGTTATATGATTCTTAGACTTAATGCATATTTCTTCCCTATCATCAATGTAGTACTTGATTAAATATTTTAATTAAGTCACACATGTATCAATTTAATCATGGAGCATTAAGAAATCAATCACATGGAAATTAAATCCTGAACATACATGTACACCTACCAAATGTATTAGATTTAATCAAAGCAAAATATACATTGTTTTAAGCATTAAAGATAACACATTTGAGACAAAAGAGAAGCATATATATATATATATATGTGGATCGTATACAAATATAGGTCACTGTACATCCAAAATATGACCCATCCTACATCATAAAATCATCTCCTATCCCTAGGGCTGGTGGCTGGAGAGTGACGACTAGATGCTCCCTCCTGATCCGGCCGTGCAGGTGGACCCATAGGTGTGTAGCGCGATATAGATCACGAGTGACTCCGAGAGGAACTCCTACGATCCCTATCCATAAGGATTGCGCGATAGGAGGTAGCCTCAGCCTGAGCTGCTGCTAGATCTCGCTGTGTCGGCTGAAGGTTCTCTGATAGAACTCTCTCTCTCTCCCTCCATATATCCACCTGTACTCGGAATGGGGAAAACAAGTCCTCATGCCGATCCGCGTTCCCCTGAGGCCTATAAGCAATCTGTGAGGAACTAGGGATCTATGCCATCGTGGAAATGTCTGTCACTGCTTGCTGAATCAGGGAACGCCACTCCTGCACATTAGCTGTAGCAGTTGAACAGATTTTTGTATTAGTACCATTCTATATCATCAAAACATTAATCAATCAATATAAACCTACTATACCTGGATCTCCCTCACGCCAGTAGAGATCATGATATGGTAGCATCTGTGACTGGGAACTACTAGACTCTCCACGCTCAAATAATCTATGCACGATGGGTGTAGGCTGGCCCGTACTAGAAACAGGTCTCTGTATCGCCTCGTGTTCCCCCTTTTGGGGAATAAGAGGAGGATCCAAGGCTATGGTATCATCTCCTGAATGGTGGGGAGCTGCATCTAACCCCTCCTCATCATCTCTATTCTCCTCCTCGTCCTCGTCCTCATCCTCGTCCTCGTCCGCATCCTCACCTGCATCCTCATTCTCCTCATCCCTATCTGTGTCATCCTCCTCTCTCTCCTCCTCCTCGGCACTAGGCTAATCTCCTGTGGGTGGATCAAGATCTCCTGCCTCCTCATGACCCTCTCCCTCCTCTGGCTCCTCCGACCTGGATCCCTGGTCCTCATCTCGGTCTCCATGGGTCTGGATGGTCTGTCAGATGTTCTGGTGGAAAGATAGGCCCTGGGTATGATCTCATAAACCATGAGACATACCTGCACTGTGCTCCAGGCTCTGCAGAATAATCAGTAACCACATCCTGATCGGATCCCTCTATATCTGTAGTCTCGATGTCATCTATCGTTGATCTCGCTACTGCTCTAGGTCTAGGAAGGACTCGTGAGTGTCGAGTATAGATGGGTACATCGGCTGGAACGCATTGCTCTAGCCCAAACTGCCTCCGTACTCAGTCGAAGTAGAATGGGACTATGATATGTGAATATCGTCCCCGCAATAGGCGGTTCCTCTGTAAGCATGCTAACTATCTCTCCATCCCATCCCATCTGTGCATCCGCAAATAGGGTCTCCATACGATCACCTCGGCTGTCAATCTATCAAAAATTACTCTCCAATATAGCAGATCTCCAAATCTCCACTCGCTGGTAAGTGGATTTGGATAAGCAAACACCCTAGGTCGCTCGCTAGCTGTACTCATCGGAAAGTCGACAGGCCTGGTGCATGTGAAGTGCTCAAATATCCACACCTGCAGAAGTGTGCATGTCATCAAGCTGCAACCCTGTCCAAACACATACTCCTCAAAGTCGTGATAGAGATGTGCAAGCATACTCCGACCCCAAGCATATACTTTCTTGTGTCTCTCCATAGCTCTGATGCACCATGTGAGACCCCCATGCATGTGCATACCTCGCCCATTAAGGCAGACGGCTAGTGCTATGATGGTGATCATAAGACGTCTCATAAGGGGCACCTCTCCTGTAGGATGTAAGAGCCAGCTGACCATGATGCGACCTCATGTCTCGCTCAGCATGACTCTCCCTATGCAATATACCTGCTCCCTCTGATGGTCCTCCGCAGACCGATCGGTCGCGTATGTCACAGTAGCTCCTCTGATAGGAAGACGAAGTATGCGGTACACATCCTCAAGTGTAACCGTCAGCTCTCCTATTGGGAGATGGAATGTGCATGTGTCAGGATCCCATCGCTCCATCAGTGCCATCAGCATCGCAGGATGGAACCGAATGGCTGGCATGAGGATCGCATACCATAAACCCACGATCGACAATGTGTCTCTCTCTGCCTGAGTCAGCCGGGGATTCTGATCTCGCAAACTGCGAAGAATCTGTCCCGTCGTATGCTCTCTCATGTATGGGAGACCCTGCAACACAAAAACATAACTATAATCAGTACTCAATCATCAAAATCATTCATGCAAACTGTCGAACATCGTATGCTAACCCTGACATCTCTTGCCAAGTCCTGATTGGGACCATGGCACCCCACAAGGACCATGGTGCCCTGGGTGGGACCCAGGGTCAGATTCCAGGGCCCGCAAACGATCACAGAAAGTCAAATGCAGAAAATCAAAAGTCAATGCTCAGTCAACTCAGCTCGTCTAATGGCTCGTCGTCGATCACGGCCTGTCGCAGGATCTCAATCCTCGTGGAACGCTCCGGTCGTCGTGAAAGCATGATGATGGCTATGTGGGCTCCGCTGCAATGAATAGTATTCCGAAATCAACAAAGTGACAAATACAAATGTCACTTTCAAGGTATATACTTTCATTCCTTTACCTTTACTTTCAAAACCCTAATTTTCCTCTATCACTCATTTCATCATAACTTGAGTTTGGGAGATGCGATTTTCGAACTGTTTGTTGCGTAGGAA
This sequence comes from Cryptomeria japonica, assembly GCF_030272615.1. NCBI lineage: Eukaryota > Viridiplantae > Streptophyta > Pinopsida > Cupressales > Cupressaceae > Cryptomeria > Cryptomeria japonica. The sequence continues at coordinate 100,035,757 of NC_081415.1, read as the reverse complement.
TCGTATTTTCATTCCCCTACTCTCGGGATGTTCCAAAAAGTGCTCTGATGAAGCCTATTCAGTGAACATCCCTCATCAATACTCTCTTACACAATTTGTCGTAAGTAAACATGCTACCCTGTTTCACCTCCCTAATAAGCAAGTCGAATCAGGGGGGCATATAGCTACTCACAAATTTCATCACTTTCCTTAGTAAGCATTAGGTGATTTTGTGATCTAACGTGTGTTTTGTAGGGTGCGGTTCCTAACTGTGTACTGCAGATACCGTTGGGGGCTTCGTCCGACAACTTATGGATATATCATTTTTCAAATAATGTTTACTTTTCTGTACTTTAACTTGCATATGCACGTAATACTCATATGACCGCTAAAGTGGGGGCTAAATGTAGCGTCGTAAATTGTACGCACTTGCTAGGGTGGTACAATTTCACACCTAGTTTAGCACCCGCCTTGGTGCATTTTACATTTTGCATTGTATTTCTCCTTTAGCACTTAATTAATCAAATTAATTAGGTCTAAGGTCCTATTTCATCGTCCTCTACATCATAAAGTTGGGCCCTTTCGTTAAAGTGTGCCCTTTTCATTTTATTCCTCCAATACATCATTCAATCAAAAACCCTAATTAAGTCCTATTTTGAACTTGGGGGCTTGGTTTCGGGGGTCAAAACATCTCGAAATCACCTGTAACTTCGGGATTCTCTCTAAAATCATCATATCCGACGGCCTTGAAAATTTGGTGAAAAGTTGTCGGGACCGTGGCGCCCGGAGTGCACATGGTCCCGAACATTTTTCCCTAAATTTTAGGAGCACAATCCAATTATAAAATAAAGCTTAACCCCAAGAAATTGGCGGGAAATTCAATCTCTAGGTCGGCCAAAAGACGAAATTATGACCTAGGGTTTCATACATAAGAGCTCTCTTTCTTCATTTGAAGGGATCCGATTTTTGTTTTCAGGAACCTCATATGCAGCGAAAGAGCAGATCTTTGAAGACTTCAACAACATTCAACATCCCTCTATCAAGCATTTATCAATTTCATTCATCCATTTAGGACTTGGAAGACATTGAAGAACAATAGGAGATTACCGACTGAGGATTGGCTTGAACCCCTCCCTTGGGGGTTGGGTATGATTTCATGTTGTTTTCATGTCTTTGCATAAGCTTCAATACATTACTTATTCATGCTTTAGATCACTTTGCATCTTGATTTAGAGCATTTACATTATCATTTACAAGCAATTAGGGTTTACTTTCTAGGTTGCTCTAGTTTGCTTACTTGCATTTTAGGATCTTGCACACACACAAGGTTTGCACACACAATACATTTTACAATACAACTTGGCTATTCGTGGAGGTGGAAATCATTGAAGCGGGGGTTTGACTAAGGCAAAACCCTATATAGCTGCCCACACCCTTTTCAGATATAAGTGCAGGTTTTGGGACTCGGACGACACCGCAGGTTACAGATCCGGGAAAAGCAGGTCGAGACAGCACTCCACACCAAATTGCAAAGCAAAAGACCAGGACAGGGGCGTGGGGCGCCCTGGTCCTGCCAGGACAGGGGCGTTGGGCGCCCTGGTCCCTGGGACAGAGGCGGTGGGCGCCCTGGTCCTCCTAACAGACAGCATTTCCGACAGTTTTTCAGAGTGCAAGACAACAGTTTCAGGTGCAGTTTCCGGCACAATATCGGAACAATGGCGCCCGCGCCCCCGTCCCGAACATTTTCAATCAGATTTTGACTCCGGGTACGCATCTGTATTCTTGTTTTATCCTTGTGTTTATAGTTGTTCATTGTTTAATCTCAATTATGCAATCTTGTTATTAGTTCATACATGCATTTTGGGATTAGGACTTGAACTTGTATCATTTTATCTTTCAATTTCAAAAAAGGAATAGAAATCCTAATAGATAGCCTGTGGCTCTCTCTTTCACAAAAAGAAGTAGCCAATTGTGTGATACCTCTAGGCTCTTTCGTATTCCGTAATGTGTGTCAAAAGGTAGGATTAGGGCATGTTAACCTAGTCTCGCTTTTTCCCCTACACACATACAAACATATTAAAGTTCACAAGATTTCAGTCAATGAAATATATGTAAAGTCTTTGGAATAAAACAGTACAGAAAATTTTTCATCAATCTTTTGGATTAAAGTTTCTGATTCATCATAAAATGGATTGTGATTCACAAATTATAAACTTTTTAACATAATTCCTTTCAAAATTTGTAACATATATAAATATGTTATTTTGTCACTTACATATAATATCTTTACTTGTTCTATCTGAAAATTTTGTTGGCTCTATCACTGTGTCTAGTATATTTTTTTCGATTTTTTATTTCAACTATTTCTATCCGTAGTCCTAAATAGTTGTTGTTGAATATTAAAATCTAAATTAGCTTGGATGACTAAAGGGTAATATTTTGGTATTCTTCAAGTTCTGCTCTTCTGCCTGTAAGATCAAAGAGCAGTTTAATCAGAAGTGTTAACAAAATATATCAACCAAGATATATCAGCATGGGGTCTGCGCAGGAAGAAGCTAATGGCTTTGCACAGAGTTACAAAATGATCATTTAAAGATTCAGAAGCAAAAGGTGCAGTAAATTTGGTTTTGTGCAATCCAAATCTTTCAGATTTTAAAAGTGCTCTGCATGGACAAATCTTGGGTTATTAGCGCGTGGGCTGATGTGGGCTAGGAAGATTAGCCGCATGCCCCACAGCTAGTCTTCATGAAGGGCAAATGGGTAGATATGGCAGCGCAGAATTGGTTGAAGGCAGACTTACGAAATTTCAGACCGGTCTCTAAGTATTTTCGAGGTTTTTTAAGAGGTCCAAGCAGTGGAAATTGGCGAAGTATGGACAAATCTGGTGAAGGGAATCAACGCTTTTTGGATCGTAGGTATTTTGGTCAGGGTCCGCGGCAAAATTTTATCCCAAATCATTTAAAGGGGCTTTCGGGTAAACGATCTACAGAGATGGGAGGAAAACCATCCTATGCGAAAGTTGTGAAATTTTCATCTGTAAATGAGACAATTAGGGCTTCTCGGCTGAATACTGGTGAAAAGATGATGGACAAACAATCTAACAGTAACCGGCTTGAGTTATCTTTGTCACATCAAAGGGGGAATAAGGTAAGAGAAACTTCGACATCAGAAAAAGATGATAAGGTAAGTGAAAATCAAACTGGCTCTGATTTAGGAGGTGGGTCTTCATAGGTATGGGCTCCTGTTCCATGCATTGATTTACTTGATTCTGTTGTGGATTTGAAAGCTCGTTGTTTGCATACACATGCTATTTTTGGAGAAATATGGGGGGATGCAACTAGTTTATCTAAATTTCATCATAAATTGCAGAAAAAGTGGTCTGATTGCGTTATTTTCAATTACTCTCTGCAAATGCATTTATTATTGTTTTCAACTCTTCTTCTGTTAGGGATGAAGTTTTAAAATCTTCACATTACTGGTTTGGTAAAAATTTAGTGTTTGTTTCAGCTTGGAAACCATTTTATGTCCCTGCTTGGTCAAGTTTTAAATTAGTTTCTTTCTGGTTTGGCTTGCCCAAATTACCGTTTGAATTTATGGACCCAGAGGTTTTGGAACAAATTGGTAATACTTGTGGTTCTTTCTTATCATCAAGATTTGATTTTGTGGAGGGGGAGGTTTTGGTAAAAATTTGTGTCTTGACTAACCCTAATATTGTTTGCCCTCGATCTTGTATCATTAAATCTCATGAGGGTATCTGGAAACAACCAATTAATAAGTTGGAGAAAGAATTTGGTAAAACTTCCTTGCAATTGGATGCTCCTTTGCTTATGGATTTTTTGAAATCCTCTGTTTTGAATAAGGCAGAAAATTGCTTGTGTAGTAACGATAATCCATTTCTGGATAAACTATTAGTTAATGGTTCCACTTGGAAACCTCCCGCTACTTTTAAGGTTAACCAGGCTATGAGGGATGTTGGGAAGCGAGAGGTTTATGTTGTGTCTCACGATCCGAAGTTTGTAGGGTTTTTTACAAGTAAGGATAAGACAGTAGCTCACCAGAATATTATGGTTTCGGGGGACAACAATGTGGATGATCTGCTTCCAAATCTCACTACCTCGAATTCCTTAGATAAGTCACTAAATGATGGTGGTGGGAATCCTATCTGCCCTGTGAAGTCAAAAGAATACTTAGAAAGTTGTCAGGGGATTGGTCAGATTTTTGTGAAGAATGATGGGGTTGTTTCAGAGTCTAATGTTGGGGTTTCTTCTCTAGGGTTTCCTGATGATGCTATCCTTGCTCAACAAGTCAAAGAATTGGTGTATAATTCTTCGTAGCATGTTGATGTGGATGTGGATAATAATGCCACCTTAGGAAATAATATTCAGTTGGGGGACATTCCTATTATTGTGCCAGATGAAAATCTGGTTCACCAGGTAAATGATCTTTTTAAAGATCATGAGCATCTGATGGATGAGGACATTACGAATAGGGTTATTTGTTCCATTGAGAATGACTTGGGGGGAATTAAATCGAACCTTCCTATTTCTGCATCTGCTAACCCTTTTGAGATTTTGGCCTCATCACAAGTGGGCATCATAGATAATTTAGCCATGACTTCTCCTAAGTCAAGTAAGAGTTTACCAATTGTTCAAACTACTCTAATTAGGGCTTCATCTGTGGTTTCTCCTGGTAGGGGTAGGCCTCCAAAGAATTGAAAGACTCAATTGGAAATTGATGTTGGGATTCAGCAGACTTTGTCTCTTTCTCCTGGTGTTGGGAAAGGGAAGCATTTGGTTTCTCTTGGTGATGCTATGAAAGGAAGCGGTACTCCTAAGGGCAAGAGGAGTAAGAGGAATATTATAAGTCCTTCTGTGACTAGGTTGGGGGCTGTGAATCGTAATCTTCAAAGTAGTTTTGGAGAAGGAAAGTCTTCTCCATATAAAGGAAAGAGGGAAGCCTCAAGGGAGCCTCGGTCTCCCCTCGAGAACAATGAGAATTATATCTTGGAATGTTAGGGGCTTAAATGCCCCTAACAAGAGGCGCTTAATTAAGTCCCAGATGGACTTAGTTAAGTGTGATATTTTCATGTTGCAAGAGACTCTTAGTTAAGTGTGATATTTTCATGTTGCAAGAGACAAAATTGTCAAAGGAGTTTGCTGATTTGGTTTTTTCTTCTTGAAGAAAGTGGGAATTCCTCTCCTCTCCGGCTTGTGGTGCGTCAAGGGGTTTGGCATTGCTTTGGAATAACTTTAACATTGAGGTTGAGCTAGTTGCTTCTACTGTAAACTGGATGTTGGCCTTAGTTAAAAGCAAGCTTTCGAAGGTTAAGTTTTGGCTTTTTAATATTTATGCTCCTTGTCGTATTCAAAGGAAGATTAAATTATGGGGAGAACTTAAGAGGATTTCCTCCCCTTTGAGGCATGGTCCCTTTATAATCTTTGGGGGGGATTTTAATGCTATCACTGACTTGGGAGAAAAGAAAGGAGGTATTCTTCCTAATAAAAAAATTATGGAAGACTTTGGGATGTTCATTAAGAACATGCGTCTTTTTGATTGTCAGTTTCAGAATGGGATTTTCACATGGACAAATATGCAAAGAGATTCTTCTCAGATTGCGGAAAGGTTAGACTAGTTTTTGTTATCAGATGTATGGATTAATTCAGAGTTCGAATTTTTTTCTTCTATTCTTCCAGTTTCGGGGTCAGATCATTTTCCAATTTCCCTATCAATTCTGGAAGATAAAGCTCCTTTTAAGTCACCTTTTAAATTTGAACCTATGTGGTTTAGAGATTCTTCCTTTTTGCCTTTGCTCAAAAAATGGTGGAATTTTGCTCCTTATTTCTCTGGATCTCGAATGTTTCAGATTGCTAAGAAGTTGAGATTTTTGAAATTTAATATTAGAGAATGGAATATCTTGCATTTTAAGAACATCTTTCAGGAAAAACAGAGGATTCAAGATATGATTGAATGTCTTAATTCACATGTGATTCAACATGGTATGGTGCCTCTTGTTTTTGATGAACTAAAATTGCTAAAAGCAAAGCTTGAAGAAGTTTTGTCCAAAGAAGAAATCTATTGGAGACAGAAATCGAGGGAGATCTGGCTTTCAGATGGTGATAGAAATACAAAAAAATTTCACTCTTCAACAAAAATTAAGAGAAGTAGAAATAGGATATCTTGTATTGAGTGTCCAAATGGCAAACTTTTAACAGAACATGAGGATATTGCTTTAGAGGCAGTTAGGTTTTTTAAGTCACTATTGTTTTCGGAGCATGGAGATCTTCATAATAACATTTCTTCTAATATTCCTTCTTTGGTATCTTCAGAAAATAATAAAATGTTGATGTCTCTTTTTTCTTTTGATGAAGTTAAGAATGTTGTTTTTGCAATGAACCCTAATAAGGCTCTGGGACCGGATGGATTTACTCCTTTATTTTTTCAGAAATGTTGGGATTTTGTGGGGAATGATGTTTTATTGGCCCTTGAGGAAGCTAGAAGGAACAGGTCTGTTTTGAAAGAGCTTAATACTACAATGATTGCAATTATTCCTAAAAAAGAGGTTACCAAGACATTTGCTGATTTTCGCCCTATTGCTTTATGTAATACTTTGTATAAGATTTTTACCAAGACTATTTCTTTAAGGTTGGCTAAAATTCTGCCTAAGATCATTTCTTTAGAACAAGGAGGTTTTGTTCCAGGAAGAGAGACAACAAAGGGAGCTATAGTGGCGCATGAGGTTTTGCATTCTATTTCTACTCAGAGAATCTCGACCATGATCCTCAAATTAGATATGATGAAAGCATATGATAGAGTAGAATGGGGGGCATTGTGTGTTTTTTACTTAAATTGGGTTTTTCCAAGGCATGGATCAAATGGATTCGTGCTTGTATTTCTTCTGCAAGGTTCTCGGTTCTAATTAATGGCTCCCCTTGTGGTTTTTTCTCCTCTTCTAGGGGTTTGAGGCAGGGATAGCCCCTGTCTCCTTTCTTGTTCATTCTTCTAGCTGAAACGTTCAGTTGGGCTATAAGAGCCGCTAAGCTGGGAGGGCTTTGGAAGGGAATTAAGATTCATAATGTTCCACAAAGCATTCGCATTGCTTATTTGTAGATGATACCTTGTTATTTGGTTAGGCCTCTTTGGGTGAGGCAAGAGTGATAAAGGGGATAATACAAAATTATGCATCCTTTTCTGGTCAGAGAGTCAATGTTGATAAGTCAAAGATTTTTTTCCTTCATGCTTCACAATTGGTTCAGGATAGATTGAAGATTTTTTGGGGATTTGCATCTGGAAATCTTCCTTGTTCTTATCTTGGTATACCTTTCTTCATTAAGAAGGATAGAGTTGAGTTTTGGGATAAGATCATTTCAGTTATCTCTAGAAGGATCCTATCTTGGAATCATAGATGGTTATCTTTGGTTGATAAGATTGTTCTTATTAAGTCTATCCTAAATGTATCTTTGGCTAATAAGATTGTTATTATTAAGTCTATCCTAAATGTTGTTCCTATTTATCTCATGTCTATTTTGCAGTCTCCGAAAGCGATTCTTGTTAGTTTGCAAGATACTCTTAGGTCCTTCCTTTGGAGTAATAATAAAGAACGTAAGAAGAAACTCCCTCTAGTAGCATGGGATAAAGTTTGTTTGCCTAAAAACCTTGGGAGCATAGGTATTAGGAGTCTGGAAAGTCAGAATTTAGCCTTAGGTGCTAAGTTGGTTTGAAAATTGTATGAGAGACCATTCTCCTTTTGGGCACAAATTATGTTTGCTAAATATTTAAATAACGGACCAAAAGAGTATGTTTTTCAAGTTTCTAATTTATCGTCTGGTTCAGCTATTTGGAATTTTCTATGTAAATGTAGATCAGTGATTTTGCCTCATCTCTCATTGATTGTTCATAATGGTAGAAAGGTCAGGTTTTGGAAGGAAGTTTGGAATGGACATCCCCCTTTGGTGAACTCGAGGGATTGGTCTCCTTTAATTTCCACTCTTTCTTCCCTTTGGGGTGTCTTTGTGGCTGATTATTTTGAAATTGAGTATAGTGGGAATCTTAAGGTGGCAAAATGGAAATGAATTGAATTTTTAGATATTGATCAAAATGTGAAATTGGAATATGAAAAGATGTTGGGGGAGAGAGTAATAATTCTTTCCAATGCTGACGATGAGCTTATCTAAACAAGGAATATCTCTGGTAAGTACACAGTTAAGGATGGCTATAATTCTCTCTTGGTTGCTAAAGATTTATCTACTTGGCCATACAAGTTGTTTTGGCATATGGCTTGCCTCCCAAAGGCGGGTGCTTTTTCTTGGTTAGCAGTGCAGGACAGGGTCCTTCCAAGAATGAGGTTGGACAGGTTGGGTATTACTGCAGTATTTTCTTGTGTCTTTTGTAATAAAAATTTAGAATCCTCTGCACACTTGTTTCTTCACTGTGATTTTGCCTATGCTTACTGGCAGTGGTTGTTTGAAAAGCTTAATCTATCCTTTTTTATTGGTAAGGATCTCCTTTCCCACTTTAGAGCATGGCCTCTCCAGTTTGCCTCATCTTTCTATGCATGTCTTTGGATTATTTCTCCATCTATTGTGATTTGGAATATTTGGTTAGAGCGTAATAATAAGATTTTTAAACAAACAAGTTCTTCCTTGGCTGAGGTTTTATTGAGGATTGAATCTTCCATCTCTAAAGTTGTTGTGTCTTTTATCTATAAGAATTTGGAAACCCTTACCTCTTTTTCTCATTGGGATGGTAGGGTAACTCGAGTTTGGAGAATTTTATCAGTCTTACCTTCTCATGGATCTATTTTAAATAAGACTAATGCTATAAGTAAGAGAAATTTTTCTTGCTGGAAACCTCCTCCGCAAGGGCACTTTAAATTGAATTTTGATGGTGCTTCTTGTGGGAACCCTGGCCTGGCAGGGGCAGGTATGGTAATTTATGATCATAAGGTATGATTTGTTTAGGCTCGTTGTCATGCGATTGGTTTCAAGTCTAACAATTGTGCAGAATTCTTTGCTCTGTCCTTTGGTTTGGATATGGCTATATCTTTGAGAATTAAGGACTTGATAATTGAGGGTGATTCTATTGTTATTATTCAAAGTGTCATGAAAAAGAAGTCAAATTGTTGGCAATTACAATATATACTTGATCATATTTTGCAAAAATTAGATTTTTTTGATTCCTTTTTGATTTCCCACTATTATAGGGAAGTGAATAAGATTGCAGATTTCTTGGCTAACTTAGCCATTGACAGTGAAGCTAACATGCGGGAGGTAAGTGTGGATGAGATCCCTTCCTCAGTTTTGGAATATTTGAAGTAAAGAAGGGCATAGTTTTAGTCTTCATCAACCTCCTTATTTGGTGTAAATTTTCTTTGGTGTGGGTTCTGCTATGCTTGATCACAATGTTTATTTTGACAGGGTCTCTGATTATGGTTTCATTTCTGCTATGTGGTATCATTCTAACCAGCGGTTTGGAGAATTGTGTTTCATAGATAGGGGTGGTTTAGACTGGTGTTTTTTGGCAGCAATGGATATGCATCCTTCGGTGATCATACTTTAATCTTCCTTCTATATGCTTTTGTTGGCGGCTTCCTTTATATCTAACGCGGCTTATGTAATTGGGATGGGTTTTTTGATGTACTATGCCAATGGGCATTTGGTATTGGGTAGAATAGGCTTGTGTTACTTAAGCAATATTGAAGGGTTTTCTTACTGGTTCTTTCCCTTCAGTGCTTTTTGAACCAGACACTGTAAAAAACTTTTAAAATTTAATATAGTTCAGTGTTCTATCCACTTTTATCAAAAAAAAAAAAAACTTTGGGTAATGTAATAATTTTTTGTCATTAGAAACAGAAATGTGTCTAGGGGATGGGGTTGTAGGGGTTTTGATCGGTGTTTGATTTTGTATTCATGGTGTTTGAGGGTTTGTGATAATGGGGTTTCAATCTTCTTCTAAATTGCAATTTTCTGGCGCTTTGGGTGCATGAGCAACTATCAGAATCATTTTATGTGGGTGGGGCTCATGCTCTGAATATTTTTTGTGTTCAAGAAACTAAGCTTTAAGTGGATGGCATGCTACAACGTACTCCTCATATTAGATGGTTTGGCTAGTGTCAGTGCATTGGAGCCTTCGATAGCTCTGAGGCCTTTCTCTTTTTTGGGACCTAAGCAAGATTATCCCACTCTGGTGGCTTTCTAGTCATTCCACTCTTTCCATGGCAGTCTCTAGCCTAGACTATGGAGAAACTATTCTAATTACTAATGTTTATTCTTCGACTGACCTCTGGGAGAAAACTCTGCTTTGGGCTCATATTAGGTATGTTTTGCCCTTTGCTCCTTATCTTCCTTGGGTTTTGCCTGGCGATTTTAATTTGATGCTAAGTTTGGAAGAGAAAAGGGGAGGCATGGCTCAGTTGGATCACTTTTCTGTTTTTTTGCGGCAAAATATGGACCTTCTCAATTTAGTTCACCTCAAACCGTTTAATGGGGTTTATACTTGACCTTAATAGACATTGTGGCGATGAAGCTATTCCTGATTGGTCATATTTTGGGTGGGAGATAGTTTGGTCATTAGTTCTAAGATCCTTGATTGCAGAGTTTTTGATCACTGGCCTAAATTAAATTTTCTGCCACTTCTTTTTCAGCTTTTTAACAGGGAAGGAATAAATCCCAGAAATGCTATGACTGACATTTAAAAAAACAAACAGAAATAAAAGCTTCAGCTTGACTATTCTGAAGCTTATGTGGGGACAAAGCTCTTGCGCACTATTTTGATTTATAACTTCAAAAATAATTGTTTGGATTTTACTATCGTATTTATCATGGAAAAAAGGGCTCAAAAGGAAAGCAGGGGAATGCTTCATAAACAAAGAAAGGTGCATTAAATTAACATAGTAGAGGAACTATGCAAAATAAATGAATCACTTACTCCTTCGAAAAGGCGTTCGTCTGTGTCCATGATGTCCAGCGCTATGTCCAATGGCATCTTGCCTCGGTTGTCAGCTTCATTGATCAGCCTCTTTGATATCACCAAGAACATCAAGGTTTTTATGCGTCTCCCGATTTTGTCAAAAAATTGTACTGCATTTTCAATCACCACGTGAAAACCATATCTTTCCTCGTTGTCTCCAATTACTATGCAGTCTTTGGCATATTTTAATCTCTCTCACTAAATCGATGTTGCCTTCTTTGACCACTATATGAAGCGCTGATTGGTGATTGCTGTCCACTGTATAACAGTAAGACGTATCTTTCTCTAAAAGAATTTTTGCAATATGTGATATTCCTTTAAGACAGGCATCATAATCTAGGGGTGTTCTGCGTAAATAATCAGCTTGTTTAAGAAGGTCCATCTTAGCAGCGATGAGCTTCTTGAGCACTTCTGCACAATTAGAAAGATACCCATTATAAAGGAGATACAAAGATACCCATTATAGAGGAGATAGCGTTTCTAGGATTGTATAAAAATTAAATGATGCTTTAAGGATACCTTTGCACCGCACAGTGCACAAGCGTTTGGCCATCTGTCCTCCAGTAGTGTTGTGGAAGTGTTAAAAGGCAAAAGTTCTGCAACGATTTTCTCATGACCTAACTCAACAGCTTTGAACAATGCAGTTTCACCGACAACATTGGCAATATTTGGCAGATCAGTTTCAGCGGCATCACTGATGATATTTTGTGGGTCAGCTTCACCAGCATCAGTGATTTCACCGCATCATTGATTATTTTTTGCGGATCGGTATCACCGATATCGCATCAACAAAACTAAAAAGAACGTAACCTTAATCAGGGAAAAAAAAACCAGAAATCATAAGTTTTATTATTAAAATGTCAAGAAAAGAGTGAAAATGTTTTTTTTCCTGTTACTTACTCTTTAGTGTCAAACCTGCCTCACGCCTGAAAACATGCATAATTCACCGTCCAACAGTTTTGCAATTGCCAGAATTGCTGAAAAGCAATTTAGTGATTACTTAAATGGCTGAAAACATTCCTTACACCTATAAACCAAAAAAAATTAAACTCTCTTTATTCGGCTATTTATGTTCTTTGTTTTATTCGGCGGAACTACAAAGAAATCCGTCCAGCCGTAAATGCTCTACCCTTAAGTATAGCTAACTGAATGCATTGATTCCATCCGCCTCCTTTAGACAAATTATGAAAATCTGAAAAATTGGGCCGACGACCATAGGCAAAAAATAAATCAGGGCTACGAACAAGAGGAACGGGAATGGTATCAATCATTTAGGCAATATATTACCTCTAATACTGGTTGCCTTTCAGTAACAAAACCTTAGGCTAGCAATATTTCCTTGGTAATTGTATAGGTTTCGACTGCAATGGGGTATGACTTAAGGCCCATAAAAGAGTCATAAAGAAAGCAATATAAAAAATTCAAAGTCAGGTACATATTTTAGTTGATACACATCTTAGATGATCACAATCATCTCCACAGCAGATAACTCTTGGTAGTGCTTCCATTGCAACCAAATAAGCTTCTTAATGCCTCTGTGAAGCTTTCTGCACTGTTCACTCCATTAGAATTCTGAACAAATAAAAGCAGCCCTAGGGTATAATCTCCAGTATTTTTACCATATTTTCAAGTTAAAACATACAAATTGAAAATAATAAGATAAAAATTAAAAGAGATTGTTCACTTGAAAGTTCGTCTGCAAACCACCCCTCTCCTACTCTGGATCACATGTTTGAAACAAATGGGTAAATAGACTGAGCCGTGGACACACTGATTGGTAGCACTTTATACACACAATGGATGTTACCCTATATTGCTACAAAGGACACACTTCCGTCTATCCAACAGCAAATAGCACTTGCAACATTCGTAAGTGAAAATTTTAATTCTCAAGCTAATGGATTGAAGTTGGTATCATATTAACATAGGTCAATTTCGAGATCAAACATGTCTACTTTTATTACATTGCGATCCAATACAATTTGATGACGAGGTAACTGAATAAAAATATCAACCATCATGTTATTCTATGAGGAAAAAAAATATACAACTGTGAAGAAAGGGTTTACCCTTATTTAAGGCTAAAAATTGATTGGTGTTATATGAGTTTTTATTTCCTGTTACTAAATCCAGTTCACTTAGAGCAATAACTCTGAATCACAATATCAGTTCACATCATGTGTGGCCCATTTTAAGGCTGAAAACATTCTGAAGAATCGATGCACTTACATCAAGATATTTACAACTAACTGACAGAAAATTTCTCGGTAGTGAACTCAACTGTGATTTATGTGGTTATTGAGCTCTGTAGAAAAAGTAGTAAAAATATGAATAAACGCAATTTCAGAAGATCAGTATTTTCTAGATTTTTCAATTTGAACATCAAGAGAAAACCAATTATTGAAATATGTAATGACTTTTTCTCAAAAAAGGGTCAATTTTGAATTAATGAATGTATGGCATAATACAAGACACCTGAATCTATATTCCATAGTCTAGAATTGGAAGAGGCAGAGAAGAGTTTCAAGATAATATAATAGACCTAATTTTACGGCAACTGTATAGCTTGAGAAAAAATGTTTACATAAAAATATCAGAACTACCATCACTCTTTTAAACTACCTTAATAGATAAAGAAATAAAAACTATATCTTAATATCATCAGTGTTAATGAAGTTCCAGCAAGAACTAATAATTCTTAACAATGAATGGCTTGATTTACTTATATAACCAATGGAATTTAATGTAAAGAGGGGATAAAATTAGGATGCAAATGTGCCGAGATTCGAGATAATAGGCCTTTATTATTATCTAGTTTATTCTAGTTAGGTTTTGTATTTGACCACTATGATTGCCCTTTCAACTTCATAGTTTGACAGCCCAGGTCTTGTTCAGAGGGTTACCATATTGAGTTGTTTTGCTTGTTTAAAATGTTCGTAGTTAATCCCATTGTACTGTACCAACAGCCTTGCAATAAGTCAAAACAAGAATGCATTAGCACTTCATAGTGAAAGTTGCGGGTTAAAATGTAACGATTTAGCAGTACTCAAAGGTCTAAGCAAGTTTGAACAATATGATCAGTCAAAGAAGCATAAAGAGAAACAAAATATTGAATCATTAGACAATCAAATCAATCAAAATTTTAAAAGAATGCCTGATAGGATACATGTACTCTTCTAGTGTTTAAATGTGAGTGTTCTTTCCACGACTTCACAATTTATTTTCCTATTTCTAAGGTATTCACATCCTAGATGTGAAACATAATCATCCAAGTATTTCAAACTTTTCATCTAGAGAGAAGACAGTGAAAACCTAGGTTGAATTTGCATAACACCAAGTTAGATAAAAAGCAATAAACCATCCTAGATGTCAAACATAATCATCCAAGTATTTCAAACTTTTAATCTAGAGAGAAGACAGTGAAAACCTAGGTTGAATTTGCATAACACCAAGTTAGATAAAAAGCAATAAACCATCACCATAATGCCAAAAAAACTTGAATGCTATGTACACACTAATAAAGTTAGATATTTTTTCTGCAAACATGTAAGTGAGTAGTTAAGACGAAGAGGTGCATTTATAGCAACTTTACATATATAAGATAAGAGCTTACTAGGATAGCTTAAACATACTTTGTAAAAGTATTCTGAAGCATTTGACCATTCACTAATCATCATCTCTTCCTTGTACCGGATGACACAGTTTTAGGGGCCGAAACATGAAGAAAAGGAAAGGCCTTACAATATCTTTTGATATCAATTCTACACTCAAAGGACCATCATCAAACGGAGCTACATATGCATACCCTTCTGTCCGAAACCTTTCTACTATGCATGCAGCAGCATAAATGTCCTCTCCAAACTCCCTAAGAATGTTGAAAATTAAGTGTTTTGTTAATAATTATCATCATTGTAAAATAAAAACTCTATTAAAATATTAAAATATAAATAACTTGTTAGGACCAAAAAAAAAGGATTTTGTGCCTTCACCGAGAACAGTATGATGAAATAGTACAATAGTTCCAGTAACTGTTGTCAATATATCTTTAATGCTGAGTCTCTCCAATCAATAGAAGATAAGAATGTGATTTATCATCAGCTAGAATAGTAAACATGGGCTTCAAAAGCGGCATATCGCAAACATGAAATTGATGCAATTACTAATGCCATTTATTTTCAGACAAGGATTTGATAATGTTGCTGACATATGGTTTAAGAAAATGTATCTCAATATCTATTATATTTATATCATAAAATTGTATGTTTATCATTTCTATTCTCCTCAATTCAGGTGCATTGGTAAGCTGCAATATTGATGTTATTGGATGTTTGTTGTTGAGGTTTTGATTCGACAACTTTGTTGACCACAATATGTTCAAATGCAAATTCACATTAGTACACCTTTTGATTATTTGGTTGCCATTGTTACCTTGACCTCCTATTGATGTCACCATACAGGTCATCCCACTAGGAGTGAAGTTCATGGACTTGCCTAATTTCCTTGTACCAGAATAAGAGACTGAGCCCCTAGAAAAGAGGCATCATTTTGATTTTTTTTAATCTTGAGATAGTTTCTTGAGAATGATTTTAAGTCTCCTTCATGGTGATTCTTCAGCAGCTAAATCATGTTTTAAATTAGATTTAATAGATGACTTTTTTTAGATCATTTAATAAAAATATTTCAGTTAATGTAGTTGTGGATCAGTGTTCCACGGGCGTTGGGGACAGGGGGATGCGGGGACGTGTTTTGGGGATGGGGGACCAAGGG
Source organism: Cryptomeria japonica (assembly GCF_030272615.1). Classification (NCBI taxonomy): domain Eukaryota; kingdom Viridiplantae; phylum Streptophyta; class Pinopsida; order Cupressales; family Cupressaceae; genus Cryptomeria; species Cryptomeria japonica. Next base: position 100,020,046 of record NC_081415.1, on the reverse strand, counting down.
TCTAAGTTTGGGGATAGCGGGGGACGGCCGTGGGGGGTGGCAGGGTGGTGGTGCTGATATAATTATATATATACATATATTACTTGAAAAACTAGTTTTGAAAAGATGTATGACAGTATTACAGTATAAGAATTACATTTCAAATGAGACTCTAGGAAATTTGAAATACTAAATCTAAATACCAAGATTTTTAAGTCATGTTGTTATATGGAGCCTAATCAGACTCGGAGGTTCGATTTTCCCTACTTCTATCAGCGCGGTTTCCCCCTATATTTTTCAACGGGGGTTTGGAGGCAGCGCCCCAAATTGGGGTCAAGGGGCAGCACCCCTTGTGGGGTCCAAAAATACTTTTATTATTTTCTAAAGGCGTCGGGTGTTATTTTTCTATTGGCCCACGTCCAATTAGAGTTACCCCTTAACCCCCAAAAAACTTAAAAAGTCACTTTTTTTTTTAATTTTAATTTTAAACATTGCATATGCATGGGAGCGACAAGAGACGTCTGGGCATCTCCCCGTCCCTTGAGAGATGTCTGCACATCTCTCGAAGGACAGGGAGATGCCCAAATGTCTCCCAAGGAGACGTGGAGGCATCTCCATGTCTCTCTAAGAGACGCGGAGATGTCTCCCCGTCTCCGACGAGACGACGGGAAAAAAAGGGGGTGACGCATCCCAGTGGAACACTGTTGTGGATCCACTCTGAGTACTCAATTATATTATTTCCTTTGATATCTGAAGTCCCACCTCCATGGGGAGCTCTGGGTTTATTCCATGTATCCATATTGACAACAAACTGAGATACTTCTTGTTGCAGATTAATAAAAATTTCTAGAGAAGCCTTGGTATCTTTAGGTTTTCCTGAGAAACAGAGTTCGGCAAGTTCCCTGCATTGTATTCAGAAAGGTTTCAGCAATCTCTTCACAAACATTTTTCAGGAAATAGACATGAAGTGCACAAGTTATCACTACAATCTACAGATATATTTTCCACATGAGATAAAGTCAACAAAAAGGAAACAGTGTCTTAGTATTTAAATATGGAATTCTCTTAGAATGTATCCAATTTATTTAATAATTAACACACTCTGTGTTACCCAGAAAACTGTGGTTACACAAATCTGGCCATCTAGAAATGTAAATGAAGAAATCCACATCTTCTATACTATTCAAGGAGCTCCTCACACTTTAAAAATAAAGTTCCTATGGAACCATATCAATTTTTTAATTTAATATCCTAGGGTGATTAACTTTTGTTATTTTATTTTCTTTTAACCTGACTACAGAGATATTACTGCTGTGAATAATAAAACTATTATTAACCTATAGGTTTTGTTTATTGTGAACATGTCTGTCCACATTTTGTGTCAAACCTGTCTCATACCTGAAAACATGCATAATTCACCGTCCAACAGTTTTGCAATTGCGAAAATTGCTGAAAACAATTCAGTGATTACTGAAAGGACTGAAAACATTCCTTACACCTGTAAAACAAAAAAAATTAAACTCTCTTTATTCGGCTATTTATGATCTTTGTTTTATTCGGCGGAACTACAAATAAATCCGTCCACCCGTAAATGCTCTACCCCTAAGTATAGATAACCGAATGCATAATTTTCTGAATGCATTGATTCCATCCACCTCCTTTAGACAAATTATGAAAATCTTAAAAATTTGGCCGACGACCATGGGCAAAAATAAATTAGGGCTATGAAAAAGAGGAACAAGAATGGCATCAATCATTTAGGCAATATATTACCTCTAATACTGGTTACCTTTCAGTAACAAAACCTTAGTGCTAGCAGTATTTCCTTGTTAATTATATAGGTTTCTACTGCAATGGGGTATGACTTAATGCCCATAAAAGAGTCATAAAGCAAGCAATATAAAAAATTCAAAGACTGGTACATATTTTAGTTGATACACACCTTAGATGCTAACAATCATCTCCATAGCCGATACCTCCTGTAGTGCTTCCATTGTAACCAAATAAACTTCCTAATGCCTCTGTGAAGCTTTCTGCACTATTCACTGCATAAGAATTCTGAACAAATAAAAGCAGCCCTAGGGTCTAATCTCCAGTATTTTTAACCATATTTTTAAGTTGAAACATACAAATTGAAAATAATAAAATAAAAATTAAAAGGATTGTTCACTTGAAAGTTCGTCTGCAAACGACCCCTGTCCTACTCTGGATCACCTGTTTAAAACAAATGGGTAAATAGACTGAGCCATGGATACACTGATTGGTAGCGCTTTATACACACAATGGATGTTACCCTATATTGCTACAAAGGACACACTTCCGTCTGTCCAATAGGAAAATTTTTAATTAAATCAACAAAACTTAAAAAACGTAACCTTAATCAGGGCAAAAAAACTAGAAATCATAAGTTTTATCATTAAAATTTCAAGAAAAGAGTGAAGATGTTTTTTTTCCTGTAACTTACTCTTTAGGTTTCAGTTTGTGCTTTTTGTGAGAATGTTCTTCATCCGCCTGTCTATTACAATGTCTGCACAGAAGAACGAGAATTCAGAGCCCTAAAACTCTGCAAGACATGCACGCAATAAAAGAAGAAAAGAAATATGAAAATTTTCAGGGAATGACATTTGTTAGCCTCAAGCAGGAACCATGCAGTCGATGAATACAGTTACAACTTGCAACAAAAGGTTTTCTGAATGCAACTTGCAACAAAGGGCGTGTGTCGCACATATTACGCTTAAAATTATCCACTTTTTGTTAGTTCCACACCGTTTGAGTTGTTGTTTTGTACCATTTTTGTTAGTTTCAATAGTACAAAACAACAACTCAAACGGCGACATATAAATTTGAGATTTCTGTGTATTCAAAAATCTCCAAAATCTCCTTACGGGGATAATTTTAAGTGTAATATTTGTGATTTGACAAGAAAACCATCGTTCCATTTCTTTAATATACGTTACATCTTTTGGAGAAGCCTATTATTCCATTCCTTTTATAATATTCAATGAAGTTATACGTTACATCATTTTTGCATGTCTGCTCACACTAAACGCGTACATTGTTTTTAATGTATTTTGGTAACTCTATAACCACCATCACTCCCTTCATGTTCTGCAAGTTACACAAAACGTGACAGAAGTATTCGAAAATGCAGGCTGGTCTTTAGAAGTATTCGAAAATGCAGGCTGGTCTGTGAAGGACTATGCAGAGCTTCAAGAAATGACCATGGGCTGAGCATAATCAAGAATGAGGGATAACAAAAATGAGTGTGAAATTATAGAGGAATACAATTTATGAAACTACAAATAGTTACAAAATAATATCATTATTGCAATCTTTTTTATATAAGGTCTAGAAAAGTTTGAAGAAGTATATATATTAGAGAGTAAAATGTGATATGGAACAATAATTTTTGGAAGGAAAACTAGAAAAGAAAAATGAGTTGAATTAAGGGGGGCAACATGAGCCGAAGGTAGTGAAGGTGAGGCTAAACTAATACTAGTGTGAGTGGGAGGTTCTTTAATTTTTTGTGACTTGGAGTGGTAATCATTTATCTATCCTCAAATTCTCAATAAAAAGAAATATAATAATTCTAATAACCCAAATTCTACCTTTAATGAGATGGATGCCCAATTTTTACCCGAGAGTGATTCTCATGAACAAGTCTTACATGAAACCCGCGCTAGACAAACTTCTGAAAACATGTTGGCTACCCTTGCAAGATTGCAGAGGAGTCTGTGGCTCCCATTTGAGCACCCTCAAATGAAAATGAGAGAAAAAATGATCACATGGAAGGGTGACTAATGAGATAAATTCTTCTAAAAACTTTAATAATGAAGATTGTACCAAATAAAGCAGCAAAGTTGAACTACCCCTCAAGAAAAGTGCCCAATAGATCTAGTCCTAGAAAAACTAAAATTACTAAATAAGGCTAGAAAAAGAAGTAAATATTCTTTCCCATAGTTTTCAAATGTTTTGAACATATTGGTTAATGATGAGATAGAATTTGGGATAGATATAGAGAGGACAAAGCAGTTAGTAGAGGTGAATATGGTCACTAATACTAAGGATTCACTTAAAGAGACTAATAGAAACCTAACCACAATTGAATAGGTAAAGTCTTCCTCATTCGTAAATCATAACGATGAGCCCAACAATGATACTTCATTTCCCTCAGATTTAATAGACTCCACCTATCCTAGGGAAATTGAGGATGGAATAATAGATAGTGAGGAAAAAGACATGATGATTGATTTAGAATGCCCTAACCCTTGACAAAGGAGAAGGGGGGAAGGGAAAAAAATATCTCTAGTAAGGGAATGAGAAAAAGGAAAGTAGTAAGTAGAACCAATAGTGATATTAAAGAAGGAAAGAGAGGGAAAGAACAAGATATTCCTCAACGCTTCAATAATTTGTGTAAAAATAGTAAAGAGGACCCCCCTTGAAATGTCAAACATGATTAGATTTATCAGTTGGAATAATATGGGATTGCAATCCCCTAATAGAAAATATGTAGTTAGATCTCTTTGTAATATTTAGAACAAGTAGATGGACTTTCTTCTTCTCTAGGAAGTAAAGTTTGTAGGTTTTCAACTATTCAACAATTCAAAGTCAATTTGGAAAGAGACTATGAGTTCCATACTACTCATGAGAAAGGAAGGGGGGGGATTGCTATCCTAGTAAGCCAAGCTTGGGTCAAATACATTAGAAAGCATGGATTTTGTCCTTGCAATATATGTCTATGGGTGGAAGTTGCTAAAGATAATTTTAAATTTGGCATATACTTTATATTTACTTCAAATGAACATAATGATAGAATTTCCCTTTAGAAATGGATAGCCAGTACCCTGCCAAAGATACCATGGGTGTTTGGGGGGAATTTCAACAAGATAGAGATTAGGGAGGATAAAAAAGGTGGAAATCCATGGGGATGAAAAGGTAGTGAAGATTATTTTTTAGTGATGAATTCCACTAGAAGGATAAAGAAAAGGTGGCAATCCATGGGGATGAAAAGGTAGTGAAGATTATTTTTTGGTGATGAATTCCACTGGAAGGATAAAGAAAGGAGAGAAAGGGGATTTGGTACACCTAGCACAACAACCAAGGAAATGAGAGGAGGGTGTATTGCATATTGGACAGATTTTATATTCATAAAGATACCTTTTATTTTAATAGTAGTAATAAAAACAATAGTGTTCAAGTGAAACTCAAAGCACTTTGAGACCATCACATTATCATCCCAAAATTTGACTAGGTGGTAGAGGATTTATTTGAGGTTATCAAAAATCCATCAATGAATTATCTTTGGAAGATGAGATTAATAGAGGCATAGTCAAGATGATACCTAAGGATGGGGATAGAAGAAATGTTAAGTACTAGAGACTTATAATACTTTTGAATATGTCTTATAATTTTTTTTAATGTTTCTTTATAGAAGGCTTATTGATATCTTGCCAGAGATTATAAACCAAACATATTCAATGTTCATCAAGAAAAGATATGTTCTTGAGAACCTACTTACTAGTTGGGAAAGCCTTGATTGGGCTAAGAGGAATGGGTAGGAAGTGGGCATGTTGCTCCTTGATTTTGAAAAAGCATATGATAGGGTAGTGGTCCTTCATTAAAACAATCATGGAAGCTATGGGTTTTCTAGATGCTTATTTTAAGATGGTGTATTTACTTTTCAAATATTCTGATGCACAAATTGACATTAATAGGGAACTCTATGAGGCCTTCCAACTATATCTAGGTCCATTAGGCAAGGTTGTCCACTGGAACCAACCTTATTTGTTATTGCCTTTGAAGGTCTATATTATATTCTCATAACTGAATTAGTTCAAGTGAAGGTATAAGGTATTAAAATTTGCAACTTTGCATCTATCCTCAACGTATGGTCAAATGACACCGCATTATTCCTATTCTTAATAAGGACAATGTAAGCAATATGGTAACTAGACTTGAACTATTCTATAAAGCATCTAGATCTAAATTTTTTGAAACTAAATATATCCTCCTTGGGTGGCCTGATAAGAAGCTAGAATGGGTAAACACTTTTGGGTGGCAATGGGAAGGCCTAGATAAGATTGTTAGGTACTTAGGAATCCCATTTTTTATCTCTACCTCATTTCCAAAAATGTGGTACTATATGTATTCAAAAATTGAGAAGAAATTGGATAACTGGAAAAGGAATTACTTATCATTGGCCAAAAGACTTCAGGTGTACCAAAAGATCCTCTCATCGTATTCAATAAACTATACCTCAACTTAGTATTTTGTAGGCTATCATGTTAAGAAAATTTAGAAAGTGATTAGACAATTCTTATGGTTAGATGGTAGAGGAAAGAAAAGGAAGCATGTTGTGTGTTGGTATCAGTGTTGCAGGAACAGGTAGTTGGGAGGCCTAGGACTAAAGGACCTTCGAAATCAAGGGGTGGTTTGGTGACTAAGTGGATCATTAAGCCTCTTGAGGAGAAGGAACCTTACAAAATATTAATCAAAAGAACATACAGGATACTAATCTCAAAGGTACCAAAAAATGGAAAGGGTTGCATATGCATGACATTTTGTTTAGTAACCTAAGTGTTATCCTTGTAGGATCCAATGTGTTTTTCAACATATGGAGGGCGAGAGAAATGTGTAAAATCTACATTAATCATGTTGAAGAAATTAAATATGAGAAACATGAAGTTTTTGGTTATAGATCTGTTTGGTGTAAGATTGAACATAAAGATAAAATACTAGCTCTCTTGTAATATTTATCAGCTAGGAAATTAAACCTGGCAAGTTTGATTGGTATTGGGAACTTGTTTAATAATAAGTGGTTTAAGGATCTAGAATTGCTAGAGAAAAAATTTATACTCCCCAATAGTAACAAAAGGGTATACTCTATTAGTGTTGAGCTCCTTATTCCTCTAGAACAACCTATCAAAGAACTCAAATAAATTGATCTCATCACTAAGGTAAAATGGGTTGATGGGACCCCTCTTCTCACCATCAAGGCTAGTTGTTTGTATAGGATCTTTACTCAAACATGGAGCATTATTGAGCATGTTAATATGAAATAGAATCTTAATATAAATAATAAAATTTAGAAGAAAACAATTGAAGCCTATTGATCTAATGTACTTGAACCCAAGAAGAATTTTGTTTTAGATGATAACTTATTATTCAAAAGTTTGTTCTCAAACCGAGACCTGTCTATTATCTTTTTTGTGGTGATATAGAAAGTTTCTTTCACATATTTTTTCAATGTCATTATGCTAATGATGTTCAATCTCTATTTATGGGTAAGATACTAGGGATTACGATATCAAGAATGAGTCTTGCTGGTTAGAGGTCCTTATGGGTTTTGTACTAGGTTTAGTTAAAAATTCTAATCTTTTTTGGCTTGTTTTATCCACTAATATCCTTTGGATTTTGTGGAAGAGAAGAAATGATCATATGTACCAAGAGAAAGAGAGGACTCTTATTCAGTCCAGTTGTAAAATTATTGTGCTTGTAATTGTTGAATAGGTCACATTCGCACTAAAGTTACCATCAAGAAGATTTACTAGACCTGATAGAGGGAGGTACTCCAATCTATAAAGAAGACATACAAGTAGATGTTTTTTGGCCACACGAATTTCTTGGAGTACATTGACTTTGAAAAAAAATATTGAAAACTACACCAATATGAAAAGATGAGAGATGAAGTTATCAAAGATCTTGAAGTTACCCACCAGAACTATGATACCTCCAGCTAGTAGAAAATATATCCACCACTTGACCAAGCCTTTGACTCCTTCTAGATCAATAAGACCAATCTGAGGGTGTTCGACAAAGAAAAGGGTAAAGTAAAGGTAAAATGATGCAGGAGAATCCTCGGTTGATGAGAAATCTTGCATCAACCAAAAATATTTATTTTCATTTTTGTTCCTATTCACTTCAATGTTGCAATTTTTGTGTTTCTCTCAACATTTTTCGATAGTTGTTCATTTTTCATTGTGAAATAGATTTTTGGCTTCCATAATTGTTCTTTTTGTTTGTTCTAGATTTTTTATTTTATTTGGACCCTTTTCTGACAAGTTATCGCTTCTGGAGTATTTGTTTCTTAGTTCCCAGAGCAACTTGAGCTTATCGGCTAGTTGGAGATTTCTTCTCTTGTAGAGTATTTTATTGACTTGCAGATATAATCGGATGTTCACAAGCCCTTGGATGACCTTCCTTGGTGGTCCACACTTCATTCTTGTCCTTGGTGGAGGATATCTTCACACTTTGGGTTCGACCTATTTTACACATTTCATTTTTTTGTCTTGGAGAATGTGATCTTTTGTGGCCGACCTGGATGTGTTTTGAATGTTATATATATTATTTTATTTGATTTTTGAGGGATAGAAAAGAGATACGAGGATATCAATTCATGATCTATAATTAGGAAACCTCTTGGGGGTCCAGATGGATTGTAATATGGAATGTATTCTGTAGTTAGGCTTATAAGCTTGTATGTTGCCTGAATGATGTCGGCTAATTCGTGATGAATCTATGATATTATGGATGTTTTATCTTGCTATTCCATTCTGTGTTGTTTCTTCTATTGTGTTACTCTTTCTACATGATTTGGATTGTTCTCCTTGGGGACCCTTTATATCATGCCTATGTTAGATGGTATCAAAGCAAGTTGCAAACCTTGAGGCATTCCTTTGGGTGAACAGATCGTTGATTTGAGGCAATCTGTAAGTGTGTCTAATAGATCGCTAACTATGAGGAAAATGAAACCTTGTAGTCAAACCGCCTAGTTGAGGCAGTTGCATTGGATCAAAGGAGGAGATGCCACCTATAAGGAAGAAACCTCAAAGGGTAGAGAAGATGATGGAGAATTTAAAAAATGAGATGAGGATGTTGGGATATTGTTGGACATGTTTGTTGATATATTATCATTGATGCCAATATATTCATGTGTGGAGTTTGTTCATGTGGAGATTGCAGAAGTTCTTATGTGTTTCTATGTTGCAGTCAGTTTGGTTGAGTTGGTTGAGCCTGTGTAATGCAGATGAGCTGATGTGCTATAATGGGTTTTATCTTAAGTATCTATAGTTGATTCAACATAAGTTTTAGAGGTCCGCATGTTGATTTGAGCAAGTTATAAAATCCGGTATTGTGGTTGATATTTCAGTTGTTCAACATTGTAGGTTGTGGTAAATCCATATATTGTGCTCCAGAATTATAACATCTTCATTTGTGGATGTGTGGGATGTGTTTGGGAGGTTAATGTGTGTCCTCAGTTTGATTGGTTCATGATTTGGAAGTCCGTAAGCAAATATTTTAGTTTGACAATCAGTTTTGAGTATGTTCTTGTGCTCTGATATAATAATGATGATGATTCTTATATATCCAGTTGTTGCACTTGTTGCGGTGTAATTCATGCTGCCTAATGATGTTTATAGATTGTGTACTATGCATATTGATGGTCCACATTGATATTTGTGTGCATTTTAAATATTTTTTTGATCTAGCGGCGTTCTTCGTGTTATGCGACATTCATGATGGTGTATTGTGTTGTAGATGATCGGGGCATAATTCTTGGAGGTGTTTCATATTTGCGATGATTGTTTAGGTCCAACCTATGTCTTACCTGACATTGTTTTGGTCCACATGCATTATTGAGGTGTGTGTGATTATATTTCTATATGTGTAACATGTGGTGAAGCTGACCTATAATTCATGGGTTGATGATGTGTATAAATAAGCATTGTAATCATTATGTAAGGTATCTGATCATGGAAAAAGGTATTTGTGTGTGAGAATAATGATCTAATTAATATAGCAAATTTATGGAGAAGTGTTATGGAGAAGATCAGACAATGAGCTTAACCAGAACTGTACTCAAGCATGTTGAGATACTATTTCATCAGTTCATGATTCTCCGAATGTAATCCAAATGTCTTTAAAAGTTAGTGGGACTCCTTGTAAGGTAGTGAACCTTCCCTAAAGGTTGTATCCTTTTTGGGTCTCTTATTTTGAGCAGTGAGCTCTAAATAATGTGCCTGGATGCATGTGCATTCCCCATCATAATATTTCACTTACTCCTAATAGGGTATTATCTCATTGTGCGTAGGTTCCCACTATGGTTTTTCCCTTGATCGGGTTTTACACGTCAAAAATCTTGGTGTTATGTGTGTTATTGATATGATGTTCTTTCATGCTTTAGCTGTTAATTATCAAATCAAATTTATGAATTAAGTTGCAGAAAGTTTTGTGTTTGTGAGCAAACTGATTCGCCCCCCCCCCCTCTCAGTTTTTTGCACTGTTGCCAATAATTGGCATCAAAGATAGATCCTCTGGAAGAAGCTTGACTGCTTGGGGAGATCTGGGATGGCAACCTTTTCTTTTAATAAGGATAGTCCAATATTTGACAGAACAAACTACACTCCCTCGAAGAGCTAGATGCAATGTCATTTGAGATGCATTGGAGAAGAATATTGGAAGATCACTAAGAATGTCTGCAACGTTCCTAAGAATGGTCCTACTGCTCCGGATGAGATGAAGGAAGAAAAATACAATATTAGAGCCAACGAAGCTTTGCTGAGTGCCTTGACAAATTCTAAAATGACTAATGTGATGGATCTTGAGACCGCTCATGAGATTTGGGTAAAGTTGGAAACCTTGAATGAAGGTGATAGTCATGTGAAATTTTCTAAGTTGCAGAGCTTGCAAGGAAAATATGAGAACCCAAAGATAAGTGAAGATGATAATATTACTTCTTTTATGCAAAAAGTGAATGAGCTTGTATGTGGTATCAAATGTATCACTGGAGTCCTTGAAGAATCTGAGATCATTGCTAAAGTATTGAGATCCTTACCTCTTGCTTACAAACATAAAGTTGCTACTATTGATGATATTTGGACTGTGACAAGTGTGACCAGAGACATGTTGGTTGGAAAAATTGCTTCTTTTGAGTTGAGTGAGTTTGGTGACTCTCTTCCTAAGACTGAATTTGCATTCAAAGCTACTATTTCTAGGAAGCAGAGATATGATTTGAGAGAATGTTCTACAAGAGAATCTAGATATGAGAAATAGATAAAAGAGATGGAAGGTGAAGAAAGAGAGCTTGAAGAGATGGAAGCACTTATTGTTGGTAAGTATGAAGGAAAGTTACCTCTTAAATGCTTTTCATGTAATAACATAGGATATTTTGTATCAAGGTGTTCGAAAAGGGATATAAATCCTAAGAAGCCATTTAAGCCATATAAGTCTAAATATCAAAAGAAATGTTATTATGTTGTTGATGAAGGTGTGACAAATGATGAATTTAATAAAGTAAACTCTGGAGATGAATTTGTGTTCTTTGCTATCAAGGAAGATGATCCAGTAACTACAGATTCTGCAAGCTGCATTAATGAGTAAAAATTCCTAGTTGTGAAAGTTGAAGAGAAAAATGAATGGGTTATTGAAAGTGGTTGCGCTCATCATATGACAGGTGATAAGAGTAAGTTTGTGAATATGGAAAAGTATGATGGTGGTATGGTAAGATTTGGTGATAACAAAGCTTATGTAATCCATTGTAGAGATTCTATTTCTCTTGATGGTAAGAATAACATTGATGATGCCCTATATGTTGAAGACTTGAAGGATAATATTTTGAGTGTTAGCCAGATGGTTGATAAGGGATAAAACTTGCAATTAAAGAATGGAAGATGTAAGATCTTGTGTAGCTCTGGAACTAAAATTGCATTAGGTACAAAGACTAAAGGTAATATCTTTCACTTGAATGTTGGTCGTAAAAGTTGTTTGATTTCTCAAATTGATGAAAGTTGGTTATGGCATAGACGGATGTGTCATGTAAATTTTGATAGTATGGTTAAGATACGTTTCACTCAAGCAATGAGATATTTTCCTAAGTCGATGAAACCTTTTAATCTGGTATGTAAAAAATCTCAATTAGGGAAGCAAACAAGAATTACATATAAGAGAAAATAGTATAATTCTAATGGACTGTTGGATCTTGTGCATACTAATTTGTGTGGTCCTTCTAGAGTGAGAAGTTTGTAGGATGACATAAATTTCATATTGCTAATTGATGATTATTCAAGTATGATGTGGGTTACCTTCTTAAGGGAGAAATTTGAAGCATTAGAAAAGTTCAAGATTTTCAAAGCTATGGTTGAGACTGGACTGAAGCTGAAATGTCTCAGATGTGACAAAGGTGGAGAATTAACTTTTGGTGAGTTTAATGCATACTGTGAAGAGCATGGTGTTAAGAGACAGTAAGCTACTCCTAGGAAACCCCAATAGAATGGCATTGTGGAGAGGAAGAATAGAATAGTTCAAGAAGTTGCTAGAACCATGATGATTGAAGGAAATGTTCCGCATGTATATTGGAGAGCAGCTGTGAGTACTGCAGTATACACACTTAACCAAGTAAATATCAAATGTGATACTAGTAAGACTCCTTATGAGTTATGGATTGGTCATGCTCCTATTGTTAGATATTTTAGAATTTTTGGAAGTAAATGTTACATTAGAAGAGATGAAGATCTTGGAAAATATGATGCTAGATTTGATGAAGGATTTTTTTTGGTTATTCTACTAGAAGTAAAGCATACCGGTGATAACAAAATACTGAGAAAAATTGTTGAAAGTGCTAATGTGAAGGTTGATGAAGGAAATATGAAACAGGTGAGACCTTGTGGATGTGATTCAGATGATGAAGATGTCAGTACAAATAAATGAAAGCAAGTGCAGAACCAGAATCAAGTTCAGACTGATCCAGAAAATGTAGAAGATGAAGGAGAAGGTGTAGGTGAGCTAATACTAATCAAAGAGTTCAAGAGTCTGAAAATCAAGGAAATCCTAAGACTCCCAGGTATGTGAGCTTGAATCATTCAGAGAATCAAATTATTGGTGACAAGAATAGAGGTGTGATGACTAGGAAAATACTTGTAGAATAAATTTGTTTGATTTCTAAAATTGAGCCTAAAAATGTTGATGAAGCATGTAAATATGAGAATTAGATTAAAGCTATGGAAGAAGAACTTAATCGGATTAAGAAGAATGAGACATGGGAACTTATTCCTAAACCTTAGGATAGAAAAGTGATTGGTGAAATGAAATTATTTTTGGGTTTGAAAATTACTCAGTTGGATAAAGGTATTTTCATATCTCAAAGAAAGTATGTAAAGGAATTACAGAAGAAATTTGGTTTGGATGACTCAAATCCTGTTGGTACACCTATAGTGACTGGATGCAAGCCAACAAAAGAAGATGACTCTCTAAAAGCTAATCAAACTAGATATAGATCTATGATTAATGGTTTGTTGTATCTGACATAGATTAGAACTAATATTATGAATGTTAATTCCATTAGATTTCCACAATCCATATTATAATTGATGTTAAAAATTTGGCACATAATCTAATCTAGAAGCTCTAAAAGAATTATGTTCATGTTGTATGTATTTTTGCTAGATTTCAAGTTGATCCTAAGGAATCTCATGTAATTTATATGAAAAGGATATCCATATATTTGAAAGGAACAATTGATTTTGGTTTATGGTATCCTAAGCATCATAACTTCATCTTGAGTGATTTTATGGATGTTGATTAGGCAAGTTATCTTGATAGCTGGAAAAGTACTACAGGTGATGCATTCTTTTGGGGTAAGAAGTTGGTCTCTTGGGCAAGTAAGAAGCAGAATGCTATATCACTATCTATTCAATAAGCTAAATACATTGTTGTTGGGTGAACCCACAATAGTGGGTTACACTTTTTTGCCAACTTTGACACTGTAATATTCATTTTCAGAAAAAACTTCAGATTCAAACACCTATTACTTCTAAACTGTAATGGATTTTTAGATGATGTGAACTACTGATTTATGTCATTTTGTATTTATATTCTAAAAATATTTTTTGATAATTTTTGGAATCAATTTTCTTCCATTTTTCTATCTCCCTCGAAAACTAGTTTTTTTCAAAAAATAACATTTTTAAATAGTGATACTCACTTTGTATAGCATAATGTTTTTGTTATAATAGATATGAATGTGATTCTTTCGAATTTGGTTTTGTAACATCCATATCTAGTGTTTGCAATTAGTTTTTTAACATTATCTTTAATATTTCATATTTTATTAGGATTTGAAGTGGAGTTAACTATACTTTTTACATATGTCCATTTGATATTACATAACTTGTTGTATATGTAACAAAAATTAATTATTATTTTTTTGTTAGAAAGAGGACTTCAATACCTAGTGCATAAATATTTTTCAGAATTTTTTGGGTGACGTTTACTATTTTTCCATAAGCATTGAACAAAGAAGTCATGTTCAATGAAAACCCTAAATTCATAAGAAATAAAATTAAAATATATTAATGAAATTAGATATATTAACAATTATACTATTTGGAAATCTTATAATAAGGGATAAAGAATTAAAATAATAAAAATTCTAAATGAATTCATTTGACGCCCCAAAAGCTAATGTAAAATTGAATTTTTATCAGCATTTGATAGATGCAAAGGAGACTATTGCAAGTATGATTTAGAAGTATAGAGGTTCTATCCAAGAAATTTTGATCTAAGAGCCTTTGATCTAACTCTCTTAAATTAATTACTTCAAATGGGACCTCTTAAACCTTAAATCATTATATTTTCTAAAAAATGTATGATTTTAGCAAAAATCAGGATGTACAAAAAAGTGGGAACCAACTTTGTGAGTTCACCTTGCTACTAGCAAGTGTACTCAAGTAATTTGGATGAAGCAAATGTTGAAGGATATAGGAGTTATTTATGTTGAAGGCATACCAAAAAATCTTGAAGTTGGTTAAGCTCCCGTGAAATTAACAGTATTCATTTATTCTTTTGTTCTGAAATTCTTTCAATTCTTTCACCGGTCTTTGGCATCCATGTCAAAGGGGGAGTATGTATATATGTGAAAAATATCAGAAAATACCAGAAATGAGAACATGGGAAGGTTACCAGGATATCAGAAGGAATGTATTGCTCAGGGGGAGCATATTTTAGTTGAACCCGTAGGGAATCCATTTTTCACATGAATGTTGCCATCAATGCCAAAGGGGAAGATTGCTGGCAATTGACACTCATTGGATCCATTTAATTGTCATTGATGGCAACAAGATTAGATCGAATTCATATACTAGCACTAGGAGGCATATACCGGTAGACATCGACTTCAGAGCATTCAGGGCTACACCAGCACCGACACCGATACCGACATCAATACTTCAAGGAAGCCAACATCAAGGAAGATTTATTTAGTAAATCATTTTTTAATTATTGTCGAGGCCGACATTGAATATCTATCAATAATGTATTGTAAGCCGACATAAGGCATATTGATTGTAATGGGTATATAGGTCAGTTTGCTAGTTCATTTTGATATGGAGTGACTTGATATGGATATAGGAGTATATAACAGAACTGTATAATGTGAAGTATATGTATGAGAATCATTTTGTATATGAATGTTATATCATGCAATGATCTATAGATAGCTTGGAAAGCATTCTTGGAGGAGAAGAGATACTGGTAGTAGTGTTCAGGGTTTATGAACTGGTACAGAGTAGAGGTAGAACTGGAACTCTATTTGGCATAGAAGATGCATTCTTGAGTTCATTTTCAGTGTTTTACTTAAGCGGAAAGCTTGTAGTCAGTGAGGCTCTTTAGTGATGAGCTATATGCTCTAGGCAGTGTGCCTTCCTGCATGTGCAGGCCCCCATTATATGTAATATCTTTTCATATGGCCAGTGAACTGATATTGTGGGTCACAAATCCCACTGTGGTTTTTCATCTTTGAGGTTTTCCACGTATAAATAATGTGTGTTATGGTGTTCATTTATGTGGATGGTTTATTTTCTTCTTGTTATATGTTTATTTGTTTACCGGTTTATATGTGTATGGTATAAAAGGATAAAATCTTATCATACCGGTAGAATACCGATTCACCCTCCCCCCCTCTCAGTGTTCTTGGATCCCAATAGTTTTGGCTTCTAGGAGCAAAGAAAATGTTCTCATCACATTTCAATCTCCAATAGATTCTTGTCTCTAGTCTTTCAAGATGATAAATATTTTTTAATTTTATTTTCTAGACATGGAGGAGAATAATTATTAGAAGAAGAAGGATTATTATCCACAATATTAATTTTGCCACTGTCTATGCCATCTTGAATATAATTTTTAAAATGAGGGCAATCATTGGTATTATGATCATGGGTTTGATGAAATGAGATAAAAGGACGTTTTGAAGAAAAAACATTCTTGCAGGCTCTTTTGATTTGATGTCTTTGGAGATGGTTTTTAAAATTTTGGAGCCTAAGGAGCTCATCTATAGAGAGAGGAGTGTCATTTCCTAGGCCTTTTGTAGTAGCTTGTGTAGGATGGTTTATAGGGACATGAATTCCTTGTTCAATTTTCCCAAGTCCTTGTCCTCTAAAACCTTGTTTTGTTATTATATGAATGCCACGACTATAAGAATGTTGCAAATGAGTAGGTGGGGGAATAGGATCATGAATTTCTTTGAAATATGATGTGTAAGGGGGAATAAAAGGATTTGTATATGAAAAAGGAATATAATGTAAGAGGATAATCTTCTTTTCTTTATTAGGCTTATCCTTTTTGGGAGATTGGGAATGAACATCTTCATCATCTAAAGGCTCATTTTTACTTATTTATATGTGAGGGGAAAGATCATGAATAAAATGCATAACATCATCCTCTCTACATATATTTTGATGTTTAAGATAAGTTCTAGGAGAATAAGGAGGGTCTAATGATGAAAGAATGTTAATATTTTGATTTTGCCCCCCTTGTTCAAGGGTATGTGTGTGAGAAGAAGATGGGCCCATATTGTTTTCAAATGCTTAATTTTTCTCAAAAGATCATTGGTTGATGTATTATCTCTCATCTTATTCACACAAGATACCCTAGGAGAGCTACAAGGATTAGGATATCTAAGATTAGGATCTACAAAACCCTTTTAAGGTGATTAACATATGAGACACATTTTGTTAATAACATCACCATAATGGAACAAAAATGATACATGAAATCTTTGAGATCAAATGGAAAAAGAAATGACTTTGAAATCCTAGCAACACAATATGACCAAGTGCTATGAATGAAAAGAAGCAACATGAAATTAAATAAGCCATTATCCAACGCATGATTGGAATAAATATATGTTAAAAACAATGTAATCATATGTAAAATGGCAAATAAATCTAATCCATTGATTTCCATTGAAAGTCTCTTAATCAAAAATCTTAATTCACTTGAAAAAGAAGATCTAAAATTAGGACCTTTTATGAAAATTAATTTAAAAGTTAAGAGTGTTGAAATTTGAAATTTTTTTCGATCTTAAGGGGTTTAAAAATTGATAAAGTATGCCAATTTCCTAGATTTAAGTAGAAAAATACAGTCAATTCTGACTCCCGAAATTTTGGGAAAAAAGGTAAGGACCAAGTGCAAAGTGTACCTGGTCTAACCAACTTTCTCCAAAATTTCCAAGGATTATAGAAATTATGATTTTATTGCAGAATCCAAAAAATAGCTGATTTGGAGATGTCTAGATCAGTCAAATTATCAGTCAAAGGTTGAAATAGGAGGTTCTTAAAAATTAAGGTTTTTCTTTTTAACCACTTAATTTTTAGAATGAAAAGACAAATTTGAATTGCAAGTTTGAAATAGAAATCAGATCCGAAACAAGCAACTAAAATGCTACACTTCACAAGCTTAATTTTGTCAAAATGAAAATTTAGGGTTTTTATGCAATTAACCTCTAAAATTTGCAAAAAGATCAAACATGGAAATGAAAATTTGAAATTCAAATTGAAATTATTCAGATCTATCAAAAAAATTAGAATTAAAGTGTTAGACGTTGGGTTCACCAAAATGTAATGTGGAAAATTAACCCTAGTGGTTCCCCACCTAGGAGAGAGAAAGGAAACCACTAGGATGATTTTCGCTTGGGAGATACTTTACATTGAAAAGAGGGGCTTGAATCCACTAGATCCAAATCCAAAGGAAATAAGAATGTGAATACCAAGTGGATTGCAAGGGTTGGAATCCAATTTTCCCTCTTTTGTAAATAGATATGTTGACATGTTTACTATGCAGAAAAGGGAGACAAAATGGATGAAATAAGGAGCTACCAGTTCAGGACCGTGATGTAACTTCAAATCTGAGATATTTAGACTGATACGGATCTACCCTGCAAATTTGGAGAAAAGTCATCAGGACCAGGTTGAAAGTGTACTTGGTCCTCCAAAAAATCCATGTGCCGAAAAGGGTTTTTCTGTCTCTAAAAATGAAGCCCAAACCTACAATTACAGTCACGCACCTACAACCTACACACAAAAAAGAAGGGAAGAAGGATTGTGGATAGGGGTTTGCCTTAGTCAAACCTCGATTGAGGAATCAACCTTGAAAGAAAGTAATTGAAAATGCTTAAATGTGAATAATGGAAATTTATACCTTGTAGATCTGCAATTTGTTGATGATGGTCACTTTGCTTCTTGAATATAATCACAAATGTTGTATGAAATGGTATGTAACATGACAAAATCCTAAAATACACACATGCTTGCAAATTAATGTTGTAATGTTGCTCCAATGGAAGAATGAAGAAGACCTGTGAAGAAGAGGACTTGATGGATGCTTGAAGACTTCAATGTTGAATGACAATAATGAAGATCTTCTAGTTAAACTTCGCTTATCTTTCTGTATATGCAAATTAGGGGATTAAATCCCTTTTATACTTGCCTAGTAGAATTAATTCATCTCACGAAAGGATGACATTGGGGATATTAAATCCCAAAAAGGAAATTGGGTTCAAGGGTCGGATGGGCCCATTTTAGGGCCACCTCAAGAGGGGGAAAGGGGTGCTACGCCTCTGTACTACCCTATTTTGGGGTCTCGATAGGGTCCTGAGGTGATATCAAGGTTGAAACAGGAGGATATTTGTAATAAAGGTGTAGAGAAGGGTCTCAATTGAGTGGGGAGATGCAGTCACAAAGGTGAGGACCTAAAATTGCAAGGGTTGCAATTTTATGATGCTATAGGAATTATCCTTCATGGGAGTACATGTTTGTTCCTTGGTTAGGACCTATTTCTTTCTTGAAACAGTACATCAATTATGAACGATCTCTTGTTAGAGAGGTTTTTGTGATCTCTCTTCAATCTCTCTCTTTCATTTTGAAGATATTACCTCTTCTTTTGTGTTGCATTATTCATATCATGATGTTCTTTCTTGCATCTGGGTTATCCTTAATGCGACCACATGAGTGTTCCTTAGTCAGGATCTATTCCTTGTTTGAAATGACATGTCTCTTATAAATAACCTCTCTTTAGAAGATGTCTAGTTATTCTCCTTGTTCTCTTTCTTGGGGGACAAGGATGGCTTTTTCTATATCTCTCTTTCTATCTAATGTATCATTATTCCCTTTAGGGGTTGGATTTTTCATATGTCAATATCCTTTATTGAAATTCTATGTCTCTTATGATAAATCCCTCCTTAGCGGAATATGTGATCTCTCTCTCTCTCTCTCTCTCTCTCTCTCTCTCTCTCTCTCTCTTTGAAGATTACCTCTTCTTTTGAGTAGCATTTTACATATACTAATGTCTTGAGAATTTGCGTATCCCTAATATCTCCTTAAAGGATTGTGATTCTTCTCATTTCCCTTACACGGGGGGAAATTATTCTTATTTCTCTCTCTCTTACCCTCTCTAAGGATCTACTTTTCCTTTGTTGAGTGGTGCATGTTTTATGATTTGGTGTCATTTCCTTATGAGAAGTTGTTATTTACTCAAGGATTTTCTCTTATGCAAGAGGTGTATGTCCTTGGCTACAACCTCTTTTTCACTTGGTGATGTGAACCTATCATAACATTTCGCTCCTCACATTGGTTTAAAAATGTGTCATCCTTCATCAACATTCTCTTTCACCTAGAAATAGGGGGAAGGCATGAATTCTTGTTCACCTTCCCTTCTTTTGGTAGAAGACGCTATATTTGTTCAAGAAACTCTTCTTGGAGGTATGCATTTTGAGAAAAGATCTCTTCTCCTCCAAGGATCTTCTTTACACTTGTTGCAATATATCTCTTTTTCAACTATCTCATCCTTGATTGAAGAGTATTCCCTCTCTAGCATGGATTTATGAAATTGTTGCCTTAAGGATATCTCCTTGGTGTTGAAGGTTGGTATCCTTGTTTCTAGCTTCCTTAAGACATCAACATATCACTATGTTGACATCTTAAGTGGGGGGCACCCATATCATTCCCTTTGTATCATATTGTATTATACCTTTTTGCATATCATTCTTGCATGTCTTAAATGAGGTTTTCATTCTTGAAACTAGGGAAAAACTCTTATATGAGATGCTTCACGCTTGAAACCAGATGCAATATTTGATATATGTCTTAGATGGGGAAACATCATTGAAACTAGAGCGAAACTCTTACATGGGTTGTCCTCAAAACTAGGCATGTATCTGTTTCAATTAGGGAAACACATCACCAAAAACAAAGCAAAACTCTTACATGGGATGTCCTCAAAACCAAAGATATATCTATTTCAATTGAGAAAATAAATCACCAAAACTAGAGAAAAACTCTTACATGGGATGTCCTCAAAACCATGCATGTATTTGTTTCAATCAGGATTACACATTCTCAAAACCAGAGAAAAAATTTTAAATGATATTTTCTTGAATTTGCAGATTTTCCCCTTGGCATCAACACATATTTGCACACACAATTGCCCCTTGGTATTTTAATTTACATTACATTTCCTAAATAGGTCGAATCACACTCCAAACGAAAGGAAATAAACTCTTAAACGGGATGTTATACACTTGAAATAAGAAATAACTTGCACACATGCACGAGGATGAGTGGAACTAGCAGAATAGGGCTAGCTAATTCCTACTCTCCTCCCCAACATAGATCACCTAGATGGAAACATCTAGGAGAAAGACATCTATGTTTTCCTCTTTTTCATTATTCTTCTCATGGATCACCCAGATAGATACATATAGTGTGTATCCGTGCTCTCTCTCTTCTTCCTCTCATGAACTCGTAGATTTGATATTGATAGTTCATGGATGATGGTTTCTTTTCACTTTTATGTGATCACTTGTGTTCATGAGAGGGCATTTTTCAAGAATTATATTAGTTGTTGAGATATTTTGATATTGAGGTCTCTTCAGCTAGTTGACTTGAGGTCTTGTTTTTGGTTCTTTGCTTTTCTTGTGTGTCTTTTTGTGTCTTTTTCCTTTGTTTGTCCTTTTCTCTTTGTTTGCCTTTTTTCTTGTCTTTTTTGTGTGTCATTGCATATGTTTGAGTGAGTTGAGATCCTAATATTTGGTGCCTGGTTACTCAAAATTAGTGGCATCTTATACTCAATGTGATTTTTCTCTGCATTCCTCACCTTCTTTATCTCTCTTTCTTTAACATTATCGTGAGTATGTGTGTAATCTCATACTCTTGATAAAGTGGGGGCTACATGTAGCATCCAAAAATTTCACCCTTTCCAATTTTGATCACATTTTGGGCCCTCAACTTAGTGTTCTCATCCTCACACTTGATCGATACCTATTTATGCCTTTGCCATACAATAAACATCATACTTTCATCCTACCCTAGCCCAATTTGGGATAGGACGAGGGAGTGGCACCTTAGTCCTCACTAGGACCATGGTGCCACGACATGGTCCTCCATAATTGAGGCCTAATTTGGACCCTTAGCCCCATCTCATATTTGAACAGTAAAACTTGCTCCATGTCGGCCTATCATTAAATTAATATGTTTGATGATAGGAAAGTATATAAGGAGGTCTTCCCCTCTCATTTTAAGGGAACAAGAATAATACGAATAAGGCAAGGAGACTACATTCAAGCAATCAAGCATCCAAGCATTGAATCATTCATCATCAACCATTTCTAGAGGTCTTCAGGGCTGCATATTCTTCACCTATCCATTGTGGAGCAAGATTATATCAATCATTTTCAAGCCTGTGTGTGTGTTAGAGTTTTTTCATGTTCATTCCATTTAGTAAAAAATATGTGATTACATTCAAGATGTTGTCAATAACAATGCAAGAAAACTAAGAGAGGGCGTGAATCAGTTTTCACCAAACTTAAACAATTTAGCCTCAACCTCAGAAATGATAAAGAACAACAATAACAAAGATAAACACCACATCAAGAACACTCATAACACATCTATTTTTGATGTGGAAAACCCGGTTAAGGGAAGAACCATAGTGAGAACCTACCCACAATACGATGATACTCTACAGTAGTATGTGTAAATATTACAATGAGAAATGCACATGCATTCAGACACACTGCCTAGAGCTCACTGCTCAAAAACAACAAAGGCCTACAACCCTAGGAAGGCTCACTACCTTACAAATATTGGCCACCAATCTGGATTACATGAATTAAAAGAATAGAATCTCCAAATGTCTGATCATAGTTCCAGTTAAGCACACATACTCAATCTTTGTTCTTTACCTTTCTACACACACTTTCACACTTCTTCGCTTTTCTCCTCTACTTCTGAAAGATCAAAACAATATTTGCACATGTAGATGCATCTCCCAAATTAATATTACATATAAATATACAATTCATCAACCTATATTTCAAGGTCCGCTCAACTCACAAGACCTAATTACAAAATTACATCACACAATACATAAATCAATATGCAGACCAATACAATGTCAGCAAGAACATAACATGGACCCAAATCAAATCCTTGAACATGAAACACAATCGAATATCTCACCAAGATCATCCACAACATACAAGAAGCATCGAGTTGGCCATAAAGCCGTATAACACAAAGAATACCATTAGACCAGTAAAATCTTCAATAACATGCACAATGAATAATGTGGACCAGCAATACACAACACACGATTTAGAAACACCAACAAGCAATGTGAATTCCTACACAACAATTGCAATGAATTGGATTACAAGAATCATTATCATTTCCCTTATGGAGCTCAAGAACACCAACATAGAAAACTAAAAGATATGCTTGTGAAGTTTCAAATCATGAACCACTTAAACTGAGGACACACATGAATGTCCCAAACACACTCCAAAATCTGTACAACATAATAAATCAATTCTAGAGCAATACAAACTAGAAATCACAAATTTGTAATACAGAACCAACAAAAAACTCAGTCACCACACCGGATCACTGAACTTGATCAAATCATCTTCCAGAATAGTCAAACTCATGTTGAATTAACTAAAGATAACAATCTGAATCATTAAATCCAGATCAATATATCTTCAATAAATCAACCAAACCAACTCTCCGCAACACTGAAGCACAAGAACATAGGAATATGTTTACATGAATGACAACAAAACATTCCAATAACTTTAATATCCAATAGTCTCCCCTTGCATAGCTCTCTACCTTAGATAGATAAGACAATTTGTCACATGCTTCTCTCCCCCTTTGACATCAATGCAAGAGACACATAAGAAAAACCTTATTCTATCCCTCTTACCAAATAATCTCTCCCCCTTAGAAACACACTCTAACAATTATGAACAATAGAACCACACATTGACTACTCCCTTGAGTAGTAGCACCCACTCATCAATCTGAATAAAGGATCAAATTGTGAATTCCATCGGATTGATGTAACTCAATGCATCTAGTTCGTATCAGGAGTGGAAGTCACCCCTAAGTTCTCTCTCATATATGCAAATGTATCTACAGGTAAAGGCTTCGTGAATATATCTAAAATCTATTCCTTTGTAGATACATACAACAATTTGACTTCTTTCTCATTTACTTTCTCTCTCAAGAAATGAAACCTGATTGATATATGTTTTGTCTTAGAACACAACACTAGATTCTTAGAAATATTGATAGTTCTTGAATTGTCACAATATATAATAGTAGGCTCATTATAAACAACTCTACTATCCTTCAACATATGCTTCATCCAAATTACCCGAGTATAGTTGCTAGCAGAAAAATGTATTCAACTTTTGCAATAGATAGAGAAATAGTATCCTGCTTCTTACTTTCTTAAGAAATCAACTTCTTTCCCAAAATGAAAGCACCACCTGTAGTTCTCTTTTGGTCATCAACATCACCTACCCATAAACATCTATACCAATACTCAAAATCAAATTATCATTAATCAGACAAATCAAACCATAATCAAATTTTTCCTTCAAATATCTAAATATCCCTTTCACAACAATAAATGACTTTCCTTAGGATCAACCTAGAATCCTGCAACAAGACATACTTTGATTGAGATATTAAAATGTCTTTATCAGTCTATGTAATTTTCAATCCCAAAAATAATTGCATCTCACCTATCATAGACATCTCAAACTTTTTTGCATATCATCAACAAACTTCTTACTCAAATCATCATCTCCTCCAAATAGAATATCATCAACAAAAACTTCAATAATCAAAATATTATCATGAATAATCTTGAAGTATAAATTACTATCACTAGTACCTTTATAGAATCCTAACTTCATTAAATACCTGTCCAATTGGGCATACCAAGCTGTAGGGGCTTGTTTAAGTCCATACAATGCTTTCTTCAATCTACATAACATGTTTCCTTCATCTATCAATGAAAATCCATCCAGTTGTTGAATGTAGATTCCTTCCAACTCACCATTCAAAAAGGATGACTTCACTTCCATCTGATATACTTTGAAATTCTTGTAAGAATCAAATGCAATAAATAATCTAAAAGCTTCAATTCTAGCTACTGGAGAAAAAGCCTCCTCACAATCAATACCTTCCATTTGAGAATATCCTTTACATACCAATCTTGCTTTGTTTCTGACAAATCCTCCATCTTCATTTAGTTTATTCCTGAATATCCATTTAGTGCCAATAATATTCTTATCTTTAGGTCTCAGAACAAGTTCCCATGTATTGTTCTTCTTAATTTGATTTAACTCTTGTTCCATATCTTTTACCCAATTTTTATCTTTACAAGCTTTAGCAACATCTTTAGGTTGAATATGAGAAATCAAACATGTCTGTTTAGTAACAATTATTCTCCTAGTCATCACACCTTTATTTTTATCACCAATAATCTTATTCTCTAAAAGATTTAATCTTACATACCTAGGTGTCTTTAGATTGTTCTGATTTTTAGTCTCTTGATCTTCTTCACTACCACTAGCATCTAGATTTACAATCTCTTCTGGGTCACTTTGTTTCATGCTCAGAGTTTGCACTTTCTTTGAATTAGCATCGTGATCATCAAATTCATATCCATATGCTATGATTTGCTTCTCATGACTCTCACCAACCTTCACATTTACACTTTCCACTATTTTTCTCATTCTTTTATTGTAACACTGGTAGGCGTTGCTCTTAGTAGAATATCCGAAAATGATTCCTTCATCACATATTGCATCAAATTTTCTGATATCCTCATCTCTTTCTATATAACACTTACTTCTAGAGATTTTGAAATATCTAACAGTAGGAACAAGACCAAACCATAACTTATAAGGAGTCTTACCAGAATCAACTTGCTAATTGCTTCTCTCCAATAGATATGCAGAACATTTCCTTCAATCAACATAGTTCTAGCAACATTCAAAATAGTTATGTTATTCCTTTCAACAACTTAATTCTACTGAGGGTTTCATAGAGTTGTTAACTGTCTCCTAATTCCATGCTCTTCACAAAAAGAATTAAACTCACTAGAAGCGAATTATTCTCCTTTGTCAGATCTTAGACACTTTAGCTTCAATCTTGTCTCTGTCTCCACTCTATATTTGAATACTTTGAATTTATTTAGTGCTTCAGATTTCTCCCTTAGAAAAGTGACCAACATCATTCTAGAATAGTCATCAATCAACAACATAAAATATCAGTCACCATGCAAGATTTTCACCCTAGAAGGACCACATCGTTGGCAAGAGACACTATTTTCGTGTTGATTGGTGTATGAGAGATGTTTAGGGTTTGTCATTGATGGCAACTCAATCTGTAGATCAAATTTGGTGTGCCTAGAATTTGTTTACCAAAAGTCATATTGTTCATAGGCATAAGTCTGAAAGGTGGAACACATTAATTGGTAGAGCATAAGATCATGGTGTATATCTTCATTTCGGTGATGCATTTTTTATTGCAGTAATCAATGTAG
Organism: Cryptomeria japonica; assembly: GCF_030272615.1. Classification (NCBI taxonomy): domain Eukaryota; kingdom Viridiplantae; phylum Streptophyta; class Pinopsida; order Cupressales; family Cupressaceae; genus Cryptomeria; species Cryptomeria japonica. The sequence continues at coordinate 99,993,901 of NC_081415.1, read as the reverse complement.
TTGGTTTGAGGTTCGAGATAGATTATCTCATGATCCTGATATCTGGTGTCGGATTGTGTACAATTTTAGAGCTCCAGTATTTGGTAATTCAGTTAGGGCAAAGCTATCTTTTGGTGTAACATGTGTTACAAAATAATTGAGATGAATTCGGTGATCAATTTCATGTTCAAGGTATTTGGGACAACTAATAGGAAGCATATTATCATCTTGTTTGGGTCTATATTTGGATTTGTGATCGGATTGAGCCGACTTAGTGAAACATGTTTCATATTGCATGTTATGCAATTTTTGGAAGCTGACATGGTTATTGATTCTTTTTATTGGTGTGGATATATAACATCGACTTGGTTAACCATTTTAGGGTGTGTTATGAGTGAAGTATTTTTGTGTGAGAGAATTTGTAATTTTGGTGAAGATTTTGTTCCTCCGATATGTGACAGAGGCAAAGAATAGAGCAAAATGATAGAAAAGTTGCAGGAGACAATCTGAACCTAACCGGAATTGTATTTTGGCATAGTTAGATGTTATAATTTTCATTTATTATTGTAAACATTTTATAATATCATTTAAGGTAGTGAGCCTTCCTCCAAGTTGTAGCCCTTTTATCATTAAGTAGTGAGCTCTAGGCAGTGTGTCGGAATGAAAGTGTATTCTCATTTTGTAATATTTCTCTACTACTGGCTATAGTATAATACTATTATGGGTACTCAATCCCACCATGGTTTTTTCCTTTACGAGTGTCCATGTAAAAATATTGGTTTCATGGTTGTGTGGTTAATTGTTTTTTATTTATGCACTTTGCTTTCCTTCTTATGCATCTGGTGGTTTAAGAATTAGATTAATAAGTTTGCAATTACAAAACATTGATTCACCCCCCTCTTAGTGTTCATCAATTCCAACAATTGGTATCAGATATTAGTACCTCAGAAGAAACCTAACAACTTGAGGAAAATCTAGAAGATTGAATCAATGGACTCCCGTTTGTAGGGACGACTTCATGTGGCACTTGAAGATCTTGATGCAACAACAAAAGAAGTAAGTTCCCTAAAAAAAAATTGAATGCAGCTAAAGACTTCATTGAGATGTTGAAAGATAAATTGAGCACTTCTAGAGAGAAGAGAAAGGAGTTGATGGATAAGCTAAATTAGAAAGAAGAACATATCATAGACAATCAAGATATACAAAACAAGACAGATGAATGTGCAAAGTTGGCTAAGGAGAATGCAGTCTTGAAGAATGAGATGCAATCTATTGTAATGAAGTTGAAAAAGGAGATTTAAGACCAGAAGAAGAATGAAGAAACCTTGACTCAGTCATTGAATGGAAGATCTGATGAATGTTATAGATTGACATATGAGAATGATTGAAGCTTGAGTTGGTGTAAACAAAGAATGATGGACAAGAAATTGAAAGACAAATCATAATTCTAAGAGATGAGTTGACTACTGCTAATGAGTACAAAGAAAAATTCAAAGCTAGTTTAGCCCAGGTGGATGAGATGCTAGAAAGTTAGAGACATGGGAAAGACATGCGAGGACTTGGATTTGAGAAAGAAGAATCCTCCAGTTCTGGTCAAAGCAATCATCAACAAAAGAACAAGAAACCTTCGGTAAGATATCCTAATACCTATAAATTCAATGGTAAATGTTTTGTTTGTAGTAAATTTAATCATATGGCAAGTCAATGCAGAAATAGGATGAGTAAAGGGATGATGAATAAAGTGATGAACAATGGTCCCACCTTTACCAGTCAATGTTTCATATGCAACAATTTTGGTCAGAAGTGAAATATGTGTAGAACAATGATAAATAATTTTTAGAATAAGAGATGTTATGCTTGTGGTATGTATGGGCACATTAATAACCAATGCAGGGTGAGACCAAATCAAGTGAACTTTAGGCCTATGCAAAGGAATGTTGTTCGTCATGCATGAAACAAACCTCGTCATATTGCAAGATATTGCAAAAGAAGGAATGCTCCAGTAGACAAGAACAAATTATATGAAAATGGTAAAGTTAGGTGGATGAGGTCAGTCATCAACATAAGAAGATGTGGGTAAAGAAAAGATTATACTATTCAAAATGGCTCCACACCTGATTCCAATGTATTAACCTCATCTTGTAACTAAGGCCTAATGCCTTAGGGGGAATATTTTCATGTAAATATTTAAATCCCCTTTCAAAGATATATAATTGGTTGAGGATGGTTGCAAATGATGGAGATTAGATGTGCAAATGATATCTGGAAGATTTCATGACAATTTGGGATTCTAGTGAGTGAATTCATGAAAAATAGAGTATCTGGAAGTCTTTAATATTATGCACTTATTACAACTTAAAATTAGGTTTTCAATGGATAAAAAGACATTTCAAAAGCTCATTCTTCACAATGAGAATGAGAGAAAAGAGTAGAGTAGCAGAGTGAAAAAATTTTAGCAGCAAAATCCAAGCTTGTAGCGACTAGTTAGCAATTCCAAGCATCCGGTTGTGATTGAAAAAGGTATTTTCCATTTGTGAAGCTATCTATGCATACTCTTATTTAAAAATGGCATCTGCATCTACATCTGGTGTTGTGACTCCCTTGGTGGTTGAGATCACTAAGAGAGAGAGACCTGTATTCAAGAGGGACCCATTCAAATCTACTGAAGATGATTTGGAAGGTGAATTTTCTTCTATCTCCTATGGTATACTCCATAACAAAGATATTAGTGCATATATCGCTTGCAACATTGAAGAGCTTGGAAATGTATATATACTCTCACTTTATACCAAGCATATGATGGATGGTATGGGTAATTTGAAGCCAAAATTCAAGTCATTGCACGATAAGGGTTTCATCCAATTCATTAACCTCTTGATGTTCGATGAGCTGAGGATACATTCTTAGCTGAATCCATGATGAGTTCATGTGGTTGGATCAAACTCACAAGATCACCAAGCAAGCTATTTAGGAAGTTGCATGTTTAAATGCAACTGATGAGATCCCCAGATTGAGAAAAGTACAAAATAGAATGGTAACAAAGGTTACTGGATCTCAACATGATAGCCAGTCAATGACTATCAGTGATATCATAGAGAATGATGTTAGATTTTACTTAATGGTGACTTGATATAAAGTGTACAATCCAACAAGAAGAACTCTACAACTGACACTACTATATTTACAACATATGATCTGATAAAGGGGGACAAAAATTATGATCTTTGTGTGGTTCTTCAAAGTGAGTTACTAAGCAACCTAAAAAATATTAAACAAGACAAGAAACATGTATTCAAATTTAGTTCCTTGATTGTATGATTAGCACTGTATTTCCTAAATGAAATCTCTAGTATTGGGAAGATTCAATGGGCTTATGATAAATGAGTGGCCATTCAAATTAAGGATGGATGACAGGGTTTAAGTGATAATGTTGCTCAAAAATCCACTTTGTGGGGCTACTCCAAATCCTTTCAAGCCACAATGAAAAGTAGGGAAAGGATTCCTAAAGGTATTGTTGAGAAGTATGAGAAAACCTTTTGCTTCATGGTTGATAAGGATCAATGTCGCATGGAGACAGTTAAGCCAAGAATCATCTTGCTCATGCCCATGGGGTATGAGGTGGATGCAACCACTCTTGACATATATGCTCAAAACTTGTTGAGTTAACCGATGGATGATAAGGAAGAGAGGATCGATACCTACAAGGGAAAAGATATTGATCTGCACAAGAAGTTTACTAGACCTACTAGGAAGAGGAAAGGAAGAAAGGAGGTTGAGGAGTTAGTAGAACAAATGGGTATATCCAAGGAGGTTGTGCAAAGGGCTAGAGAACAAAATATATTGAAGGAGTAAGATATGGCGAAGCCCAAGAAGTCAAAACATGTTCCCACTCCTCCAAAGGAGGCCAAGTCAAGACAATCTCAGTCTACAACTACTTTCGGTATGTAGAAGACCATTCCTCCATCTAAATCACGATCAACAATATCAACCGGTGGAACAAAGAAGAGGAAGAAGAAGAAACCCCAAAGAGTGCATGTTGTGGCCACTGCTGAGGACATATAGAAAAAATATGATGAAGTAGTGAAAGAGGTGACGAAGGTAACCACCTATGCTAGAGTTGTGAAGAAGCCACAATCTGTTGGAGTTTAGGAATCAAAGTATCCAAGAGCAGAAAGTGAATCATCAGGAAAAGCTATAGAAAATAAGAAGTAGAAATCTAAGATAGATGCAGCTCTGAAATCTACTAAAATTGAGCATAGATTTTAAATTGTGCCCCCATTGATGTTGACAAAGTTAATTGATGAAATTCTTAAGGATAGAAATTTGAAAAATGCGTCTACGCATTATGAAAATTTTGATAATAAAGATTAGAAGGAGATTGAAGAAGTTGTTGTTGAATATATAGATGTCTATAGTAAGGCATTAATAGAACTTGCCTCTATGATCCCTAAAATCCTGTATGACATTTTGGATGTGAGAAGGCATACAAAAAGTTTAGAAGATGAGAGAATAAAGGAATATGTACTAGTAAACCTATTCTCAGTCATTTCTAGAGATGAAGTTATTAGATTATTGAAGCTTTCCAAGGATAGATTCCAAAGAAAGAAGAGGGTGAATAAGATTATGCTAGGGAAGATAGATGCGGTGACAAAGGATATTGAAATAAATTAGAGACATTTTTTTTATAGATGAAAGAGTTGATGTGAATCCGAAAGAATCATCTCAGGACACATTTATTCTAGAAGTACACGTTTTGGTCCCTGACAAGAAAAAGGATCAAACACTTGAGCAAGCCATTCAGGGAGGTCAATCTAATGATTAGACCATAATTGATAATGTTGATGGTACTAATGATATCTACTGTAAAGATGAATAGGAACCTTTAGTTATTGAAGTTGTGTTAGAGAAAGAAGCTAACGAGACAGTGGATGTGGAGAAGGATAAGGATGATGGTGAGAAAGATGGAAATGATGTGCAAAGGCTATAGAAAAGGAGAAAGTAGAGGAGAAGGCAAATAACGCTCCAAAAACAATGGCAAAAGACACTGGTGTTGATAAAGGGAAACAAGTTGCTATTGGTTCAGATGATTTTATTCAAGGACCTATAGATCTAAGCTCATTATCTCCCAGTAAAGCACTAAAATTGGCAACTCTTGCTCAAGCAAAAGCCAGTGAGGACTTTCTTAAGTCCCATTCTACCAATAAGGAGTTGATATCTTTGGCAAGAGATATGTTGGAGAAAATCATGTCATCTTTCAAACCAGATACATCTAATCCCTTCGATAAGCTCAAGGGTTTGCTAAATGCTATTGGTTCTCATTTTGAGTCTTTGGAGAAGGAAGCAAATATTAAATTTTTGAATCAATTCAATGCAATGAAATTAAAACAATTTATGAAGATGATTGAAGATGATAGAGTCAATTTAGTTTCAACACTAAAAAGTATTCAGGATGTAATTGATGAAGGAGGTAATATATACAAGTCATGTGTGATTTTTCCAAAGTTCACTATATACATTGACAAGAAAATAAGAGAATGTGAAGGCCACTGAGCAACCATATCATAGTCATATGCACCACAATCAACCCTACCTAGCAATTTTGAACCCCAAGTTTTGAGTGTATTGAATAATATCAAGAGTTTAAATCAAGAAAATGATAGATTTTTGGGTAGAGTGTCAACAGTGAGGAGTCTTATTACTATGTGGATAGATTATTTGATGAGTAGCATGCAGGATTCTAAGGATGCACTAAATAAGCTTGTTACAAAAAATAGATAGGGAGCAAAAATGTATGCCTACCTTTTCAGCGGGATGATAAGAATTTTGGAGAGCTTAAAGAAGACATGAGATAATCATTAGTTGTCCCTTAGAACAATTTTTGCAGACATCTTCAAGTTTTGGTGAGCAGCTATACATATCCTTGTATACAAGTTTTGGCAGATTCCTATCTTTGGCATTGATGTCAAAGGGGGAGAGAGCAGAGTGAAAAATGGTGTAAATTCTTAGGTGGAGTTTGTATATTCTTTTTGAGTTTGAAGTTTTGTAGTCTTGAGTGTACAATTCATTTTTCAGAGTGTTGCCATCAATACCAAAGGTGGAGATTGTTGGCAAGAGAAATTGTTCTGATAATGATTGGTGGATGATAGATGTTTAGGGGTTATCATTGATGGAAACTCTGTTTGCAGATCACATCTAGTGTGTATATAATTGGTTTACCATAAGTCATATTGTTCAAAGGCATAAGTCTAGAAGGTGGAACATAGTAACCGCTAGAGCATGAGATCATGGTACACATCTTGATTTTAGTGATGTATTTTTTGCTACATGATCAAGACATTGGTTTGAGGTTCTAGATAGATTATCTCATGATCCTGATATCGAGTGTTGGATTTTTTTCAAGTTTAGAGCTCCGATATTTGGTAATTCAGTTAGGGAAGAGATATCTCTGGTGTAACGTGTGCTGCAGAATCATTGGGATGATTTCGGTGATCAGTTTCATGTTTGAGATGTTTGGGTCAGCTTATGGGAATCTTATTATCATCTTGTTTTGGTCCACATTTGGATTTGTGATTGAATTGAGCCAACTTGGTGAAACACATTTCATGTTGCGTGTTATGTAGTTTTTGGAAGCTGACATGGTTATTGATTGTTTTGTTTGGTGTGGATATATAAGATCAACTTAGTTAATCATTTTAGGGTGTGTTATGAGAGAAGGAAGTCTGTGTGAGCAAATTTGTAATTTGGAAAAGATTTTATTTCTTTCGTATGTGACAGAGCAAAATGACAGATATGTTGCAGGACACAATCTGAGCCTAACCAGAACTATATTTTGGCATAGTTAGATTCTATACTTTAGTTCATTTATCATTGTAAATATTTTGTAATATCCTATAAGGAAGTGATCCTTCCTCTGGGTTGTAACCCTTTTGTAATTAAGTAGTGAGCTTTAGGCAGTGTTCCTGGATGCAAGTACATTCCCTTTTTGTAATATTGTTCTAGTACTAGACATAGTGTAATAATATTGTGGGTACTCAATCCCACTATGGTTTGTCCCTTTTTGGGTTTCCACATAATAATATTGGTGTTATGGTTGTGTGGTTAATTGTTTTATGTTTCTACACTTTTCTTTCCTTCTTATACATTTGGTAGTTTTAGAATTAAATTAATGAGTTTGCAAATTATTAAACACTAATTCACCCCCCCTCTTAGTGTTCATTGATTCCAACACACATAAATGAGTATGCATAAGATCTAATATCCCATTAGATGTATACTATTTTCTTTGAAATAAATTCTTATTTTCTCTTCGAATTCACATTATTTACACACTAGATTAGTAGGCTTTACTATCTTAGTTAAGATCTCTAACAATTTGAGTAGAAATTATCTTAACCATCTAGTCAAAATTAACATGACATATCCTCCTATGCCACAACCAACTTTCATTAATCTTAGCAATCAAAAAACTTTTCTCACTAACATTCAAACGAAATATATTACCTTTAGTTTTAGTTCCTGATATAATTTCTATAACGAAGCTATTCAAGATTTTACATTTTAGATTCTTGAATTATAAATAATATCCCTTATCAACCATCTATCCAACACTCAAAATATTATGCTTCAAACCTTCAATATATAAAACATAATCAATATTATGCTTACTATCAAAGGAGATAGAACCTCTACCATGGATTACACAACCTTGTTGTCTCCAAATCTCACTATACCACCATCATACTTTAATATATTCACAAATTTACTTTTATCACCTATCATGTGATGTGAACACCCACTATCAATTGCTCATTCATCTTTCTCTTCAATCTTAGCAGCCAAGGATTTCTCTTCAACAATGCACCCTATAGAATCAATACGTACTAGATCATCTTCCTTGATATAAATGAATACAAATTCATCTTTAGAATTCCCTTTCTCAGACTCATCATCTGTCACACCTTCATCAATACAATAATAAAAATTATTTTGCTATCTATACTTAGGATTAGGCTTGTAAGGCTGGCTTATCATACTTTGACACCCTTTCAACTCTTTCTGGACACTTAGAAGAAAAATTTCCTATCTTATTGCATGAAAAAAATATTTTAAAGGTATCTTCCCTTCATACTTACCAGCTTGCTTAGGCAATTTTCTACCAATAAGTGCTTCAAGTTCTTCCAATTCCCTTTCTTGTTCTTCTATCTCTCTTATTTCCTAGTCATATTTGGAAAACCTAGTTGAACTCTCTCCCAGATCATACTTCTTCTTCCTGGATATAGTAGCTTTAAATGCACTCTTAGTTTTGCCATGTGATTCTCCAAGTTCACTCAATTCAAAAGCAACAATCTTACAAGCCAACATGTCTCTTGTCATACTAGTCATAGTCTAGATCTCATCAATAGCAACAATTTTATGTTTCTAAGTAGGAGGCAAGGATCTCAACACTTTATCTACAATCTCATCTTGTTCATTTATTCCATTGGTACATTTGATTTTCAACACAAGATCATTCACTTTATCCATAAAGGATGAAATATTCTCATCTTCTCCAATTCTTAGCATCTCATACTTTCCTTTCAACCTGTGCAATTTAGCAACTTTCAAATGTTTTTCTCCTTCATACAAGGTTTCTAACTTCTCCCAAATATTATGTGTAGTCTGCAATCCCATCACATTAGTCATCTCTGAATCAGTCTAGGCACTCAACAATGCTCCTTTAGCTCTCTTGTTATATTCATCATCCTTGATCTCATTCCCAGTAACAGGATTCTAAGGAACAATGTAGTCATTCTTTCTGATCTTCCAATAATCTTCTCCAAGACATTTTAAGAGACATTCCATCTAGTTCTTCCAGATAGTGTAATTAGTGCCATCAAATGTCAGACTCTCCTTCTTTAAGACAATAATTTCCATCCTAGATCTCCTCAAGTAGTCAAGATTATTTCAGAGGATCTAGCTCTGATACCAATTGTTGGCAACAACAATGCAGGATAACTGAGAGGTGGGGGGTGAATCAGTTTTCACCAAACTTAAACAATTTATCCTCAACTTTAGATCCGATCAAGAGCAGCGATAACAAATATAAATACCACATCAAGAACACTCATAACACACAAATTTTTGATGTGGAAATGTCGGTTAAGGGAAAAACCACAATGGAAACCTACCCACAACATGATGATACTATTAGGATTCCCAAAGATACTGAGAGGTGGGGGTGAATCAGTATCTAACCAATATATGTATTTTCTTAACTTATAACATGAAAAGCATTTCAAAATTGTGTACTGATAAACCAAAAATAATGCAGTAAATAAGAACAACAACCACAACATAAGAGACACACCATAACACAGTATTTTAATGAGGAAACCCGGTGTGGGAAAAAGCTCGATGGGATTTGTGACCCACAATATTCACTTACTGGCCAATAAGAGAATATTACTGATTACAATAGGGGCCTACACATGCAGGAAGGTCAAGTGCCTAGAGCTCACTGATCAGTTACAAAAGAAGTCTCACTGACTTACAAAAATGGATTATACAAATCTAAAGTCATGTACTACTTCAGATCAACATCTACTATGCCAGGTTCAGTACTGGTTTAAGCTCTGCAATATACATAAACCCTTATCCAAAATCTGCCTTACAATTCGTATATTAGGTCTGTATTAATCCTTCCATATGATTACCTAAATGATCTACAATGATCTCATACTTATATGAGTCATATTACAATCTTCCAAGTCGGCTTACAAAAGGTTTTTACAATTAAATACAAAATACATTTACACAAAATTCCTGTCAGCCAGGGTGTCGATAATCTTCCTTTTCGATGTCGATGAACTATATGTTGGTGTAGAGTCTGTCGGTACCTATCAGTATCACATGATTGTAAGGTTGTCAACAATGACAATACCTTCAATCACCTATAATTTCTCATTGGAGCATGCAATGCGAATAATCTCCCCCTTTGGCATTGATGGCAACACTCATGAGAAAAATCCAAAAAGTATCCAAAATGTTATCCAAAAAGATTTTGCCAAAATTGTCTTACCAAAACTGTGTTATCAAAACTGTGCTCCCCCTGAGCTAATGGTGTCTTTCCTCTGATCAATTTTTCTCATTTCCACTACCCCCACTTTGACATCAATGGCAAAGGTTGTCAAAGTGTCAAATGAGTGCAGTTTCAGCTTGATCCTTGTAGATCTGAAGTAGTACATGACTTTGGATTTGTATAATCCATTTTTGTAAGTCAGTGAGACTTCTTTTGTAACTGAGCAGTGAGCTCTAGGCACTTGGCCTTCTTGCATGTGCAGGCCCCTATTGTAATCAGTAATATTCTCTTATTGGCTAGTAAGTGAATATTGTGGGTCACAAATCCCACCGAGGTTTTTCCCACATCAGGTTTCCTCGTTAAAATATTGTGTTATGGTGTGTCTCTTATGTTGTGGTTGTTGCTCTTATTTACTACATTATTTTTGGTTTACTAGTACACAGTTTTGAAATGCTTTTCATGTTATAAGTTAAGAAAATACATATACCAGTCAGATACTGATTCACCCCCCCTCTCAATATCTTTGGGAATCCTAACAGATACTCTATAGTAGTATGTATAAATGTTACAATGGGGAATGCACATGCATTTAGGGACACTACCTAAATGTCACTACTTAAAAACAAAAAAGGACTACAACCCTGGGAAGGATCACTACCTAACAAAGATTGGACACCAAACTGGATTTCATGAACTAAAAGAATAGCATCTCCAAATTCCTGACCATAGTTAAGGTTAAGCACATATACTCAAACTTTTCTCTTCACAATTTTGCACACTCTTTCACACTTCTTCACTTTTAGCCTCAACACATGCAGATGCATCTCCCAAATGAATATCACATGTATTTATAAAATTCATCAACCTATATTTCAACTCATAAGACCTATTTACAAAATTACATCACACGATACATAAATCCATATGCAAACAAATACAAGCTGAGTAAGGACATAACATGGACCCAAATCAAATCCCCAAACATGCAACACCATCGAATATCTTGCTAAGATCATTCACAACACGCAAGAACCATCAGGTCAGCTAGAAAGTTGTATAACACAAAGAATACCAGTGGAGCAATAAAATATTCAATAATGTGTACAAAGAACAATGTAGACTAGCAATAAGCATATAACACAATCTAGAAACACCAAAAAGCAATGTGAATTACTCTGCAATAATTGCAATGACTCGGATTACAAGAATCATTATCATCTCCCTTCCGAAGCTCAAGAACACCAACATAGAAAACTGAAAGATACAATTATGAACCACTTGAACTGAGGACACACATGAATGTCCCAAACACTATCCAATATATGCACAACATAATGAATCAATTTTAGAGCAATACAAATCAGAAGTCACAACTCTGCAATACAAAACCAATAGAAAAACTAGTCACCACACCGGATCACACAACTTTATCAAATCATCTTCTGGAACACTGAAAATCATGTTGAATCAATTGAAGATACCAATCTTTGACCATTAAATCCGCCTCAACATATCTGCAATAAATCAACTAAACCAACTCTCTGCAACACTGAAGCACAAGAATACAAGAATATGTTGACATCAATGACAACAACACATTCCAACAACTCTAATATAAAAAAAAAGAAGCAAAGCATCATCATCATTCATTGCAAATTTGAAGGTATAAATTTCCATTATTTATTTCAAGCATTTGCAATATTTCATTCAAGGTTGATTCGTCAACTCGGGTTTGACTTAGGCCAAATGTAGATGGAGGAAATTTATTGAATACAAAATTCAATCTTCCAACATCCAACGGTGAAGTTTTTCTTACCAAAACACCCATGCAAATCAAAATGTAAACTAGAAACACACACATGCATGCTACAAAAATACTACCCCATTACTCTCCTACTATCAATATCTTGTGTTCAAATAATAAGTGCTCTTAGAAAGCACATGCACAAGAAGCTATGAAATATGGAGATTGAGGAAACATTATGAAAATGCAATAAATGGATGTAAGCATCCAATTTTAAATGTAAAAGTTGTGTATCCCAAAATGGGATAGGGGCTTTGCTTAAATAGGCATAATCAGGTGAATCTAGATTATGGGATGAATGTGGGACAAAAGATGAGTTTGAAATTTGCAAGTGTTTATCCCACATGTGTGAGGTGGATGAAAATAGGTAGAGGAGGGAGCATAAACGAATGATGCAAATGCATGTATTTGTGAAAATAGATAAATGCTATTATTATAAACTATATAGGCGATAGGTGATAAATAGGTGATAGGATAATGTTATTATTAAATTATTAATAGAATAATAATAATATTAATGATAATATTAATAATTGATAAATGATGAATAATAACAATATCAACAAGAATATTAATAATGGGTAAATGGTGATAAATGATAATAGATGGAATAATGTATCAAAAAAAATGAAGTGGATTCACCCAGGATTAAGATGACAAATTTTATGTGTCTACATTTGGCCCCTCTTTGAGACAATGCAACATGTCGCGTTGTTTCAAAGAAAATTTTCAACTGATATATACCCCAAAGACATCTTGGTAAGGGTGATGATCGATATGATATTCCCCCTCGAGAAATTGATCGAACGGATTGATGAGAAGATTGATATCTCGATAGATTATGAAAAGGAGATTGGATGATTGATATTGCACAAGTGATTAAGTAGAGATGTACATTTGATGGAAATGCATAGTTGATGAGGCGTAATTGAACAAGTGATGAAAATGAATAGTATAGCCAAGTTGATAAGCTGATTAAGCTGATTGAGCTGATTAAGCTGATTGAGATTGATGCTAGCGCAAGATAAGGTTATCCAAGGATTGATTGATTGATTGATCTAAGTGGTGTTGAGATTACAAGATGTGAGTTTGTTGATTTGATAAAGTGATTAAAGATTCAGATGCATGCATCAATTGGATAAAACATTTGATTGATCTTTTTCCAATGCGAAGAATGAAGAAGAAAATGAAAGAAATGATGAAAAAAGAGAGATGAAAGGAAAAAAGTAACGAGACAAAATAATGAGTGATGAGAAAGAAAATATGAAAGTGATGAGAACTCTTGTTCTTTTTAAGTGATAAAGTCATTGTCAAGCTTATGGTAAATGGAAAAACTCACTTAGATATGAATAAGACCCAAATGAATCGTCATACCAATTGCATGAAAGAAAACACATCAGACAAAAGGATTGCCTTAGTTTGCATAAGACTATTATGTCATCAATAATCTTAGATGATCATGTCCTAAGACGAGTCATCATATTACTAAGGAAAAAATCCACAAGAAGAAAACATGTGAAGATGCCTCATCCTCGCCTTTCTAGTCAAAGACATCTTGGAGATAAAATCTCTAGTCAGAGACATCCTGAAAAAGCTAAAAGACATTTCACCAAAAAAGAAAATCAGAAACAATAAAAATTAACAAAAAAGAAAGCAAACAAACAATATATTTCATGCTAAATAATTTTTGTTCACAGTTTATTTGTTTGGTCTTAATAAGTCGATCATATGTTGTTATGTTTGCTAAATCGTAATCTCGTCATGTCATTAGTTCGTTGAAGTGCAAAACTACATGCTTGTCCGAAGTGTTTGTGTCATCACAATGTTATTACATGTTTTTGTATTTTTATGATTTTTAGGGTTTTATAAATGTTTTAATTTTTAAAGGGGTTTTTCAAGACTTTTTTTTATGACTTTTATGTTTTTTTCAGGATATTTTACGATTTTTATGATTTTTCAGGACATTTGATGATTTGAAAGATTTTTTTAAGGACATTTTATGATTTTTTCAGGACATTTCATGATTTTTATGATTTTTTCAAGACATTTTACGATTTTTATGATTTTTTCAGGATATTTTATGATTTTTCAAGATACTTTACGATTTTTTCAAGACATCTTAGAAGATAGTTCCTTCAACCATTAGATGCCAATTGTCCCAACCCATTGCCAAAGTTTAGGAGATGCCCTAGTGTGGGATAAGGATAGCTTAATATGTAAGGTGAATATGTGTGCAGGTTATGCAAATCAATCCACAAGCTATGATGGGGGTGGGAAGGCTATCATGAAATGGGAGGGTAGATATGGATACAACATGATTAAGTAGAGTACTGAAGGAAAGAGGAGCCAAATATCTACGCATGGTGTCGGTTGCCCAATTTTCACCATGGTACTTTCCAAAGGGCCATATTTTTCAGTAGTAGAAAAATTTATTTCTCTTTACTTTTTTTCAAGATTGTTTTCTCATTTTTAGTATTTTTTAGGATCTTTTTCTCATTTTTTTGTATTTTTTTTTCAGGATCTTTTAACGAAAATTTTCTGAAGTAATCAAGCATAGAATTTGTGAAGGTGACTTCTATTGATTGGATCCTCAAGTGGTTCACCCTCAGGAGTTGCTAGTTGATATGCTCTTGATCTATACACAAGTGTGATAATATATGGACCAATCCAATTAGGTTAAAACTTGCCCCTTTTCTCTCTGTCTTGTTGGTTCTTTGGATTTTGTCTAAGGAAAAGTTCACCAACCTCAAATGTGTGAGATCTGACACTGTGGTTGTAACTTTTGCACATGCACTGTTGATATGCTTTGAGGTGATAAAAAACAATTTGTCTTCTTTCATCCAACAATTCCAAGTCATGCAAGTAGGAAACTCTATAGTCTTTGTCACTGATCAAGTTACGCAAAGAGACCCATAGGGAAGATTTCTTGACCTCATTTGGAAATATAGCTTTAGAACCATAAACAAGGGAGTATGGAGTGGCACCTATGGGAGTACGAACACTCATTGCGGTAAGCCCACAAGGTAGGGTTCAAGTGGATATGTGAATCATGACCAACTTCATTGACCATCTTTCTATGGATGTTTTGGTTAGATTCCTCAGCCTAGTCGTTACCTTGAGGATAGTATGGTTTGGATAAATGGTGTTGGATATGAAATTTCTCACAAAGCTCACAGACATCCTGATTTTTAAAGGGGCGAATGATATCAGTAATGATAGAAAGGGGGACACCATATCGACATATAAGGTAATTCAAAATAAATATTGCAATTTTTTTTCTAGTGATATGGGTAAGTGGAATGGCTTCACTCCATTTTGTGAAATACTTGGTAGCAAAGATGATGAATTTGTGGCCATTGGATGAGGGTGGATGGATTTTTTCCAGGAGGTCAAGTCCCCACTAATAGAAGGGCCAAGAGGTGATAATTGGTTGCAATTCCTGTGCTGGTGAATATATCAAGTATGTATGTATTTGGCATTTCTTGCATTTCTTATCAAACTGATAAGTGTTCTTCTCCATAGTAGGCCAATAATAACTAGTACGCAAGAGTTTCTTAGCTAGGGTATGGCCGCTCAAGTGTGCCCCACATATACCTTCATGCACCTCTCACAAGGCATAGTTGGCTTCATCTCGCTCAAAACATCTAATTAAGGTACCATCAAGACCCCAACGATATAGGGTATCAGATAAAATGGCATAACAGGAGGCTCAGTGAATAAAAGTTTTTCGAGCTTTATTGGATAGATCAGGAGGTAAGGTATTATCTTGTAAATAGGCATAAACATATTCATACCACTAGGAATTAGGACCAACAATGAGATATCATTTTAGATTGTGGTAAATTGTAGGTAGGCTCCAAGAGAGGTTCAATCAAGAACTCATAGTATTCAACATTACTTGGCATTATTACAAGGGAGGCGATTGTAGCCATTGTATCAAATGCTCTGTTGTTGTCCCGAGGAATTTTCTCAACTATGATTGCGGTAAAGTAAGCCTTGAAATCATCCCCCATTCTCTTGTATGGCATAATCTTTTCATTTTTGTGTCTTATAATCATTATTAACCTGTCTGATCACTAACTGGGAATCACCAAAAACACACAAATATAGGATTTTCCATTGTACAACCATACATAGTCCAAAAAGTAATGATTCATATTCTGTAATATTGTTTGTACATGGAAACTATATCTTATGAGCCTTAGGTATGCAATCTCCTTGTCGTGTGACAGAGGATTCCAATGCCAGAACCACCATGTGTGAAGGAGCCATCAAAGTATACAGTCCAGAGATTTGAGGATTCCATGTTGAAGATTTATTCATCTGGTAATTTTGTGATAAGTGGATGATCATCTGTGATAAGAGCGTCAACAAGTTGATCTGTTATAGCCTATCCCATGATTTCTTTTCTTTTGACATATTCAATGTCAAACTCGCTGAGAATCATGACCCATTTAGCCAATCATCATGTAAGAGCTACTTTACTTAGAAGGTATTTAAGTGGATCGATTTTTGCAATAAGCTTTGTTTGGTGTGTAAGCATGTAATGTCATAGTTTCTATGAGGCAAAAACTACAGCAAGACACACTCTCTCAATAGAACCATAATTAAGCTCATATCCCACTAGGATATGACTGATGTTATATATTGCACGTTCTTTTCCTTCAGAGTCATGTTGTGTCAAAAGTGCCCCTAGTGTTGTCGAAGTTGTGGATATATATAGTAGTTGAGGCTTGCCATCTATGGGAGGTACTAACACTAGTGGTGACATTAGGTATTGTTTGATCTATTGAAAAGGTTGTTCACATTTATCATCCCATCTAAATGAATCTTTTTTATGTAGCAGGTGTTGAAATGGTTTACACTTATCTGCTAGTTGTGCTATAAAGCAATAGATAGATTGGATTTTCCCTTGTAAAGATCTCAGCTGATGTATAGCCCTTGGTGGTGGCATCTCAAGTATGGATTTTACTTTTTTAGGATCAACTTCAATTCCCTTAGATGACACAATGTATCTAAGGACTTTCTTAGAGGTTACCCCAAAGACATTTCTTTGGATTCAATCAGACTTTATATTTATCCAACCTTGTAAATATTTTATCTATGATTTCTAAATATCCCTTTCTAGTGTAAGATTTTCCAAGAAAGTAATCTACACCATCTTCCAAATATGTGTGCATCATGTCATGAAAAATAGTGGTCATTACACACTGATAAGTAGCTTCGACATTCTTCAATCCAAAGGGCATGTGACATTCCAACAAAAAGTTCCCAAAGGACAAGTGAATGTTGTTTTATCTAGTCTTCAAGAGCAATTTTGATCTGATTATAGCCTAAGAACCCATCCATGAGGGATAATATCTCATTTCCAGCTATGGAATCCACTATCATGTCAATATTTGGAAGTGGGAAGTCATCTTTTGGACAAGATTTATTTAGATCTTTGAAATTTGTGCAAACATGGACATTCCCATCAGGTTTTGAAACTGGTACCAAGCTTGAAATCCATTCAAGATAGTCAACAAGTCTTATAAATCCGACATCTAGAAACTTTTGTAGTTCTCCCTTTACGAATAGTGCCATGAGGATGCATTTTTCTCAATTTTTGTTTGACAGGTTTTTCCCCTAGTGGAAAAGACAAGTGATGCATAGCTGACTCAGGGTCAATTCTTGGCATATCTGCATATGACCATCCAAAATTAATTTGTCTTTCCTTGAGAAATGGGATATGCTTTATTCTCTCTTCGAGTGTCAATGATTCTGCTAGATGTAAAATCTTTTGTTGCTCTTTTGTGCCCAAGTTTGTTGGTATTGTCTTTTCCACTAACATAGATGACTTCTCATGGTATAATTCTAGGGGAAGTGTGTCAAGCATTCCATCTTCAAGCACCTCAGAGAGGTTTTCACCTTCGAATATTTCCTTTATTCTTACTTTCTTATGGTCTAATAGCACCACAGAATAATTTTCACTAAAAGACCTATTGATACTTTCCATAATTTTGTGATTGAAAGGCTTGGCACCTTCTCCAAATTAAGTAGTACCATTGAGTTCTATGGCGAATCCATCCCTATGATCTTGAAGGGGTAAATCACTTTGTGCTCCAAGAAAGTTTATGATTGCCTCATGATTTTTGAAAAAATCTAACTGGGGTTGTCCCTCATGGTCCCAATCAATAACTTGCAGGTGAACAAGAGGTAAAGGATCATTATTAGCTTCAAGTTTATAAATAGGATCAAGGGTACAAATAGAATCATAGTCATATATATCAATGAAATCATCATAGTCATTGATTGTACCTTCCTCATAATTCTATGTTGCATTAGAAGACTCCCCTACCTCGCTCGAGTTACCCTTAGTACTCAAGGTCTTATCTTTCTACATATCATACCCTAAACTGGGAACCTTACATCCCCCATCAAGTTTGATTAGTTCAAGTGTACCCTATTTGTGTAAACCAAGAGGATTGTGACCATCATAGCCATCTCTTTTCATTATCTCTAGTCCCTTTCCATATTGCTCAGCTGGTTTTTTGACTTCAATTTCTACAATTTATTCTTTTAGTGTATCTTCATATTTGTATAACCATCTTAGAAGATCCTCTTCTTCCATTTCATCATACAAAGCTCCCCTTTTTTGAAAACAATAGGTTTATAGACTATAGCAGTGGTGTCCAATGTGATTTCACTCATTTTTGGTTTTACATAAGTGCAAAGGGACAAAGGTAACTTTCCAATGTAGAGAGAATGACTCATAGAATATTCCCCTACTTCATGGTCTTTTACTTTTATTCTAATCTCATCTTCATTGGATTTGGAAGTAGATTCTTTTAAGGATTGAGGATCAATGTGTAGCGTCCTAACACTTGCAATTTCGACCGCATTTGGGTCTTCACGATGGCGATGCAACATTGAACCTGAATGGAGATCCCGAAACTTGTTCATAACACCAAAAACTGCATTTTTTCAGCACCCTGGCCTGATCCTCCTTGCACCCTGCTGTCCCTAGAGATGGAAAAAGGCGGAAGCGATATTCAAACATTCAAGCATTCAAGCATTCCTTCAAGCAATTGATCATTCTAAGTCTCCATTCAAGGCTAAGTGTTGCATTCAAGACAAGGATTCAACCATTGAAGAGGAGATCACATACAACATACAACATACAACATACAACATACAACAACAATTACGCCTTCGCATGTAAGAATACAAACATTCTTACAACAAGGTATCAGTACTTGTTTACATTACAAACATTTACATTTACAACAATTTCTCATTTCTTGGTTAATTCCAAAACCGGGGTTTGACCTAAGGGCAAACCCCTAATCCCTAACCCCCCAATCATCCTCTCTTTTCTGTGTGTAGGTTGCAGGTACGTGGCTGTAATTGAAGATCTGGAATCCTTGTGCAGAGACGAATAGATCCCCCTTCATTTCGCGGATTTTTCGGAGGATCGTGTGCACGCCGGGCGCCATCATCCCATCAACTTTCGCTCAAATTTGTAGAACAGCGTCGTCTCGACATTTTTCTACTAATTCCAGGTCCGCAGCTTCATCCTATATTCCTATCTCTGTTTATAAGTGAATCTTTCTCACTTTTCATGCATTCCCAACTTAATCCTTCTATCTACATTCTTTACAAAAGAGGGTAGCCTTGCTGTCTTAACCCTTGAAACTCATTTAGAATCCAATCTTGAATTGTGTGGGATTGGATCTTGTGGGTTTCAACCCCTCTTTTGAATGTAAAGTCTCCCCTAAGTGAAAACCATCAACCCTAGTGATCCCCTTTCTCTCTCCTTGGAGTGGTGGGGGGAACACTTAGGGTTTGCTCGCGATTTTCCGCTTTACATTTTGGTGAACCCGATGTGAACATCCTTTCTGATTATTCATGGTTAGATCTGAAAATTGGCTTCCTTGATTACATTTCCATGTTTGATCTTTTGCAAATTTTAGAGGTTATTTGCATAAAAACCCTAAATTTTCTTTTTAGTAATTGAGCTTGTGAAATGTTTAATTGTTAATGCTTGTTTCAGATCTACCCTTCTATTGCAAATTATCAATTCATATTTGTGCTTTAATTATGAAAATTAAGTGGTTAAGTGTCAAAACCCTAATTTTTAAAACCCTTTTGATTCAACCTTTGACTGATAATTTCACTAATCAAAACATCTCCAAATCAGCTGTAACTTTGGATTCCGCAACAAAATCATAATATCTTTCATCCCTGAAAATTTGGAAAAAAGTTGCGAGGACTGTGTGCACCCCGAGTGCCATCATCCCCGACATTTTTTCTGAAATTTCGGGAGCTAGATCTTACTGTATTTTTCTGCTAAAATCCAGAATTTTGGCTGATTTTATCAATTACAACACTTTCAAAATTAAAGTCAAAGTTGGTCTTGTGATTGCTTGGATTAAGGCTCCTAATCATTCAAAAATTGTTGAAATTGAAATTTTGTGTCAAAATTGTGTTCTTACTGTCCTAAATCTGAAAAGTGTGTCGGCATTCATTCGAAATTTCAGTGCTTTATTCAAATTCTTGCATTTTGTGACTTTTGAAATTAAGTGTTTAATTACACCAACTTTGATTTCCGCTCTCGAAATTGAATTTTGCGTGAAATTGAGTCAACTTTTAAATTTCAAAACTTGCATTGCTTTTGGTATTCCCTCTAAAATCATAAAATTCAAAATTTCAGTTTCCCTCTCTTTTTCAAAATTCAAATTTTGCATTTTCCAACAATCTTGGTAGGGTTCAATTTTGAGATTGCAACTTTAATTTGGCCTATCTACAGATCATAAAATCACTCAATTTTTTCAGGTTAGCTTTAAAATCATCATAACTTTCATCCCTGCAAATTTCGAAAAAAGTTGCGAGGACCATGTGCACTCCGAGCGCCACGGTCCCTGACATTTTTTCTGAAATTTTGGGAGATTGTCATGATTGCATTTAACAGCTTAAATCTAGGAGATTGGCTGATTTTATTGAAATTTGTTACCTCTAAATTCAAAATTTTCTCTCCCTCTCTAGTGCATGAGTTTTACAACAATAAGCCCTACTTACACTATTCCCATTAGACGAAGCCTTAGAATTAAGTCTTTCCAAGGTTTAATTACTTAGGAGATGGAACCTAATTTGAATGGCCTCTTTAACGAGGACACGGGTAATTCCTCTAATCCTCTTAATGATGAAGAAGCTCTCCATGAGGTTTCTATAGAACAACTTTCGAAATTGGATAACCAATTTGATGATTTTCAGCAATGGATGTCTCAAGAGTATCCCGATAGTCAAGCTCTTTCATTAATTGAGGGTCTAAAACGTATGGTTCAAAGTGATAAGAATGGAATTGATATTTTGCGTGGTATTGCACACATTGTGGATTCGAATGTGATGCCTATGAAGAGTTGTGCTGAAACTTTAGGTTATACACAACCTCCCACTCAAGTTAATCATTCTATTCCTTTGACAACTTCTATTGCTAGCATACCTACCTTTACATCAAACATAATGACTACTTCTATACAAGACATTTCGTCTATGATCACCAGTCATGGGGGAAATCCTTCCTCTTCAATTAACCCTCTTCCTTCATTTAATCTGACTTCTTCATTCATTCCTTCAATGAGTGTTCCTATTACATCTCCACAAATGAACATGACACAAGGGGGCAATTCATTTAACCATTCCATTCCTCCTTGTAGTGCTCCTCTTTTCCAATCATCTCCTATGACTAACTATCATAGTGTCCCACCACCTTACTCTCAATCAATACCTTCTTTCAATAACATAATACCTCCATCACAATCTAACACATCTAATATGAACTCTTCGACTGAAGCGACCATTAACGATCTTG
Source organism: Cryptomeria japonica (assembly GCF_030272615.1). Classification (NCBI taxonomy): domain Eukaryota; kingdom Viridiplantae; phylum Streptophyta; class Pinopsida; order Cupressales; family Cupressaceae; genus Cryptomeria; species Cryptomeria japonica. Next base: position 99,972,211 of record NC_081415.1, on the reverse strand, counting down.
CACAAACTGTCTCTTCTTTACAGCAACAAATTGCCTCTATGAATCAATCTAAGTTTAGTGTGCCCACATTTGATGTTGCGAGCCCACTTTCTCTTGACATTGTTCGAGCTATTCCCCCTAAACATGTTGAAATCCCGCATTTGGAGCTTTATAATGGTAAAGGTGATCCTCTAACACATGTTAAGACTTTTCAAACAATATGTACCGATTTTGCTTATGACCAAAGGTTGCTTGCAAAACTGTTTACTAGGACATTAAGAGGTAAAGCCCTACAATGGTATTGCTCGTTGCCCTCTTATTCTATTACTTCTTTTGAACAACTTGCAAATGCTTTTATTCAACGATTTCAAAACAATATAAGTCCTAAAGTAACTTTGATTGATTTAATGCATTGTAAACAAGGTGTTAAAGAAAAAGTGACTGATTTCATTCGTAGATATAAGCATTTGTATGCTCAAATTTCTTTTCCAGTGCCTGACAATGATATTCAAAGAATCTTTATTTCTAATTTACAAAAAGACATTAGAGAAAAACTTCTGTTTTTTGAGTTTACTTCTTTCCAACAGTTGTGTGCAACTCTTCACATTATCAACTGACTGTGAGTCAAATGGAACAAGCAAATCCTATGGCTCCGAGTGATAAGGGTGATAGTAGCCAACAACCATTTGGGAAGTTTAAACCGAACAGAGAATCCATTAAATTCAATGAAAACATCATCAACAACAATGTGAATGCAGCATCAGGTGTGCCTCCTATTTCTAAGTTTTTCAAGAAAGAAAGAAAGTTTACTCCTTTGAATGAATCATTGCATAGTATTATGAATAAGTTATTGGAACAAAATGTGCTTACTCTCCCTCCTATAAAGCAAATTGATCCTACAAAGATTAATTCACCCTATTTTGATAACAAATCTTTTTGTCAATTTCATCGTCAACCTGGGCATGATACTGAAAAATGTTTTGCTTTAAAGGGTAAAATTCAAGATTTGATTGATAATAATACTATCTCTATTTCAGGAGTGAATGATAAAGGCAACACATCTGTAGCTCCTCCTAACCAAAATCTTAAGATTTTTACTGATCCATTACCTTCTCATACCTCTAATGCGATTAAGACTAATGATTCCTCTTTCTCATCTGATGGTCTTGTGTCTATGACTCCGAATGTGATTAACTTTGTAGAGCAGCAAGAAAACCCTAAAGAACCTTCCATCACATTTGATTCTAGTGAAACTATTAGGGCACCTGATGGTCCTTTATACATAGTTGCAAAAGTCAAGAATACACCTTGCCGTGGAGTGCTTATTGATCCTTCGTGCATGGTTAATGTTATTACTGAAGAATTTCTTTTTACTTTGCAATTGAATCAAGTGATCTATGACAAAACAGATGTGATTGTGAAATTATTTGATGTATTTTCTTCTCCTGCAATTGGTTCTATTACATTACCTATTGAAGTTCATAACAAATCCCTTGATGTGAACTTTGCTATTATTCCTTCATCTGAACAATTTCATGTGAAGCTAGGCTATCCTTGGCTATCTTCCATGAAAGCTATTGCTTCTCCTATTCACAAGTGTTTGAAATTTCCCCATAATGGTGAAGTTGTTACTATCAATCATAGTCTCTTTAAACCAGTTGAAAGAACTTCTAGCATTCCTATTGATTATTTTTGGCCTAAACAATTCCAATCTCTTCCTCCGCGAAGTGATCATCTTTTCAAATCTTATCAAAAGTGGAAAACAGATATGATCCTATCTCTAAGTGAACCTAGAACACCCAAACTTGATATTCCTATCATTCTTGAGAAGGAAGTTCTTCCTTTGAAAGATAAAACTAATGTCTTTTCTCAAGAAGATTCCCAACCCATTCCTATGGATGTGACTATGTCTATGTCTAATAAACTTTCTAAAAGTAGACCTATACCTCCTCGTCATGATGGACTTGGTCTCCTTCCTAAACCAAATATTCCTCCTTTATATGGAGCAGTTCCTCCTCCTTCCTCTTATGGAGAGAAGAGACCTTCCTCTTCTCCTATTATCCAGCCTAAGAGACCACAACCTAAACACCCAAGTGATAAGGATGAGAACATTCCTCCTCCTCAATCTTCTTCACTTCCTACTAAGACTAGACGAAATCGTTTTGCGCGTGAACGCCGACGAAAGCGTTGTCTTAGAGCTTAGGCAGCTGCTTCTCAAACTTTGCAATCCCCGAAAACACCTTCAGCTAGTATTCTTCCATTTTCTCCTCAGCCGAAAATTGAGCCAAAATCTCCTAAACATAAGATGCATGATGGTCTTGATCCTGTGCGAGTTAAAGATCCTATTTTTATAAATCTTGATGATGATATAGATGAAAATGTTATTCATGATGAAAATGTTACTCCTCTTGCTTCTGATAGTGAATATGAATTTGTTGATATTGATAACCATTTATCTAACGAATTTTCTAAAGCACTTATCCTAGCTCCTAGACAAGAACGACGTGGCTTGGAACATGAACATAGCCCTTGTTTGTATCTTGTGATAGCTCCATCTGCTGTGTTGGATGTTCCTCCTCTAGCATGTTCCCTGCCTTCTCGAAATATTGATCAGCAAGATCGGGGGGTAGATGACGTGCTAGACTAGTTTCATTAGCATAGCAGACTCTCTCCTCCTCTCTTTTGTTACTTCTTCTATATGTTATTCTCATTCTTCTATTTGTTGTCCTTAGTGTTGTCTACTTGAGGATGATGCAAAGCATTGAGATCTCTTTTTGTCTCTCTCATGTTGACTCAAAAGACACATGTGTTCCCTTCTTCTAGATGACCTTCCTTGATTGGGGAATGAAGAACAATTATGCATACATACATATGATATACATGAATTATCATACAACATACTGACCCCGAGGAAAGCGAAGTCACCTTGTGCTTTGTGTTTTGTGTCTATTATCCTTGGGTTTATCTCACACTTGGGGGCTAAATCTTTGTGATAACGTGCTCCTTTCCCTTCTCATTTCTTATGTGTATCACTACCTTAAAGAAATCACCCCCGTTGAGGCGTGTGCGATCGCTTTAACGTAGGGGGGGCATAAACCCCGTTCATATCTCTTCAAGATACTTGAAATTTTCTTGGCGAACTTAGCTTTGCCTTGAAAATTTTTGGTATTTTTCTTACATGACTCATAGTGAGGGAACCTTACTACTGACAGTCATGGTTCTCCCTCGTGATCTTCCCTTTTACTTTGTCAATCGAAGTCGTAAGATCCTTAGTCCACTGGGGGCTTGGTGTGTCTTGCCTCCTTGACGTGGTGAAAGTCTTTCAATGTTGTTTCCTTGTACTTTACCGGAAGTATGAGCGTACGCTTATACTCCCGCTAAAGTGGGGGCTAAATGTAGCGTCCTAAAATTGTGACACTTGCAATTTCGACCGCATTTGGGTCTTCACGATGGCGACGCAACACTGAACCTGAATGGAGATCCCGAAACTTGTTCATAACACCAAAAACTGCATTTTTTCAGCACCCTGGCCTGATCCTCCTTGCACCCTGCTATCCCTGGAGGTGGGACCATGGCACCCAGCGCCCTGGTCCCCCAGGACCATTGCACCCAGCGCCTTGGTCCCTGGCCCTATTTTTGGGCCCGGTCTCTTTTGGGTCTCGGGTCTTTATGTTTGCAAATTGGAAAATAATCTTCCCAGGTCAGCCTAAGGTCGGAAAAATCAGTCTATCAACCCTAATTGACAAGTATATAAACTACATTTCCTCTCCCATTTTGGTAAGATGGAAAAAGGCGGAAGCGATATTCAAACATTCAAGCATTCAAGCATTCCTTCAAGCAATTGATCATTCTAAGTCTCCATTCAAGGCTAAGTGTTGCATTCAAGACAAGGATTCAACCATTGAAGAGGAGATCACATACAACATACAACATACAACAACAATTACGCCTTCGCATGTAAGAATACAAACATTCTTACAACAAGGTATCAGTACTTGTTTACATTACAAACATTTACATTTACAACAATTTCTCATTTCTTGGTTAATTCCAAAACCGGGGTTTGACCTAAGGGCAAACCCCTAATCCCTAACCCCCCAATCATCCTCTCTTTTCTGTGTGTAGGTTGCAGGTACGCGGCTGTAATTGAAGATCTGGAATCCTTGTGCAAAGATGAACAGATCCCCCTTCGTTTCGCGGATTTTTCGGAGGACCGTGTGCACGCCGGGCGCCATCGTCCCATCAACTTTCGCTCAAATTTGCAGGACAGCATCGTCTCGACATTTTTCTGCTAATTCCAGGTCCGCAGCTTCATCCTATATTCCTATCTCTGTTTATAAGTGAATCTTTCTCACTTTTCATGCGTTCCCAACTTAATCCTTCTATCTACATTCTTTACAAAAGAGGGTAGCCTTGCTGTCTTAACCCTTGAAACTCATTTAGAATCCAATCTTGCATTGTGTGGGATTGGATCTTGTGTGTTTCAACCCCTCTTTTGAATGTAAAGTCTCCGCTAAGTGAAAACCGTCAACCCTAGTGATCCCCTTTCTCTCTCCTTGGAGTGGTGGGGGGAACACTTAGGGTTCGCTCGCGATTTTCCGCTTTACACAATGTATGCTTGAGAAGGAGGTGATTCTTGATTGCGAGGACTAATTGATTCAGTCTTAGAACTCAAATTGTTGAAATACATAAAAGGGTTTGGATCTCCTGGTATAGCTACTTCGATGCCATTGTACAAATATTTGAGGCATTGATGGTAGGTAGAAGGTACAACTTCCACTGCATGGATCCAAGGCCTTTTGAGGAGAATGCTATACGTCAAGGGGAGATCAATGACTTGAAAAAACACATCCTTCACCATAGCTCCCACTTTGATAGGCAATGTAATAGATCCCTTGGATGAGCATTCCTCCTCATCATATGCCTTTATCATGATATTTTTCTTTGGATCAACTATATTTTCATCAAACCCAAGCTCTCTAATTAATTTTAGAGTAGAAATATTTAGATCTTCTCCTTCGTCTATCAAAGCTCTCTTGATCTTAACTCTATGGACAAGGACCTCAATGCGGGGGTGTATTATGTGGTTGTTGCATGCATAAATCATCATTCTCAGTGAAAGTGAGGGTACGAGGGGAGGCGATATGTCCAACCATAGCCTGAAATTGATCTAAATGTAGGTATGTAGGCACTGTGGTAGTAGCGAGTTCTTTATCAAGGATAGATTTATGTTCAGGGGATATGTGTAGCAACTCATGTATGCAAATTTGTACAAGCATTTTCCCTAAATGCTCTATAAGGTTGTATTGTGAAGCTGGTGTAGTAGGTTTAGAATTAGAGCCCTTAAGAATTAATGTGCCTCTATGAGTGGTAACATTACAATTAGATTCTTTTCCCTTTATGATGAAGGTATTCACATGATTATCAACCTCACTAATATTTTTTATTAAGGGAAAAGAAGGTTTTGACGGGACCCAAAACCTGAAATAACAGGTTTTAAGGGAACCTGAAACCCCCTGGATGAACCGACATCCAGAACCCAACACGAAACAACTAATTAATAGATATACAAAGATTCCATACAACCAACCTCTAGTGAAACACTAGCCAAATGATACTAGAAAACATTACATATCAGGCTGGACCAAAGGAAAGAGAAAAGACTGAGGGTTTTGACTAGCTCCCACAACCATAGAAGATGGTTTAAAATAGCCTCCCACAACTTGAAAGACACAGAGGGTTTTAACAGGTACCCACAACCATACAAGAGGGTTTTAACCATGCTCCCACAACCTGATATTAAGCTCCCAAACCCAACACACCTTAACCAAAACCAAGAACTAGAAGAAACCAAGGTCTGCCCTTTAAAACTCATAGCAAAACTTGGTTAATGAAAAAAATAACTAATGAAGGAGGGTGTTTCCTATCTCCCTGAACCAGAAGGAACAAGAACATGGCTGAAAACTGAAAGCTCTCAAAAATAACCACCTCAATAGGGATTAGAGGAGGAAGAACAATGCATAACACATACTCAGCCATCAAAATTTGGAGGTCCTTAAAAAATGGGTTTTAACAAGCTCCTATAACCTGAAAACCCCAGAAGCATAAATTGAATGAGATACCTAGATCAAATCAACTCAGAGAAGGTGAGAACCTCCCATCTCTTTTCCTCAATAGGAGAAAAGGGCCAAAAGAACAACAGCACGGGTAGATCATCAAACAACCAACCAACTCCCAATGAGTTCCATCTAACAACAACAAGCCAACAACTCTTCCCCTCTATAGAAGAATGACCCACCTCAATAGGGCAAGCTTAGAAGAACTGAGAGATGCAACCCAAATAGAAAGTGATCCTCTTGAGAAGAATAAGAAAAAAAAGGTACCTCCACCCTTCAAGAGGATCACCGGTGTATCTTGAAACCACGAACAAGAAAACCCCCTTAAGATAGTCTCCCCAGAAATAGAACTGTCAGCTTGAACTGAAGATAGACATATAAGGCACAATTGAATAGGAAATAGCCTCCACTACAGATCCAAGGAGTAGGGGGAGAAGGAATGGGGTTAGAAGGAAGATCCCTTAAAAAGAACAAGTAGAGCACATAGTCCGGGCAAAAAAATCTTCCAAAGCTAGATAACCTCAAGCCTACAGGAACCCACTAGGTCTCCAGAAGAAGAGAGAAAAGCCTTCCATCATAGATACCACCCAGATCCCAAATCCTCCCTCAAATCCAAGACAAACCCCCTGCATCAACAAGAGAGATAATAGAGAGAATCTCTCCTCTCATAAATATCCTTCAGTAGACCCCAAGCCACCTGGGTAAGTGCACCAAGATGGTGAACAAAAAGGGGGGTATAAGTGGCCACTTTTTTTTTTCCTTTTTTGAAAACAGGTAAACCTGAACTTCAAAGAGCTATTTGAAGGTCATGCACTCAAAACTAGGAGTTTAAAAAAAATAAATAATTGTAGTACTCTAAATCTAGTTTCTAAACTACTAATTTTTTAAAAAATTGGATAATATTAAGAGGGTCAAACCTTTCACACATGAAAAATTGTTCCTGATTTTTTCAAAAAAATATAACATAGCTGTTTTCGTGCGCTGCACAAAATATATAGTTATATTTAGTATTTTGCAAAACCCTTTGGTAGGATGATAGGTAAGAGTGAGATCTAGAAGTTGTGTATTTTTGTGTAATTTTTTGTTGAGTATTTTTTTTTTATGATTTTTGGAAGTGACCGCATCCTGAAAATTTGGTACCTGTTCGTGCGCTGGGCATAACTTGCATCAAAATAATAAAAAATGCAATTTTTTAAAAAAGTGTATAGAATATAGTGTAGAAAAATAATATATAATTTATTTTGAATTTGGTCAAGTATATCAAAAGTTGTTAAAAAAATGGTAGACATATGTCTGTGAAGACTGTCAAGGCACTGATAAAGAAAATTAAAGTTTACTATGCTAATGTTGTCCAAAAATTAAAAAAATTATATGGTCAGAAAACTAAGAAGATGTGTGAGATTATGGTGGTAATTTTAGGGATACGCACTTCATCATTTGTAAACTTGATGATGATGAAGTCAAGAAATCATGGTGGAGGATGAAAAAATGTGTAAAGGAACAAAAAAGGCAGGAAAATGGGCTTGCAAGCCTTAGGGTCATTTTCCAACCCTCTTACCAAGCCAAAACCCGCACGGGTTTTGAAGAACCAAAAGTACTATTCATAGTTCTTCATAACCCATACGGGTTATGAAGAACTAGAAACATTTTTTTTGGTTTTCACAAAACCCATACGGGTTATGAAGACATAATAATGTATGCTTGTAAACTTAGCATTTACTACAAATGTTTTAGACATACCTAGATAATATGTGTTTATGTATGTATATATGCATATCTATAGTTATATATACATATATTTATATAGATATATGTATATATGTTTGTATACATGCATGTACCTCTTCTTTTCCTCTCTCTCTCTTGTCTTACTTCCCCCATCATTGTCTTTGTCTATTCTGAGCCCTAATTATCTTCCTTGAGTTCTATCTCATCTCTCTCACCCTCACACTTCTCTTTTTTCTCTCACCCTTTCCTTCTTGTTCTCTCTTACCTCAGTCTCACCCTCTCCTCTCTCTCTCTCTCACACACACACACACTCATTCTATCCTCCCCTCTCCTCTCACCCTCCCCTCCCTCATCCCTCTCCCCCCTCTCCCTCCCCCTTTCATTATCTAAATCTCTCCTTTCTCTCCTCTCTCTCTCCTATACTCTCTCTCTCGTCTCCTCTCCCTCTCTTTATCCTATTCTCTTCATCTCCGCCATCCCTCTCCTTCCTCTCTCCCTCTCCCCCTCTCCTTTTCCAATCTCCCTCTCTCTCCCTCCCCCTCTCCTTTCCCAATCTCTCTCTCTCCTTCCCCCTCTCCTTCTCTTCCTCTCCTTTTCCCATCTCCCTCTCTCTCCCTCTCTCTCTCCCCCTCTCCTTTTCCCAATCTCTCTCCTCTCCCCTCCCTCCCTCTCTCCCTCTCCCTCCCTCTCTCCCTCTCTCCCTCTCCCCATCTCCTTTTCCCAATCTCCCTCTCTCTCCCTCTCCCCCTCTCCTTTCCCAATCTCCCTCTCTCCCTCCCCCTCTCCTTCTCTCCCTTTCTCCCTCTCCTTTTCCCAATCTCTCTCTCTCTCTCTCTCTCTCTCTCCTCTCTCTCTCATCTCTCTCTCTCTCTCTCTCTCTCTCTCTCTCTCTCTCTCTCTCTCTCTCCCTCTCCTTCTCTCCTTCTCTCCCTCTCCCCCTCTCCTTTTCCCAATCTCCCTCTCTCTCCCTCTCTGCGTCTCCTTTCCCCCAATCTCCCTCTCTCCCTCCCCCTCTCCTTCTCTCCCTCTCTCCCTCTCTCCCTCTCCCCCTCTCCTTTCCCATCTCCCTCTCTCTCCCTCGTCCCCCTCTCCTTTCCCCAATCTCCTCTCTCCCTCCCCCTCTCCTTCTCTCCCTCTCTCCCTCTCCTTTTCCCAATCTCCCTCTCTCTCCCTCTCCCTCTCCCTTCCTCTCTCCCCTCCCCCTCTCCTTCTCTCCCTCCCTCCCTCTCCCTCCTCTCTTCATCTCCCACTCTCCTTTTCCCAATCTCACTTTCTCTCCCTCTCCCCCTCTCCTTTCCCCAATCTACCTCTCCCCCTCTCCTTTTCCCAATCTCGCTCTCTCCCTCTCTCCCTCTCCCCCTCTCCTTTCCCAATCTCTCCTTTTCCCAATCTCCCTCTATTTCCCTCTCCCTCCCCCTCTCCTTTTCCCAATCTATCTATCTCCCTCTCCCTCTCTCCCTCCCCCTCTCCTTCTCTCCCTCTCCCCCTCTCAATCTCCCTCTCTCTCCCTCTCCCTCTCCCTCCCTCTCCTTTCCCCAATCTCCCTCTCCTTTTCCCAATCTCCCTCTCTCTCCCTCTTCCTCTCCCTTCCTCTCTCCCTCCCCCTCTCCTTCTCTCCCTCCCTCTCCCTCCCTCTCTTCATCTCCCCCTCTCCTTTTCCCAATCTCTCCCTCCCTCTCCCTCCCTCTCCCCGTCTCCTTTTCCCAATCTCCCTCTCTCTCTCCCTCTCCCACTCTCCTTTCCCCAATCTCCCTTTTCCCAATCTCCCTCTCCCTCCCTCTCCTTTCCCCAATATCCCTCTCTCTCCCTCTCCCCCTCTCATTTGCCCAATCTCCCTCTCTCCCTCTCTCCCTCTCCCTCTCTCTCCCTCTCCCCCTCTCCTTTTCCCCTCTCTCTCTCTCTCTCTCTCTCTCTCTCTCTCTCTCTCTCTCTCTCTCTCTCTCTCTCTCTCTCTCTCTCTCTCTCTCCTCTCCCTCCTCTCCCTCTCCCCCTCTCCTTTCCCAATCTCCCTCTCTCTCTCCCTCTCCCCCTCTCCTTTCCCCAATCTCCCTTTTCCCAATCTCCCTCTCTCTCCTCTCCCCCTCTCCTTTCCCCAATCTCCCTTTTCCCAATCTCCCTCTCTCTCCCTCTCCCCCTCTCCTTTCCCCAATCTCCCTCTCTACCTCCCCCTCTCCTTTTCTCCCTCTCTCCCTATCCCCCTCCCCCCCTCTCCTTTTCCCAATCTCCCTCTCTCTCCCTCTCCCCCTCTCCTTTCCCCAATCTCTCTCTCTCCCCCCCCTCTCCTTCTCTCCCTCTCTCCCTCTCCTTTTCCCAATATCCCTCTCTCTCCCTCTCCCTCTCCCTCTCCCTTCCTCTCTCCCTCCCCCTCTCCTTCTCTCCCTCCCTCTCCCTCACTCTCTTCATCTCCCCCTCTCCTTTTCCCAATCTCGCTTTCTCTCTCTCTCCCCCTCTCCTTTTCCCAATCTCCCTCTCTCTCTCTCCCTCTCCCCCTCTACTTTCCCCAATCTCCCTTTTCCCAATCTTCCTCTCCTTCTCTTCCTCTCCCTATCTCCCTCTCCCTCCCTCTCTCCCTCTCACCCTCTCCTTTTCCTAGTTCTACATAGCTCGTACGGGTAGAACTAAGGCCTAAACTTCTAGTTCTACATAACCCGTACGAGTTATGAGAAATCATGAACATTGACATATAGGTTTCCATAACCCGTACGGGTTATGGGAAAATCTTTATATATTTTAGTCCCAATGGCCTAAAAAATAGCATTGCAAGTTGTTTGAAGGCCCCACTGCTTTTGCACATGATTTTCTGGGATAGTAACAGTCAGGTTTTCATATTCTTTTGTCACTTTTGCTTTGGACTGATTGATTTTTAAGTTATTTTATAATTGTTACTTTAGATAATAACAAAATCATGATCATTTGTTGTTTTTTTGCTTTGATTATGATTTATTTGTCTTGTATTTTGGTTTTTTTTGAAGTTGTTTTATTATTGTTACTTTAGATTATAACAAAATGATGATCGTTTGTTGTTTTTTTGCTATTTGATTGTGGATTGTCATCATGATGTTATGTGTAGGACAATGGGAAAGAATAAGAGAGGAACAAATGAACAAAGAGAGGCAGCAAAGGAAAGACAAAGGGAGTGTATGAAGAGATTATGTGAAGGTACGTCATCTAATACACCTAATGAAAGTGATGAACATTCAACAATTGAAATTAATATGATTAATGCACCAAATCAAAATGATCAACATACACCAATTCAAATACATATGATGAATGCACCTAATGAATGCAATGAACATAGACCATTTGAAAATGATTTGGTGAATGCACATGTTAATGAAATTGAAGACGATTTACCATTTGAATTTGATGTGATCAATGCACATAATGCACCTAATGAAAACAAAGAGCATGCACCAATCTTAACACTTCTTAGAATAATTCATAGAAAACCAAAGTTCCTAATAGATATTGATGAAAATATTGTGAAGCCAATGCATGATAAAATTTCCGAAAGAACTTGTAGAAGAACAGTTAGAAGAATTTGGAATAACTATTTTGAAAACTTAAATCAAAGTGGAAGATGCCAATTAGTTGTTTAAATGATCAAAAATCTGAAATTTAGAGAGACAATGAAAATTTTGGGGTTAAGAACATCCGAAAATAATAGTGAAAGAACCATTGTGAGAAATATTTTTGATGCATACCAAGCCATTGGTTCAGAATCATACACTAAAGATGCTAATGTTACTCGTCGTGTCCTCACATCAACCATAATGGGAAAGGAAATGAAAAAATCTCGTTTAATAAGCAAAATAAGCAAGTCATTAAGGATAAGTAGAACCGCATTACACTATGCCTTAGAGAGGCGAGAGAAAATTGAGGATCCTAACAATAATTCTCTTTGGGCATTCTCCAGTAGACTCCCACGCAAGGACAAGGTTGTTGTTGATGCACTAAGAACGTTAATTGAGAGATTTTGGCATGACAACACAAGGGTTTCACCCAACCAAAGTGATGTTGTTAGAAGGAGAATTGGAATTAGTAATTGTGAGCCACATCCAAAAGACTATTTAGATACAACTCAAACACAATTTTATGAAAGGTTTCTTCAAAACTTTCCTTAGATTAAAATTAGTCAAAGATTTTTTGAGATGACAAAACCATTTTATGTTAAGATTAATCATGCATGTACTACTAAGATTTGAAGGGATAGTACAAATAGTCTGAATCCAAGATAGGATTTTGGTAGGCACCAACAATACGACCCCATAGGTTCAAATGGATCATCCATAAGTGCCACGGTCTCCGAGTTACACTACATCAAAGTTTGACCATTTTTTCCACTTTGAGTGCTCAAGGGAAAATGTCGCTACGAGGTAGCTTGTAATGATTGGATGCATTGGGGAGTGAGACAAGGGCACACCTAGTGTAAACTCAACCACCTAGATGCACTCGTGCTGATGGTTCGTTCCCTTGACAAGAAGAACGAAAGATGCACTATTTTGCCACCTCTCACTGACAGTTTTTGATGCAACGGAAAAAATATCACCACAAGAAAACAAAATTGAGTTGCCCAAAACTAAGATAGGATTTTGTAGGCAGTGATAACATGACCCCATAGGTTCAAACAGATCATCCATAAGTGCCACGATCTCCGAGTTATGCTATGTCAAAGTTTGACCATTTTTTCCACTTTGAGCGCTCAAGGGAAAACGTCGCTATGAGGTGGCTCGTAATGATCAGACACCTTGGGGAGTGAGATAAGGGCACACCTAGCATAAACCTAGCCACCCAGATGCTCTCACACTGATAGTTCATTCCCACGACAAGTAGAACAAAAGATGCACTATTTTGCCACCTCTCACTGACGGTTTTTGATGCGACAGAAAAAATATCACCACAAGAAAATAAAATGGAGTTGCCTGAAACTGAGATAGGATTTTGTAGGAAGAAATAACATGACCCCATAGGCTCAAACAGATCATCCATAAGTGCCACGGTCTCCGAGTTACGCTACGTCAAAGTTTGACCATTTTTTCCACTTTGAGTGCTCAAGGGAAAACATCGCTACGAGGTAGCTCGTAATGATTGGACGCCTTGGGGAGTGAGACAAGGGAACACCTAGCATAAACTCAGCCACCTAGATGCACTCGTGCTGACGGTTCATTCCCTTGACAAGAAGAACGAAAGATGCACTATTTTGTCACCTCTCACTGATGGTTTTTGATGCAACAGAAAAAATATCACCACAAGAAAAAAAAATTGAGTTGCCTGAAACTAAGATAGGATTTTGTAGGTAGTGATAACATGACCCCATAGGTTCAAACAGATCATCCATAAGTGCCACGATCTCCAAGTTATGCTATGTCAAAGTTTGACCATTTTTTCCACTTTGAGCGCTCAAGGGAAAACGTCGCTATGAGGTGGCTCGTAATGATTAGACACCTTGGGGAGTGAGACAAGGGCACACCTAGCATAAAACTAGCCACCCATATGCTCTCACACTGACGGTTCATTTCCACGACAAGTAAAACGAAAGATGCACTATTTTGCCACCTCTCACTGACGGTTTTTGATGCGACAGAAAAAATCTCACCGCAAGAAAATGAAATGGAGTTGCCTGAAACTGAGATAGGATTTTGTAGGAAGCAATAACATGACCCCATAGGCTCAAATAGATCATCCATAAGTTCCACGATCTCTGAGTTACGCTACATCAAGATTTGACCATTTTTTCCGCTTTGAGCGCTCAAGGGAAAACGTCGCTACGAGGTGGCTTGTAACGATCGGATGCCTTGGGGAGCAAGACAAGGGCACACCCAGCATAAAAATAGCCACTCAGATGTGCTTGCGCTGACGGTTCATTCCCATGACAAGCAGAACGAAAGATGCACTATTTTGCCACCTCTCACTGACAACTTTTGATGGTTTTTGATGCAACAAAAAAAATCTCACCATACGAAAATGGAATCAAGTTGCCCAAAATCGAGATAGAATTTTTTAGGTAGTGATAACATGACCCCATAGGTTCAAACAGATCATCCATAAGTTCCACGGTCTCTGAGTTACGCTACATCAAAGTTTGACCATTTTTTGTGCTTTGAGCGCTCAAGGGAAAACGTCGCTACGAGGTGGCTCGTAATGATCAGACACCTTGGGGAGTGAGACAAGGGCACAAATAGCATAAACCCAACCACCCAGACACACTCACACTAATGGTTTGTTCCCATGACAAGCAGAACAAAAGATGCACTATTTTGCCACCTCCCATTGACAGCTTTTGACGGTTTTTGATGCAACAGAAAAAATCTCACCACAAGAAAATGGAATCTAGTTGCCCAAAATTGAGATAGGATTTTGTAGGAAGTGATAACACAACCCCCTTAGGTTTGAATGGATTGTCCATAAGTGCCACGGTCTCCGAGTTAGGCTACGTCAAAGTTTGACCATTTTTTCCACTTTGAGCGCTCAAGGGAAAATGTCGCTACGAGGTGGCTCGTAACAATCAGATGCCTTGGGGAGTGAGACAAGGGTACACCTAGCATAAAATTGACCACTCAGATGCACTCACGCTGATGGTTTGTTCCCACAACAAGCAAAACGAAAGATGCACTATTTTGCCACCTCCCACTGATAGTTTTTGACAGTTTTTGATGCCACAGAAAAAATCTCACCACAAGAAAATGGAATCGAGTTGCCCAAAACCGAGATAAGATTTTGTAGGTAGCAATAACAAAACCCCATAGGTTGAACTGGATCATCCATAAGTGCCACGGTCTTCGAGTTAGGCTACGTGAAAGTTTGACCATTTTTTCTGCTTTGAGCGCTCAAGGGAAAACGTCGCTACGAGGTGGCTCGAGCGAGACGAGGGCACACCTAGCGTAAACCCAACCACCTGAATGCACTCACGCTGATGGTTCATTCCCATGACAAGCAAAATGAAAGATGCACTATTTTGCCACCTCTCACTGACAACTTTTGATGGTTTTTGATGCAACAGAAAAAATCTCACCATAAGAAAATGGAATCGAGTTGCTCGAATCCGAGATAGGATTTTGTAGGAAGTGACAACATGACCCCATAGGTTCAAATGGATCATCCATAAGTGCCACCTGGACGTTCTCATGCTGACAGTTCGTTCAACTCTTCTTTTATAGGTGATGAAATGATGAACTTCACTCCATAAGCATGAAATGATGAACTTAAGCATGGAATGTCTTAATTGGTTCTTGAAATGATGAACTTTACTCCATAAGCATGAGTTTATGAAATAATAAATTCACTCTAGTCTCTTCATGCACGAAGGACTCAAAGAAAATTCACTCAATCAAAATATAGAATATCAACATTATCGGTATCAATACTTGGGTATACACAATATGAGCAATAGATAGTTTAAAAGTATATGCCATATGAGTTACAAGTAATGAACAAATTGGATCACATTTCAAGACATATACACAACTTACAAATTTGATCACATTTCAATAGCAAATAACTAAGTTTCAGGAATATCATGTTTCATATATATCAATGAACAAATTGGATCGAATATCAAGTTTCATATATATCAAAATGAACAATAATCATGTACATATATCAAAAAATGGCATAGATGCCAAATCAATAATAGTTACATAAATGTGGCATGTGCCATGTCTGTCAAAGTCGATATATACATATACAAATGTTGAACATATAAAAAATTGGCCCTTCAATGACCACAACTATAACTATATATCTCTATCCGTATCTATGACTGTGGCGGATCATCAAAATCGAGCCTCTTCGAAGCAGTACGTGGTTGCAAAAGGACAATTCAAATGTCTAATCAGATATATTTTCTCAATATAACATCAAAATAACTAAATACTGAACTCTAAATTGTTTGAAGTTGAAATGTTGATTACCTCATCTTTGTCTTCTACAATTCGGTGAGGCTGAGGATCCGTGGGATGTCCTGCAGGAGGCTGTAATTGGTAAAACAACATTAATACATGTTAATGACATATATGTCAAATAACACATAATAACTAAAAATGAATAGACTAAAAAACTAAAGCATACCGGAGCCTCAGATGGATGTGTTGTGGTCGTAGAAGGCAAAGTCATAGATGAATTAGTTACGACCATTTCCTATACCCATGGTAAGTGATCCAAAAGGAGTTAACTAGACGGTTTCAACTCTGTTGTGTACTTAGTGAAAAGGAGTTGATCTAAGATAGACATACCTTTTGCCTTGGTCGTGTTGGATCCCATAATATACGTGTGGGACTTCTACTGAAATGGATTGGTAGAATAACAGTAGGAAGTTTGTAAGGGGCCTGTAATAGTTTAAAGACAATCATACAAGTTAATAACCCAAAGTTGTTGACAAACTAGATAAAACAAATATTTTTAACATATGTAGAAAAAATGCACACCGAAGCCTCGTATAGTTCTCCTGTAGCCTTAGGAGGCCTTGTCAAATCTAATGCAACTATTACCATTTCCTGTATGAAAAATGATAACATATGATATAGACATAAAAGAATTTAGTTATTTTGAACAAGCAAGGATGCAATCCAAAGTGAATATGAAGATATCACCTTTTCCCTCTACTGAACCTCATCGACATCAGGTGCATTCATTAATTCCATAAACCCCATATGTTTCTGTATATAGAACAAATAAATTAAGTGCATTTATCAATATCTACATATACATGTTTAATCATAATACATTTCAACAATTGAATTTAAATTGTAGTGAATTACCTTCTGTCGTTTGGGTGTCCGAGAGGATATCTTTTTCTGCCTTGGAGTGCTAGAGGATGGCTTTCTCACATGAGATGTCCTCGAGGCAAGTGGGGTAAACTAATGGAAAAAAATTAACATAAGGGAAAAGAGCATGTATTTAATATATCACTTAAGTAAAAAATATATAAATCTAAATGGTATCGCATAGCTATCTTGGCCAAAGTTAATGGCTGAAAGCGTGATATCATCAAGTTGGGACATCTCAGCCACTGATAAGCCCTACAAAATATCAAGTTATGATACATATAATTAACAAAATATAGTTTGAATCCAATGTATTATTATATTTTTAACAAATTTACAAATCATTACCTCTAGTGGTGAAACTACTCATGACCGTGGAGTCGACTGAACAATATGTGGTGTACTCCCACCACCTGTTGCACCCTGCAATGCATTTTATTTATATGTCACTTTAAATTGTTCTAAAAATAAAAATTCATTTCTTTTTATAAGATTTAGTCACTTAATTGATAACATGTCATAAACAAAATTAAATGCACCTGTGTCTGATAGAGAGGGTACAACATATTGAGCAGTTCATCGGTGAGGGCCACATCCTCTGTAGTGGAAGCATGGCATCTACTCCCGCAACATGTACACAAATGAGATGTCCCACCATCCTCGTCTGCGTCAGTGCCTACACCAGAACATACACCCTGGCAGGTGGGGCACATATGCTGAATGGGTTGGCTCGTGCCAAATGATGCATGAGGTGCTGCTGATGAAGGAGGTGCCACTGAGGAAGGAGGTGCTACTGATGAAGGAGGTGTCGCTGATGAAGGAGGTGTTGTACATGTTGGCACATCCTCTGCTCTGACCAGCTCTGTCCCATGCTGAACAATGACATCAGTCAATGATGCAGCTGCCTGAAGAGTCTAAAATTCCATAGACTCCTTCAAGGATATAGGGACAGTGACATGAACCATGGGTTTAGGAGTTGTACGCCTCCTATGTTGTGGATCTACCACCCTATGGCCCCCAGGTCTATCCTACGCAGAGCCTCTCCCTCTACCCCGAAATTGTCAGATGTCAAAGTAATTCGGCTTCTCACCGAGGATAAACTCACAATACAACTTTCTCAAAAAATATAGAGGTACCTCCCAATTATTACAAGGTGGTTGGTCAAAGACCATATACCACCTATCCCAAAAAACATCTTTCAACCTAGCATGAACACACCAATGTATAGGAAACCGAGTGGTATTTAGTTCTAGGTTGTTACTAGTAACAGGATTGGTGAAAAAGAGCACATATGTCAGCTTTAACTATGCCCTTTTTCTTCACTTGATCATATGACAACCCATTTGCATAAAATGTTCAAAATCTATCCCTCCATGAACCCCATTTCGTAACCTCCCTAGATACCTCATTTGCACTATTAGCCATTGTTTCTAGTGTTCTGGCAAGGGTTGAGTAGTGCTCAAGCTTAGAGGTCCTCAACCTATTCACCAATATAGAAATTTGGGCACTATTTTGTGTAAGACGATTGATGAGATTCTCTTGCGTGGCATCTACATGATCTAATGGAGGAGGTGGAGGGTTTCGGGGTGGTGGTGGTTGTTGAGGAGTAGCATTTTTCAGGATTTTGAGGGTTTCTTGTGTTGCTTGTGCAGGAGGAAGTCTTTGTTGTCTATTTCATTTTTGGGGATTTCTTGAAGAATTTGACATCAAATTAATAAAAACAAAACTTAAATCAATTAAAAAACCCTAATTTAATTAAAATGAAAAGAAAAATAATCAAACAAATCAAATCTTACCTGTTCGACGGGGTGCCATTGTTGAAAATTGCTTTTGATGATGGGAAAATAAAAAATTGTTGCAAACCCATGTAGGTTCGATGCTTTTTTTGGCTTCTCCTTGTTGCTGTTCCATAGGTTTTGGCATTGAAAATGGCCAAAACTCGTGGCCTAAACAAAAGAAATATGTTTCTCAAAACCCGTACGGGTTTTGAGAAACTTAAAAAAATTTTATTTAAAAAAAATGTACGGGTTTTGAGGAACATTTGGTTTTTTTAATTGTTTTTTCTTTAGGCTTCGTGTTACCAAGCCTAGCACATTTTTGAAATTTTAGAACTCATACGGGTTATGAATTTTTTTTTTTTTTTTTGGCATGTGGCCACTTTTCTGTTCACCATCTTGGTGCACTTACCCACCTATAGAATAGCTCTAGCTGGACATCATAGGGAGCTCCAACCATGACACCAAATCTGCCCATGAAGAACAACATATATGGGACAGATCCAGACCCCACAAGGGTGAGGGAAAACAAGTAAGCATGGAGGGCAGAGCCACTTCCAATAATGGGTCTGGATGCCAAAGATAACGATATACATGCCAAAAATACCAGGGACAACAAAGAGCATAGCCATCTCAATAGATCCCAAACCCCACAGAAGTTGCGTGTGCCTACAAACTTACACCAAACAAACAGGGCCACCCCCACAATGAACACCCATCCACAATGAAATGCTGAAAACAACAAGTAGAGAAAGACCTCACTGATATTATTTATGGTATAATCATATCTAGCATTGGTATAGTTCATGCTGTCATCAGATTTAGTGGCCTTCCCTTTATCCTTGTTATGCTTAGGGAAAGGATTTTTCAATATCTCATGATCAAAGTTACTAGAAGGAGTATGTCCATCAAGCAAAATCTTTCCCTCATCAAGAAGGTCATGTATGAAATGTTGAAGTTTATTACAATTGTTAGTCTTATGACCCTTGTGTCTATGGTAGTCACAAAAGTGTTCATCATTCCACCATGGTGCTTTAACTTTAGCATTGTATTCCCTTATCCTTGGAAATGTTATAAGATTGTTTCAAGGAGTTCTTTCAATGCTGATTCGAGCGATTGTCCCAATGGTGTAAAATTTCATTTAGGGAAGATTCTATGTTTCTCTTTTCCTTTGTCTGAGGATGAACCCTTAAGGTTGTAAACATGTGATGATGTTTTAGCTTTTTTCACATCAACAACTCCGTCATTAACTACATTCTTGTTCTTAGCCCAAAATGGTGTTTTATGATTTGAACTCGAGCCTTTGTGATCTTTATCATGATTTATCGTTATAGTACCATTATCAATAATGGTTTGTTGAATGTAGAATCCAATGTCTATGACCTCATCAAAGGTGTCCAAACCCTTGAGGTGAACTTCTCTTCCAATTTTCTTGTTTAAATTTCAACAAGTTACTTATCTAGAATTTCATAAGGTGCTCTTTTTGTTAGATGTCTACATCTTTGCAAAAATGATATGAAGGATTCACCTTGTTTTTTTGGTGTGTTGAAGAGGTCCATCATGGTCACCTCATGTTCACAGTTGTAAGCATAGTGTGAGACAAACTTATCAGCCAATTCTTGGAAAGCTTTGATAGTCAAAGGTAATCGAGAGAATCGTTCCATAGCACTTCCTTCAAGACTACAAGAAATTAGTCTCATAAGGTATGATTCATCCACTACAAATTCTAAGGTGAAAGCACAAAATTCTTTCAAGTGGTCTTAAGGGTCTCCTTTTTCTCTATACTTATCCAGTTTTGGTATTTCCCAATGACTAGGAAAAGGTGGCATCAAAATACTTGGATTAAAAGGATAGGGTGTTAGAACATAATGTTATTAGGGATCACATCCTTATAACATTTATATATAATGTTCTAATATAATGTTACAAAAAACCTTATATATTATATGCTTTATAAGCATATCCCATTTGAAATAATTATAATCTAATAACTATTATATTACTAATTATTTATGAGTGGGGGTTATTGAAAAGGTGTGACTAGTGAAGTCACCCTTCCTCCTATATTTAAGGAGGTTCTCTCTCATTTGAGAGGTGTGTGAAATTGGAGCTTTATGGTGAGTTGTTTCACTATGCATATGAGGTATTATTGGCCATGTGGAAGTATTGGAGGAGTGTCCCCGGGTTCATGTCTATTTTATTATAGACTATATTTGTAAGTGTTTTAATTAAATGATGCTTTATGGGGTTTTTTACCCGAAAGGGTTTTCCCCATGTATATCTTGTGTAATGTGTACATTTTGCATGTATATTTCATATTTCATTTACTTTATAATCTTGTTTATAATGATTAGTGTCCTTATATGCTAATTTCTAACATGGTATCAGAGCAGGTTAGGTGAGTAGTAATCATTTTTATAGGTTATACTAGAAGACATAAAATTTCATGGAAATCTTATTTATGATTAATCAACAAATATGGGCAGTATCTCTTCCTTTCTACTATGTATTTTTTAGAGAAGTGCATCTTATATTATATTAAAAAATAATTATCTTCATTGACCAATGTGATTACAATAAAAATTTGACCTCATAAAAGTTGACATTTGAGCATACATCATAAGAGGTAAATATTAATTTTTTTTTAAAATTTGGCTTTGAGATTTTTTTTTTTAATTTCATCAACATCATAAATTAATTACTCTAATAAATAAACCATTATTTCAATTACTATTAAATCAAATTTATATTAAGTGGATACTTGATAATTGACAAGACCCTTTAATAGATTGCATCATATATAATATATGTGCATATCTAAATAATGACTATGATATCCCTATTTATATATTCATTCCTTTACAATACCATATAATACATTATAGTATAGTGTCAAAAATTATATTTTAAAGTCATTGTGTATACTTGATACCTACTCATGTTTTGAGATAACAAGGTGAAGAAACCATTAGCTTTCTAGATTCCTTACTAACTATATATATACAAAAATATATCTCAAATAAGACTATCATGATTCTTTCCAACAAGACTAGATTTATTTTCAAGAGGATCTAAAGTATATACAATTTAAGAATATGGTATCTAACTATATCTCCATGATAATTTTTTTTAATAACCTTAGGAAAATCCATCCCACAACTTCTCTTGCTAAAAGATCTTCACTTGATTGATTTTTGAGATTAAATCAATTAAGAAATTCATAAATGAGTTACACCATCTCAAAACAAGTACATGAACACAACAATTTTAAATTCATCATATATCAAATAGTTTAATGTTTCAATCAATCTTATTGATTTTATACATTTTTTGAGAGGTATGTTCTCTTTAATAGATCAAAACCCTATACAAAATCTAAATCTAAATGATGTGCCTTTTGTGAAAAGGTAACTATCCTTTAATATTGATAGTGCATTGTTATGGGCCAACCACAATGATCAATTAATATTGAACTAGTTATCATAAAAAGAATTGATGCAGAGAATCTATCACAAACCATAAAACCTTCATTCAAGGGTAGACTTTAAACTTGAATCAAGAGGCATATAAAAAGATAAAACATTCTTCTGAACTCCAAACCAATTTAAAAGGTTATATTACATCACTAAAAACCTTTATTCAAGATTTCAGATCATAAAATTCACCATAACATGAGAGAACAAATTCTTTATTGACATGGAATACCCTAGTTCAGGGTTTCATCCTTTAAAAACTATTTTCAGCAAAATAACCACACAAAATTCAATTCTTAACCAAATTAAGTAAGACAGAAGAAATGGAAAGAAGAGTTAGAGACCTTTCCAACACATATATCCTTTCTTCATTACTATTACTCATGTGACCACACCAAATGTTGCAACCAGACTATTGCTGCCTTCACCAGTCTGCCTTTCACCATGAACTGTAACAAACCATCATCAATAACGTTTACAATATTGATCCTATATACAATCGCTTCGGTCAGACTTTATAGTACTAAGTTAAACAATTTCTCTCAAACTTTGAGTAAGATCCAATGGTTAAATCAAAGGTTATGAGCATTTTCCCCAAAACGGGTAACCCTTGGTAGGGTTTTGACAATTATTGTAAAGATAAACATATCTTGCCAAATTCTCCACAAAAATGCAAATAAATGATTCATATGAAATATATTTAATTAATCTATCATTCAATAACTTCTACATATAAAAATTACACCAAATGGGATCCTCCATGGATCTATGACATCCACAGATTCCTTAAAACCTCATGACAGTTTGAGGGTTTGATGGATAATATTTGTCAAATCCCCTCCAAACTGATCTACCCTCTTGATTTTGACCAAAAATGGTTTTATAAACCACTTCCAACTACTTTCTAACTACTGTAACCACCTCATGACCAATGGATTTCATTTTTACACTTTTGTTGCACTTTTTGGCAATGTTGCAACTTTACAATTTTTACAATTTTTGTATTTTTGACATAAATGACTCTAACCCTTACATGGACACTTTTAACACTTCAAGATGTACCAAATATGATATCTTTGGACAAAATGGCTCACTTGGAAGCAAAAAGATGTAACTCAAGTAATGTGCCATGTGAAAGCATGAGCTTTTTATCTATAAGATAGACACGTCATAGAGAGTCATATGTACTTTATGAATAAACATGTACAAGCTTTTTATGGAAATGATTCATTAGTGCAAATGTTAAATCTACATTTTATTTTATTTTTCAAAATGCACAAGTGAAGTGAACTGTTTGAAAGAATCCAAGTCAAATAAATTAAGCCAACAATGATAGCTGGATATGCACAGAATAAATAATTTGATTTCATGGAAGATTAGGTATATATATGAAGAATAGTCTTAATGGGGTTTCTTTCACAATGTTATAAGAGATGGTGTAGATGTGTCCTTTCCTAGATCATCCATTATAAGTGTTGATATTTCATAATTCCCTTATAACTGTTCTTTATAATATATTTGATAGTCACTTAGTATGAGTGGATGTAGTAATGTCTCTTTTGTCATTTTATGCTATCTTTTATAAATAACTTGTTAGTGAGACATGAACAAATAAACAAGCACTTCATAACTAATGGTGTTGATCCTTCCATATGAATATTCAATATAGTTGATTCATCTAGTCTTAGTTCATATTTTCATGTGACCCTCCCAAAGTACCTGTTATTATTTATATTAGTCCTTTAAGTGCATCACAAAATGTCACATGTGAACTAGTAGGAATAAAGGAAGGAACATCATGATTTATCTCAAATGTAATTTTTATAGGTATTTGATAGCGGATATGCCTTATGTTAACATTAGGAATATTCTTGATTATAGTATGCTTGATAAGCAAATTCCTTGATATCAAACTATCACAATGATAAACAAGAAATCATCTATTTATCTATAAATGTAGGGTAAAATATTTTTTTATGAAATGTACAAGCTAGTAAATATGCATAAGTAAATTTAAAAATTTCTCATTAGCATTCTTTTTTTGAGATCCAAGTGATTTGTTATTCTATTCTATATTTGATCCATTTTTTTTCAATCATACTATTTATAATGGGTGACTATCGCCCTTATAAACTGTCTAGGGAGCAAACCTAGAAAGGATAGCTCACCCGTTGCCTAATTTTTTTATGGATCATGTAGTATGTCTATTTTCTTAAACAAGACAACTGATTATTCATGCTTATTCTCATGAAAATATATGTTGATATCCTTGCTATGAATTATTGGACTAAATTTTACATTTTTTAGGAATATTATATGATCTTTGGCAAATGACAAAAACAATAATAATATTATGTTCTTTCTTTGCACCAAAAATTAAGTTGATTACTATGTTACTAACTATATTGTTTCTTCTTAGGTGAGGTTATGCCTTCAAAATATATGGTGCAAGTGTTATTACATGGATGATGCAATACTTTAATAAGAATACTATCTTCTATCTGTCTTTGAATCAAACGGACAAAATATGAATGTAGCTCTTGAAGAATCAATATGGCCTTGAAGATTTATGGAAGAGTTCCATTTGGATACAAATGAAAGTACCATATTACTTGAAGTTACTTTACTCTTTCTAGAGAATATCATTTCTAAAGGTCAAAATGAACATTGAAGATCATTGGCACCTCACTCAAGTGAAATCATTCCATAATAAAGACACTTTGAAGATCATGACACCACCTAGTGGCTAAATCCTAGATTTAAGACCTAATAGGCATAAGACCTTTAGGCATTATATGCTCCAAATTCAAATAATGCTTGGCCTTAGGTGATGCCATTGAGGGGGAGTGTGCATGTCAATGACACCACATAGTGGCTAAATCCTTTATTTTTTAAGTCCTACGGGCACAGTATTGTAAGACCTACGGGTAGATTTTTTTTTAAGTCCTACGGGCATAGTATCGTAAGACCTACAAGCAGATTTTTTTAAAAGTCCTATGGGCATATTGTAAATTCTTCTCCTTGTAAATATTCCACTTGTAAAAGCATTGTATTAAGACCTACGGGCACTATGTAATGAACCTTGGGAAAAGGCTAATTTGAGGGGACCGTGGCTCCAATATAATTTTTTAAGACCTCACAGCATCATTTTTTAAAACACTAGGATTATAAATTATGACAAGATGACTTTCATGTAGTCCATAATGCATGATCTTCATGTTGGCATATATTTGTGTCCCTGTTTATCACTGTCAAAGAAGACCTACGTTACTGGGGTGCTTCATTTTTTCTTCTATGGAAATTGACATGTGATCCCCTATTAACATTAAGGGGGAGTGTTAGAACATAATGTTATTAGGGATTACATCCTTATAACATTTATATATAATGTTCTAATATAAGGTTATAAAACCTTATATATTATATGCTTTATCAGCATATCCCATTTGAAATAATTATAATTTAATAACTATTAGATTATTAATTATTTATGAGTGGCGGTCATTGAAAAGGTGTGACTAGTGAAGTCACCCTTCCTCCTATATTTAAGGAGGTTCTCTCTCATTTGAGAGGTGTGTGAATTTGGAGCTTTATGATGAGTTGTATCACTATGCCTATGAGGTATTATTGGCCATGTGGAAGTATTGGAGGAGTGTCCCCAGGTTCATGTCTATTTTATTATAGATTATATTTGTAAGTGTTTTAATTAAATGATGCTTTATGGGGTTTTTTACCCAAAAGGATTTTCCCCATGTATATCTTATGTAATGTCTACATTTTGCATGTATGTTTCATATTTCATTTACTTTATAATCTTGTTTGCAATGATTAGTATCCTTGGATCCTAATTTCTAACATAGGGACACATGTCCTCAATGGAAAACTTGTGTTATGATGCCTTCTTATTCTTGAGAGTGTCTAATTATTGTCTCAATGCTCTCAATTCTTTCAAAATGAGATCATTGGTAGGAATAGGTTTCGATATTTTCATAGATGTCTTGTATCCTGGTTGCAAGTAGAAAGGTCTATGATCTCTTATCCTCTCCTCATTGTTTGTCTTTGTAGTTTTAGCTTCAGTAGCTCCCAATTTGTCCTTAATTGTGAGAAATGATATGCCAAAATTAGGTGGCAATTTAATTCCCTCATCATCAAGGGATTTGAAGTATGTTTGTGGATCATGTTTAACCACCTCTTTAAGAAGTTTAGTAAATATATGAGCATGAAACACTTTGTCAATGGTAGACTGAGTTATTTATTCATTTCTTGTTTCACTATTGGCATTTTTAATGTGTTATTCTTCATTAAAATCAACGAGGTTGTCTTCATCTTGAAACATTTTGATTCTCGAGTTAGGAGACCTAAGCGATTTTTTTGATCTTTGACCTAAGATTTATGGATATGACGATGAATGAGACTCAAGGTACACGATGCAAAACCCTATAGTGCAAAGGGGGAACTATATGTTATGAGTGAGATTAGGAGGTAAATAAGCACCAATGCAAAGATTAAGGTGAAATCTATATGATATGATTGAGATGGGAATGTGCTAAAGGATTGATTCAAAATGCAATCTATATGATAGGAAAGTGATGTGCAGCTTAACTCTAAATGGGATATGAGGATGAATGATGTTTGATGCAAGGACTAGGGATACTCTAGGTCTACAAATATTTGAATTGTGAGCTTTGACTTATGCTATTATGGATAGACACAGGGATACGTTATCAAAGAGAGGGTATGCTTTGATAGGAGATGATGAACTCCAAGCGAAATACCAACTCAAAGACATTGATAGGCTCCCTAACTCAAGGAAGATGTACCTCAAATGATAAGGGTGATTGACGATCAAAAGTTGATGTCAAACCTAAGACAAAAAATCCTAAGTGAAAGCAATGTTTTTGGTTTTTTGGAATTTTGATTGAAGTATGCAAGAGGTGGGATTAAGTCTTAAAGGGAGACGGGCATGTGAAGGAATTTAAGTATGACCTAATTAAGGTGTGTAAGGATAAAGGGTGTATCCTAATAAAATGATGTAAGGCTATGAAAAGATTATGAATATGATCTAAGAGAATTATCTAAGGGTATAACGTAATGGTGGTATGAAAAGGTTTGATCTAATGGTGGAATACAAGGTCCTAAAATGTGTGATGATGTGACTATGCAAGAACCTAAAAGATCAGAACTGGAAAATGATGTCTCAAGAGATTTGAAATGCTTTTTTTGACAACACAAGTTCAATGTTGTTTTTCAAGGTTTTAGTTTCAAGTGTGTGTTGATTGTGAAATGATCTTGTTTGTTTTACACACACTCAGAAAATATGACAAATAGAATGTTTGTTTGTTTTGAAATAAAGTAAAAGAATGTGCAGGTACAATCCTAAGGTTGGATAGGACAATACTTGATGAATCCCCTAGTAATAAAATACCACATTCAACTGGACAATTAGAAGCTTGGTAGCACTAGCTCCCCTCCTGAACACTCCTACGGGCATACCAAGCTTTGAATTTCTGGGTCATCACTTCCCAAGAAATTTTTTAGCTTGAATTGAGGGGAACATGAGGGTTATCTTAGGCATGCGCATATGAAGATGTCTGAGTCAACAAATAGAATATTTTTGGCAAACTACAACAATGGATTTTTAGTTCGGGACTCTCTTTCGGGCATCCATGTATGCTCTCTTCCTCGAGAGGCCTCCTTCTTGTAGAACACATGTATTGGTGAGGTTGGTGCAGTTAGACAATTAGCACCCATCGCGAAGACTTTCATCCCACGTATTTTATATAGTGGCTAAGAGGTGACTTGGCCTTATCCCATTACCACTCTTGGTCATTCTCCCCTCATTGGCCTTATGGGCTCTCAGGGGGATTCTATTAGTAGTTTCAAGATATTATCTTTGACACATGAGAATAGATGACTTGCATAAGACAAAAAGTCAAAATATTAGTTTACCAAAAGAAATCAAAATATATTGAAACAAAAATAAACATTAATCTAATTAACAAAAATTTAAAATTTAATCTTAACAAAATTTAGTATCAAATATAATTAACAAATTAAAAACCTAATTTTAATCTAGAATTAAAATCTTATCTAAATTAAAAAAATTAAAATGTCATCTAATAAGAAAATTAAAACTAATCTAAAAAATTAATCTAATTAACAAAAATTAAAATCTAATTTACAAATTAAAAATCTAATTTTGAGATAGGTCCAAGGGGTTGAGCTTAACTCGTTAAAACATTGGGTTCTCACTGTGGAGACCCAAGTTCAATTCCCAATAGGGACATACATAGCAAAAAATAGCAAGGAAGATAAACATCAAGTTGAAACGATGTTAAATAATGAAGAACAACATGTTGTTCCAGTTGTACCAACAACTTGGAATCAATAGATTTCTCATTATTTACAAACAGGTGACTGACTAGAAGGTTTGGATAGGTCAAAAAGAATGTATTTCAGGCTTCAGGATATTCCTTATGCATTAATTGATGGTATTTTATTCAAGAGAGATTATAATAATGTTTTATTAAGATACATTGAGCCAGATCAAATTGAAAGAATTCTCAAATAATTCCATGAAGGACCTGCAGGAGGTCACTTTGCAACAAGAACAACAGCTCTAAAAGTTATGAGAGCTGGTTATTATTGGCTAGATTTGTTTAAAGATGCTCACTCATGGGTGAGAAAGTGTGAAAAGTGTTCATTGTTTGCAGACAAACAGAGGCTTACAGCCTTACCTTTGGAACCAATTCAAGTTGAACAACCCTTTGCAAAGTGGGGGCTTGGTTTTATAGGACCTATTAATCCACCTTCTAGTGCAGATCACAAGTGGATTCTTATAGAAATTGACTATTTCACAAAGTAGACAGAAGCAATACCATTGAAAGAAGCTAATGAAACTTTTATACTAAACTTTTATCAAGACTTGGTATGTAGGTTTGGTACCCCAGACTCAACCATTTTTTATAATGTTATAGCTTTCATTGGTCTTACAGTTTTAGATTGGTTAGTTAAGCATATTTTCTATTTGAGTACTTCATCCATTATTACCCTCAGGGTAATGGACAGACTAAATCAACTAACAAGAACTTGATCAACATCATTAAGAAGACCATTGTTGAGAATAAGAGAAACTGGCATGAAAAGCTCAAATTAGCCCTTTGGGCTAATAGAATTACACCAAAGATATCAACATGTAACTCACCTTGTGTTTTGACTTATGGAAAAGAAGCCAAGTTACCTATTTCAGTTGAATTTCCAACTTTAAACTAAGTAAGGGAGATAGAGCTACGTAAGGAGTAGCCAATTCAAATTAGGATTGCTCAGCTTATAGAGTTAGAAGAAACTTGAAAGGAAGCATATAGAAAGTTAGAAGTTCACCATGCTTAGATGAAGAGAACCTTTGATAGAAAATTTATAAAATGTATATTTAATCAAGGTGATCTTGTTTTCAAGTGGGATGAATTAAAGAATAGACCTAATAGGCATACTGAGTTTGATGCCATGTGATATGGCTCGTGTGTTATCACAAAATGAAAATAGAATAATGCATTCCATCTTGCTAAGCTAGATGGAGAGGTGTTACCAATTCCTATCAATGGGATTCACCTCAAACTGTGCTATTGAGTACTAACAGTTTGCACATGTACATAGTAGAGTAGTTTCAGTTTTTGTTTCCAGTAGTTTGCCAGGCCCAGTTATAAGTTGAGTTACAATAGTTTGATTTAAATAAGTGCTATTCAACACTTCATAGTTTCAGTTTTCTTGTTTTTAGTGTTTATTTTTAGATTTCAGCAAGTTTCAGTTCAATAAACTGTGCTTTCAGCACACTGTTGTTTTCAGTTTAGTTCTGTTTGTAGTTTTTCATAAGTGCATATTTCATAGTGTTCATACTTAGCTGTATGTAGAGCCTTCGTAGTTTAATTTTTAGTTTTGTTTAAGTGCTGAGTTACAATTCCAGATTTTGAAGAGGGCATATTAGACTCAATTCCCAATGGATATGCTAGGCTACTAGATTCTATGTGTTTACTAGGAAAACACTGCTGAGAGGTCACCAAAAATGCTACCAAATTTTTATCACACCTAAATTTAGTGACCTTTTACAGGCCTTATCTATTGCAATTAAAAGAGGTACAATTTTTTTTTTCAGTTTCTCCATCTTTACATCATGATTTGAAAGTCAAAAGTGTGTTTCAAGATATGCAAGAATTTTAATGAAGTAACAACTAGATTGCATTGGAGAGATATGGAAATATATAAATTATGATTTCATTCATAAATAAACATACATGTATGTTATACAAAGAATTCATTTTTAGATGTGCAATTGTTTAAACAAAACAACACTGATATTCAAGTTCAAGATTGCATAAAATACATCTTTATTTATGAAAACAAACTGTTTACAAGATCCCACACAAGTCGTGGGAATAGCTGAGAAAATATCTTTTTGATCATATAAATGTAAACACAAAAGAAATAGAAGAATGTATGAAGAAGGCAAAGAAATAACCCATCATTGCCTGGATAGGTTGATGAGTTTTAAAGAAGATTCTTCTGATCAGTTTTGTTGATCCAAGCATCCCGTTGTCCACTCCATGTGATGACCTAAAAGAGAGAGATAAACTAGTTTTGTTAGAGCTTCAGGTTATTCTTTTCACTCCTACATACACAATGCTACTCCTAGTGTTCCTGCACTGCTATATCAGATTTAGAATAGAAGATAAATAGTGCAGATATGATGCCATGAGAAGTCAACAAGAACCATGTTTTTATCTAACTTGTTTGTTTCATGTGCAGATTCATGTTTTCATTTCATATCCATCATGTATGTGGGTTAAAATGGGCTCCTGAAGGGATTGAGCTCAACATACATGTCACTACTCACAAGGTGACACTAATCAACTATCAAACATGAGACACAATTCTATCCACAGTCCCATATATTGGCATTCAATGATAGGTAAAATCTGCTAGCCAATGTCAACACATACAATAATGAATAAAATTGTGTCCCATGATTAATAGGAGACTAAAGCCATCATATGAAAAAAGGCAAGCATACAACACTTCAAGACACAAATAATCAAAGAACAACTACAATATATGTTGCTACAGTTTTACAAGTACAGTCATAAGGACTTATACAGTGAAAAGCATAAGATCAACAACAACAAAGTATGTTTGACTGTTCAAACAAAGGTGAAGAAGACCTAGAGATACAATTAAAAAACAAAGGACAGTGCATATAAAAAGCTTAGTTGTGAGCTATAACAATACAATAAAGATAACAAAGCATACTCAGATGAGCATAAAAGATAGTAACATGTGTGGTGTCTGGTGATGGGAATGGGGTTTGGGATAGACTATCCTAGTCTATGCTCTTGGATCCTTTCCTTGGATCACTTGGTGTTCTCTACACACCCTAGAGTCTCTAGGACTTCCCTTTGCTTGAGGAATCCCCTGACCTTTCCCAATCCACCCACCAATGAGTTGCAATGCTTCTCCTAAGGTCTCACCTACTCATGAGACACAAAATCCCTTACTATGGCTAATAAGGGCTAATCTTGTTCCACACTTTCCAAGGTCTTAGCAAGGTTAAATTAGGTCTTAAACCATGTTTTACATCCCTCCATGTGCCCCCAAGAAGTTGCTACCTTCATCCTTTCTACCGATTTCACTGTTTTGTGTTTTTGCTTACAAAACAGGGCTACAAGGATTAGGACCAATTAGGCCTCCTAACTGGTCTTCAAGGGCTCCCTCTCACAAATGATGTAGAAGAAACCCTAACTCCCAAAATGGACTACCATTAAATTGGCAAGGGATCAAGGATTTTCTAGGTTTTGGGCCTCCAAGTGGTCGTACAGTGCCTAGGGCAAATTTTGGGGTTTTTAAGGGTTTTGTGAGGGTTTCTAGGGTCTGCCTGGGTCACAGTGAGTACTTTGAGTTTTAGCCAACTTGTTTGGATTGGTGGAGGCTCCTCCTTCACACCAATGATGATTTGAACACTCCTTTGCACTTCCTCCAAAGGATGCACTCTCCACTAATCAACCTTGCTCTCCAAGACCTCTGCACCAACAACCATTCCTAATCGGGCACTGTCCAGTCTCGCCTAGGAATGAGCCTTTGCTTGGCCTCCTTGCATTTCCAAGGGCCCTTCTTGCTTGGGACTATAGTACAGGGTCTTCACTCTCATTCCCCATGGTTTCATGGTGTTTCAACAATGGGGAATGGAGTTAAGACTTCATTTACACAATCCTGTCCAAAACTGGACAGTAAGAAGACAGTTTACAGAGTATTTACAAGCACTTATGATCTGCAAATAAAAACCTAAAATAATTGCTTGAAATGAAAGTATCTACACTAGGAAAAACATTCCACATAGATTTTGGCATTTCTCAATCCATTAATTTGCTTGTTTTCTTCATTCAAGCTGACTAGTAACAGTTTCACAGTCTCAGTCTGATCTTTCTGCTAGGGCCGTACAATCTTTGACATCCAACCCGTTCATTTAGGGTTTGAAAGTACTTATACTACCTATACCTCAATCTGTGTGCCCATTCTAGGGTTTTCCATGCTAACCTAAGGATTTTGACACCATGGTCGAAAAGTTGCTTGACAACTTTAAAAAGTTGTCATGCAACTTTTGAGCAACTTTCCCAATGTTGCTCTTCATGACTCCTAGACCCACAATAGGCCAACCTAAGGATACCACCATGATATGAAAGACCCCTAAACACCTCTAGGACACACATACCCTTCATTTTCAAGAAAATCACAACCTTGACTTATGACCCCTAAGATCTCCTCTAGGACCCTACCTAAGACCTATGAGCACATGGCTCATTATTTTATGTACAATGGCTTCATAAGAAGCATAACACCACCAAAATGAGAAAGAGAAAGAGTTTGGAAGGGTGCTCCTACACCATACTCCCCCTCTGCACACAATTAAGAAATAGAAGAAGAGATGAGAGCTGGGTCTATTCCAAGTACCTTGAACCTTCTCTCCTCCACCTATGTAGCTTCAGATACTGGTTGATCTGCCCATTTCACTAAGTGCTCCATGTAGACCTGGTGTCTAGTTGACTTCTTCACCCTTGATTCCAATATCTCCTCTACTTTAGGCTTCTTCACCTATGGTAAGACATTAACATCAAGGTCCGGCAGTACCTTGGCTTGGTTCTCACTCTGCTTTGCTATCTCACCCTTGTACATGATCAGGTTAGCTACATTAAAGATTGGTGATATAGCTAAATCTGGAGGCAGGTCAACTTTGTAGGCATTCTTACCATATTGTGACAAGATTCTACAAGGTCCTACCCTTCTCATCTACATTTTGGTAGGCTTACCTCCTTGCATCTTAGCTTTGCTCAAATGGACCATCACATAGTCACCCACCTTGAACTGAACTTCTCTCCTTTTCTCATCCACTTTGGCTTTCAATTTTTGAGTGGATTCAAGGATGGCCTTCTTAACCTATTCTTGAACTTCCTTGATGGTTTGAGTGAAGTCTTCTACTTGTCCACTCTTCATCTCCAAACTACCAAGGTCTCTCAACTCACATACTCTTGGATGTTTGCCATAGAGAACCTCAAAAGGACTTCTACCAGTGGTTCTATTCACACTATCATTATATGTATACTCTGCTTAAGAAATGATTAGGTCCCATGTTTGGCCATACTCCTTAGTTAGACACCTCAACAAATTGCCTAACACTCTATTGATGACCTCAGCTTGACCATCTGTTTGTGGATGGTAAGCGGAGATAAATGACAAGTTAGTTCCTAGTCTCCTCCATAATGTTTGCCAAAAATGACCCATGAATTTTATGTCCCTGTCTGAAACAATGCTTAAAGGGAGTCCATGAATCCTAACAATCTCTTTGAAGAAGAGATATGCAACATAGCTTGCATCATGTGTAGTCTTACATGGGATAAAATGACTCATCTTGGAAAATCTATCTACTACCACATAGATGTTGTCCATACCTATTTTTGTCTTGGTAATTCCTACTACAAAGTCCATGCTTATACATTCCCAAGGTCTATTTGGGACCGGTAATGGTTGATATAAACTGGCATTGCTTGATCCACCTTTGGCTCTTTGGCATACACCACACTATTCTACGTATCTTTTCACATCCCTTGGCAACTTTGGCCAATAGTAGTACCTCTGTACTAAATCCAAGGTTTTGTTGACTCCAAAGTGTCCACTCAAACTGCCATTATGTTTCTCTTGGATGAGGTTCTCCCTCATAGATCCTCTAAGTACACACAATTGGTTACCCTTGAACAAGAGACCATTTTGGAGAGTGTAATCTGCATACTCACCATGGAAATGCTTCTCAAACTCTTTGCAAACCTTGTAAGTTGTTGAGAAGTCTTCATCTCCTTCATAGAGGTCTTTGAAACCTTCTATTCCTATGCTCTGCAACTGTAACTCTTGAACTATCAACAACTTCCTGCTCAATGCATCTACCACCCTGTTAAGTTGCCCCTTCTTATGCTTGATGGTGAAGGTGAAGGATTGGAGGTATTCCATCCATTTCAGATGTCTATTGCTTAGCTTCTCTTGAGTGTTGATGTAACTCAATGCTTGGTTGTCTGTGAACACTACGAATTCCTTAGGAAGTAGGTAATGCCTCCATTTCTTTAGAGACTGCACTAATGCATACAACTCTAGGTCATAGGCTGAGTACTTCTTCTTTGCTTCATTAAGCTTCTCACTGAAAAATGCCACAAGTCTTCCCTCTTGACTCAACACACCACCTATTGCAACTCCACTTGCATCACACTCCAAAGTGAATAGCTTATCAAATGTAGGTAGGAGAAGGATAGGTTTTGTGGCTACTTCCTATTTCAACAATTGAAATGCTTTGTCTGCCTACTCAGTCCATTTAAACTTAGTTTTAATACCTCCTTTAATGGTGTCAAGGACTAGTGCACATATGCCACTAAAATTCCTCACAAATTTCCTATAGAATTGAGCTAATCCATGGAAACTTCTAACCTCAGTCCCTATTTTAGGTGCAGGCCAATTCAAGATTGCCTCCACTTTGCTTGGATCCATCTTCAAGGTTCCTTTAGATACCACAAATCCTAGGTAAACCAGCTCTTGCTTCAAGAAGTCACACTTCTCTAGGTTGATGGATAGCTTCTCTTCATGCAACCTTTCTAAAACTAACGTCATATGCTCAAGGTGCTCTTCCTTGGTTCTGCTATAGATGAGAATATCATCTAGGTACACTACCACAAATCTGCCTATGAAATCCTTCAACACTTCATTCATCAACCTCATGAAGGTTCTTGGAGCATTAGTAAGCCCAAATGGCATCACAATCCATTCTTACAATCCATCTGTGGTTTTAAAAGCAGTCTTCCACTCATCACCCTCCTTAATTCTTATCTCGTGATAACCACTTTTAAGGTCAAGCTTAGTAAAATACATAGCCCCTCCTAAACAGTCCATTAGATCCTCTATTCTAGGAATAGTAAACCTATACCTTATGGTAATCCTATTGATTTCTCTTGAGTCAGTGTAAAGTCTCCACTTACCTCCTTTTTTTGATGCTAGCACTACCGGGACTGCACATGGGCTGATGCTCTTCTTAATCAGTCCTTGTTCCAATAACTCCTGCACTTGCCTTGCTACTTCCTTATTCTAATTAGGTGTGAGCTTATATGCAGCCTTGTTAGGTAAGGATGCACCAGGAACAAAGTCTATTTGATGACTTATAGACCTTCTTGGTGGGAGTGTTGCAAGTGCTCCATCACTCACTATATCTTTATACTCTTGTAACATTTGCTTCACCTCCTTGGGTATTTCTACCTGCAACTTGTTTGCTTTCTCCTTTGGCTTCACAAAGATGGCACACTTCACTATCTCCTCCTCATGTAGCATATTTAAGAACTCTTTACCAGTAGCCATTAAAACACTAGGTGTTTTCAAAGTGCCCTCTTCATCCTCTATCAAAGACTGAATCTTGAAGGTCTTGTTGTCATTCTTAAATGATATGGAGTTCTCCTCTCCATCATAAATCACCTTCCTATCAAATTGCTAGGGTCTTCCTAGCAACAAGTGACATGCATCCATAGGTAACACATCACAAATAATCTTATCCATATATCCTCCAATAGATGCATCACAAAGAATCTTATCCATATATCCTCCAATAGAAAACTCTACCCAAGTCTGTTTATTGACTAGCACACTCTGTCCTTTGTTCAACCAAGTCACTTTGTAAGGATTGGTGTGGGGTATTCTTGTGAGTTTCAACTTCTTAACTACCTCTTCTGAGATGATGTTGTCAGTTGAGCTTGTATCAACTATCATCTTGCACACTTTACCAAGAACTTTGCATCTCACCCTAAACAATGCTCTCCTATGTTTGGGTTCCTCCTTAACCTGTTGTCTGATCAAAATCCTATTGAACATCAGATTCTCACCAACTTTTGATTCAATTTGGTCCACATTCGGTGTCTTACTGCTTGAAGAGTCTTCTTGTGCATAAACAACCCTCTTTCCACTGTTTGATGAGGTAGGCTTGTTAGGGCATCTATATGTCAAGTGTCCCAATTGTCCACAATTGTAACACTTCATTGTTGCAAAATAGGAGTTACCTCCGCCAGTACCTCTACCCCTATTTGGACCACCTTGTGCACCTCTTCCTCTAGAATGTCCTCCTCTGAGATTGGTTTCACTACCATGCTCAGTCAACTTGGCTTCTCCTTGGTTCCTCTGCTCATTTGTCTTGCTTTGGTAACCACCTCGATGATTCACTTTGGTCTTTACCTCTACCTCTACCCCTATTATTGGAGTCTCCTTTCCTTTTGTTCCTCTCTTCTACCTTAATACAAGATGATGTCATTTCTACATAGTAGTAGGAGTCCATAGGCTTATCTCCTCCTGAATGTTCCACTTTAGGCCACTTAGATACCTAGCCACCTTAATAGATTCATCTTCTTGAACTTTAGATCTAAGACATAGCTTTTGAAACTCTTCGGTGTAGGAGGTTACATCAAGATCTTTTTGCTTCAATCCTTGTCTTTTCTTATGAAGTTGGACTTCATAATCCTTTGGTAAGTAGTTTTCCTTAATCTTTCTCACCATAGCTTTCCAATTTGCAATAGGTAGCTTCCCCATGCTAACCCTTTCTTCTTGTAGGTACTTCCACCATGTCAAAGTTGCTCCCCTTAATCTTGATTTGGCAGCTTTAACCTTCTGGGCCTCTGTCACTCCTTCACACCCAAAGTGTTTTTCCATGCCCTCAATCCATTCCATAACAATGTCTATGTCCATTCTTCCACTGAAATGTGGCAATCCTTCAAAAGCTTTGGTGTTCAAAGCCTTAATAGCCTTCACAAAAGGTTCTTCATTAAACGAGGGATCTAGTTCAGGAATTATGTCATCTATGTCTATAGTTCTCTTTCCTTTACCCTTGGTGTCTTCATCCCAAGGTTCATGTGTTCTCTGATCCACCACTTCCTGTAGTTTATCCCTTATCTCACTCATTGCTGCTTCAAGGAGTCTATTCTTCTCCTTCTGCTCTTCCACCTCTCTAGCCAGCTCTACATTAGTAACCATTCTTCTCTCCCCTACTGATTCACCAGTATATAGAGACATACATAGTCCAACAAGTCTTTTACTTGCTCTGATACCAATCTGATGGGAATGGGGTTTGGGATAGACTAGCCTAGTCTATGCTCTTGGATCCTTTCCTTGGATCACCTAGTGTTCTCTACACACCCTAGGGTCTCTAGGACTTCCGTTTGCTTGAGGAATCCCTTGACCTTGCCCAATCCACCCACCAATGAGTTACAATGCTGCTCCTAAGGTCTCACCTACTCATGAGACACAAAACCCCTTACTATGGATAATAAGGGCTAATCTTGTTCCACACTTTCCAAGGTCTTAGCAAGGTTAAATCAGGTCTTAAACCATGTTTTACATCCCTCCATGTGCCCCCAAGAAGTTGCTACCTTCATCCTTTCTACCGATTTCATTGTTTTGTGTTTTTGCTTACAAAACAGGGCTACAAGGATTAGGACCAATTAGGCCTCCTAACCGGTCTTCTAGGGCTCCCTCTCACAAATGATGCACAAACAACCCTAACTCCCAAAATGGACTACCATTCAATTGGCAAGGGCTCAAGGATTTTCTAGGTTTTGGGCCTCCAAGTGGTCGTACAGTGCCTAGGGCAAATTTTGGGGTTTTTAAGGGTTTTGTGAGGGTTTCTAGGGTCTGCCTGGGTCACAGTGAGTACTTTGAGTTTTAGCCACCTTTTTTGGATTGGTGGAGGATCCTCCTTCACAACAATGATGCTTCAAACACTCCTCTACACTTACTCCAAAGAATGCACTCTCCACT
Organism: Cryptomeria japonica; assembly: GCF_030272615.1. Lineage (NCBI taxonomy): Eukaryota > Viridiplantae > Streptophyta > Pinopsida > Cupressales > Cupressaceae > Cryptomeria > Cryptomeria japonica. The sequence goes on along the minus strand of NC_081415.1, from coordinate 99,934,007 downwards.
AATCAACCTTGCTCTCTAAGACCTTTGCACCAACAACCATTCCTAACTGGGCACTATCCAGTCTCACCTAGGAATGAGCCTTTTCTTGGCCTCCTTGCATTTCCAAGGGACCTGCTTGCTTTGGACTATAATATAGGGTCTTCACTCTCATTCCCCATGGTTTTATGGTGTTTCCACAACGGGGAATGGAGTTAAGACTTCATTTACACAATCTTGTCCAAAACTGGACAGTAAGAAGACAGTTTACAGACTATTTACAAACACTTACAATATGAAAATTAAAACCTAAACTAATTGCTTGAAATGAAAGTATCTACACTAGGAAAAACATTTCACATAGATTTTGGCATTTCTCAATCCATTAATTTGCTTGTTTTCTTCATTCAAATTGACTAGTAATAGTTTCACAGTCTCAGTCTGATCTTTCTACTAGGGTCGTACAATCTCTAACATCCAACCCGTTCATTTAGAGTTTGCAAGTACTTATACTACCTGTAGCTTAGTCTGTGTGCCCATTCTAGGGTTTTCCATGCTAACCTAAGGATTTTGACACCATGGTGGAAAAGTTGCTTGACAACTTTTAAAAGTTGCCATGCAACTTTTGAGCAACTTTCCCAATGTTGCTCTTCATGACTCCTAGACCCACAATAGGCCAACCTAAGGATACCACCATGAAATGAAAGACCCCTAAGCACCTCCAGGACACACATACCCTTCATTTTCAAGAAAATCACAATCTTGACTTATGACCCCTAAGATCTCCTCTAGGACCCTACCTAAGACCTATGAGCACATGGCTCATTATTTTATGTACAATGGCTTCATAAGAAGCATAACACCACCAAAACAAGAAAAAGAAAGAGTTTGGAAGGGTGCTCCTACACCATCTGGTGATAATGCAAATTTCAATAACAACATGAGTCACAATAAGCAGTAATCATAATCATCAAAGAAATTCTTTACAACAGACCTGAGTCCAAACTTATTGGACAGTTATAGAGAGGGAGAAATGAATTACTTTGAATTCACTCTATCAAAATCAAGGAGTATTTTATATGTTCACGAGTCTTATACACAAATAGTTTTCAATAACACTTATAAAAAGGCCATTCACAAAAGATATTGCAGCTCAAACGGTAAATATAGTGAACCATAACAATTTCATTAATAAAGGATTGTGACTTTATTTTGACATAAGCTTTTGGACACTCTTCAAGCATGCAAAGAAGGATAGTGCATATATTACATATATTGATTGAAATAATGACCTAGTGGAGCTCAGACAGTCCTAAAGTATTAAAACATCTAATGCCTCAAAATAATTATAGCCCTGGACAAGTTCACATTAAAAACCCAATGATCAAGTGGCCATTAAAAAGTGACGTGATAGAGATGCATTCACATGGAATGTTAGTACTAAGAACAAATCTGAGTAAAGTGATTTATGTACATTTATAATAGTGATAACAACCTCTTTGGTCACACAATGATCTTTATATTGAATCAACAGATCATTCTCAATAAAAAGTTTGGGGCATCCATTGGTAAAGAGTAGTGATAAGTTTAATAATAATGAATGATTACCACCAAAGTATAAATCACAATAGAAGTCTTTGATCATTTGTGATCAAAGATACAAAAATGGATGAAAGCTCCTATTCCAAATATGGTTAAGTATACACAAAAAGGGGTCATTTTGATAATAACAAAGTCAAAATACATTGGTACAGGACAAATTTTCTTAGTAGCCTTTGTTGAACTTAGAGGTTAAAGGTCATGACCATGCAACATTTAGGGTCTAGAACATTCATCCCAAAGAATCAAAGTCAACATTTTTTGGGCATTAGCAGCTACAGAGGTTTATTCATCATACTATTCATCATAATCAATCACAAACACATTTACAGTGTATAAGAAGCAGTGAGATAGTAGCATATTTTCATATCCCTCATTTATTCACAAAGAAGGAGATATAGTTCAAGAAGAAAGAAGTTACACTCTTCAAGAGAACAACAGAGATATATACCAAGAAAAGGAATGATAGATTAATATGCAAAGAACAATTCTCAAGAGGTAAAAGTACAATCATAGTTGTTCATTCATAGAGAAATATTGAATATAAGTAGTGCAAAATCAATGTGTTGGTCATTATGAAAAGATTGATGAAAATTATTTATAGTCATTAAGCAGCTAAGAATAACTCCTCACAAACCAAATCCATATAGTCAAGAGTTAGTGAGAAAGAATTCCTATGTGAGGAAGATAGAGAATTTTCATAGCACATAGAGCTGATTTAAATCCATCAAAGACAGTCACCATCAAGAGCCATTGAAATGATCATACCCAACTTGTAGACATAAATATAGTAATTACCATGAGCATCACCAGTCAAATGTAGCAATAAACTATTATAAGACAGAGATACATGTCAAGAGGTGTGTTTGGCACAAAAACCTATGATAAAGAAGAATACAGGAAAGATTGACATAATAATATATGGTACCAAAGCATAGTTACACCAAACCTTGAATACAATCAGATGATTGCCATTTTAACAAAGAACATTAAATGGATCAGCCCAATACAAAGTTTTCAAAATGAAAGATATCAAGCTAGTCTACAACACAAGTGCATCATATAAAGGCTATATTGGTGTAACTCATAGAAGCACATAAGATAACAATAATAAAAGACTATAATGTTTAAGACAATCATAGAAAGCCACACAAAGCTCATAAAGATTGGTCACGGGTTCAAACCAAAACATCAAGAAAGGTATCCTAAATAGCAACCTCAAAGCATCCATCAGAGTCACTAATGCACAAACAGAGAATCAGATTTGACAAATAATCTCAAAGTAGCCATGAGAAAAAATCACTAAGCATGTGAGCGGCTTCAAACATCAACACACAACCAAAAAAGGAAATTCAAAGGGGAGTCATAGGTTTAAGGGAGGCCAAGGATTCTTGGTTAAAGATAATGAATACAAAGACCGAAACATACAATTCTTAGAACACAGATAAATCCATGCTACATAATAGTACTTTAAGAAAAAAGTATATTGTCAAAGGTAAAAACTATGGTACGAAGAATAGTAAATTCATAGTCACCATTGACCTCAAATCATAGTTTCCTTCCAAGAAGAGTTCATGTAATTTGCAAGTCACAAAAGTATGGTAATTATAAATGAGGTTGCAGTATATCATCAGTGAGAAAAGTTTTAAGTCATAAATAAATGCAAATATCACAAAAGAAGTGAAATGATAAGTCATGACAACGATACAAATACCACAGTATTGCTTGTATATGTGAGATTAATCAGTCTAGAATTAGTTACAAATGACAATACAAGCTATTAAATCATTCATCTAAGTTTGCAGACTGTGTATTAATGAACAAGCAATAACAGTTAAGAAGGTATATGCATGATTAACAGTTTCCATAAAATGATGAGCAACAATATTGATTTGAGTAACAATAAATACTATCAACATCATGCATTACATACAAACCACAGTCATAGATATACATTTGCTAAATGGTGGAGCAATAAGAAAGTTACATGCAGTAACATTGGATGTCATAGAGACATCAATGACAGTCATAACATCCCTCATAACAATAGAAGATGATATTGGAAGCCCTATTAGAGAAAAGAATATCTAGTTGGAGAGTTACCAAAAATGATAGTGAGTATGAAGGCATTAAGAAAAATGATAAAGTTCACTATCTTCTAAAACAATAGTCAATAAAGGATTTATTCTTATCCTATAGCTTTCAGAAAATAGTCCATAGCATTAAGAGAAAAGCTAATAAAGGCATGAATAATGTCAAAGAGAAACATATGGAAACTATGTATAGTGATACTTTTGCAGAGATATAGAAAGTGTAGCCATAGGAAGCTCAGATCAATCTTGAATGTTAGATCAAGGAACAGGTTTTGAGAGGTTACAGCCAATTTCCATCAAGGAAAAAAATAATAATCATAGAGATTATACTATTGATGTTCCTTTACCAGAGGATGTGCCCTTATGGTAGTGATCCAAATCTATTAAGAATAAGAATAGTAAACACACAATCAAAGTTACCATACCTTGTTGTCTATAAAAGAATAACAACCATCCACAATTTTCAAATATGATCAATAGGAGATACACTATAAAAGAATGCACTTAAAGAAACATGTAAACCTTAAGCAATGATAGAAACCATAAGAAATTCAGAAAATACAAAGATACTGTAGCTACCCATAGATAGAGATAACAATCTTTGAACACATACTCTAATGGACAATGAAATAGCAGAAGTAAAGAAATAGGTCTTGGAAGGAAATGATATAGTGATATCAAAATACAAATATAGTTCCAAAATTATGGATAATTTAGGTAGCCTTCACTATCCATTACTTGGACGTGAGCATGATCTAGGGTTCGACCCAAGGCACCATGTAAATTTAAGGGTATTAAGTCAAAACCCTAAATAAAAACAAAGATATAAGCAAAAAAATTTGCCAAAAAATGAGACAACTCGACAAGCCGTGGCATAATAGAAAAGGAATGAAAGACATATATTTATTTAGGGTTTTTATTCTTCATTTGCATGCCATGCATAGTAAATACAAAGAATAATACATCTATAGACAAAGAAGTGCTTGCTGGGAAAACCTGTCATAAAACCCTACGCGGATGCATGTTTAAAAGCCAATAATCCTACATTATTTTCTTTGCACAAAGAAATAAGATACACACCACTTCAAAAGTCTCATATTCCAACCCTCGAGTTGCAGTTCAAACCATTGTTCAAGCTTCAACAAACAACAAATATCATGCATATGGCAGCCAAAAGAAAGTTCCTCCAATAGTTTCCAGAAAGATGAAAAAATGAAATGTGCGAGAATTAGGGTTTGAAGACATCTTTATTTGCATGCCCTAAAAATTGGCTTTGAAGCAGTTTAATATGGTATGACTATCGGTTGGTAGTCTCAACTTCAAGGTTTCCGGTTGAAGTGTTTTGAGCCTGTGTGTTTCAACTGATGGCATTGTGTGTTGAAGTGAGCATTGTAATGGAAGTCAGATCATGTCGCCATGTCAGCCTTGTGCATGTGAAGGATCTTACATGAAGGAGATTGATCCTATCCAACTCGGTAATGTGCGAAGTCTCTGCAAATGGTGGAGAACACATGATGGTTTATTGCCTCTAAGAAGTTGTGAAGAACGAACGATGGAGAATGTCTTGAGATCTGTTCAAGACCATTGCATTCAAATGCAAAGTGTTCAATGGTTAGAATTGAACTGATTGAATCGCTCAACTTAAATGTTTAGGGTTTAGGGTTTATGTTACCCACCTATCTATTTCCTATAAGGTCGATGTTGTGTTTCATGTTGAAGAGGTTGGCAAATATTGTGGGTGTATCTATGTGTAGAGATATGTGATTCTTGCCAGACTAGTTGAGAGGATTGATACCTGCATAGTGTGTGTGTAGAAGGAAGGAACTAAAGCGAATCTACATTGGCATTGAGTGCTATTACCATATCATTATTATACCTGTTGATTTCTAATCACTACAATAGTTGGAAAATCCCTTAACAGGGTAGCTTTAACCAGCTTGCTATAAATCCTTTAACAGGGTGACTCAAAGCCATTGAGTTCATAAAATCCTCTAACAAGGTAACCTTTAACAGGGTTTAACCCTTAACTGGGTATTCTAGCCATCCCTTAATCAGGTGATCCCTAACAGGATTGATTCCTAACAGAACTTGTTGTAACAATCTTTAACCAGACTAGGCTCCTAATAGAGCGGACTTCTAAAGAGTTCAAAAACAGCTTGTGGGTATTCATCCCCACCGTGGTTTTTTCAACTTGAGTTTCCATGTGAAAAATATGTGTGTCATATATGATGTTGTTTTCTGTCAAGCGGTGAATTATGTTGATCTAGCAAGTTATTATATTTCTGTTGATAGATTATTTGTTTATGCATAAGGAAAAAGTGGAAATGAGGGAGTATGTTGTATGGAAATCTAAGAAGATTGACCGGTTCATGTCTTTCATAGTTGCACTGTGTTTAACTGGTAATAATCTGGTTCGGACCGGTGTTACGGATTGCCAATAGTTTATAGTCTGCAATCAAACTGGTTCAGGAAAAGTTTTTGTGCCTGTATTGATTCACCCCCCCTCTCAGTACTGGTTTGGTACTCACTGCTCATCATTGAGTTATCAATTGGTATCACAGTTCCCTCCATGTCCTCTATGTTGTAAGCTTAACCACTTGAGGGAAAGATCCTATTGTAATGATGGAGAGGGAAGGTCCAAAGTTCAACAGAGATAATTTTAAAATATGGAAAGATAGAATGAAGATATATAGCAGATGCTCAACACTGGAGCTATGTTGAAAATGCCCTATGCAATTCCTACCAGTACTCTCACTGATGATCAAAAGAGAGAGATCTAGGAGAATGGGCAAGTCATGGAAGCCCTAATCAGTAGCTTATCTGACATTGAGTTTATCGATGTCCAGGATAAAGAAAATCCCAAAGAAGTATGGGATGCTCTTGAGAATATCTATGGCGGTGATGAGCATGTGAAACAAGCTAAGGAAGAAAGCCTTAGAGGTAAGTTTGAAGACATGCAAATGGTTGAAGGTGAGACCATTCAACAATATGGAATAAGAATCAAGACTATTGTTGGAGACATCAAGAGTGCAGGAGGGAAAATGGAAGATTCTACTGTTATTAGTAAAGTCTTGAGGTCCTTATTACCAGTCTATGCATAAGGGTTGCTGCCATTTAGGAGTTGAGATTAATAGACACAATTAACGTATCCCTAGAATCCATCATTGCAAAATTAACAACCTATGAGCTAAATAGTTTTGATGGCAATGTTCAGAAGACTAAATCAACTTTTAGAGCATCTGTTGCACCATCCAGAAAAGGAAAAGAAGCAAGCACCAGCGGTGAACCAAGACAAAGTAGAGAAATGGATGATGAGGAGATTTTGATGGAATTTGAAGCTCTTCTTGCCAAGAGACTTCCTAAGGGAACCAACAAATACAAAGGTAAGCTTCCTTTGAAATGCTTCTCTTGTAACCAGATAGGACACATCGCTATAAACTTTCTTAATGGTGACAATAAGGACAAACCAGAAAGGTTCAAGAAATTCAAAGGAGGAAACTAGAGAAACTATTTTGTAGCACTTGATGAAGGTGTCACAGATGAGGAATTAGAAGATGAAGAAAATGAAGATATTGTGTTTGTTGCAGTCAAAGAGGATGTGTCAGACAAGAAGGCTCTTGTCTCCCACTTTGATAATTCCAATAAGTGGATTATTGACAGTGGTTGTTCTCACCATATGACTGGTGACCAGATCAAGTTTATATCTTTGGAAGAGTATTATGGTGTTGTGGTTTGTTTTGGTAATGATGCACCATGTATGGTCAAAGGCAGAGGGTCCATCTCTCTAAATGGAAAGAGTAGTGCTGACAATGTCTATTGGGTAGAAGGTCTCAGACACAATCTATTGATTGTTGCCCAGTTGAATGATAGTGGAATCACTCTGGAATTCAAAAATGGAGTGTGCAAAATCAAAGGAAAGAATGGTGAACTAATGGCCACAGGTATGCAGACCAAAGGTAACCTATTTTAGTTGAATGCAAATGTCAGTACATGTCTTATGACTAAGTTTGATGATTGCTGGATATGGCATAGGAGACTCTGCCATGTTAACCCTGATAACATTGTGAAGGCCAATAAGATCAAGGCAGTTAGAGGATTGTCAGTGTTGATGAAACCATAAAATCCTTTGTGCAGAGAGTGTCAACTGGGGAAAAAGTCTTCCTCAACCTTCAAAGGTAAATCTTTTACTGCAGAGAATCTACTTGATCTTGTGCATACTGATTTGTGTGGTCCTATGAAAACTAGGAGTGTGTAGGGAGATAGGTATTTTATGATTCTTACAGATGATTGCTCAAGAATGATGTGGGTCACATTCTTGAAGGTCAAGTCTGAAGCCTTTGGAAAGTTCAAAGCTTTTAGAGCACTGGTAGAAAAGGAAAGTGGTAGAAGAATCAAATGTCTTAGAATTGATCAAGGAGGGGAATTCACTTCTGGTGAATTCAACAAATATTGTGAATAAAATGGCACCAAGAGGCAACTGTCTGCCCCCCAGACTCCACAACAAAATGGCCTAGCAGAGAGAAAAAATCGGACTGTGGTTGAAGCAGCTAGAACTATGTTGATCCAAAGAAAGGTCGCTCACACCTTTTGGAGAGAAGCAGTGAGCACTACAGTCTACACAATGAACTGGGTACTCATCAAGAAAGGAAAGGATAAGACTCCTTACGAGTACTGGATTGGAAACACACCAATGGTAAGCTACTTTAGAGTATTTGGAAGTAAATGTTATATCAAGAGGAGTGAACATCAGAGCAAGTTTGATGCTAAATGTGATGAAGGAATATTCCTAAGATATTCCACAAAAAGTAAAGCTCTCAAATGTTTCAATAATAGGACTTAGAGAATCATTGAAAGCATCAATGTTAGGGTTGATGAAAACTCTGAGAAATCGGAGGGAATTGGTAGTAAGAAAGTAGGAGATGAACCGGTAGTAACTTTCTAGGAACCGGTTGCAAATCAGCCCAGTACCAGTAATTGTGCTCCTACACCGGTAGATGTTGATGCTGATGAAGATGAGGATGATGAAAAAAAGCAAGAGGAAGATGTTAAGAACATACCTAGGTATGTCAAACTCAATCATGATCTAAAGCAGATCATAGGAGACAAAGATGCAGGAATTCTTACAAAAAGAAAGGTCAGAGAAAGATCATGTATGATCTCTGAATTTGAGCCTAAATCATTCAAAGAGGCACATAAAGATGAAGACTAGATCAAGGAAATGGAGGAGGAACTTGACAAGATATAAAAGAATGGTACATGGTCCTTGGTACCCAGACCAGAGCATAAAAATGTCATTGGAACCAAATGGGTTTTCAGAAACAAACTAAATGAGGATGGCACAGTGATAAGGAACAAAGCCAGACTAGTATGTAAAGGATATGCCCAAGAGGAAGGAGAGGACTATGGAGAAACCTTTTCTCCAGTACCAAGATTGGAAGGAGTTCGTATGCTTCTTGCATATGAAACTTTTAAAGGATTCAAGGTATACCAAATGGATGTAAAATTTGCATTTTTAAATGGAATACTTGAAGAGGAGGTGCATATAAAGCAACCAAATGGGTTTGCCCTATCAGAAGACAGTGACATGGTGGGTAGGCTACATAAAGCCTTATATGGACTGAAGCAGGCACCAAGAGCATGGTATGAATGCTTGCATTCCCATCTTGTGAAGATTGGATTTGAAAGAACAAGTGAAGATAACAATATCTACTTGAAATTAGAAGGAGATCAGATTTTGATCTGTGAAGTATTTGTTGATGACATAATCTATGGTGGAAATGACAAGATGATTCATGACTTTGTAGATGAGATGAAAAAGGAGTTTGAAATGTCACTCATAGGGGAGATTAAGTTCTTTATCGGACTCCAGATTCAACAAATGAAAGATGGAGTCTTTATTACTCAGTCCAAGTATGTCAAAGAGGTGTTGAAGACCTTTGGCATGGAAGATAACAAACCGGTTGGTACACCAATGGTGATCGGTTGTAAACTATCAAAAGATGATGACTCAACATTGGTAAATGAGAAGGAATACCGATCAATGATTGGTAAGTTGAATTATGTAGTGCATAGTAGACCGAACATTGCACAAGCAATGGGTATTACTGCTTGGTTTCAGCAAAGCCCAAGAGAATCTCACTTGGTAGCAGTCAAGCGGATTCTTAGATATCTGAAAGGAACTATTGACTATGGATTATGGTATCCATACAATGATTATTTCAACCTGAAAGTGTTCACAGATGCTGATTGGGTTGGTAATGTAGATGACCAGAAGAGCACAACTGATGGTGCATTCTTTCTTGGTGGTAGACTGGTCTCATGGATGAGTAAAAAGAAGAGTTGTATCTCTCAGTCTACAACAAAAGCAAAGTATTTTGTAGCTTTTATGAATTGCACCCAGACTATTTGGATGAAGCATGTATTGAATGGTTTCAAAGTTCCTGTATCTGAACCGGTAAGTATATTTTTTGACAATACAAGTGCAATTAACATTTCCAAGAATCTGGTTTTACATGCTAGAACCAAGCACTTTGAACTCAAGTATCATTTCTTGAGGGAAAAGGTTCAGAACAAAGAGCTATTGGAACATGTTTCCAATAAGGAGCAGTTAGCAGACATATTCACCAAGCCTCTACCGAAGGCTACTTTTACCTATCTGAGAGGTGAGTTAGGGGTGCTACCCCTTCAAGAGGTAATCTAAAGGTCTATGCTCCACATCAGTTAGGTCTTCCATTGATATATTTTTATAGGATTGATGTGTTGAAGGATGCTACTCCTCAGGGGGAGCAGCATAGTGGAATAGGGAAGCTTGTGCCTCCACTTTGGCATTGTTGCCAAAGGGGGAGAAGATGTGAAGTAGAAAAGATATCTGCAGTATTAAGGAGAAGATGTGATGCAGAAAGAGAGATATCTTTGTATATTGCCATCAATACCAAAGGGGGAGATTGTTGGCATATGTGTAGAATATGTTGACATGATGATATTGTCTTGTCATTGATGTCAATATGCTGAAAGAATGAACTGGTAATATACTCAAGAGAGAACTGGTAATATGCTGAAAGAGAACTGGTAATATGCTGAAAGAGTGAACCAACAACATGATGAAGAGTGAATAGGATTATTGAAGTTAAGCAACTCGCAAAGTGAACCATTATAATGATCAAAACTAATATATGTGCTAAAGGTGAAGCAGTTTAATATGCTATGACTACCGATTGGTAGTCTTAGCATCAGGGTTTCCGATTGAAGTGTTTCGAGCCTGTGTGTTTCAACCGATGGCATTGTGTTTTGAAGTGAGCATTGTAATGGAAGTCAGATCGTGTTGCCACGTCAGCCTTGTGCGCATGAAGGATCTTGCATGAAGGAGATTGATCCTATCTACCTCGAGAATGTGCAAAGTCTCGGCGAATGGTGGAGAACGTGTGATGGGTTATCGCCTCCAAGAAATGGTGAAGAGAAAATGATACAAAATGTCTTGAGATTGTTCAAGACCATTATATTCAAATGCAAAGTGTTCAATGGTCAAGATTGAACCAATTGAATTGCTCAACCTAAATGTTTAGGGTTTAGGGTTTATGTTATCGACCTACCTATTTCCTACAAGGTCAATGTTGTGTTTCATGTTGAAGAGGTTGGCAAATGTTGTGGGTGTATCTATGTACAGAGATATGTGATTCTTGCCAGACCAATTGAGAGGATTGATACTTGCATAGTGTGTGTGCAGAAGGAAGGAACTAAAGTGGATCTACACTGGCATTGAGTGCTATTACCAAATCATTGTAATACTTGTTGATTTCTAATCACTACAATAGTTGGAAAATCCCTTAATAGGGTAGCTTTAACCAACTTGCTATAAATCCTTTAACAGGGTGAATCAAAGCCATTGAGTTCATAAAATCCTCTAACAAGGTAACCTCTAACAGGGTTTAACCCTTAACCGAGTATTCTAGCCATCCCTTAACCGAGTGATCCCTAACAAGATCGGTTCCTAATAGAACCTATTGTAACAGTCTTTAACGTGACTAGGCTCCTAACAGAGCGGACTTCTAAAGAGTTCAAAAACAGCTTGTGGGTATTCATCCCCACCGTAGTTTTTCCCAGTTGGGTTTCCATGTGAAAAATATGTGTGTCATATGTGATGCCTTTTTCATGTGATGCTTTGTTGTTTTCTGTCAAGCGGTGAATTATGTTGATCTAGCAAGTTATTATATTTCTGTTGATAGATTATTTGTTTATGCATAAGGAAAAGTGGAAATGAGGGAGTAGGTTGTATGGAAAGCTAAGAAGATTGACTGGTTCATGTATTTCATAGTTGCACTATGTTTAACCGGTAATAATCTGGTTAGGACCGGTGTTACGGATCACCAGTCGTTTATAGACTACAATCAAACCAGTTCAAGAAAAGTTTTTGTGCCTGTATTGATTCACCCCCCTCTCAGTACCGTTTTGGTACTCACTGCTCATCATTGAGTTATCAATTGGTATCATAGTTCCCTCCAAGTCCTTTGTGTTCTAAGCTTAATCACTTGAGGGAAAGATCCTATTGTAATGATGAAGAGGGAAGGTCCAAAGTTCAATAGAGACAATTTTAAAATATGGAAAGACAGAACGAAGATATACATCAGAAGCATGGGTGCTCAACACTAGAGCTATGTTGAAAATGCCCTATGCAATTCCTACCAGTACTCTCACCGATGATCAAAAGAGAGAGATCCAGGAGAATGGGCAAGTCATGGAAGCACTAATCAACAGCTTATCTGACATTGAGTTTATCGATGTCCAGGATAAAGAAAATCCCAAAGAAGTATGGGATACTCTTGAGAATATCTATGGCGGTGATGAGCATGTGAAACAAGATAAGGAAGAAAGCCTTAGAGGGAAGTTTGAAGACATGAAAATGGTTGAAGGTGAGACCATTCAACAATATGGAATAAGAATCAAGACTATTGTTGGAGACATCAATAGTGTAGGAGGGAAAATGGAAGATTCTACTGTTATTAGTAAAGTCTTGAGGTCCTTATTATCGGTCTATGCAATAAGGGTTGCTGCTATTCAGGAGTTGAGATCAATAGACAAGACTAACATATCCCTAGACTCCATCATTGCAAAATTAACAACCTATGAGTTAAATAGTTTTGATGGCAATGTACAGAAGACTGAATCAACTTTTAGAGCATCTGTTGCACCATCAAGAAAAGGAAAAGAAGCAAGCACCAGCAGTGAACCAAGACAAAGTAGAGAAATGGATGATGAGGAGATTCTGATGGAATTTGAAGCTCTTCTTGCCAAGAGACTTCCTAAGGGATTCGGCAAATACAAAGGTAAGCTTCCTTTGAAATGCTTCTCTTGTAACTGGATAGGACACATTGCTATAAACTGTCCTAATGGTGACAACAAGGACAAACTAGAAAGGTTCAAGAAATTCAAAGGAGGAAACCAGAGAAACTGTTTTGTAGCAGTTGATGAAGGTGTCACAGATGAGGAATCAGAAGATGAAGAAAATGAAGATATTGTGTTTGTTGTAGTCAAAGAGGACGTGTCAGACAAGAAGGCTCTTGTCTCCCACTTTGATAATTCCAATGAGTGGATTATTGATAGTGGTTGTTCTCACCATATGACTGGTGACCGGAGCAAGTTTATATCTTTGGAAGAGTATGATGGTGGTGTGGTTCATTTTGGTAATGATGCACCACGTATGGTCAAAGGCAGAGGGTCCATCTCTCTAAATGGAAAGAGAAGTGCTAACAATATCTATTAGAAAGAGCAGTGCTGATAGGATCGATTCCTAACAAAACTTGTTGTAACAATCTTTAACCGGACTAGGCTCCTAACATAGCAGACTTCTAAAGAGTTCAAAAATAGCTTGTTGGTATTCATCCCCACCGTGGTTTTTCCTAGTTGGGTTTCCACGTGAAAAATATGTGTGTCATATGTGATGTCTTTTTCATGTGATGCTTTGTTGTTTTCTATCAAGAGGTGAATCATGTTGATCTAGCAAGTTATTATATTTTTGTTGATAGATTATCTGTTTATGCATAAGGACAAAGTGGAAATGAGGGAGTAGGTTGTATGGAAAGCTAAGAAGATTGACTTGTTCATGTCTTTCACAGTTCTATTGTGTTTAACTAGTAATAATCTGGTTTGGACCAGTGTTAGTGAGTGCCAGTAGTTTACAATCTGCAATCAAACCGGTTCAGGAAATGTTTTTATGCCTGTACTATTTGACCCCCCCTCTCATTACTGGTTTTGTACTCATTGTTCATCATTGAGTTATCAATGGAGTGCTATTTTTAGCAGAGGGGATATTTTTAGCTAAGACATTTAATTTGGCATCTTGGAGTTCTATTTTAAGAAAGGGAGTGCTTTTTTTCTTTTTAGGGGCTATGTTTGGCATTACAGAAGGCATGTGGTTTGTTATAGAGATATTTTTAGCTTTTCTACAACTATATTCACCTATGATAATATAGTTTTCAGTGGTAGGAGTGTATTTAATTTTGGAGCTATTTTTGGCGAGATTTGAAATTCTATATTTGGCAGTGGGAGTTATTTTTCATGCAGTTGCAGTTGAAGACCTTTTTTGAGCATCAATGGCTATTTTTGACATATTTTGGCATGAATTTTTTTAGCTTATTTGGGCAAATTCGCCCGAGGCTTTTTCTCATGCAGATTTTTCTATTAGGGTTTTTGAGGGAAATGTACATGATGGGTTCTATATATTGTCTCTCTGCTTTTTCCCCTCTCGTTCTTTCTTTTCTGTTACACATAGTAGAAAAAGCATTGTATCTTGACACTTTTTCAGTTTTCAACATTGTAATAGAGATTATTTTTAGTTTGCAATAGAGAGTTTCAGTTTCCTTGTCAATAATTCTTATTTTTCCATTGTCAATTGAATGATTTGATAGAGTTATTATGATTTAATTTTGAATCGTTTGCTTTGATTCATTTATGCTTTACAAAAATAGGAAGATTTCATAGTAAATTTATGTTGTTGGTTGTGTTCATCTGGTTTCCAACTCTTTGCATGTTGTGAAAAATCACTTTTCCTACATGCAGAAGTTGGATAAATTCGAACCTTCACATGAAATTTTTATGAATTTCATGATCTTATTTGATTTGTGAAATCATTTGTGGTGTTTGTTGTAGCTGGTCATAGTTTTAGGATAACAAGTAGAACTGCATCATTTTGGTGTATCACCTCCATTAGGATAGGATTTTCATGACATAAAAGCCTTTTTACCTTTTTTCATAAGTTAATGGTAGGAGATTCATCAAGACAAGAAGTTGGCCTGGTCTCCAGATATTCACCTTCAACTTGAGCAACCCACAGGCTCAAAGGTTCTTCCATGTTTCACAGGATTACTTGGTTTCACACTTAGTATCACAGGTGCAATCCTTCATGACAAGAGTAACCCACTATTGTGGGTTCACCCACAAAAATACAACTATCTCATCCAGTAACACCCCAAAGGAAACAGGGTCTAGAAAATAGCTCCTCTGCACAGCTCCACAAAGCCACAAGTTTTTTTTTTCTTAAGCGTATACAAATTGCAAAACCACTATGTTTGACAATACCCATGCATATTCATACCCACTTCACATCTGGAAGACTCAAAAGTTTGAAAATAACTAAACAACTTAACCCAAAACAATGGACTAACATAGTTGAGCATCACCATAGATTTTTAAGGAAAATCTATAAAGCCCTCAATTCCAAGTAACATGATCCGAGCCATGCAAGTACAATCATCTATAAGGAAAAATCATATTAGGAACTCCAAGCCCATTTGTAGGCCAAATCCATAACCACCATCAATACATGCATTTGAGGGAGACAAGCTATTCCAGAAGCTTCCAAATTATCAAATGATCAACTTTGTAGCCTCCATACATTCAAGGTAACAAAAGCAGTACCTTTCAATACTAGGAAAAAGAAAGCACCCAACGTAAGCACATAACTCCATAGTTGAAACAACCCAAGATTCTCCATATTATTAGGGAGCCAGTCACAAACACTCAACATAAAAAATTTGTTGCATGCAACCACAAAGCATAAAAAGAACACCCCATGCACCAGGGTTTATTTTGTTGTCAAATAGGAGCTTCGGATCAACATAATTTCAATGTGACCAACTCCATTTTCTCTGTCTTAACCATCCTTCAAAATACATGTTGTCACTTGAAAACAACTGCAAAACTTCCACTCACCAAAAGATCAATATTTAGTCAATTCCTTCAATTTCCTTCAAGCTTGCCACATTAAGAAATCTTCACAAAAAGAATACCCAAAACCCAAAACATCAAGGATCTTCATATGCATTAACATGCAAGCAACATGTGAGTCCATGCAAGTACATGCAACAAACATGTAAGTACATGCAACCCACATAATGCACATGCAAACAACCTGCAAATCTTGAAACATGGCTCTGATACCAAATGAAGGGAAAATGGGCATCCTAGAATAGCCATCTGAGATCAGTATGTGCATCCAACATCAATTACAAATGCACACTACTATGTCATAAAGCAGAATTAGGCACAATTTACTTCCCACATTAACCTGTAGAGGAAAGTGATTGCAATTTAAGATCTTGCTAGATCAAAGAGCAGTTTCGGTAGCATGCATACTGTAATACCCTAAAAATGGTCATCCAAAACCACGAGCCCCTAATCTCGATTAATGTGCTTAAATTCAATAAAATTCATCAAGGGCTTGTATCAAATAAAAAATTTAAATCAATCATGAGAGCTTGATTAATTAATTTCTAAGGTATAAAAAATGCAACATGTCAATTACAATTAATTAAATGATCAAATTCAAAATTCAAAATGGAAAATCTTTTTAAAATCAAATATCTCATTTATTTAATTAAATATCTTTTGTATATTTAATAAATAAATAAAAATTGCCATAAATCTTCAAAAAAGGAAACAAATCAAGAAAGAGGAATTAATTTGAAAAATAAATTGGAAATTATGAGCACAAAAATTCAAAAAAGGAAACAAATTGACTGAACTCAAGAAAAATGGAAAGAATATGAGTTGCTAATTTGACCTCAATCTTATCTCTCCAAAATGGAATTAAATTTTCCAATCAAGTCATTTCACCTAGATTGTGCTTCCTTCGAATCTATCCCGACCATTCATTAAATATCAACCATGACCTTTGGTCTCCCTCTTGATTTTCCTATAAATTCAGTCTCTCATTCTTCAATCAGCATCTGAGAATTTTACATCGTTATTATGCTAATATTGTGTTGCAGTTTATCGAGGAAATTTTGAAGCATCTTTGCATAGTTAATTCATCAATCAACTTAGTTTTCATTTAACTTTCATTTAACCTTAGAATCATTTAAATTTCTAGTTCATTAGCTTAGATTCATTTCTCTTATCTAGATTCAATTTATTACAAATAATCTAGCTTGGCTTCATTTAGATCTTTGATCATTTAGCTTGATAATCTCATTTCGCTTAATCAATTAATCTTGCATTCAATCTTGCATTTTCCTAGTTGCCTACATTTAAAAATCCTCTGTTTGAGTGTAGTCTAGTCATTGGATAGCTTAGCAATCTGAGAGAAATCCACACTTGTGCTTTCTAGGAGGCAATAACTTGACTTGCAATGGATTTCATTTTGTTGTTTTTGATTAACTAACCCATGCAAATAATGGTTTATTGAAGTGTTTGTGCCTTTGCAGGTTCCCCAAGTTTCACACACACATTTATGGCACCCACCGTGGGGCTTGAACCCATGACTACAAGATTTCTAATGTTGCTTGAACATATTTGATGTTTGGTCTTTATAACTAATAAACATGTGTTAAATTTGCAAATAAAAATGTTTCTTTTTGCTTGTTCTTCTGTGACAATCGAAAATGGTCTCGGTTCGGAGGGCATAACTTTTGATATGTTGTTTAAAATCAAGTTTTCTATATTTTCACCAGAGTGATTTTTCTAATGTTGTTTGACTTGAAAGTTATGAATGACAGAGTGCAGTACTATCATTTTACTTGTTATTCTGTGACAATAAAAAATACTCTCTATTCAGAGGGTATAACTTTTTATTTAACCATTGGATCTAAACAAATTTTAATATGTTGTTTCAAACCATGTTCTATATTTTCACTGAAGCAATTTCCCTACTTTTATCTGGTTTGAAAGTTATGAATGACATAGTGCAGTACTATCAAAACTATCATAACTAGGATAGTCATAAAGAATGGAAATTCTTGTTAGATTAGTTTAATTTATAGTTTGCCTACTAGAATTTTCTTTTGATGATTTTTAATGTTATTATGGCAACTAATTTTGGGCTTTTAATGTTTGCAGGTTTGCTTGGCAAAGAATTCAATCATTAAACATATGCTTGCCAAAGATTATAAGCTCGAACTACTAATATCTTTGTTTTGGAGGTTGCCTCGGGAGATACAAACAAACAATTTGTCTTCTTAATATTTTTAGGAACACTTCAATTTCTATAAGGGAAAGAACTTTGTTTTATGTGCTTTTTGGGAAAAATCTAGAGTAGGAGAGTATGCTCTTGTCCATTCGGACAATCATAAATCCACACCTTGAGGGTTTTTCTATTAGAGTTTGAGATCTATTGATACCTTTTAGAGGGCCTACCTCTCGAGAAGCCCCTAAGTGTCAGTGAGAGAATGACCCAAGTGAGTCCAGCCAAAGCCAGGAATCCAACTCACTATAATAAAATGCTTCTGGGGTGAAAGTCCTAGGAGACGGAATAATCAGTGGCACTACTTCATTTATGATGAGTGTCTCATATTGAGCATCTTGTAGGGCCTCACAGTCTAAATTATGCTTGCATGAGTACATGGTTTCAATATCCTGTTGGGTTTTGTATCTAAATAATGCTTGCGTGATAGTTAGGTAGTCCTTCCGAATGGAACCTTACTAAAAACTTTATGTTAGAAGCTACCTGACTCACCTCCAAAAGGAGGATAATATTTGTGCAAGGGGTTTCCCCCCCAAGATTACTCATCATATCGTGCCCCCATTAGAATTTGGAGTCGTCTAATACAACATTGAGAATCCATTGTGTGAGACTCAATGACCATATTTTGATTAGCTATTGGGTGTGTACCTAGGTTGCGGGCAAAGGTTTTCCTTCTCAGCCAGCTTCCATAGGGTTAGTGTGTTGTGTGTTTTATCATTTTACACCTACTATTTATTGTTCTTTTCATCCCTTAAAACAGCTGAAATAAAACCTCAAGGCAATTAGAAACATCAAACTGAGACTGAAAGACAAACTGAAAACCAAGTTAGTGATCAAAACTCATCCTATGTCCATTCTTGAGTCATATGAGTCATCACTGTCCTTCATAGTTTGTCATCTAAGAAGAACTAAATTGTCATCTGAGCATAGGTAGCAACTCATAAGAGTATCTACATTTGTCATCTGGAAACCCTTGGATTGTCATCCAAACATTGAAAGTTTGTCGTACAAGTCACTGATTAGAAGTCTATCAAAGTTGCTAAAAACAAGGCTTCTGACAATCCTGTTTGATCAATCCTGAAACATAAATAGGAAGCTCATTCCTGGTTTTCTAAACCTAAGCATAAAGACACCTTGGTAGTGTACCTTTTGTAGCTATATTGCATGATTTTGTTGGTTACCTCTTAGCTAGCTCAATCAACCTAATCCGATCAACCAATCTGTTGTCCAAAATTCACTCTCGAGTATCACTTAGGATACTTAGCCTCAACTCAAAATCAGAGTCAATGTTTCTCACCCACATAATTTTGAACATTAAACTCTAGCCTCAATGAACAACTTTATTTGATGTCACCTTGACATTTGTAACACCTCTCGCTATCAATTGTAAATGACTACCTTAGCTCTAATTCCCATGGCTACCTTGGCTCAAATGATTCAAGATATCAAGAAAGAAATATATGGCATGAAAATCCAACAAAATAAATCAATGACTTCATTTGAAAAAAAAATGTATGATATCAAGAGTGAGAAACTTCAAGGAATGATAAAACGATTATATGATTTGACAATAAAAAACTAGCAAATAATTGACAATCAAAAGCCAATTCTCAAACAAGCTCACAAGACACCTTCACCAAGACATAAAGACATTTCCTCCAAATATCCTCTAGATAGACAATTTACACCTTTGGGGCAATCTATTGAGTTGACTTTGAAAGAGCTTCTTGAACATAATCTTGTCATATTGCCTAGAAGACCACATGGGGATGTGAATTTTTGAGTAAGTATTGTGCATATCATAGACAAAATTAACATAAGACTTCAAATTGCATGGAATTAAAACATAAGATTTAAGATCTCATTGATAATGGTGTCATTGAAATTGAAGATCCTAATGACTCACCTAAAGAAAAACAAGGAACTACTTCTAAGCATGATCAAAATCATGAATCTATGTCTAGAAAGGCTCCATATGTGGCCTCCATCCCTTCCATGATGCCTTCATCTCCTAAAACTTCTTAGAATCAATATATACCATCTCCTTCAAACAATGAAACTTCTCATGTTTTCCTTAAAGGGCTATTTCCCCTGAAAATCCAGGTTAATGCCAATATTGATACAAGTTTCTCTAAAGATTAAAAAATCCCAGATCCTATGTCATCATGAACTCTAATTATAAATGTACCCACTCCAGAGAGTCCCATTCAAAATGCTTCCCCATCATGCCAAAATATGGACACCTTCTAAGAATCCCCTATGCCTACGCAAAATCCTATCCCTTCCTTAGAAGTGGTTCCATGTCAAGAGGATAATCTGAAAAATGAAAAAATAAGTCCTATCATAAACAAGACATCAAAATTCTCCAATCCCATCCAATGTTTGAAAAAGATCCTACCTCCATAGAATCCCATGATGATCCCCTTATACCCGTCCATTTCTTCCAAGATGACCCCCTTCCATCTCAAGAGAAAATCATCCTTCCAAATCCCATTCCTAATCCACTTGCTAAGAAAGATCATGATGCCTCTTCCACCTTTTCAAATGATCCTATTCAAAATGAAGAGTCAAATACCCTTCCTACTCTATATAATGGTCATCTTCCATATCATGATCAAAGTATCCCTTCATCTCCTTGTCATAATCCTCCATGTTCACCTCAAGGATCCATCATGCCTACAAATCCCTCTCATGATCCTATCATTCCCTATATTCCACTTCCATCTCATAATGGACTTGTGTCTTCTTCCCAAAGAAAAGTGTATGCTACAAGTCAAAATATTTATAAAGGAAAAGGGGTAGACCTTCACAAGTAAGAACCCCTCCATATTAAAGAAAATATTAAGGGTCATGGCCTCAGTGGCATTCCTCAAGATATTGGTATCCCTACTAAACCAAAATCCAAATACATGCCTTTCCCTTCATCCCTTCCATCCATTTTAGGACCCTATATCCCTCCATTCCTTATATAGGATCAAAAAAGGCATAAACCTTTGAGCATCTTCCATCCATCCAAAATACCTCCATATCAGTCCTATCCATTCATACATTATTTTCTTTCTCCAAGAAATTTGGATGCCAAGCATAAAAGTCATAAATCAAGCAATCCACATGTATTCAAGGATCAACATGTCCCAACTAATCAACATGTCAAAACAAAGAAAAATATAATCCAAAAAGTAAAAGAAAAATACAAAACGCCACAAAGGCCTACAAAGAAAGAAGAAAATTCAAAAATTATATGGGTTCCTAAGGCACTTGTACAAGTAATGCACTCTAAGGAACTACAAAACCATCAAAAATAAAAAACCATGTGGATCGCTAAGCGGCTGCTTGAAGCACAAAAGTCTAAAGAAAAATCAAAATTGGCATTTAAAATTGTTGTTCCTCCATCACCTCCTTCATCCATTTTGGGTTCTTATGCCCCAAAATCTGTAACCTTTCCTCCATCCAAATCTCAAAATCTGAGATTCACTTCTCTTCTATATGTCCACCATCCCTCAAGGTGTGTGCCAATGTTGATATTTCCAACATTTCCATCTAGCCATACACAATTCTTCCAACATCCCATCCATTATCCAGCACCTCTTTTTCACCCTTCCATCCCTCTTATCCAATCCTTTGCATAAATCCTTGCCCTAGTTTCATTTCATTATCCTGCCAACATCTTTGAGCATACCTTCATATCCATGGTTTGTCGCACTCATATTCCAAGGGTACCATCCAAATAAGTGAGATGCTGGGGTCCTTCTTCCATCCCCTATCATGCCCCCATTATCTTCCAAAAAAGAAAAAGAAAAAGGATTAAAAGTGAAATTAAAAAATAAAAAATAAAAAAGGTAAAGAGAAATAAATTCGACCTTGTGTGAAAACCACTTCTTGTGGTACTTTGGACAAGTACCATGATGAAAACCTAGCAAATAGGCATCATGTGTAATTTATGAACTTCTTGCACACCACAGTAGGGGTAGGTTTCCTCCTTCATATCCTATTGCCCTTCATTATCCTATCATACCCCTCTTATAGCCCTTCCTTGTTCTATCGTCCCCCATGTACATATCCCTTTTTTACCTTTGATCTTGACAAGGTTAAGGATCTTTGCAAGCTTCATGTCTCCTATTGATTACACTTGATCTAGACCCTTTAGCTCATATCCATTGCTTGCTTACATTCTTCATTACCACCTTTGATCTTGCTTATCCTATTTGTCCCCTATCCAGATATATTCCTTGATCTTGATCAACACTATGGACAAAATGCAAAAACATGCTTTTCACAAACCTCTTGACATGGCCACTTCTTTGGACCATATGGCTTCATTATGCTATATCCTTGCTTTGTTGCACTATATACTTGCTTTACATCACTAAAATCCTTTCTTTACATTGCTATATCAAGTCCATGTGCTTGGATTAACATTGTGAGATAGTCCTTGAAAGCATCCACCATCATTTGATTATCGATTCATGCACTCAAAATCCCTTTTACCTTGCTAGACACTACAGGCAAACATAAAATAACTCTAAAAATCAGAAAAAGTCCTGAAATAATCCCTAAAAATAAAAATAAAATAAAAAAATCTTGAAAATCAAAGCATGAAAGCTTGGACTATCTATCAAATCAAACCAACAACAGACAAACTCTCAAAGTCTAAAATCAAATTGATCACATGTCTAATCAACATCAACATGTCTTATACAAGGATGTGTATGCTCGAATCCAGATAGATCGGTCTTATACGGGGTACTCACTCTTTGAAACCAAACACTCTTATCAATCATCAAACAATCAAAATAATGACATAGATCAATGTGACTCCTGGATTTTTTCCTAGTTAGTCTTATCTTTATCAACTGATGGTAGAACATGTTTCATCTTTAAAAATCACTAAAACTTTTCTGCTTTCTTTCTTTTGCTTGTGCATAATCTTTAGTCACTTTCGTGACCCCCCTTGGTTCTCCTTAGAACTGTCATGGCTTGCAATCGATCAATATTATATTCCTAGGGCACTTCAATCTTAAAGCCCTTAGCAGCTCAACCAAGCCATCCTTGTGTTAGTCAATTCTGGATCATTCACTCTGAGTCAGTCATCTGTCTCCTACCTTATAAAGAGTTTTTATCACTGGCACCCTATCAAACATGCAAAACAAAAAAAATTGAAAACAACAACTCAAATCGCTTGAGCTATGTTGTCTTTTATATTGGTTTTCACTCATTATTCCCTTTGAGTAACTCAAGGAAGTATATCTTGTCTAAGAGGTACAAGGACTAGGGGTATAATACATTTCTTTGTTTTATGCTTGTGGATGTGATTTCAATGATATCAAAACATCCTATAAACCGGTTGTCTGTGATAAGAACCTTTGAATTAAGGTGAAATGGCCTCACATACCTCAATTTCATTTATATGCATGCTTAAGTGAGGTCGAAACTATTTCCTTGTCTATTTTAAGTGTATGTTGTGTTTACATGCAAGAAGCATTTAGGTCATCTTGGCCTCCTTTTGCCTTGGTGCTTATGTTTGACAACTATATCAAAGAGGAAAGGACATTGAGGTCATCTTGCCTCTTTGTGCCTTAATGCTTATGTCTATTTCCTACATTTAACACTCAATGATGATAAGAAAGTGAATCAATATCTTGTGACTAGGTCCTAGTTGCATCTTCTACATTCATGTTAAGTTTTGTGCATTGCATGGTGAATCTGGCATACTAAAGTTTATTTTGGTCTTCTTCACTTGGAGCTTGACTTTAAATCAACCTTCTCTTCACGGCCTTATATAGTCAAAACCCTAATTTTTAAGTTGCTTTGTTTAGCGTGAAAACTGCACCCTTGGTTAATTTGACCGTCTTGATTCCATTTTCAGGATCGAAATCGAAATCCAAGATTATCTTCCTAGTGAATTTCGCACAATTGTGACTATGATGCTAAAAATGTGGTAAATAGAAAGGCATACACATATAATGAGACAATAAAACATAATGGAAAGCTTAATTGTAAACTAAATTAAAGATGCAAACCATAAGCCTTCCTTGAAATATCCCATTTTCCTCTATTCTTGAGGACCTTGAAGGTGTTGGATTGATTGGCTCTCAGTGCAACAATGACCTCCAAAGTGGCATCTCAAGAGTTGAGCAGCTACTTAATAATGATTGATTATGCAAATGATATGAAATGTATGATCTAAAAAACTAGATTAAAATGCTATGATTAATCCAAAATTCTAATTACTAGATGATTGAAATAAAAATGCATATAGTAATGATGCTAAAACTATGAATGCAATGGATCCCAATTGCTCAAAATGAGGGGTATTTATAGGAATTCCAAGGCCAAAGCTAAGGCGGTAGGAATCGATGATCTAGATTTGATATGAAGATATCAAAAGCCAAGATTGAGGAAGTTGGAGAAGAGGTTGGAAGGAGGTACACTTGTCATCTCTGTAGTGACAAGTGTCAAGGAACCTTTCTCATGAGAGGGCAAGTGTCCAAGGGAGGAGACGTGGAAAAACTGCCATGTGTCTCAAGGGAAGAATATCCACACCATAGGAAGTTAGGATAAGGAGGTTAGGATGTGCAAGATAGGATAAGGTTAGTTAAACCCAAGGTTAGGTGGAATGGGTTAGGTTAGGGGATGGTTAGGTTAGGTGGTTAAAAGTTAGGAGCCATGTGCTCATTTGAATTTAGAAATTCAAATAATTGGAAAATGGTAATTAATCTCAACAAACTTGAGTTTGTTAATTTTAATTAGAGATTAGAAGAATTGATTTAGATTCGGGGAGGATTAATTAATTTAGATTAATTAATCAAAAGGGATATGAAATGAACTATATAAATAAATCATGTAGATTTATTTACTAGTAGATGAATAGATAAATTAATCAAATTGCTTGTGAATTCAATTAATTGGGAAGGAGGATTAATCAAATAACTACGTATTTAATTAACTATCTTCAGACCATTTTTAGGTGTATACAGTGACCACTTAGTTCTTTCATTAAATGCTCATTCTTTTCTTCAATTTGTGCTCAATTTCTCATCAATCGACGCTAAATCTTCAAATGTCCCTCTGAATTATTCTTTGCACTTAAATCATTAATCACTTAATATTTTTATCAAATTGTTTGAAATCACCATGCAACCTGTCAATCTTTCGATTTTGCTCTAGAGGGGGCATACTCATGGCATCATCATCATCAGTGATCACATCCTCAAAGTAAAAAATTTCTTTCAAAATCTTCATTACAAGTCGAGCAACTAATATTTACCGAACATCAAACAAGACCTTATCAGTAGGGGCATCTCAACTTCATCGCTTCATATCAAGTTGAGATTTCTCGATCATCTGAATCAAATCAATCTCTAGCGGAATATCGGTTTCATCGCATCAAGTCAAGTTGATATTGTCTTCATCTAAATCAGTCTCTTAACATTAATCAGTTTCATCTCTTTTCATCAAGTTCATTATTCATTTAAACTCAATCAAGGGTTTAAAGAGTATCTTTGATCACACGCTCAATCTAAGAAGGTGTTCAGTTTCATCGCATCAAATTAAGTTGGAAAGTTTAACTTCCCTCATCGTGTCTTGATCCATCAAGTTCAAGATCAATTTTATCTTCGCTCACTGTGTCTAGTTCAATCAAGTTCTAGATCAATAAGATCCTCTTCTTGATCCATCAAGTTCAAGTTAAATATCTTTTCTCTTCATCCCTCCTAGTTCAATCAAGTTCGGGATCAAAACTGCTTTTAATTAGTCTGTTCAGTTTCATCACTTCAAAACAAACTGAATACATCGCTCTTCATCTGGTTCGTGATCAATCAAGTTCAGAACTAGTATCTCCTAGACATTAATTGTTCTTTGAATCAACGAACTACTCGCACATCAATTCAAAGAGGGGCAAATGTAATACCCTAAAAATGGTCATCCAAAACCATGGGCCCCTAATCTTGATTAATGTGCTTAAATCAAATAATCAATTTAAATCAATCATGAGAGCATGATTAATTAATTCCTAAGGTATAAAAATGCAACATGGCAATTGCAATTAATTAAATTCTCATTTAATTAATTGATCAAATTCAAAATTCAAAATAGAAAATATTTTTAAAATCAAATATCTCATTTATTTAATTAATATCTTTTGCATATTTAATAAATAAATAAAAATTGCCATAAATATTCAAAAAAGGAAACAAATCAAGAAAGAGGAATTAATTTGAAAAATAAATTGGAAATTATGAGCACAAATCTTCAAAAAAGGAAACAGATCAAGAAAGAGGAATTAATTTGAAAAATAAATTGAAACTTATGAGCACAAAAATTCAAAAAAGGAAACAAATCGTCTGGACTCAAGAAAAATGGAAAGAACATGAGTTGCTAATTTGAACTCAATCTTATCTCTCCAAAATGGAATTAATTTGTCCAATCAAATCATTTCACCTAGATTGTGCTTCCTTTGAATCAATCGAGATCATTAATTAAATATCAATCCTGACCTTTGGTCTCCCTCTTGATTTTCCTATAAATTCAGGCTCTCATTCTTCAATCAACATCTAAGAATTTTACATCGTTATTATGCTAATATTGTGTTGCATTTTATCAAGGAAATTTTGAAGAAGGTTTGCATAGTTAATTCATTAATCAACTTTGTTTTCATTTAGCTTTCATTTAATCTTAGAATCATTTAGATTTCTAGTTCATTAGCTTAGATTCATTTCTCTTATCTAGATTCAATTTCTTGCATATAATCTAGCTTGGCTTCATTTAGATCTTTGATCATTTATCTTGATAATCCCATTTCGCTTAATCAATTAATCTTGCATTCAATATTGCATTTAATTATCAATCTTGCATTTGCCTAGTTGCATGCATTTAAAAATCCTCCATTTGAGTGTAGTCTAGTCACTTGATAGCTTAGCAATCTGAGAGCAATCCACACTTGCACTTTCTAGGAGGCAATAAGCCGACTTGCAATGGATTTCATTTTGTTGTTTTTGATTAACTAACCCATGCAAATAATGGTTTATTGAAGTGTTTGTGCATTTGCAAATTCCCCAAATTTCACACACACATATATTTAGATTCAACAACACAAAAACATAAAAAGAAGAAAAATAGAGAAGAATAGAACATAGATTTATCGTGGGGAAAACCCTTTCGGGTAAAAAACCCCACACTCCAAAACTAGAGAGACGTTGTATTATTCAGCAACACAATATAATTACAATACAATGTTCAGGCTCTAGGACTTAACATTGAGATTTAAATCCTACTCCATCTTGGAGAAAATCCGACAGCATAACCCCTGTAAAATGAACTCCTGTTTTCCACCAACTCCCCTAGCAATTCTTATATTTATAGAGCTTACAATGCAAAAAGTATAGCTTCCCAATGTTCGGCCCAATATGGAAAGCTAATGTACTGAGAGGGGAGGGGTGAATCAGTACTCCAAAACTTTTCTTGAATAATAACTTTACTGTTATGCATAAACAGAATAGTGCAGTAACATAAAATAAAGTTAAAACAAATCGATAACAATCATACATGATTCACTCCATAACACATATATTATGGTTACACAGAAACTCTTGGTTAGAGAGAAAAACTGTGGTGGGAATGGCACTCACAACTTCACTACTGCAATAATAAAGAATGCTCGGTTCGAGCTACATTTAGCTATTTTTGATAGCATACCCTCTTAGGAGTAACTAGATCTGTTAGATCTACCTTGCTAAAGGATTTTACAACATTTATTTTGAATGCTGCACCTGGTTAGAGGCTTTACAATTTATAGACTTGATTAGAGTCTTTTACCCTATTAAAGGTTTCTCTTTCAACTTCACAATATTACAATAAAATCATTACAAATATCTGCAACTTTACATCTAAAATGTTATAGCAGATTCTATGTGCTCAGAATAGATTACCTTGCTTATAGCATACCTCGATAACCCATATAGTAACTCGGTAAACCCTTTTGTTTACTTTGTTCTTCGTCTATTCTCTGAAAACCTTCTTGATGACCTCTGTGTCTCTGTAACACTCTTCTTTCATGCATACATACACTTCACTAATGTTGTATAAGTAGATCGCTTAAAATGGTGATCCAATTCATTGCTTTGATCTTACAAACAAGATTCCTCGAATGAATAACTAAACAAAATATTTCATTGGTTAGATTGTCCTTGTAATCATACACAATCTTCTGGTGCAATTTCCAATGTAATAACGGTTAGATGTGCCTTGATTTTGCAACATGTTTTCATATGCATGTCCAGGTTCAATGTATCTAGTAACACATTTCACTCAGTGTATGTCAACTCGGTGTGTCACCTTTGCTGCTTGGTAGTCTCAGAAAGATACTCGATAGACAACTCGGTGTATACTGCATTCTATGACTGCTTTCCTTTGTAGCCGACTAGACTGTGCATACCGACTTCTCTATGTTTACTGACTGCATGATTTGGTAGTGCTAACCGACTAGAATATATAGTATGACTTTGAATACAAAAACTAATGGCAATTTGATAAGTAGTAACAATCTCCCCTTTTGACATTAGTTGAGATGTTTGACAAAAACTACTTTCAAAGTCATAACTCAAAAATATATATATTTTGCAAAATGACTAAACTTAACAGTAAATACAATAGTCAATGAAATAGTATATTCCGATATACTCCCCTTATCATTATACTATACATAACTCTGATTTTTGTGCATGCTCGGTTCTGTGTTTGTGTGCCCTGCTTACTATCCTTGAATATTCTGCATACTCTACTCGGTATACTCCCCTGTATACAATACTCAAAACTATATTATCAAATCTGTATCACTCCCTAAATATAGTATATTACTCCCCTTATGTAGTATTACTCCCCTTTTTTGACAAACATCAAAAACTTAATTTCCATCCGGGGGCAGTATTTGATCAAAAATAGATTTATACTTTTTTCGGGCGTTGGTGAGTGCGACTGAGAGTGCATCCTTTACACTTTCCATTAAAGAATTTTGTGCTTGAATGTCAGCCAATAGTGATATTAAGCCATCAAGTGTGCTTCTCTCTTGTGTAGTAGATAGGTGTGTAGCTCTGTTAATCTATTCTTGAACTGATGAGAGATGAGGAAGAAATAATGTCTGGAGGGTCATTATATCCATCCTGATCTTATGTTCTTCATTTCTGAGTTCTAACTGTTGAACCATGAGCTGTTGAAGCTTGGTATAAAAATTCTGAACTAAATTGGGCTCTGCGGTCAACTTATTTGAGAGATCGGTGATCTCTTTCTCAATTGCATCAGTTTTATTCTTGATATCTTTAATGAATATGGAAAATGTACAAAGTTTCTGAAATAAATAAAGAATATGTTGGAGTTGAGGGGACAACTCAGCAATGAATTTGACAAGCTTGACTTTCCCTATAGCTAGAGCTTTTTGTACCTCTTCAATCATTTTTGTAGTAAGCTCCTTGTCTTTGAGCTTGCTCAGGTACTCAGATGCATCAACTCTAGATGTTTCTATTTGAGTAAGGAGTTCATCCAGTTGAATGTGGATGGTTGCATCGATTGACACTGTAGCTGTAGGTAGCATATCTGTTAGCAGTGTCTTTACCTTCTGAAGTACTTTATTCTTCTTTTGAATGGCCATTTGTTTTTCTTATTTGGTCTTTGCTTTGCATAGTTCACCGAAATCAATAAGTGCTTACCCCTTTGATTTTGAGATATCCACATTGGGAAACACTATCGGTTTAGTCAAATCAACTTTAAAACTATTCTTTTTCACCTTCTTCTCTTTACCTTTGGTTGGTTGGACCAAGACAATAGCTTGTGAGGCTTGCTAACCCTCGGTAGGTTGCTCAGTAGATACAACACTTTGGTATGTTCCTATAGCCATTGTGGTGTCCTTAGGTGTCTCAGTACTAGGGGTCTCAGCTGCAACATTTTCAGTGCTTGATGGTGCTTGAGAGGTTTGTTCTTGAGTTGTACCTTCTGCTACTTTAGACTTGTGACCTTTGGTGCTTTGTGTTGTATCTTTAGGAGCTTCGGTAGAGACAGGTTGAGTGATTGGTGGATAAGGCTGAACTTGTACTATCACAGATTCACTAGATACAAGTTTTGCATATGTAGTGCCTTCTATCATCTCCTGCTCCTATTCTTCTGCATCCATGACATCTTCATCAATTTGAATAGTGTCAGCTGGGTCTTGCTTGGTAGCATCAGGACCTTGCTCGGTGACATCAGGATCTTGCTCGGTGACATCAACAATTTGAACTTGAGATTGTTCACCGACATCCTTTATTTTGAAGATTTCCTGCCATTTTGCTTTTGTCTCATTTTCTACATCGATATATAGCCCATTCATCAATTTTAAGGCTCTCTGTTTGACAAGAAATTTAGAATTGTAGGTTGTCAAATGTTCTTTAATTTCTGCGACAGACATATCAGGAAATAGATGGACTAGACATCTTTCTCTGATTTGTTTTTCTGAGTCCATTGAATATTTCCACCTGTTATCAATATGTAAGTACAGTTCACTCGGAAGTGACTTGACTAGTTCTAATGGAGCTAGCTGAAACTTTAGAAGTGTACAAATGACAACTTCTTCAATTTGTCACTTCTCATCATTATTTGTAGTCTCATACTTGACATATCTAAAGGAACCAAATACACCATATTCTTTAAGATTGGCACAAAAGTTTTCAACACTATGAATATTTACCTTTTTGCTCTTTACAATCTGGAATTTGTTGGCATCTTCTGATTCTGTATCACTAGACTCTTTTGCCAAAATGAGTCTCCGAGTAGATTTCTTGTAGGTCTTGGTTACCTTGGGAATAGTAACACTCTTTTGTTTCCTACTCGGTGATGCAGCCGATGCTCTTGTATTAGGTCTCTTTGTTGGAGGTGGAGTTGGTAGGGCCTTTGAAATGTCCATTTTCTTTCTTTCCAATACTTTACCCTTAGGCAGTTCGGTGCTCAATGTTATTGCTACCTCTTGAGCTTTTGATTCCTCTTCGGTGATGTTAGGAGTACCTTTGATAGGTGTAGAGGAAGAATCTTCTCCAAATTTTTCAGATAATGCCTTAATCATCTTTGTAGCCTTTCTTGTAGCTTTAGGTACTACAATGCTCATTTTCACCTTTTCCTTAACTTCTTCATAAGTTCCATATCTCAACTCAGTAGCATGCCTTGGTAGTGTAAGAAATGCATGAATTTGTTGTTGTGTGATATCATAGTCAATCTCGTAACCCATTGGTGGCAAAGATTGAGTCCTTGGCTCTACAAAATTCACATAATAGTAATCGGTGTCTACCTCAAAGCATATATCATCCTTATATTTCTCTACCAGCTGTGGTGGAATCCGGTACCTGTTGTGCATCTTTTCTTGAAATTTGCTGAAGTAGTCATCCATGATATCATTGAAATTATCTCCCAATCTCTTGATAAAGTCATTAATTTGATGGGTGATTGGTCGGTGTAGCTCCCAAACTACTTTATCGACTGATGGAAAGAATTTCTCAAAGTAGAAAAACATGCATACAAGAAGTGAACCAAATTTTAGTGTATTTGTCGAGTTGTTCTTCTTCGGCTTCCTTATTGTGTTCAAGTTCTCAAACAAGTTTTTCAATAACACTTCCAATAAATCTAATTTCATTCCCTTTTTCACTATTTTATAGGCTAAGTCAACTGCTGCACAGGGTACACTGTTTTCCCTTTTGATTGGAAGAAATAGTAACCAATTACTCTAATTGCAAACTTAAGTTCTACATCAGTGACATTGTTCAGTTTCAGTCCTCGGTTATCAAATTCTACTCCAGTTAAACTAATTAACTCCTTCTATGATATCATCTTCTATGCTTGTGCATGATCATAGATAGGATAACCGGTGATCACATGAATGATTTCCTTAGTGATTTTGAATGGTTGATCCTCTAGCCACATGAAATCATCATGAACTTTGTTCAAAACAAACTTAACCCACTGGGGTTTTAACACACGGGGATAGGCTAGGGCTTCAGTTAATCCCTTGATTTTGATATGCTCGTACTTGCTATCCATTTTGCCATTGGTACATAGCTCATTATATGTGTCACTTATCTCAACATGACCGAGTTCTTCAACACGATATTTGGTGAAGAATCTTACATCTTTGACTAAAAAGACTCGATCCGGCATGAGTGAAAAGGCAGTTTTGTCATCCGGTTCTAAGGAAACTTTAGGAGTTAAAGTGTATTTCAGTGAGGGCTTCTCGACATTCTTGACAACTATGGGATCTTGGATCTTAGGTGCCATTTGTAAATTTCAGATAAAAATTAGCAAATTATCCTTAGGGTTTGACAGTTTACAAACGACAGATGTTTCACACTCGGTAGATAATAGCAATTTGACAAGATAAAAAAACTAGCTTAACAGTGTGATGAGATTTGTGTAAATATCTTGGATTCGCTTTGAATGAGGTTTGATCACCTTGATTCGCTCTGCTTTGCTCTCTTGAAAACTTGGTGAGTGAAAATGACCACAAAAATACCTTTAAGTACACAAAATACCTTATCGGGCTCTGTGCGGGTTAGGTCAAAACATTAAATGCATTCGGTTTACCTTTAACCAATTTACTCTTTTTTTATTTTAACCGAGTAACCAAATTTCCTTCATTTACTGACTTGACAGGCTTTCTGTATTCACCAACTTAACAGGTTTCCTGTAAAATTAATTTTGATAGAATTTCAAACTTACTAATGCATCTTAACTATGTAGATTTTGGATTTAGTACATAATAGAATAGGAACTGTTATGATTTTAACCTTCAAAGAATGCAGTCCCTTCATACCTTTTCTAATTAATTTGGAATAGGTGCACCTAACTTAGTAGGTAAGGTGCTTTCTTCATTTGACATGATTTCCTTCTTTTTCCAAATCATCTGAAAATTTTCTTTTATCTCTTCAGTGTCTCCTCTAGGTTGATCTCTATAATCTCCAGCCAAGTGCCCAACTTTGTGACAATGAAAACATGCCATACCAGGATTTCTCCATGATCTTCGGTTGTTCATTCCAAACCTTATAAAATAGTTGGCACTTATATGTCCATATCTTCTACAAAATTCGCACCATATCCTTGTATTGTAATCCCATGGTAGTGCTGCATATTGTTGGTAAGGATTTGTGTGAGTTCGGTAACCTCTAGTGTTTCCAGCTTGATTTGATGATTCTCCTCTCTTGGTAGTATGAATTCCTTTCTCGGTAGATTCTTTTCCTTTGTAGCCGAGTCCTGCATCTTTGTTGGGTCTTCTTGTATTGAGTTGCTCATCCACCATCTTTGATGCTTCATAACTTTTCTTCAATGTTTCTTTGAATTTCTTCTTTGTTTCAAGTTCATTGGTCAACCTTGATACTTCAAGTCTCAAAGCTTGGTTTTCAATATTCTTCAGAATTGCTTCATGATGTACATAACCTAGTTGATCTGTCATATTTTGTTGAATACCAATTAACCTTGTGATTTCATCATTCTTATCTGTCGTCCCCATGTCCACCACATCTGATCTCCAATCCCATGGTCTCTGCTGTAACTGTGAGAAGTCAGCATATGCTGTGTGTGGCTGAATCATACTCCCCCACTGACTCGTCTCTCTGTGAGATCAGGCAAAGTGTGCAGTCCTCCTAGGTACATCCTGCCTCTCTCCAAACTGTCGTCTGACTCTCTCTGGCAGGTACATCTCAATCACTCTCTAGCGATTCACCGGTCGCCCAATCAAGTACCTCTCCTGTCTACAATATGGTAGCTCATCACTGTCATCTGACCATCCTGAACAATCACGATATGGCCTCCATATGAACTCTCTCAGTCTGTCTAGCTCATGTCACCAGTACAATATGTATCCAAAAGGACCTTGTCTCAGTGCTCCTCCATAGCAATACACATATGGTCAGTTGGGTACTACCTGTCTCTTTGTCATTGATCGACATATAGCTATGTGCTCAAATGCCCATACCTATAGTAATGTGACTCCACAGCTCAAAGTCTGCACTCCCTGATATGCTATCTGATGCAGCTGAAAATACAACATAGCCAGTACACATGGTCCCCATGCATACACTGTCCCCTCTGTCGCCATTCGCTCTAGCACTCTTCCCCATCCAATAGGGAATCCATGGCCTCGTCTGTCCCCTGCTAGTAGGCATGCTATCACCACTGCTATCACCACATATCATCGATCGTACTCTGAAGCCATAGTCTCCCAGCCAATCTCCCTCTCGACGATATCCAACTCATCTGCATCGCACTCGAATAATCTGCACAATGCATCTCTCCCTATCACTGGTTCATACTCTATCATCTCTCCATGTATCAGAATGCGGAGGATATGCCATACATCCTCCAGTGTCACCGTCGCCTCTCCAGTCGCCAGATGGAAAGAGGAAGTCTCTGAATGCCATCGCTCAGCCAATGCGGTAAGTAGTCCTATGTTTGCCCTAATCTCGGGTATGAATGTGACATAGTATATCCCAAGTCCTACTAATGTATCTCTCTATGTGCTCCTGAGTCTGTGTCGTAGCATGAAGCAATCTGGTCGGTTCTCTCGTGTGATCAACGGATACTGTCGCCTCTGCATCACAATTGGGGCACATTTTTGTTAGTTTTAGGGTTTGCTCCTACGAGTTGCATTTCCTCATTTTCATGTCTAATCAGGATGTTTTTCATCTAATCTGACCTATCCTACCCTTATCCCCCCGTTCCGGATCATTTGCATGCCGTTTTGACCACAATTAGGGTTTCCAATGCACACTTGCGCCTGTGTCAAGGCACCTGTGCCTGTGTCAGGTAACCTGCGCCTGTGTCTCCCTACACAAGCATAGAAGACCTCACACAAGCATAGGATTCACCCTACACAAGCGCATAAGTCAGTTTTTGCGTTTTCTATGGGCCCCGCACTATCCCGCAAGCAATCAAAATTCATGAAATTGAAAATATGGGTTTTTGAGATCCATACCGCTGCTCCTACATCGTCTAATCATCTGAATGTGCGTACATGTTCTCTGAGGTGATCTTCCCTTGGAATGTTTGCCATCTATCTGCAAGTGTCCTTGTCTAGAGCAATAAATCCTCCTCTTTGTCTAGTACAAATGAGCAATTTTCACTCTCTTGGTCCCATTTATAGATCTTTATCAATGCATAGATGGATGTGCATCCTCTCCATCTTATGCTGGTCATGGTCTTTTGCACCTTAAATTGCTTGTCCTTCATGCATTCGATATCCGATTGTCAGTCCGTTTGATCCTATCATTTTTATCGATCAATTGGCCTCTTTTCTGCATGTTTCCGGCCAATTCCTCGAGGGGGCATGCATATGTCATTGTCAGTGTCTGGGGCATTTTCATTATTGTTCTTTGAAACAATGCTTAGAATCGCATTGTCTCAAAGAGGGGCAAAATGTAGACACCTAAAAATGGTCAACACTTGCGGAATCGTACTTTAACATTTGCGCATTGCCTCATTTTAGGTTTTTGCGTCGCATTAACATTTCTCCTATGATTCGCACTTGGTCTTTATCATTTGCGAGCATTGAGTCATTCTTCTACATTCTTCAATTGTCTTGCTTTCGAATTTGGTCTTGTCGACAACACTATCCAGTCATGATTTTGATCAATTTTATCCTGTCGCATCAATGTGCGTGCTAATTTGTCATCATTTTGGACATCGTCAATCCTAATTAGGGTTTTGTCCTCTTATCAATCTTTTTGATTTGCGATCAATTTGTCATTGATCGTTGTCCTCTTATCAATCTTGTTGTTTTGTCATCAATCCTTATCATTTTCAATCTTGTCGTTTTGCGATCGATTCGTCATCGGTCGTTGTCATGTTTGATCTTGTCATTTTGTGATCGATTTGTCATTGATCGTGGTCATTTTCAATCTTGTCGTCTTGCAACCTATTTTGTCATCGATCCTTGTCCTCTTGTCAATTTTGTCATTTTGCGATCATTTCGCTATCAATTGTTGTCTGTCTCAATTATGTCAATTTGGATCAATTTGTCATTGTTCCTCGTCAATTGGCGTATTTATCAATCAAATCATTTAATCAAAATCATGATCGAATCAATTATCTTCAATTAAGACCTAATTGTCATTCTCATTGCTAATTCATCTTCTAGGGTTTCATGATTTAATCATTTAACCTTGTCTATCATTTCTTCCTCTAGGATTAAATAAATTATTTATTTATCCTAGGTCTTCTTGTCACAATTAAATGTTCATTTAATTGGCTAATTATTCCTCTTTGTGAATTAATTAATAAATGAAAGATTATTAATTAATTTACCTAATTTCTAATTTTCATCATTTTCCTAATTCTTAATTTCTTAATTTCCTCTTTTTTCTAATTTTCCTAATTTCTTAATTCCTAATTTCAATTTCCTCCTATTTCTCTCCTAAATTCATGGGAATGACATAGAAATTTGTCATAATTTGTCATAATTGACAATCAATCAATTCTTGACATAGAAATTTGTCATAAATTGTCATAAATCATCAATCAACAAATTTTGCATAGAAGGTGCATAATTTGTCATAAATTTGTCATAATTGACATAATTGATTTGCAATTTCCATTTGAATTGAATCATGCTAATTTGATCATTTCTCCAATTTATCTATAAATTGGATGATCTTGATCAATCAAAGCTAATTGGTAATCAGACTATCGAATTTCTAGTCAATCACATTTCTAGTACTCTTGATCAATAATATTGTCTACTTGCTTTCAATTATGTGTGTGCACTTGTAGGTGAGATCCACAACCAAACCATTTGAAGAGGAAAGAAGAACAATGGAGCCGCATGAAGGAGCATTCAAATCATACCTTTGGTTTGCTTAATTTCTAGTTTTGAATGTTTTTATTTCATGTCTCTATTGAGTGTGCTTAGGATATGCTTTTGTGATTGAGCTATGACTAATATATTGATTTGCTTGTGATGATTTCCTATTTCCTATGCTACAAATAGATCCCTTAAAATTGTGATCCAATTCATTGCTTCGATCTTACAAACAAGATTCCTCGAATGAATAACTAAACAAAATATTTCATTGGTTAGATTGTCCTTGTAATCATACACAATCTTCTGGTGCAATTTCTAATGTAATAACGGTTAGATGTGCCTTGATCTTGTAACACGTTTTCATATGCATGTCTAGGTTCAATGTATTTGGTAACACATTTCACTCGGTGTATGTCAACTTGGTGTGTCACCTTTGCTGCTCGGTAGTCTCAGAAAGATACTCGGTAGATAGCTCGGTGTATACTGCGTTTTGTGACTGCTTTCCTCTGTAACCGACTAGACTGTGCATACCGACTTCTCTATGTGTACCGACTACATGATTCGGTAGTGCTAAATGAATAGAATATATAGTATGACTTTGAATACAAAAACTAATGGCAATTTGGTAAGTAGTAACACCCAAAAGCATCCTTATTTAATGTATCTGTGAATGTAATTAGAAACTTCCATTTGCATAACTCTTGCATAAATAATATTTAATACAAATATTATTTATTCCATAAACATAAATCATCTAAGATGAGATAAACAAGCCTTTTTCTAATTTGGAACTTTCCATTTCACTCCAAGCCTATCCAAGTGAAAGATTTGGTCTCGCTGAAAATATTTCCAAAAATATGCTAAGGAATGTAATTGCCACATGTCACTTGGAGGGGGGTTTGACAAGCTCCTAAGAATTTTACTTCTCCAAAGTTCCCTCCTTGTGCCAAGTGCCACAATTTCCTTTCACCTCAAAGCTTGTTACACCCAACTTGCCATCAGGCCCCTCAATTAAGCTTTGCACTTTGGAAACTTAATATATTTCATTAAATAAATAAAATCAACACATAGGACCATTAAAAATAATTAAATAATATTCTTGGGACTCCTAAGGTTGAGGCGCCTTAATCCCAACAATTAGAAAGCATTCATTTCTTTAAGCTTATAAAAAATCTAGAGATTCAGTAATAACTA
The DNA here is from genome assembly GCF_030272615.1 of Cryptomeria japonica. Lineage (NCBI taxonomy): Eukaryota > Viridiplantae > Streptophyta > Pinopsida > Cupressales > Cupressaceae > Cryptomeria > Cryptomeria japonica. The sequence goes on along the minus strand of NC_081415.1, from coordinate 99,895,891 downwards.
ATACAATCATGATTTTCTTTTCTTTAGTGTGATATGGCCGACCTAATTTTAAACATGCTTTGGGACTCCCTTATTAAAGGAACTGATTATATAAATGTGCTCAACCATTCTATACCTTCTAGAAATCATATTGCCTAATTAGAAATCAAAATTCTACTGATTTTAAACATGCTCTAGGCTTCCCTTATTAAAGGAACTGATTATATAAATGTTCTCAACCATTCTATACCTTCTAGAAATCATATTGTCCAATTAGAAATCAAAATTCTCCATCATACTATGAGAAGTTGGCCCCTGCTAGAACCAAAAGCAAAAAGTTATACAATATAAATTAGCACTTGCAAGATAATAACTAATATTTAAAGATGACCAAGACCACAAGACATCAGAGGAAAGGGAAACAACTATAAAGAGCAAACAAATGGTAAGAGAAGATATTTTTATGTTATCTTGATTAAATTCATTTTTAGAGACAATAATTAGCATGCTTATAAATTAAATATCGCAATGATTTACAATTAACATGTCATAGGTTTGTGTAAATAGATATTACTAATTCAAACTGGAAAAGATGTGTTAACATAATCTTTAATCTTGAGAAAACCATTTTGCTTTTCTTCTTTAATGGAGAGAAAATTATCCTTTTTTCTATGAGAATCTCCAAGAGTTGATATGCACTATAGAGAGTTGTGTGATGAGAGAGGTATTTATACAAGAGGTGAGCTAACAAAAGATTTAGCTCCTCCAATGTAGCTTTTGTTTGTGTGGATTTGAATAAAATAAAATAGGTTAGCTCATATATTTCCATTATAAGGTGGGCCTGTTGAAATGTGGCGACTGATCAGCAAAGTACTGTACACTCAGCATGTTATAAGCGGCTGGGATGCTTAAGGCATTGTAAGGTTGATGTACTATTTTTGTTGGATAATAAGAAAGATTGGACGACTATGTATGGTGGATGTAACCCATTTTGGGTGAACCACGTTAAATCTCTGTGTTATTCGTGTCCTATTTTATTTCTTTATCTTTTGTATTTAAATCTGCATATAATTGTTAGTTCATATTTGCTTCGGATCTGCTTGAAACCCTAACAATTGGTATCAGAGTGAGGTTTTTCTGTAAATTGGTAGGACTTTCAGATTTGAGGGGGAGCAATGGAAGATTCCAAATTTAAGGTCAAAAACTTTAACGGCCAGAATTATCAGTTATGGAAAATGCAGATAGATTACCTGTATCAAAAGGATTTGTGGCGGTCATTGGAAGGAAAGGCAAAGAAATCGACCACAATGTTAGATGAAGAGTGGGACATTTTAGATAGAAAGACACTGGGATCCATTCGATTGTGCCTTGCACCGTCTATAGCATTCAATATAATAGAAGCAAAAATGACTATAGATTTGATGGTGACATTGGCTAAGTTGTATGAGAAACCCTCGGCTTCGAATAAGGTATTTCTTATGAAGCTTCTGTTTAATTTGAAAATGAGTTAGGGAAGACTTGTAGTGGAGCACTTAAATGAATTTAATACAATTACCAGTCAATTGCCTTCCGTAAAAATTACTTTTGCAGAAGAGGTTAGGGCTCTCTTGATTTTATGTTCTTTGCTAGAAAGCTGGAATAGCTTGGTTATGGCTGTAAGTAACTCTGTCTTTGGTAAAAATACTTTGGTATTTGATGATATTGTTGGTGTTATCCTAAGTGAGGAAATGCGAAGGAAAAGCACAGGTGAGACTCCAACATCATCGGGTAGTGTTTTGAATGTGGAGAATAGAGGAAGATCAAAGGAAAGAGGAAAAGGTCCTGGGAATGAGAAGTCATGAGGGAAGTCAAAGAAAGGACGCTCTCAATCTAGAGGAAAGAAAGATTGCTGGTACTATGAAAAACCTGGTCATCTAAATAAAGACTGTTGGTCTTGGAAAAACAAAGAAGGAGACAAAAATGAAAATGACAGTAAGGAAGCTAATATTGCAAGTAATACTTTACAAGATGCTTTAATCTTATGTTTGGATAATGTTAATGATTCCTGGGTAATAGATTCTGGGGCTTCATTTCATGCTACACCCCATAGAAAATATTTTCTAGATTATGTTCAAGGTGATTTTGGATAGGTATATTTGGGTGATGATGAGCCTTGTCAAATTGTTGGAAAAGGAAAGATAAAGATCAAGTTGCAGAATGGAAATGACTGGTTTCTGCAGGAGGTAAGACATGTTCCTAATTTAAGAAGAAATTTAATTTCTGCAGGGCAACTAGGTAGTGAAGGTTGCATAGTTACCCTCTCAGACAGTATGTGGAAGGTCGCTAAAGGTGAGAAGGTAGGCACATTATATCAGTGTACAGGTAACACTTACTCTACCCTAGCTACTACAGATAAAGTTACTGCAGGGACAACAACAATAAATGTTGCAGGAACAGATTCAATAATGTGGCACCATAGGCTTGGGCACATGAGTGAGAAAGGGATGAAAACCCTTCACTCCAAAAATATATTGCCAGGACTAAAGAAGATTGATTTAGAGTTCTATGAAAACTGTGTTTATGGTAAACAGAAAAGAGTCAGATTTCTCAAGGTTGGGAAAGAGAAGAAGAGTGAGAAGTTAGAGCTTGTACACTCAAATGTATGGGGACTGGCTCAGGTATCATCTCTTGGTGGCTCTTGTTATTATTTTATTTTTATTGATGACTCAACCAGAAAAACATGGGTATATTTCCTAAAACAAAAATCAGATGTTTTGAAACTTTTAAGAAATGGAAAGCTTTGGTTGAGAATTTGACAGGAAAAAAGTTGAAGTGTCTCAGATCGGATAATGGAGGTGAGTATTGTAGAAAAGCATTTGAAGATTACTGCTCCTTAAATGGGATTCAAAAGCAGAAGACAGTTCCAGGAACTCCACAGGAAAATGGTGTGTCAGAGAGAATGAATAGGAATATCATGGAACGCGTGAGGAGCATGAGATTGCATGCTGGATTGCCCTTACATTTTTGGGCAGATGCTGTACATACTAATGTCTATTTGATAAATAGAGGACCTTCAAACCCTTTGGATGGTGGTATTCCAGAGGAGGCATGGACTGGTAAAAAGGTAAATTATTCTTTTCTAAAAACTTTTGGTTGCGAAGCTTTTGTCCACATTGATAAAGAAAACAGAACCAAGCTTGATGCTAAATCTCAGAAATGTACCTTCATTGGATATGAGATAGATGAATATGGCTATTGGTTATGGGATTTTGAAAATAAGAAAATAATTAGAAGTAGAGATGTTATATTCAATGAGAAGGTTATGTATAAAGAACAGATGCAGTAAAAGAAGCATGAACAAGACAAACAAGAATATGTGGTGTTGGATGAGATTCCTGAAAATGAAATGCCACAGGTACCTTATGCTCAGCAACAACAGATTGTCCCACAAACTCCTGCAAGTGTTAGAAATTCTATGAGGACAAGTAGACCCCTTGAAAGATTTTCTCCTTCTTTGTATTCTATTTTATTAACGGATTTTGGTGAACCAGAAGAATATGAAGAAGTAATGCAGGTAGATGCCAAACAACAGTGGGAGCTAGGCATGAAAGAGGAGGTGGAATCCTTGATGAAAAATAAGACTTGGGACTTAGTCCCTTTACCTGTAGAAAAAAGTGCCTTGCCTAACAAATGGGTTTATCGGTTGAAGGAGGAGGAAGGAGGTCAGAAAAGATATAAGGCCAAACTTGTGGTAAAAGGTTTTGCACAGAAAAAGGGTATAGATTATGATGAAATATTTTCTCCAGTTGTAAAAATGACTTCAATTAGAACTGTACTTAGTCTTGTGGCTGCAGATGATTTACATCTTGAACAATTAGATGTCAAAACAGCTTTTCTCCATGGAGATTTGGAGGATGAAATTTACATGTTGCAACCACAAGGATATGAGGTCAAAGGTAAGGAGAACTTGGTGTGCAGGTTGAAGAAAAGTTTGTATGGCCTAAAGCAAGCACCCCGACAATGGTATTTAAAATTTGATAGTTTCATGGCTGAACACGGTTATCATAGATGTCATTCTGATCATTGTGTATATTTTAAGAGATTTGATAATGGCAGTTATATTATCTTGTTGCTTTATGTTGATGACATGCTTGTTGCTGGGTCTAACATGCAACATATAAATGATCTTAAACAGAAATTAGCCAGGTCATTTGCTATGAAGGATTTGGGTGCAACTAAGAAAATTCTCGGTATGAGGATTACACGGGACAGGAAAAATGGAACCTTGAATTTGTCCCAAAGTGAGTATATAAAGAAGGTGTTGAAAAGATTTAACATGCAGGATGCAAAAGCAGTTAGTACACCTTTGGCTAGTCATTTCAAATTGACTAGGGAGATCTGCCCAAAGGCACAGGAAGAGGTTAATAAAATGTCTAACATCCCATATTCATCAGTTGTTGGCAGTCTGATGTATGCAATGGTATGCACAAGGCCAGATATTGCACATGCAGTGGGAGTTGTGAGCAAGTTTATGAGTAATCCGGGTATGGAACATTGGAATGCTGTGAAATGGATTCTTCAGTATTTGAAAGGAACTACTACGAAGGCATTATGTTTCAAAGGATCTAATGCTGCTTTGAGTGGATTTGTTGACTCTGATCTAGTAGGTGATATTGATTCATGGAGGAGTACTACAAGGTATGTTTTTACTATAGGGGGAACTGCAGTCAGTTGGATTTCTAGGCTGTAAAAGGTTGTTGCACTTTCAACCACTTAAGCCGAGTATGTTGCTGCTACACAAGCCAGCAAGGAGATGATTTGGTTGCAATGTTTTCTAAAGGAATTGGGTCAGACAGAAGAGGATAGCCCATTGTATACTGATAGCTAGAGTGCCATTCATCTTGCGAAGAACTCTGCTTTTCATTCAAGGACAAAGCACATTCAGCTCAGGTACCACTTCATCTAGACTGTTTTGGAGGAGGGTCAGTTACGGCTTGAGAGATTCACACAAGTGAGAATCCTGCCGATATGTTCACGAAGGCAGTTCCATAGGAAAAGTTGATTTCTTCATTAGTTTCTATTGGTCTTCTTGATTGATAATTGTGGGATTTACACCAGTCGATTCCTAGTGTTTTATCGAGCAGATGTTGCATGTATAGTGGTGTCATGTAATATCAGTCTCCAAGTGGGAGATTGTTCGGTGTGGAGCCTGATTAGTCTCCAAGTGGGAGATTGTTGAAATGTGGCGACTGATCAGCAAAGTACTGTACACTCAGCACGTATCCTTTCCAGGGTCTGGGGTCAGGCAGGGCCCCGGGCATGGGTTTGGGGGCGGTAGCCCCTAAGAAGGCCGACTTTGTTTATTGCCCTAAAAAATCATGTTATAAGTGGCTAGGATGCTTAAGGCATTATAAGGTTGATGTACTATTTTTTCTAGATAATAAGAAAGATTGGACAACTGTGTATGGTGGACGTAACCCATTCTGGGTGAACCACATTAAATCTCTATGTTATTCGTGTCCTGTTTTATTTCTTTATCTTTTGTATTTAAATCTGCATATAATTGTTAGTTCATATTTGCTTCGGATCTGCTTGAAACCCTAATAGGGCCAATGTCTTTTTAGAAGATAGTTATTATGGGAGAAGTATTTGTAGAATAGAGAAGCTAACAAAAGAATTGGGTTGTTTAGTTTTATTTTTGTTTGTGTGGATAATAACAAAAGCAATACTTTTTCTATTATAAGAATTCAATTTTTTTTCTACCAAATTTAAGAATTGGGCCTATTAATTTGGTTTTTTATTTTTGTGGTTGTTAACAAAAGAAAACAAATTAGTCTATACATTTTTATAACTTTTCTTGTATGGCAGTGGTCATGTCTCCAAAGAGTTCAATATATTTCCATCTTATTCTATAAATTGTTATAAATGTTTAATTGAAATGATGAAACTTGTGTTATTGATGCACTACAAGTGGGTCTTGGGTTTGGGTTCAATTTGGCTAAGGTTAGGGTCCAAATTTTGTCCACACATGGGACCACTTAAGGTCCCACATTTTATTTTGGGTCTATCCTAGGCAATCTTGGGGGAAACTTGGCGAGTGCCTACATCTAGCTAGCAAATTATCATTTTTATTTATTTTTTACATTTTTTGATATTTTTTAACAAAAAAATGTAATTCACCTTTTAATTTTGAGTTTAGAACCTAGGTTGATGAGATCCATTTTGCCTCTAACACAACTTCGTTGACAAGATTTGTAAAGGTTTTTGAGAAACTTTGTAATATGGTCATTAGCCAAAATTGCTCCATATGAAGGCAATCTAGCACTTCAAGGTTAACTAATTTTAGAAAATGACCCTAGATAACATTTGGTGGGATAGTGTTGAGTATCTCCTCAATTTCAATAAGCTCATACTGAGCATGATGTATTATGCTGACATGTGTAGGCCTTGTTTGGGTGAGATATATAATGCCATTGACTTAATGATTGAGAAGATGAAAGCTACTATAAATGCAAAAGAGTGAGGTCCTAAAGAATTATTTTTCAAACAAGCACACAAAATCATTGAAGAGATATAGAAATAAATGACCACTCCTTTACATTTCCATGCTAAGCATTGAGTCCCAAATATTACAGGGATGAGTTCCTTTCTATGTCAACACTTGGGTTTCCCCATATAGAGATGTTGAAGTCATTCAAGGGTACATGACAACACTTTAGTGACTATTTATTATTCTAACAAGAAAGATACAATGGGGGTTGAGTCTATGGATTTTGCATGATCCAATGACTTCAATATTGATGCTATTCAAGACAAGTATAAGGTTGATGTTCATAGTTGGTGGTATTTCCATGACCAATCATTCACACCCCTCCAACCTCTTGCAATCAAAATTTTATCTCAAATAAAGTTTTTTCAAATATATATATATATATATATATTAGATATAATTGAAATTTTTTTAATTTTCTAACTTTAAAATCTCTAATTTTGTCTTAAGAGGTTTTTGTTTCATCTACATATAAGAGGAATTGGAGCACATACTCCTTCATTCACTCAATAGAGTGCAATTGAATACACTAAAAAACCATACAGGACTTGGCATATGTTCATTCAAACTTGTGGCTCTTTACAAACAAAGAAAGAGGCTACAAGAAAGTAGACATACAAAAATGTTGGTGATGATGATATTCTTGAAGAGTTGTATGGTGATTTTTTATCAATGATGGTTAATTGTTGACACATACTCTTTCATTTGAGAGGAATCAAAGCACATGCTCCTTCATTCAATAATACACTAAGAAAGTTCATAGAGGACTTGGCATATGTGCATTCAAACTTGTGGCTCTTTACACACAAACAAAGTGGTTGCAAAATAGGGGACACACAAAAGCTCAGGTGATGACGATATTGTTGAAGAGTTGTATGATGACTTTTGATCAATTATTGTTGATTGTTGACACTTAATATATTTTTTATTTTTGTATAGATGAACCCAACCCCGTTTTTTGGTTGAACTTGCAAACCAAACCCTTGAACTTAAACTCAAAATAATACTAGGTTTGGTAACTTAGGATGAAACAATTGAATTTATTAATTTTTATTTTTTTTAATATTAATTGTAATTTAAGGAAAAATAGTTATTAATATTTGGTATAGTAGATAAATTATATAAATAAATTTATTTAGGAATGAATACAAAGAAAATTATACATCATTATTTTCTTTATATGTAATGATTTAATGATTTTTTATGTTGTATATAAATTTAATATTTACAAAGATAAATGAATTATTTAATTTGGTTATTACTAAAGTAATAAAAATTGCTATGATTTCTTTATATTATTCACTAATTTATGCTTTGGTTGTTTAAAATATTTTCTCATCATTTTACATGGATGTATAATCTATATGATATTTTGTTTAAAAACATAAACCAAGGGTTTGAATTCATGTGGTGAACACTACTCCTTGGTGCTAATCCATTCTATAGAACATTTTTAACAATCTCTAATTGAGAATTGAACTCAGATGATGAATAATACTGAACTCCTTGGTGTTAATCCATTCTACAAATCATTTTTCACAATCTCTTTCCATTCAAACCAAGGATTGAATTCATGTAGTGAATAATACTTCTCCTTGGTGTTAATCCATTCTACAAATCATTTTTCACAATCTCTTTCCATTCAAACCAAGGATTGAATTCATGTAGTGAATAATACTTCTCCTTGGTGTTAATCCATTCTACAAATCATTTTCACAATCTCTTCCCATTCCTTCAAGAAGTACCTCACTTTAATTGGTGTTTTAACCTCTTTAACCTAATTTGATTTGTGATTGAGAATAAAGTAACCTTTCTTATTTTAAGAGCTTTTTAAAAAATCTACAAAATAAAAATTTGGAGGTTAAGTTGCTTCATTCCTTTTTTAATTATAGTGGAATTGAAGCATATTTATTTTCTTTTTTTTTCTATAGCATGTATTTTATCATCCATCAAGTATGGGTTTCCACTAAAATTGCCATAATGTGCACAAAAAACGAAAAAGGAAGCATGCACATATGTCACACCAAGCTTCATCACTATAGGCCTCAATTTGAAACTTGACCAAAATTTACTTATCATCAACATTTGATGTCATTTTATAACTATAATACCTTGCATTAATCTAGATGTGTCACTCCACTCAACTAAAGTTTACCCATTCAACAATAACTTTGCAACATTTTCCTTCTAATATAAAGATAGTCTAGAAAAGTATTTTCTTTGAAAAATTTCATTATCTTTCATTGTTGGTTTTAATGAAACTCTTTTTTATCATTATAAACTTTCCATCTCTTCATCTTCCTTGTGTTTAACTAGTGCACTTGATTACCCTTTTGCTTGTGTAGTGTGAGAATTAATTTCAATCCTTGTATTTTCATCATCCTATGTTTATTTGGTTGATTTCACCCTTTTGAAAATCTATAGCTTCCCCTAGCTTTATTTAGTTGTTTCTTTGATAAAATTTCATCAACCTTCAAATAAAATGATGAGCATCTTCTATAATGTGTAATCTCACAATACACATTTCATCTTGAACTTTTATTCTCAACCCACTAATTTATGTTTCCACTTTGTCTTGGTCTACTCTAAAGTGACCTTGCTAATTATGGTTTTGCATTGTTTTTCATTATATTTTCTTACATCCAAGTCTTTGTAGCTCCAATTTTGTAGCATCAACAATTCTAGCATATAATCAAATGTATTCCTATAGGTAATCAAACCAACCATGTTGTTGAGGCCATTGCTGCTTATCATGGGTTGGTTCTTGCTAAGGATTCCAATTGCACTAAAGTTTGGGTTGAAGGTGATTCTTTGAACATTATTAATTTCTTGAATAATATTTTCCCTCCCTCTTGGTCTATACACAATGTCATCAAAGCTCCGAAGGAAATTAGTGAAACTTTTGAAATGTGTATTTTCCCACATGTATATAGAGAAGCCAACATGTGTGTTGATTGGGCTGCCAACCTGGCTTGCCGCTCTGATAAAATCATTGCCCTTTATGGTGAGAGTAATCTCAAGTGTTAGGTGAAATCTTTGATTGAATTGGACTATATCCAGATGAAGCAGCATGTCTTTGCTAATCACAATTTCTAATGCCTTTTCCTCATTTTTCTATGATTGTTCACTACGGCGGTGAGGCTTGTTTTATTATTAGTCATATCATATTTACTTTGCACAAATTCTGGGTGGTTGTTCATAACAACAATTAAATTGTTAGGTTTCTTCATAGAGATCACAGAGAAAAGAACAGAGCTAAGATAAGGAAGAATTGTGAAATTAAGGGTAATATGGGAGGTAATAAAAAGAGGTTTGAACTGGCTTCTTGCTCAGACTGGAAGAAAAACAATAAAGTCTGGGAGATTCTTCAAGAGGGAGGCTTGAGTGTTTTTATGGAAAGGCTCTATGGCAAAGACCCTACTGTCACTAAGCATTTTATAAAAAACTGGAAGAATGGTAAGGTTCTTGTTGGTACCCAGATGAAGAAGGTAGACGAAGATGTCATTGCTGAAGCTACGGGTATGGTTAAAGAAGGTATTAAATTTTATAGAGATCAAAGTGTGTCTGACAAGGCTGCGGATAGGTTTTCTGTCACTGATGGAGAAAAAAGGAAATTGGTGAAGGTGGATATTCCCTACCATTCCCCTAAGTGTATTTGCAGGTCGTGGAGTTTTGTGTTGTTTGACACCATTAGCTACATTACTTTGGATAGGAAATTCGCAAGGGCCTATGGGCATCATTTTATGTTGCTTAATCACTTTCATCATGGTGACAAGGTCAGTCTGCCTTACTATCTTTCTTGCTCTATGGATCATACTATTAGAGAAGTGCAGAAAGACTCTCAAAGAGACTATGCCCTCCACCACGGGTTAATGGTTTTAGTTTATAAGCTGTTGAAGGGGAAAACTATTGAGAAACCCATTAGTAAAGGCAAAAAAATTAGGGATGATGATACTGAAAGTGAGAATAGTGGATTCAATCTCTACTCTGAAACTGAAGGCGAGTCTGAGGATTTCAACAACAAGGAGAAGACCAAGGGAAAGAGCAAGGGGGCTGCTATGGATTCTGACCTTTCAGACTTTGAGGATGAGTCTTTTGATGATAAATTCATAAAAAGAAGGAAGAGAAAAGGTATGGGTAAACAAACCCAAAGGACCAAGAAGACCTGTAAGGGGATAAACAAGGTGAAAAGGAAGTTTTTTATTTCTTCTGATGAGGATATTGAGGTTGAAAAAATTGATAATAAGAAGGGTAAGGAGGAAGATGAAATGTTGGATGGTGATCATGGGGAGAACCTGAGCACACAAAGAATGTAGAATGAGGGTCAGGAGAACAACATGGGAAATCAAAATGACTGTCATTGTGACATTGGTAATGATAGCATCAAGGGTTTTTGTGAGGTCATTAGCAAAATAGCGAAAGAGATTAGTGACTTGAAGACTGGCCTCAATGTGATCAACAAGGCTACTATGGGTGAGAAGCCTCTCTCTAAAAACATAAAAGAATTAATGGTTGCTATTAACAAGGTTGAAGCAATTGAGGCTATGGTTAGTAAAATTTTGGAAATGGAAAATAAGGTGAAGGAGCTGGAAGGGAACAAGTATGTTAAGGGTCTGGATACTAACCTGAACAATCTGGTCAAGAAAGTGGATAGGATGGAGCTTACTTTGAACAGGATTGCCGAGCAAAACTTCTAGATTCTTAAGGCCATTATTGACCATGTTAACATCCTGATTAACAAATTTGAATAGATTAAACACAAGAAGGATGATAAGGATCAGATGGAGAAGAAGGGTCACAAAAAAAGAACAAGGGCCAACACTCAGAAACAGGCTGATATCAAGGAAAAAGAGCTGGAAGAAATGAAAATTTTTGTGAATATGAAGCAGATGGTGGTTCATGCCGAAGAGCTTATGAGAAACATTTAGCTTTCCTTGTGCTGTCTTTGTGCTTTCCTTTGGCTATCTAGTGTTGCTTCCTTTGTCTTGTGTTCCCTTTTTGTTTTGACTGGGAACTGTTCTATGTGTGGGTGATCAAGCATTGTTGTTTTATGCCTCTTTTATGCTTTATCTTTCTCCTAGTTTGAAACAAGGTTTCGGGTTCCTTTCAAAAACCTATTTTTAATTAATCAAAACAATTCCCTTCAACCTAAAAACTATTTGATTCTAATTGATGGTGCTTTTAACATTTTTTTACCCATTCTATTTATTTTAGTTTGAGTTTCCTTCCAAGATAAGGTTGGAAACACTTAGAAGACCTTTATGAACTATAGCTCTCCAATTTCATGATAAAACTTTGACAGACACCTAAAAGGTTACAAAAGGATGTTGAGATATATGTTCAATACTATCAACCTTGAGGTAGAATCCAACAAGCACAATAACTTTCTTGATTTGTGGTCCAAATCTCTAAAGATGATTTGAATCCTTTGTACTATGTATCTTTCTAAAAGGGTCCATAACAAACATTTTGTGTAAGTAGGAAGTAGATGAAAGGTTGCTATTTTTTAATAAAGTGAAATATTATATAGAAATTTTTGTAATAGACCCCTATAATAAAATGAAAATAGTGTATTATGATACTTAAACTATTTTATGGCTAATATATTTACAAATTCCTTGCCTCTCATAAAATGTATATGGCATACAAATCAAAATCCATGTGATTAATATTAGGGGAGGATCTAATAGTTGAATATTTTTTAATAGTTGTGATAGTAATTGCTGATTTAATGTTCAAAAGTTTTAATGATGTAGCGTCGTAAATTGTACGCACTTGCTAGGGTGGTACAATTTCACTCCTAGTTTAGCACCCACCTTGGTGCATTTTACATTTTGCATTGCATTTCTCCTTTAGCACTTAATTAATCAAATTAATTAGGTCTAAGGTCCTATTTCATCGTCCTTTGCATCATAAAGTTGGGCCCTTTCGTTAAAGCGTGCCCTTTTCATTTTATTCCTCCAATACATCACTCAATCAAAAACCCTAATTAAGTCCTATTTTGAACTTGGGGGCTTGGTTTCAGGGGTCAAAACATCTCGAAATCACCTGTAACTTTGGGATTCTCTCTAAAATCATCATATCCGACAGCCCTGAAAATTTGGTGAAAAGTTGTCGGGACCGTGGCACCCGGAGTGCACATGGTCCCAGACATTTTTCCCAAAATTTTAGGAGCACAATCCAATCATAAAATAAAGCTTAACCCCATGAAATTGGTGGGAAATTCAATCTCTAGGTCGGCCAAAAGACGAAATTATGACCTAGGGTTTCATACATAAGAGCTCTCTTTCTTCATTTGAAGGGATCCGATTTTTGTTTTCAGGAACCTCATATGCAGTGAAAGAGTAGATCTTTGAAGACTTCAACAACATTCAACATCCCTCTATCAAGCATTTATCAATTTCATTCATCCTTTTAGGGCTTGGAAGACATTGAAGAACAATAGGAGATTACCGACTGAAGATTGTCTTGTACTCCTCCCTTGGGGGTTGGGTATGATTTCATGTTGTTTTCATGTCTTTGCATAAGCTTCAATATATCCTTTATTCATGCTTTAGATCACTTTGCATCTTGATTTAGAGCATTTACATTGTCATTTACAAGCAATTAGGGTTTACTTTCTAGGTTGCTCTAGTTTGCTTACTTGCATTTTAGGACCTTGCACACACACTAGGTCTGCACACAGAATACATTTTACAATACAACTTGGCTATTCGTGGAGGTGGAAATCACCGAAGCGGGAGTTTGACTAAGGCAAAACCCTATATAGCCGCCCATACCCTTTTCAGATATAAGTGCAGGTTTCGGGACTCGGATGATGCCGCAGGTGACAGATCCGCGAAAAGCAGGTCGAGACAACACTCCACACCAAATTGCAAAGTAAAAGACCTGGACAGGGGCATGGGGTGCCCTGGTCCTACTAGGACAGGGGTGCTAGGCGCCCTGGTCCCTGGGATAGAGGCGCTGGGTGCCCTTGTCCTCCTGACAGACAACATTTCTGATAGTTTCTAGAGTGTAAGACAACAGTTTCAGGAGCAGTTTCCGGCACTGTATCAGGATAGTTGCGCCCGCGCCCCCGTCCCGAACATTTTCAATCAGATTTTGACTCCGGGTATGCATCTGCATTCTTATTTCATCCTTGTATTTACAACTATTCGTTGTTTAATCTCAATTCTGCAATCTTGTTATTCGTTTGTACATGCATTTTACGATTAGGACTTGAATTTGCATCATTTTATCTTTCAATTTCAACAAAGGAATAGAAATCCTAATAGGTAGCCCGTGGCTCTCTCTTTCACAAAAAGAAGTAGCCAATTGTGTGATACCTCTAGGCTCTTTCGTATTCCGTAATGTGTGTCAAAAGGTAGGATTAGGGCATGTTAACCTAGTCTCGCTTTTTCCCCTACACAAATGATATAGGGATAAGTGCACCAATATGGTGAACAGAAAGGGGGTATAAGTGGCCATTTTTTCTTCTTTTGAAAAATAGGTAAACCTGAACTTCAAAGAGATATTTGAAGGTCATGCACTAAACACTAGGAGTTGAGAAAAGAATAAGAATTGTAGTGCTCTGAATCTAGTTTCTAAACTACTAAAGTTTTTCAAAATTGGATAAGATTAAGAGGGTCAAACCTCTCGTGCACGAAAAAATATTCCTAATTTTGTCAGAAAAACATAACATAGTTGTTTTCATGCGCTACACAAAATATATAGTTAGATTTAGTATTTTGCAAAATACTTTGGTAGGATGATAGGTAAGAGTGAGATGTAGAAGTTGTGTATTTTTTTGTAATTTTTTGTTAAGAATTTTTTTTTTTTAAAGTGATCGGATCCTGAAAAATTTGGTACTTGTTCATGCGCTAGGCATAACTTGCATCAAAATAATTGAAAATGCAAACTTATTTTTTTTAAAGTGTATAGAATCTAGTTTAGAACAATAATATGTAATTTATTTTGAATTTTTTCAAGTATGTCAAAAGTTATTAAAAAAATGGTAGACATATGTCTGTGAGGATTGTCAAGACACTGGTAAAGAAATTTAAAGTTTACTATGCTAATGTTGTCCAAAAATAGAAAAATATATATCGTCAAAAAATTGAGAAGAGGTGTGAGACTATGGTGGTAATTTTAGAGATACCCACTTAATCATTTGTAAACTTGATGATGACAAAATCGAGAGATCATGTTGGGAGATGAAAAAAAATGTACAGGGACAAAAATGGGGGGAAAATGGGCTTGCAAGCCTTAGGGTCATTTTCCAACCCTCTTACCAAGCCAAAATCCGCATGGGATTTGAAAAACAAAAGGTACTATTCATAGTTCTACATAACCCGCACGGGTTTTGAAAAACAAAATGTACTATTCACAGTTCTACATAACCCGTACAGATTATGTAGAACTAAAACCACTATTTTGTGTTTCACAAAACCCGTACGGGTTATGAAGACATAATAATATATGCTTGTAGACTTAGCATTTACTACACATATGTATAGACATACATATATAATATGTGTTTATGTATATATATATATATATATGTTTGTATACATGCATGTCTCTCTTATTTTCCTCTCTCTCGTCTTCCTTCCGCCATCACCATCTTTGTCTATTCTAAGCTCTAATTATCCTCCTTGAGTTCTATCTCATCTCTCTCCCCCTCACACTTCTCTCTCTTCAGAGTCTCTCACCCCTCACCTTCTCCCCCTTCTCTCTCTTTCTCTACCCCTCCCTCTCTCTCCCCCTCTCCCCCTCTCATTATCTTATCCTACTCTCTCTCTCTCTCTCTCTCTCTCTCTCTCTCTCTCTCTCTCTCTCTCTCTCTCTCTCTCTCTCTCTCTCCCCCCCCTCTCCTTTGCCCAACCTCCCTCCCCCTCACCTTATGATACTCTCTCTCTCTCTCTCTCTCTCTCTCTCCCTCTCTTTATCCTATTCTCCCCATCTCTGCCCTCCCTCTCTCTCTCCAAATACCCTCTCTCTCTCTCCCCCTCTCCTTATCCTATTCTCTCTCTCTCTCTCTCTCTCTCTCTCTCTCTCTCTCTCTCTCTCTCTCTCTCTCTCTCTCTCTCTCTCCCTCTCCCTCTCTTTATCCTATTCTCCCCATCTCTGCCCTCCCTCTCCCTCTCTCCAAATACCCTCTCTCTCCCCCTCTCTCTCTCCCTCCCCCTCTCCTTATCCTATTCTCTCCCTCTCTTCCTCTCTCTCTCTCTCTCACCTCCTTTTTCTAATCGACCTCTCTCTCTCTCTCTCTCTCTCTCTCTCTCTCTCTCTCTCTCTCTCTCTCTCTCTCTCTCTCTCCCCCTCCTTTTCCCAATCTCCCTCCCTCTCTCTCTCTCTCTCTCTCTCTCTCTCTCCTTTTCCCAATCTCCCTCTCCCTCTCCCTCTCCCCCTCTCCTTTTCCCAATCTCCCTCTCTCTCCCTCTCCCTCTCCCCCTCCCCTTTTCCTAATCTCCCTCTCCATCCCCCTCTCCTTATCTATCTCTCTCTCTCTTGTCTCTCTCTCTCTCTCCATCTCTATCTCTACCCTCCCTCTCCCTCTCTCCCAATCCCCTCTCTCTCCCTCTCCCTCTCCCTCCATCCCCCTCTCCTTATCCTACTCTCTCTCTCTCTCTCTCTCTCCCCTATTCTCCCCATCTTTTCCCTCCCTCTCCTAATCCCCTCTCTCTCTCTCTCCCTCTCTTCCGATCTCCTATTCTCTCTCTTACCCCCTCTCCCCTACTCTCTCTCTCTCTCTCTCTACTTCCTAGTTCTACATAACTCGTACGGGTTATGCAGAACTAAAGCCAAAACTTATAGTTCTGCATAACTTGCGGGTTTCTAAAAAATATAATGTTCCTCAAAACTAGTATGGGTTTTGACGTACTTTTGATTTTTTATTATTAAATATAATGTTCCTCAAAAGCCGTACGAGTTTTGAGGAAATTTTGATTTTTTATTATAAAATATAATGTTTCTCAAAACTCGTACGGTTTTGGAGGAAATTTTTTTTTTAAATTGGTTTTCACTAGCATTTTTGAATTTTCAGAACATGCACAGGTTATGAAAAATTTCTTTTTTTTTGCATGTGGCCACTTTTCTGTTCACCATCTTGGTGCACTTACCCATAACACTAATAAGTGTGACTTTAAAATTATTAGTATAGTTCTTGAGTAGGGGAGAGGACCTAGTAGTTGTGCACCCTAACTTTGTTCTTCTCAACATCTTACCTGGAAATTTCAAATCATTCTCAATTTTTTACAGCAGCTTACTTGGAATGTCCCCTGTTTATAACTAAGGTTTTAGGGCCACATCATCAAGTATGGTGCCACATTAGCATGCATTTTTTCAAGGTGTCCAAAACAACCCAAAAAGAAGCGAGACTAATAGGTGCACAAAAGGTGCCTCAATACTTGTGCAGCTGATTTGGCATCACATGATTGATTTCTTTTTACAACAAAGGGTATATTTCATTGAATTATTGGTACTCATTGTCAGCAATAACAACTTTTAAGTCACAACTATTGGTGCAATGTTGTACAAAAATTGGCCATTAAATCAACAAGTATGGGGGTATTAATTCAACAGCTTCTATCACAACAATTGGAATGCGCTCAACCATTGGGTCCTGTTCATATTATTTTCAGTTAAAGTCCACAGGCGAAATTTTGATCGGGATGCCTTTTTACTTCTTTAACTTTCCAATTGTGCTCAACATACGGGCTAAATGTCATCTCGACATTGCCCTGACAGCCCATGTTTTATGTTCGAAGTCTGAAGGAGCGCAAAGGTGACAAATGGATCGGTTCTGGTGACTCGACATTTCTTTTGGCCCCCACCCTATAGTTTGAGAAAGATGGAGACACATGGCATCTTTGCATTGTTGGTAGTATTTCGGTTGGGATGCCCTTGCGTAGAAGTTCCTCTAAGCTTTTGTGTGTCCTTCAAGGTTTGTTGTCTTGCAAGTCATCTCTCTACACAAACTTTTTTGTTCAAGCAGGTATGAAGATCATCACGGTTGAGTGGGTGTAACAATCTCAGAGGCCGTTTTGCTGGGTGTGTTCCTGCAAAATGCCATGGCATGGTTTTTCTATTTTAGAGGTGGTTGTGCTTGGATGGAGGATGTTTGAACTATTAGCAGAGTCATGGGCTCTATTTATGCTTTGTTTTTCCCTTTTCTAGGGGTTTGGAACTTTCAAAAAGAAACATTTAAGTTTTATTAGATAAAATTTTTGCCTTTTAGCTGTTACTATTTTCTAAAGAAGGTTAATCAAATTGTGCCTGTGGCCTTTGTGATGCCTCTTTTCAGTATGCTTTGATGGATTTCTGTGTTTTTCCCTTGTGATTTTGATAACTTTGGAAATATATATCTAAGATTCTGTCAATTAAACTATGTTTTGCACTTGTTATCTGGTAGATGCGTGATTGATATTTCTTTATGTTGTGAAGGAATTTTGATTGTATCTTAATTGTGGTTCTATTCGGATATGTAGATTTTTGAATGGGATTTAAAACCACATGTCTTTAGGTTTTATATGTTGTTATTGTTTTTACAAATTGCTCTAGCATATCGCCTAAGTAGTTTAGATCTTGTTGTTTTAAGTTTCTTTCTTCCCCTTTTCTCAAAACTATAAGGAAGAGTCAACTTCTTAAACCCGAAGGTTATTTAGTGATTCTCGCACAATTGGTCCCCCATCACTGAATTTCCCATAAGGCTATCTGCTTTCAAAGTAAAATTTAGAGTCAACGGTTCTTTTTCTGCCATGCCTGGTGGGACCATAGTTTAAATAAACCTTGATCCAGTTTATGAGTCACAGGCTCGTCACCAGGAGTCAAACAACCGTAAATCCCAGTTTACTCCTCCCCCCTTTGGTGAACGTTCATTTGGCTACATCTTCCTCTTCTCAGAGATTACATGTATTTCCTGTAGTCACCCTCACAGTGATGGCACACGTTCCCCCCAAAAATTTTGTGACCTGGAATAACAGGAGCCCCCTCATTCCGCCAACCCCACCTATAGTCTAGGGGCCAATCCCTGCGGCCGCATTGAAAGTCGTACCCAAGTTTACTGGGGAATGTCATAAGACACTTGGGGAGAATTTACAATATATAGCCAGTGTCTGCATGGTTCACGACATTACTGAGCAACATGTAGCCTTGAGATTGCTCATAGCCTCTTTCAAAGGAAGAACTCTAGATTGTTTCAGATCCTTGGGGCCCAGTACTATAGAAAATTGGGATTAGCTGGGCGACCATTTCTTTCAGAGATTCTTTGACAAGGTCGACAGACTGTCACTAATGCACTAGTTGATCACAATAAAGAGGGCCCCTCAGGAAGCATTGACGGAATTCAATTTGAGATTCCAGAGGACCTGACAAAGAATACTTCTATCTGCCCGCCCTCCTATGGATATTGTGTTTGTCTTTTACCTAAAGGCTTTCAAGTCTGACATATCGATGATGATCCAATCTCTAGGCGGCAACACCCTCACGCAAGCATTCAACATAGCAGTGCAAGTAGAAAATAATTTGATCGATGTCGGGAAGCTTTCCCTTCACCCCATCATGCCAATCTTTCTTGAGATATCTCACCAAATTCCTAAAGAGGTCGGCCCTAGTACATCTACCCCGCAATCTATGTATGTGTACCCCAACCCCCAACAAACATATATCCCTCCATAATTGTCCCTAGCTGCAGAGGTCAATGACATGAAAGACTTGCTGAGATCCTTCTCAAAAGAAATCATTAATCTAAAAAGAGCCCAAATCTCACCCGCTAGACCCCCTTTTCAGCAAAATTTCCAAGGAAACTGACCCCCATACTAGCATAATCAGCATGCAAACCACCGTGCTGATAAGTCTGCCCAGCCAAATGGCCAAATAGTCCCAGCCCCCAATCCTTTGCAGACCGTCTATCCCAACACAGAAAAATAGTTGGTAGTGGGTCAAAATAATTTGGCGAACGATACTAACCCTTGGTGTTTTCCCTGCAACAACGCTCACACACCAAGAAATTGTTCGAGAGGAAATCTACAACAAAAGATTGTAGAGAAATAAAGTCTAGGCATGATGCTTGATGAGTCTATTTATGCATCCTCTGGTATGGGTAATGCTTCTCTCATCGCCTAAATGCAAGGTATGTCAATGCAACAGGAAACAGAGATTGCCCGAGATCACCCATTATTCTCTTGGATGGAAGATGAAGATGTGGTGTTAACCAATGGTGCAACTACCTTAAAGGAGGGAGCCGCATTCATACAATTAGATTATAATCTCCACTCTAAAAGACATTTCACCAGGGAGAATATGAACACATTAGGGAGGAAACTCGCAGATAAATCTCTTGAGCAACCTATAGTCGTCCCTACATACCCAAGGAAAGAGTTTGTCCCCTTTAAGCCAAGAGAGCCAAAAGCATTAGTGCCCACAATACTAGATGTGGTGGAGCAGCTGAAGAAGGCTCTAGTCAATATATCTCTGTGGAATCTCCTTAGCATCCCAGAGAAAAAAAATCAGCTGAAGGAGGCCTTGTCCGACACCGATGGAAGTGCAAGCGGAATTTCTGCCAAAGCTCCAAAGTACAACAAAAGAGAGCCCCAACCCTCTACAAACAAATCGTGCTCTCCAACTGTGTTAACCAACGAGACCATGTCTCCCAAGGCTCAGATGGAAGGTAAGACCAAACCCAACCCATTCTATCTAATCCTTATATTCGGGGATAATCTCTTGCATAATTCTATCATAGATTCCAGAGCTAGCACTATTGTCATGCCCAAACAGATCGCTGAGGTTTTGAATATCAAGTACAAACCTTTAAATAGAGGAGTCATGCAATTAGACGAGAATAAAGTCTAGACCATAGGTCTTATCAAAAGCCTCCCGCTGACATTATTCGCGTGCCCTAGTATTACTGTGCCCCAAGAAGTAGTGGTCATCGATATCCCGCCTGTTTTCGGGCTCTGCCTTTCTCAGGATTTTACTGCCAAGATAGGAGGCTATTTGTCCTTAGATTGGTCCCACCTCATCCTCCGCACTCAACATAGGGCCAAACTCAAAATCCTTTCAGAGCCCCTTCATGCCAAGCACGTAGCAGACTAGACCATGATTAATTTTGAGCCCACTCATACTTCCATCTCGAATGAAGAAAGGAAAGTCGTAAAGCTCCTAGAAGACGAGGAACTAACCGGGGAGATCCCACCAAACCAAGAGGTTTTCTTAAATAAATTCATAGACTCTGATCCATTCTCCAACTACCATGCTACCGGCCTAGGCACCTATTGCATTTTTGACAAAAACCAGGTCATCCCAAACTTATCAAAGAGACATTTTCTAAGGAAGAATTTTCATCTACTCTCTCAACCTTGCACTTTGACGGTGCGATGCAAAGTAGGTTCTGGGGCTGGGATTTGCCTCTCTTCACCTTCGGGTTAGCAAATCTTGAAGTCCTTCAAGCTGCAATTTGTATGCTCAAATAATGAGGTAGAATACAAAGGACTGATCCAAGGTCTGAGCTTGGCAAAGAAGATGGGTATCAAGAAACAAAGAGTTTTGGGTGACTCAGAGCTAGTAGTACACCAGGTTCAAGGAATTTCCAGCACTAAACATGTCTTCATGAGATCTTACCATGCTAGAATGTGGGATTTAATTGAAAGCTTCGACGCTTTCAACATCTAGAGTATCCCCCAAAAGATAAATGTTGTTGCCGATCAGATGGTTGCACTCGGATCACAATTCAACCCTACTGCGGACTTGCTCACCAATTCCCAAGCAGTTTGTGTGGTTTTCTGACTAGCTATCCCTGATAACGATACCCAATGGAAAGTTTTCAAGAGTGATGAGAAGATTGCACTGTTCATTCAAAACTCAAGGGAGTTTGAAGATCAGCTGCAACCTAAAGTGAAGGAGGCTTACGTAGGCCAAATCCTCCAGCTAAAATCCAATAAACTTCCTAATGGTTTGATAACCTTGGAGAATTTTATCGGCCATGATGATGCCAGAAAAGATAGGTGGAAGCTTACAACTGATAAAGGAGATTATACCAAAATGTCGGTAGGAGATGGGAGAATACTTAAAGTAGGAAAAGATGTTTCTCCAGAAGATAGGAGACACTTGACCTGATATTGTGATGAATACATGGGCCTCATGGCATGGTCTTATGAAGATTTGAAAGGTTATGACCCCAGTGTCATTAAACATACTATCAAACTCACTGATGGAGCTAGGCCAGTCCAACATAAGCAAAGTCCAGTCAACATGAAGATTGAGTCCCTCTTGGCTTAAGAGTTGAGGAAGCTGACCGAGTCTCAGATTATCTACCCCATTAAACACAACACATGGGTGTCCAATTTTGTGCCCGTAAGAAAAAAGAACGAAGACATCTGACTCTGTGTAGATTTCAGAGATCTAAATCAAGCATCTCCCAAATATCACTACCCCTTACCTTCAATGGAGCAGTTGGTGAGCATAGTGGTGGGATCATAAATGTTCTCGATGCTTGATGGTTTGTTGGGATATAATCAAGTCCTGGTGAAGCCGGAAGACCAACACAAGACAACTTTCACCACCAAGTGGGGAACATTCGCATACCAAAAGATGACTTTCGGGTTGTTAAATGTTGGAGATACTTTCCAAAGAGCTATGGATTTGGCCTTTAGAGAGCTCATTAATAAAATTATTTTGATATACCTAATAGTGTTTTCTAAACACTGAGAAGATCATTTTGATAATCTTGAACTAGTTTTCCAAAAGTGCCTCAATTTTGGGATTTCCTTAAACCCAAAGAAATGTATCTTTGGCATCCCCCAAGGTAAGCTACTAGAACATATATTGTCCAAGGAAGGTGTCTCCATCGACCCAGACTGAGTCAAAGAAATAAAAGACTTTCCCCTTCCGGTCAACAAAAAGGGAGTCCAGTCTTTCTTAGGAAAGGTCAACTTTGTCAGCCGTTTCATTTTTGATTTTGCTGGAATAATAAGGCCCATCACCCTAATGCTCAAGAAGTAGACACATTTCAAATGGACTCCCAAAGCCAAAGGAGATTTTGATAAAATGAAAGACGCCATATGTTCAACTCCCATGTTATCTAACCCAGACATGTCAAAACACTTCATAATGTATGTTTTTTCAGGTCAGTATAGCATTGCCATGGTCCTGACCTAGAAGGTTGTCGAAAAGGGGAGTGAGAATCCTATAGCTTTCCATTCAAAGACTCTCAAAGAATATGAGGCTAAATACAATTTCATCAAAAAGCAAGCCTTGGCCATAGTGAAGGGACTGAAGAAATTCAGGAAATTCATTGCCTGCAATAAAACCACCATATATGTGGCCCATCCTGCAGTTTTGAGAATACATCATGGAAGATGACATCACCGAAAGGAGGGCTAATTGGATCACTAAGATCCTGGAGTATGATGTTGATGTCAAGACAACCAAAATAGTTTGTGGCAGAGGCTTATGCGAATATATAGCTCATAAGTGCGAACCCCGTGAAGACAAGATGACCGCAGAGGAATTCGTGATGGTTTCTCCCAAGTCTCCAAACACATGCTAGATGGAGGCCAGAAAGCACTTTATGAAGACCGGGATTTTCCCCGAGGGTCTCCCTCCAGAAAAGAAAAGGTTTTGTAAACTTCAAAACAACGGTTTCTGCATGGTAGAAGGTGTACTTTTCAAAAGGAATTTTGATGGGGTCTTGCTCCGTTGCGTGGACTAATGCCAAGCTGATAAAATCTTACATGAATTTCACTCTGGTTTGTCAGGAGGTCATTTCTCTGCATAGACAACCATCATCAAAATCACCCAGGTCAAATAGTTTTGGCCCTCCATGTTCAAATATGTGCACACTTTGGTAAGGGAATGTAAGGAATGCTAGTATTATACTGGTAGGACCAGAAAAGCGGCAATGCCTCTCAGACTTGTGATGATAGAAGAGCCTTTTGCCTAGTGGGGACTTGATTTTATAGGGATGATCAACCCCCCCAGTTCAGTTAGACACAAGTGGATTATGACTGCCATTGACTACTTTACCAGGTGGTCCGAGGCCATCCCTTTAAGGAATTCATCAGAGAGCAAAGTGCTGACTTTCTTGGAAGACCTGGTGTGCCGATATGGTCCCCCCAAGACCATCATATTAGACAATGCATGGTAATTCACTAGTTCATGAATAACCCAATTCACCCTCATTAGAGGTATCTACCTCAAAACCTCCTCCAATTACTACCCACAAGGGAACGGGCTCGCCGAGTCCACTAACAAGAACCTTATTAGGCTCATCAAGAGGATAAGCTCACAATATAAGAGGGAACGACACCACCATTTGAGGAGTGCATTGTGGGAAGACTGAATAACACCCAAGCAGATTCTAAAAAACTCCCCATACAAGCTAGTTTATGGGAAGGATGCATTGTTTCCTATCTCTTTAGTGGTCCCAGCCCTGTAGCTACTTAAGTCTATTGAGGTGGTAGAGAACAGCCTGATGGCTGTAAGGTTGATGAAAATTATGGAGCTTGAAGAAGCTAGAGAGATAGCTTTTGCATCTCTCCAAGACCACCAGCAAACCATCAAGAGGTGGTTTGATAGAAAAAAGAGTTCCAATTAGGTTTTCAGTCAAGGAGACCTCGTGCTGAAATATAAAAAAAGAGCGGCCAAGCCTGGTCAGCAAGCCAAGTTTGACGGTTTGTGGGAGTGACCTTTCTGTATTGTGAATTGTAAGGGTGTTAATTCTTTCGACCTCGAAGATATGAATGGAGACTCTCTCTGGATCCCAGTCAATAGGTTCCACCTCAAACCGTTCTATTAAGGCTTCTTCTTCCCTAAATGTATATATTGTAAATAGTTCTTTTGCGTGCCTTATTTATTTTAATTATTCTCAGCCATAATCCAAGCAAGGTAATTGAAATCACAAAATATGCCATATTAAACAAAAAGAGAAAAAGCTATCATATTATGGACATTTTGTTTTTCTTTTACATATTCAAGGGCAGACCTTTGGCCCTTTTTTTGAAAAAAGTAATAAGTCAAAATGCTACAAGTCGGGCTACCGCTTTCGCATTGATCCTCCTCATCTTCATCATCCCCCATCTAGAAGTTTGGGTCCTCGCTATCATCTGGAGTGTCATCTCCCTTTCACAACTCATGGCTGTGATTATCATCAGGCATCCCAGCCATGTAGATAACAACTAGGTTTGGTTGTATATGCGGCATCAAAACACGAGGAAAGATGTAGTCCCTAAAGTCAGAATACCATTCGGTTCCATCTGGAACAGGGACTATCATGTGGACCCGCAAGAGAAATTCTGTAGTGAGCTCGGTGCGAAACTAATGGGAAGACAACGTCATCGTCTTCAGACTACCGACAAGTGGATGACAGGGTACTTCATCACCAGATGAAATAAAACGTCTCAAATCAGACGCCAGGAGGAGGCCCCTGAAAGGGACATGATATGAAGCTACATCTTCCAACCTGCCTAGATAGTCCTGAGAGAAGAGCTCCTTGGTGAGTTGTGAAGCCAATAGCTCAGCCAGACTGCAATCCAATAGCAAGCCTACGAAATGTGAGCAGATATCTGTGTTTACACGGTAGCAGTCTGCTTTTTCAATGAAATCCTCTCTGAGCACCCATTTGATAGTAGCGATTATCAGAGGATTCCTCCACCGTGTCATCAGCTCTAGCCTCCGATCAGAGATATTCCCAAGGAAAGTGACCTGCGCTTTGTTGCTGACAAGTCTGACAGGAGTATCCATTTTTGAGGAAACTCTATTGTTGAATCTAGCACTATACAAAAGAATGTCTGAAAAGACATATTTATAGCAAAATTACAGCTCAAGGTGACGAGTGGAGGAGACGCCAATGTTCTTGAACTCCAATGCTCTTGTCACTCCCCATTAATTCACACAAGGGAGTGAGATTTGATTCAAAGTTGGAGATGCCCTGCCCGGTACCTCGAAATAGGAGATTGTACAAGTAAACACCACATGAATGTGTAATCACATCGTGTTTAAACTGAAGCCTCTGCGGGACTGCTTCCACTCGTGCAAGCCTCGATATCTGCCGATCTTCTCGGTTAAAGAGGAGATCCATCTGGACAAGTTTTTCATCTCAAGTGGCTTCAAGCAATGGTGGGTTAAATAAGTACTCACTTGGAAATTTAGAATGGCGGCGCTCGTCCTCATCAGAAGTTAATTACATCTATAAAATGAGCTGGCATACGTGTAAGCGGACGCTTACCATTAAGCATCCTCTTTTGCAAAAATCTAGGCACTTAGCACATTTAAGTAATGTGGTTACCCTTGTTCATCTTATTACTCTTTTGTAGCCTAAGTTGACAGTTTTTCTCTAGAGTTTGAAAGGCTAGCAAAAGAAGAGCCTCAAACTGAAAATGGAAGCTAAAGCCACGTCTTCAGGTTTTTCTTCACAAAGACCATGGGTGGTTATTTTTGGATAGCTCTCATATTCATCACATTCCATTCCTCCCAAGGTGGAATACCCGAGGACCAAAATTAAGATGAAGACAACTACCTGCAACACATCCACTGTGTTGGATTCTTTTGAAAATGTCTTCAAACCAGAGGTCTGCAAGTAGGCCAAGAACCTTAGAGAGGTCGCATGTAACAAAATGCTTCACCATAGAATAGAGCCACAAACAATGGTAACTCAGTTCTGGGGTAGTGGTGCACCTCAATTTGTGGTCCTCATGGTTCCATATTGTCTTGAGCTCGTAGCGATCTATGCCGACAGTTTTGATCCTACCTCCTATTCAATCAACGACTCATCTTTGAGGGTGGTGATCTCCCTGGAGGCTATTAGGAATATGATGTGTTGTCCTATTTTCGAGGGGACAGAGGTCTTCTCTGAGACCACAATGGATAAATCCCGGGGTACCAGTAGGGATGCATTGTCTTTCTACCAGAGCACACTCAACTGAAGTTTATCCGTCGAACTCCTAAAGTTCCCCCTGTCCCACAGTGACCGAAAGCATGAAGATCTCAAAGATATTTCCTCCACCCTTGCCTAGTTATGCGGCTATGATAATGACCGAGACGTCACGACCGCTATGATGGGTTTTCTTTTTAAGTGCAAAAAACAAAGGGAGTCCTTCCACTTTGACTTCTTGGTCTGTATAGCCAGAGCCATGGTGAAGCAATTATCAAAATTTCAGCAGTTCTGGCAATTCAGGTTTTCCTTGGTCTTAGTCCACCTGCTCTTGCATTAGAACGAGACCTTCTTCAGCCAATACATGCGGTTGGCAACTTGTGATGAGTCGAGAAACAGGATGTCAGTGTTAGCCTGGACACCCCTGTTGCTAGCTTCTTTTTATGTATATCAATTTTCTGACCTTTTCCCAACCCTAGTGCTTAAAGATTTCAGTTCAGTCCCCAACAAACCACTGGCCCATTTTTTGCAGGTCTAGATGAATTGGATACAAAATGAACACCCTCCCTGTGAGTGGTTCATAGGCAGTGATTTTTCTTTCATCCAAGTTCATGGTTTCTCTAAGAAACCTTTTTGCTTGCCCATCTATGTGATTGAGAGGACCCTTGCTCTAGAGATTGCACGACAGTTGGTAAGAATTGAGAGGGCTATTGGAGCAGGAAAGCATGACACCTCCATTACTGAAGACCACAAAGCCATCGGTCTGATCACTCTAGTACAAAGAAACATCATGGAAGAGGTCTTGACATCCAAGCTAGTGCAACTCAGGCTAGTAGTAATTGATGATTCCTGGAGCTATGACCCCGATGGTTGCCTCAGCAAAAGGAAAAATGCAGTGAAGTATGAACTGGAAAGCTCATGGGAGGGACGTACAAACCCTCAAGCTGATGACCCAAGTTTATATGTGGGTCTCAATGACTTTCCTGTCCTCAAGCACCCCCCTAGTTAAGCTTTTACAGATTCTTGTAGAGGTACAACCCCGCAAAGCCTATTCCTCGGGCGATGTTAGAAACCATGACTGTTGATGCCTGGCCCACAAAAAAGAGAGAAGATTTTTGGATCTATTTGCAGGAGGTAATTCAGCTGAGAGATAACATCGGAAATGCCCCCTTCGACGAGCATTTTGAGCTAGAATGGCATCAGCTCAATAAATCAAATGAAGAGACAGATGACAGTTCCCCTCATGGGGACTCGTCCCCTAAGGTGGCCCCGCAGCAGGATGTAGAGATTATAAATATCGAAGAGAAAGATCCAAAACTCCATATCCTTCTTCCTCTAGCTGGTTCTGCCTGTAGATCTTGTTCCCATGCTGGTAAGAGGCAAGCTGAGAAGTAGGCACATGACTCCCCTTGAAGGAAAAGACAACATTTGAGATCAGCAAAGAAGAGTTGGCCTCCCCAAACCCCAGGAGTCCCCTCGGATCTGTAGTGGTTGGTGACTTCAATGGTTCAGGTACACCCTTCTTTACCCTTATCTTCTGCTCAAGTGGTTTCCTCTGTTGTCCTTCCTATCATAATGAAAACCCAGGTCCCCACTGCCCTTACTTTAGCACCCTCTGGAACGTCGGTTGAACCTCGAGATGCATTCCTGCGGGTTTCCATTCCTTTCCTAGCCCTCGCTTTTATCTCCGCAATATTTTCCACGCGGATGTCTGAAGCAACCTCTGTGTCGCGTGGGCTTGGTTTTGGAGATTCCACTCCCCCCTCAATCATGGGGTCAGCGTCCACGATTCCTTTTCCATTCGGAGCCTCTCTTTTCATCCCATTGTTTTCCCCATCACCCCTTGCCCAGCCTATTCAAACCACTTTTGACGGGCCTATTTCCCAATTTCCCTTTGCAGTTCCCCTCGGTGCCCCATTTGTGGGCCAGGATATTGATAACCCTGATGATTTCCAGTAGCAAGTCACTTACTCCAAGACTGCTCGCATTGGTAGAACAAGCAAACGAAAAGAAAAGGAGGGCACCTATCCAACTCGTCCACACCTTCAGACACATTTGAGCGAAGAGAAAGATTGCCTTTTCTTCACAAATCTTTTTCCCAAGGTTGACAAGCCAGAATCCCAAATGAGACCCAATGACTATATCTTGCATGCTATCGATGTCAGCCTTCAAAATGCTATGACATCTGACAAGGTGGAACTAATGGAAGAAACTTCAAAGGTTGCATCTTCAGATTTCATCAGAAAAACCCGTGGCCTGGAGAAAATACAAGCAGAGAATGCACATCTCTAAGAGTCCCTGACCCAACAAAGGAAGGAAGACATAGTTCGCATCTCAGAAATCAATCGCCTGCAAGTTTGGTTGACGCAGGACAATTTAGAGAAGGGATATCTGTAGTCAGCCCTTAATAACGTGAGCACCCAATTGAAGGGCCAGGAAGTGACACGAAGTGTGGCCTTAAAAGAATTGTAGGGGAAAGACCTGGAGATCAAGCAACTAAGAGTACCTTCTAGAGATGCCACCCAACTGCAAGTTTAGCTGTGCGAAGAAGTCCATCTAAAAGAAGAGTACGCCCGACAGTGAGTGATGCACATATTATATTCTCAAAGGAGAAAGCGAGATTTGAAGCAGAGCTACAGAACAGGGAGGATAGTCTAGAATTGTCCGAAAGGAAAGTCCTAGACACAGAGTTTTTGTTGTAGCAAGAGTGGGATCATACAACATAGCTCTAGCAAGCGGTGCAAGACGGAAGTGCCAGGATCCTTGCTCTAGAAAGCTAGATGATCATTGAGAAAAATAGATGCAAAGAGTTACAACATGAAGTAGCTTCCAAGAGCGAGGAGGCTTTGCAGTTGCTAAGTATTCCTCTCCCCACATAGGTTTCTCAAGATCTTTCATCAATTCTAATCGAATTGTATGTTTCCCATTGGGAAATAATTAAGCAATATAGCCCCTCACTGCAACTCGTGTTGAGATTCATCTGGGAAGCACAATCCCTCTATGTTGAGGCGGGAGCCCTTGTCAACAACTTTATGGTCATGCTCGGTCCTAAGATCCCCATGGCTTAGGACCTAATCCAAATGTTATATGCAGCCCAAGATGAAGAATTGAGAGAGAAAGGGATAGCAGATCATCGAGAACTGATCAAATGAATGTTTTCATCAATCATCATAGAGTGATCATGCATGTATCAGAGGCACTTGAGCCCTTGCAATCTCCATCCCAGATATCAAACAATGTATAGAGAGGTTTGTCTCATTAGGCCTACCTTCTTCGTTCCTTGTGGATGGTTCTATACTAGGGGTTGAACAAGTATTAAGTCAGGTCGAGAATTCACAATAGGACAGTTCTTTCATTCAGCGCCTAAGTGATCCCATCTCCGCGAAGGAGGTTGAGCATCTCCTACACCCCCTAGCTCAGCTCTATGCACTCTTGAAGTTGGTCCATGATGAACCAGTCGGCTTGCCCTTTGATGAAATTATCTGCTTGGATCAACATTATCAGAATTTGGAATCGCAAGTGTTTCCCTCTGAGGAAGGTTGGACCTCCTTACAACAGGTCTTTGACCTACTCCGCCCCGTCATGGCATGAAGTCTGGTCTCTGAACTAACCATTTTGGGTTCTTGTATTCCGCAAGCAGAATTGCCCCTTTTAGTCTCCAAGAAATGTTCACATTATTTTGAATTAAAGTTCGCGGGCAAAATTTTGATCGGGATACCTTTTTACTTCTTTAACTTTCCAGCTCCACTCAATGTATGGGCCAAATGTCATCTCAACGTTGCACCAACGACCCGTGTTTTATGTTCGAAGTCTGAAGGAGTGCAAAGGTGACAAATGGATTGGTTCTAGTGACTCGACATTTCTTTTGGGCCCCACCGTGTAGTTTGAGAAAGATGGAGACACATGGCATCTCTGCGCTCTTGGTAGTATTTTGGTTGGGATGCCCATCTGTAGAGGTTCCTCTGAGCTTCCGTGTGTCCTTCAAGGTGTGTTGTCTACTAGGTCATCTCTATGCACAAACTTTTCTATTTAGGTGGGTATGAAGATTGTCGCGGCTAAGTGGGAGTAACAACCTCAGAGGCCGTTTTGTTGGGTGTGTTCCTGCGGAATGCCATGGCATGGTTTTTCTGTTTCAGAGGTGGTTGTGGTTGGCTGGCGGATGTTTGAGCTGTTAGCATAGTATGGTTTGTTTTTCCCTTTTTGGGGGGTTCAGAACTTTCAAAAAGAATCAATTAAGTTTTCTTAGATAGAATTTTCGCCTTTTAGTTGTTACTGTTTTCTGAAGAAGGTTAATCAAATTGTGCCCGTGGCCTTTGTGATGCCTCTTTTCAGTATGCTTTGATGGTTTTCTATGCTTTTCCCTTGTGATTATGATAACTTTAGAAATATATATCTAAGATTCTGCCGATTAAACTATGTTTTGCACTTGTTATCTGGTAGATGCGTGATTGATTTTTTTTTATGTTGTGGAATTTTGATTGTATCTTAATTGTGGTTCTATTCGGATATGTAGATTGTTGAATGGACTTTAAAACCGCATGTCTTTGGGTTTTATATGCTGTTAATGTTTTTACAAAATGCTTTGGTGTATTGCCTAAGTAGTTTAGATCTTGTTGTTTTAAGTTTCTTTCTTCCCCTTTTCTCAAAACTATAAGGAAGTGTCAGCTTCTTAAACCTGGAGGTTATTCAGTGAGTCTCACGCAATTGGTCCCCCATCACTGAATTTCCCATAAGGCTATCTACTTTCAAAGTAAAATTTAGAGTCAACAAGTCCTCTCCCCTATTCATTATTAAATGAAATGTCTTCTTTAAATTTGAAAAATCAACAAATCTTGCCGCACCAACAAAACATGAATTAATGCACAACTATTGATCTATCTTTTTTGGGGAGTTTTTTTGGACACCTTGACAAAAAGCATGTTGATGTGGCATCATATTTGATCATGTGAACCTAAAACCTTAATTATAAATAGGGGATAATTTGCCAAACAAATTACTATAAAAAAGACCAGTGATTCAAAATTATCATGTTTAATTGTAGAAGACATCAAAATATGGCACTCCACTACTAGATCCTCTCCTCAATACACAAATTCAATATTCAAGAGTAACTTGTTAAAATAATCTAAATTTGCAATCATTTCACCAAATTATCCATAAAACTTGAGTGCATGTACATCATTCCATACACTATTTCTTCACAACTTTAGATAATATCATTAGATACTCTTAGTCTAACTTGTACCCAATCAACTATTGGTTGATTACTAGCCAGTTGCCTAGAGTATCTAATTACTGGTCCTACTGCATTAATAAGCAATTCTCTAGTGGCTTCTATGGTGTTCTTGTCAATCACATCACTTGCAAAGTGACAACATCTTCAAGGATTTTCTTATCACCTTGTATGTTGCCTTAATAAATAGCACATTAGAAAGTATTCAATTCTTTTTGCTTATTAAAAATCTTAAAAGTTAGTAATAATCATGATTTTCATTTATGTATCTCCTCCATATTCCTTGAGCTTCCTTTAGTTCGATGGTTAGCTTGATTATAAGCATGCTCTAGGCCTCTCCTTTATTTAGGAAATTAATTATATAAATGTGTTCAACTCTCCTATGCCTTCCGAGGACTCAAACAAAGCAATTTGCTCACATAGATTTCAAAATTCTCCATCATACCCATAGAGGTTGGCCCCTTCTAGAAAGAAAAGAAAAAAAATGTAGAATATAAATTAATAGTTGCAAGAAAGTAACAAAACTTTAAGATGAATAAGACCACAAGATACGAGAGTGTTGGTGTAAATAAATATTCATTTTGGATATTATTACACTTACTTAAGTTAACTTAGGATAATGCATCTCTTCGTAGTTTGGATTTGAGACACTTAGGGAATTGTGCACTTAGGGATAGAGCTTGTAGGAGAAATTCCACCTTTTGTGGTCTTATTTTGCTGTTACACTCCACATTCGGTGGGTCATCCACCTCTTGTGGAATATTATATTATTTCTCCTACCTACCCTTAGTATTTCTTACCTACCCTTGTTTCTCATTGAGCCACATGTCATATTTGTGTGCTCATACATCCATATGGCCTTGCCTATATAAGTAGGCCTCTATTCATTGTATTGGTTAATCCAGTTGATCATTTGTATATTGATGAGAATACAGTTTGTTCTTGTCATTCTGTTGTCTCTTTTATGCTTTTTATTGTGCCCTTGATCTTGGCAAAATCCTACATGGTATCAGAGCTATTGGGGCTTCATTGATTGGTTTTTTGAGACATCGTGGAAGGCTTCTATTTTCGGATTTGGGGATCTTCAATTCTTGGGGGCGTCATACAGCGATTTGCACATCACCGTTGAATCCGGGAGGCCGTTTCCATAAATTTCGACTATAAAGTCGACCTATTTTGGTGAGAAATTTTTTTTCTCCATTTTGGCTAAGTCATACGGATTTCGAAATTTTTTTTAAATTTTTTTCTTTTATTTTTCAAAAAAAAAGATTTCGAAAAATTTCAAATAAATTTAAAAAAAAAAAAAAAAAAGAGAGTTTTTTGAGGGGTCCGCAGACCCCCTGTACTCGGCCGTACCCGCTGTGCGTAGGTACCTACTGCTTCAGCACCGCTTCGATCGCCGCGCCACACTCGCCCGCGCTGAGATCTGCCACCGCCGGTGCCTGCAGGTTCCCGGTGCCTCCCCCGCCCGGCCGCAGCTCCCACCGACTATCGCCGCCGCGTCGAGATCCACTGCCGCCGGTCCTCGGCTCCCGGCCCGCCGGGATCTCTCGTCTCCGGCAACACCTTCTCCGCCGGCGACCACGTAACCCATGCAGTAACGATGTCTGCCACATGGCAGGCGGCCACTGGCCCGCGGATAAATAGCTCTCCGTATGCCATGTCATCGCACCACATAGATTGTACGGACTGCACATTCATAGAGCCAGGCAGCCGTCCATATAGTGCCACGTCATCCGTACGGTCTACACAGTCACATGTCCAGTCAGCAGTCTGTACAGTACGGACGCCAAGTCAACAGGGAGGCAAAGTTTTTGCGACGGTCATATGGCTGTCAAATTTAACACAGTGACTTGCTGACATCAGCGCCACATCAGCATTTTTTGAAATTTTTTTGACCCCTCTCCATTGGGCTTTTCAGTTTTGCAGTCCAACTTTGGAAGGTCATATCTTGCTCATTTTTGCTCCTTTTTTGGTGCAATTTTTTTTGAAATGGGATAAAATTTCATGATCTTCGCAGTGGTGTGGTTATTTTATGATTTTGGTGCATAGGTTTTTCATAATTTTTGGATTCTCTCAGTTGTACCTATCTAATCCTCAATTCTGCAACTTCAAAGGCCTCGTTTGAGCTCATACGACCTCCTTTTCAGGTGCCCTGTTTTTTGGAAGTGCTTATTTTTTCATCTACTTTCAGAATCTATGATCAGATTTCAGAGATTTTGAGTGAAAATTGTACTTTCAGATATTGGTCTTATTTGGCCTATTAGGTACTTGTAAATTGCTTGGATCTTAGTTCGATCTCTTGCATTATCAGTTTGAGACTCTTTTGGCCTTATTGAGGCAGTTGTAAAATTGTAAATCAGAAGTCCACTTTGCCATTTTTTGCAAGTGGCCCATTGTATATGCACTACTTATAAAGTGCCAAATCATCACATTTGGGGGGGGTTCTTTGATTGAGTGAATTTGGGGGGGTGTCTTGTGTGATTGTGCCTCTCTTTGTGCTCTTTCCATTCTTGTCACAATGAGTCTTAATAAGTTTCCACCATTAACTCCACATAATTATGCATCATGGAAAATTAAAGTATGGAGTAAACTAATGGAAAAGGGTCTCACACACTACATAGATGGAACAATAATAGCACCACCTGATCCTAAGGTTGATCCAATTGCTCAATTAGAATGGATCACAAAGAATTGCATGGCTCTTGGAACCTTACGCAAGTATGTATCAGATGACCTCATTTTTCACATTGAGAAGTGTAAAACAATTAAAGAGGCTTGGGATATGTTTCATAAATTGTATGGACAAGTTGATGAAATCAGAGGCTATCAGATTGACAATAAGCTCACCAACTTAGATCCCAAGAGTTTTGATACAATCCAAGATTATGTAACCAAAGCAAATGAGCTAAGAGCAAAGCTAAAGGATTGTGGAATTGACAAAAAGGATGCTCAATTGATATTCAACTTGTTGGACAAGCTTGCATCAGAATATGCAGCATTTGTATCTAGCTTCCAAACTCATCGTTTGACAGTGGGGAGTTCCTATGTTATGCCTTCATTTGATGCTTTCATAGAAATGTTAATATTGGAACAAACTAAGTTGTTGAACATGGGGTTTTTCAAGTCTTCAAAGTCCAAGGCTTTGGTAGCAACTCAAGGAAATCAAGGAAGTCAAGGCAGAGATTCCAACAAGAAGAAGAAGCAATCCAAGTCTAAGCCACACCAGGAAAAAGGACAATCATCCTCTCCATCACAAGGTGATTTTTCATCCTCTTCCAAGAAGGGGACACCACCTAAGAAGGATAAACCAACTTGTGCATATTGCAAAAAGTATGGTCATGATGAGCATCGATGCCACGCAAAGCAAGTTGATGAGTTAACCAATCTTTTCAAGAAAAACAACATCAACTTGCCATCCGCCTACACAAAGAAGGATTCAACTCCTTCCTCTTCCTCACAGTCTAAGGGAAAAGGGCAAGCATTTGTGGCTACAACAAGTTCTTCACAACAATGGATACTTGACTCGGGTGCCTCATATCACATGGGTTCTACAAAGGAGCAGTTTTCTTCATTGGAGCCATCCAAGGTACCTCACATTTACATAGGTGATGACACACAAGTAGAGGTTGAAGGGAAAGGTTCAATTGACATGGATGATGGAACATTTGATAATGTTCTCTATGTTCCTAACTTGTCTACCAACCTTCTCTCCATCTACCAAATCACTCACTATGGGAATGGAAAAAAGGTTGAGTTTACACCAGATTCAGTTGTGGTAAAGGAACTTGATGATGATGCCTTGGTAGCAGTGGGATAAGTCAATGACAACTCAAGACTTTATTCATTTTCCCACTTTGTGCCAAGTTCACCTTCTAGGGCCTTTCTTACTCATTCAAATTCAGAAAGTAAGCTATGGCATGAGTGGTTTGGTCACCTCAACTACCGCTATCTTCAGCAGCTAAGCACTAAAGACATGGTCACAGGTCTACCTCAAATCAGTTTTTCAGAGGGTGTATGTTTAGGTTGTTCCATGGGCAAGCATCCTGAAGAGAAGTTTGATAAAGGGAAAACTTGGAGAGCTTTGGAAGTTCTTCAACTTGTTCACAGTGATATAGCAGGTCCATTTCCAACACCTTCATTCAATAAGGCCCGCTATGTTCTTACCTTCATTGATGACTACTCCCGCTTCACTTGGGTCTACTTTCTCATTCATAAGAGTGAAGTATTTGACAAATTTCAGGACTTCAAGACTCGTGTGGAGAAGCAATCAGGGAAAGTGGTCAAGATTCTTCGCACAGATAATGGAAGGGAATATGTGAACAAGAGACTTGAGGATTTTTGTACATTTGAGGGGATTGATCTTCAACATTCTGTTGCATACACTCCACAACAAAATGGGGTTGCAGAGCGCAAGAATAGAACTCTCAAAGAAATGGCTAGCTGTATGATACATGCACGTTCTCTTGATCCCACTTTTTGGGCAGAGGCTATCAGTTGTGCCACACACATCCAGAATTGGGTTCCTCTCAAAGCTTTACAAGGTATTACTCTTTTTGAAGCTTGGGCTGGTAGGAAACCGATTGTGAGACATTTCAGAGTCTTTGGGTGTCCAGCATGGGCTCACATACCTCAACAGAAACGCAAGGCATTGGAACCTTAGAGTCGACCTTGCATATTTGTTGGATATCCTGAGGGTGTTAAGGCATACAGATTGATGGATCCAGAGACACATGAGGTATTCATTGAGAGGAGTGTTCACTTTGAGGAAAGCTCTCCTAGCTTAGCCTCTCTACCTCCTCCACCTTCCTCCATTATGGATAGTGATGTTAGTGATTCCGATGATGAGACTCCCTCAACTCCGACTTGCAGGGTTACACCTCTGCAGGGTTCACTTGCAGTTGAGGAGCCTTGTTCTCCACCCCCACCTAGACCTCGTTGGGCTTGACAGACACTTGAGTCCATGGGTTCTTTTGTTGGGGATCCTTCAGATACATGGAGAACTCGATCACAACATCAGGATCTTCCATATGCATTCATTGCTATCACTTCCGATCCATAGACATTTAGGGAAGCATCAGGGGTTCCTGAGTGGGACCAAGCTATGGAGGAAGAGTATAGTTCCTTGATGAGGAACAACACATGGGATCTAGTCCATCTCCCTAAGGGGAGAAAGATGGTTCGATGTAAGTGGATCTATCGGACCAAGTTTGCAGCGGATGGTAGTGTGGATAAGTATAAGGCTCGGCTTGTTGCAAAAGGTTTCTCGCAGGTTGCAGGTGTTGACTATACTGAGACCTTTGCCCCTGTAGCCAAGATGAACTCCATTCGTTTGACACTTGCTACTGCTGCAGCTCATGGTTGGGCTGTACATCAGATGGATGTGAAGAGTGCTTTTCTTCATGGTGATCTTGATGAGGAGATTTATATGGAGCAGCCACAGGGTTTCATCTAGGATACTTCCTTGGTTTGCAAACTAAGGAAATCTCTCTATGGCCTTAAGCAGGCCCCCAGGGCTTGGTACGCCAAGATGGATTCCTTTCTTCTCTCCGCCGGGTTCACCAGGTGTCATTCCGATCTGAATGTCTACATTTTGAGACAGGATGACTCTCACTTGATACTTGTGCTCTATGTTGATGACTTGATCATTACAGGGAGTACTTCATCCATCATTAGCAGGGTCAAATCTGCTTTGCATGACAGATTTGCTATGACTGACTTGGGTGTTTTGCACTACTTTCTCGGGATAGAGATTTCACAGTCACCTTTTGGGATTACACTATCGCAGCCCAAGTATGCTCTTGATCTACT
The DNA here is from genome assembly GCF_030272615.1 of Cryptomeria japonica. Taxonomy (NCBI): domain Eukaryota; kingdom Viridiplantae; phylum Streptophyta; class Pinopsida; order Cupressales; family Cupressaceae; genus Cryptomeria; species Cryptomeria japonica. The sequence goes on along the minus strand of NC_081415.1, from coordinate 99,858,493 downwards.
TGCACGCTTTCATATGGCTGATTGTAAGCCTGCCCTGACTCCCTTTCTTTCAAGAGTCAAGCTTGAGGCTCATTGTTCTTCTCCACTAGTTGATGCCACTTTGTATCGTCAGCTTGTGGGTAGTCTCATCTACTTGACTCATACACGCCCTGATATTTCATTTGTAGTTGGCATGGTTTCCCGCTTCATGCAGGATCCACATGAGCTTCATTGGAAAGCCGTGAAACGCATCCTTCATTACATCCAGGGTACACATCACTATGGGATTCACTATGCAACAGGCACATGACTTCGCTTGGTTGGTTACACAGACTTCGATTGGGCTGGCGATCTAGTTGATTGTAAGTCTACTTCTGGTTATAGCTTTCATCTTGGTTCGGTCCCCATTTGTTGGCTGAGCAAGAAGCAACATGCTATTGCTCTCTCTTCGACTGAGGTTGAGTATCGAGGCGTTGTTAACGCAGCGACTAAGACCATTTGGCTCCAACAGATTCTCACAGAGTTTGGTTTCACCACTTCACGGTCGACAGTTCTACATTGCGACAATTAGAGTGCTATTGCAATCTCAAAGAACCCGGTCCAGCACTAGCGGACCAAACACATAGAATGCACTATATCCGAGAGCTCATCCAGGAGCAGGTCATTGATTTGCAGTATTGTCCTACTGCAAAGCAGGTTGCTGACATATTCACCAAACCTTTCACCGAGAGTAAGTTCCAACAGTTGCGAGCTCTCTTGGGGGTGCGGGATGTGTCATTAGGGGGGGTCAGCTGACTTCTCCTTCCTCTCTTATGGGGGGGACTTTTTCCTCTTTGAGGTTTTGTCCTTCTTCTTTGAGAATCTTTTGTACATTCATCTCTCTTTTGGGGGGCAGTTTTTTCCCACTGGGTTTTCTCCCTTTCTCCGCTTGTGAGAGATTGCATTGCATAGGTTTGCTTGCATTTGCATATTGTACATGGGTACCTATCATGGCCTAGTAGCCGGGACCCATCTTGCATTGTTGACTTGAGTCTTCATTCCCCTAAGTTGCACTTAAGGGGGGGTGTTGGTGTAAATAAATATTCATTTTGGATATTATTACACTTACTTAAGTTAACTTAGGATAATGCATCTCTTCGTAGTTTGGATTTGAGACACTTAGGGAATTGTGCACTTAGGGATAGAGCTTGTAGGAGAAATTCCACCTTTTGTGGTCATATTTTGCTGTTACACTCCACATTCAGTGGGTCATCCACCTTTTGTGGAATATTATATTATTTCTCCTACCTACCCTTAGTATTTCTTACCTACCCTTGTTTCTCATTGAGCCACATGTCATATTTGTGTGCTCATACATCCATATGGCCTTGCCTATATAAGCAGGCCTCTATTCATTGTATTGGTTAATCTAGTTGATCATTTGTATATTGATGAGAATACAGTTTGTTCTTGTCATTCTATTGTCTCTTTTATGCTTTTCATTGTGCCCTTGATCTTGGCAAAATCCTATAGAGAGGAAAGAAAAACAATTGGTTAGAGGAAATAAGCATAATTTGTCAAAATGATAGGAAAAATGTTTTTTTACTGACTTCAAATCAAGATTAGATGGCTTAATATGCCCATGTTCAACCCTTCCAGATTTACAAGAAATTTTAGCAAATTTGATAGAAACCTTAATTTTTCAATAACTCGACTCCAAAAAAACAAAATAATCTATACTTTGTATATGCACTTGATCAAGCTTCTAGAAATATTAATATAATAAATAAATAAAAAAACAAACCAAGAAAACTAAAATTTGACTATTAATACAATAATATATATCTATTAACAAAATAATAGAATAAGCTCAGTAGTAAAAAGATACGCATATAAATAATGGTACAAGAACCTTGAGCAAAAACTATTAAATACACTATAATCGAGAATAGCTGCTAAACAAGCAAACTTTTGCCTCCACGCAGGATCGAACTGCGGACCTTCAGTTTACAAGACTGACGCTCTACCACTGAGCTATAAAGGCAACTGTTTGTAACCTGGCCCACTGGTTTCTTATTAGCTAGCTAATAACGATAAACTAGGTCTCATTAAACACTGCATACCGATGTCCACAACGCTGGGCTTCCTCCTTTATTTAATAATAACAGAAAGACAAAATTTCCTTACGGCTCGGGGATGTAGCTCACATGGTAGAGCGCTCGCTTTGCATGCGAGAAGTACGGGGTTCGATACCCCGCATCTCCATTTTCGATTCATTTTTCATATTTTTCTTTTATCTGTTCTTTGTAAGATTCTTTTCCTGTTGTTACATAGACACGGCCAATTTGTCTTTCTCAGTATGCTTCATATCCGCACCAGTGGTCTAGTGGTAGAATAGTACCCTGCCACGAAGATTCTTTTCCTGTTGTTACATAGATAAGGAGAATTTGTCTTTTTCAAATGTTTCATATTAGCACCAGTGGTCTAGTGGTAGAATAGTACCCTGCCACAGTACAGACCCGGGTTCGATTCCCGGCTGGTGCATTTGCATTTTGTGTTTTTCAAATATGCTGTACTGTTTTAATCTAATAAAACAACATATAAAACAACATGTAACCAAGCTTCACGTTGGTAGATCTGTTGCATTCCATAGTATTTTTTTTGCTTGCACTTTGAGTATTTTTTTTGGAGGAAATTTGTTCTTTTTTACGTTTTTTTTTCATATTATTGGATGGTGGTCAATTATAAAACATCTATCCAGCCTTTAGGATGCATCAAGATATAAAGACTGTTCATATAGGTATTATTAATATATTATAATTGATGTTTGGTGCATTCTAAGAGCTGAATAACTGTTCTCTCAATTACTACACCCCTCCTCTTTTATCCATTATTTGATACAAACCACCCTCCTTGCATTGGGACCTCTTTCAAAGATTCCTTCATTTATCCTTTACCAACATTCAACATCAGTGCAACCTTTTATGGTATATTATCATAATTCTTAAGATATTGCTAGCTCACAAACCATTTTTTCTTTATCTCCTTAAGCTAGCAACATCTTCAGAAGTTGCTTTTCATTATCCCATAGACATAGCTGCATATGCGGGGCACTAAAATATTCACATAAACAATATAACAAATCAATTATATAATAAATAAGATTCATATATTTGATGTTCATATGTTATCACAATTTCTAAGACATTGTTAGCACACAAACCATTTTCTCACATTTGTCCCCTTAAGCTAGCACCATTTTCTCACATTTGTCCCCTTAAGCTAGCAACATCTCTAGAAATTGCTTATTATTACCCATAGACATGACTGCTTATGAATGGCACTAAAATATGCACATAAACAATATAAAAAATTAATTATATATTAAATAAGATTCATATCCATATAGTTGAATTGAACATCAATACACCATATGATGTGTCATGTGGGTGCTGCCAAATATTTAATATATAAAACTTTTAATACATTATTTTGTTTTGTTTTGGAAGGTGTTTGAGTGATCCAATAAATTGTTTGAAGTTTGAATAACAGCCATAATAACAACAACAAACAACCCAAAAAAAAAAAAAAAGAAAAGAAGAAAAAAGACCAATAATTCTAATTGTTGCCTCAGCTATTCAATGCCTGGCTTCAGAGCCAGAACTTTCTTCCATACAGGTCTTGAGGAAATATCCTCTCACCATGCATTCACATGTTTCCTATTCCTAATCAGATATCCCTTATCAGTGGCATTCACTATATACTCAAGAGATGGAAGTTGAGACAGGTCAGCAAGGCTGTAAAAGTCCCCTACCAAGTACTTGCTCTTTGACAGCCTCTCTTCACATACATCTAACACTTCCACCAACTTTTGGGTACTGCTCTCAATCAAGGCCTTGTTCTGAGGCACATTAATCCTTGGGGCCAAGAGCAGCTGATAAACTATGCATAAGCATGAGGACCAAAGTTCTGTCCTTCAACTTCAAGCCATTGTTCAATCAATGCTCTCTCCTCCAAAGTCCTGCACAGCAGACAAGTCTCCTGTCCTGCATATTTCTGTGCATTGTACCTTATGATAGCCCTTGGCTCTGCACATATCCAATTCATAGAAACTCAGATCTGCACTACCCAAATCAGATCTATATGTCTAGAGTGATTATATCAATGGTAGATGCAATAACCATTAAATTTTGAGCACATACAATTAATTTATGTATCACAGGAAAGTAATTAGGTAAGCTACCCACATGAGTTTAAAATACAAACATTAATCATATCACATGGAAAAGGATAATCTACGTTGGCCAAATCAGGATATGCATTACCCATAAACATATATACAGTTAACATGATTACCAAATAGGGTGAGACTTCCATCCTGGACTACTCTGCATCACAGATTATACAAATACAAATTACTAAACCGATAACTGTATAAATGGGCTATTTTAAAACCAACTACCCAAGAAAACTATATTATAAGGAAGGTCCCCCTACATGTAAGGCCAGGAACTCTGTTTTTTTCCCATATTTATTCCATGGTGTGTATTTTCTCATCCATCATGTATGGATTTCCTCTGAAATTGCCACAATTTGCAAAACACATGGAAAGGAAGCATAGGCATATGTCACACCGAGCTTCATCAATATAGGCGTCAATTTACAACTTGGCTAAATATACTTATTCATCAATATTTAATGTTCTTTTATAACTAGAATACCTTGCATTGAATTGGGTGTCAGTCCATTCAACCCAAGTTTACCCATCATCTCCTAAATTATTTAGGCCACAATTATCAGTAATAATTTTGCAACATTTGCCTTCTATATAGAAATAGTCTAGAAAAGTTTTTTTTTTCTGAATAGTTTCATCATCATTCTTTGTTGGTTTCAATGGACCTTTTTCATCATTATAGACATTCCATCTCTAAATCTTCCATGTGTTTAATTAGTGCAATTATTTACCTTTTTGCTTGTGTAATATGAAAACTAATTTCAATCCTTATATTTCCATCATCCTATGCTTATTTGATTGATTTCACCCATTTGAAATTCTATCTCTTCCCCTTGCTTGCTTTATTATGTTCTCTTTGATAAAATTTTCTCAATATTCAAATAAAATGATAAGCCTCTTCTATAATGTGTAATCTTACAATAGTCATTTCATCTTGAACATTTATTCTCAACCCACTAATTTATCTTTCCACTTTTTCTTGATCTACCCTATAATGACCTCGCTAATTATGATTTTAGTTTGAGTTTTCATCCAACATAAGGTTGGAAACACTTAAAAGGTCTATGAACTATAGCTCCAATTTCATGATAGAGCTTTGATAGACACCTAGAAGGTTGCAAAAAGATCTTGAGAAATATGTTCAATACTATCAACCTTGAGCTAGTATCCAAGAAGAACTACATATTTGCTTGACACATACTCAAATATTGACTAGGAAATCTCTATAGATGATTGAAAAATTTATGTACTATTATCTGTTTAACAAGGCTCATAATTAATACTTTGTGTAAGTAGTACATAGATGAAAGATTGCCATGTTTTTCTCAAAAAAGTTGTATATAAAGTGATACGAGTTTGTAGAATCTTTTGTAATAGAGAGATCCCTCTAGATCATTGATAACTATGTATTATGGTAGTCAAACTATTTTATGGCTGATATTCACAAATTCCTTACCTCATAAAATTTGTATGGCATACAAATTAGAATCCATGTGATTAATAATATGGGAGAGGATCTAATAGTTGAATATGTTATAATAGTAATGATAATAATTGTTTGTTCAATGTTCAATATTTTTAATGATATAGCACTAGTAAGTGTGACCCTAAAATTGTGTGACCCAAAAATGACTTAATGCAACGTAACTATTGATCTACACTTTTGGGGGGTTCTTTTAAGACACCTTAACAGAAAGGATGCTGTTGTGGCATCAAATTTGATCATGTGGACCTAAAACCTTAATTATAACAAGGGATTTGCCAAGAAACTACCATTAAAAAACTATTGTGATTTAAAATCTGCTTGAGAGCTTCTGGATTTGATTATGTTTTTCCTCTTCACATCATTTTCTATTTTCTAGCTCAATATCATGGAGTATGACCCGAAATGTTGATTCAAAAAGGAAAAACACAGTTGAATCTAGAAGCTCTCAACATGAACTGTGGAAACTTAATGTCTCCCATTGATTCAAAATTGTGATGTACAATTTAAGGCATAAAAATATGGTGCTCAACTACTAGATTCTCTCTATACACAAATTCAATATTTTAGAATAACTTGTTAAAATAGTCTAAATTTATAAACACATTTACCAAATTATCCATAAAACTTAATACATATATCTCATCCCATACACTTTTTTTTGACAACGAGAATATCATTAGATACTCCTAATCTAACAACTTGAACCCCAATTATTAGTAGTTAGTTGCCTAAAGTATCAAATTACTGGTTAAATTAGCCAACCCTACTACATCAATAAGTAATTCTCTTGTGGCTTCTATGATGTTCTTGTCAACCATTACACTTGCAAATTGGCAAAATGTTGTTTTTGGATTTTCTCGCTACATTGTCTGTTGCCTTAACAAATATTACAATAGAAAACATAAAAAATTTAAAAAATCGATAATAAAATCATGATTTTCATTTTTGTGTCGCCTCCATATTCCTTGAGCTTCCTTTAGTTTGATGGTAAGCCTGATTATAAAAATGCTCTGGGCTCAACTCTCCTACACCTTCTGTTTGAGGACCCAAACAAAGAAATTTGCCCACATAGAAATCAAAATTCAACATCATCCTCATAGTGGCTGGCTCCTGCTAGAAGCAAAAGCAGAAAAATATATAAATTAACAGTTGCAAGAGAATAACGAATATTTAAAGATGAATACGACCACAAGACATGTGAGGAAAGGGAAACAACTGTTCAGAGGAAACAAGCATAATTTGTCGAAGTGGTAGGAAAAAATGTTTTTATCTTGATTAATTTTATTTTTAAGGAAATTAATTAACATGTACATAAATTTAATATTATGATAATTTATAATTAATATATTGTAATTTGTTCATTATTGTTTTGTTGGATTTTATTATCTTATGTTCAGATATTACTGTCTCAAAAACTGAAAAACATGTTATAACACAAATTCCATATTGCCCTAATAAAAAACATATCATAGATTTGTGTAAAAAGATACTACTATATCAAAAATTGAAAAATATGCTATAACCCAGATTTTATATTACCTTAATCAAAAACATGTCATGGATTTATGTGAAAAGATACTACAGTATGTTACAACACAATCTTTGAAACACAAGAGGTGACGTTTCACCATCTACAAAACAGATGAGGGTGTTGTTATTTTACAAAGCACAGTAAAATTTTGAAACCTTGGTCACATGATCCATGGTTTCACATAGCCAAAACCTTCTTCCATGCAGGTCTGGACGAAATATCCTCCCACCATCCATTCACATGTTTCCTGTTCCTAATTAGATATCCCTTATCAGTAGCATTCGCTATATACTCAGTAAATGGAAGATGAGACAGGTCAGCAAGGCTGTAAAAGTCTCCTGCCAAGTACTTGCTCTTTGAAAGCCTCTCTTCATACACATCCAACACTTCTCCCAACTTTTGGGCACTGCTCTCAATCAAGGCCTTGTCCTGAGGCACATTAATCCTTGGGGCTAAGATCAGCTGATAAACTAACGCATAGGCATGAGGACCAAAGTTCTGTCCTTCAACTTCAAGCCATTGTTCAATCAATGCTCTCTCCTCCAAAGTCTTGCCCAGCAGACAAGTCCCCTGACCTGCATATTTCTCTGCATAGTACCTTATGATAGCCCTTGACTCTGCACATACCCAATTCATATAAACTCAGATCTGCACTACCCAAATCGGATCTATATGTATACAGTGATTATGTCAATGGTAGATGCAATAACCAGTAACTTTTGAATACATACAATAAATGTATCACAGAAAAGTAATTATGTAAGCTACCCACATGAGTTTGGAATACAAACATTAAACTTATCACATGGAAGACGATAATCAATCCATATAAAATGAATATATCAAATTGAAAAGAATAGTCTAGACTACCCATCTAATACTTAAAAACTTATAGACAATTAACATGATTACCAAACAACGTGAGACTTGCATCCTGGACTACCGGAACTTTTCCAAATGGCTGCATCATACAAATACAAGTTACTAACAACATAACCCCATAAATGGGCTATCCTAAAACCAACAGAAAAACTTTATGTTATAGGAAGGTCCCTTACTTGTAAGGCCAGGAACTCTGGTTTTTTCTGCTCCCCTTTTAATATGTCAACATGCACAATTTCAAACTCAATATCTTTCTCTATCAGGCATGCAAGCACCCTTCTGCTGCAGGAAGCATAGGCAGGCCCAAGCAGCTTGACAACCATTTTGCTTTTCCTCTTCAATGCAAAGAAAACTAACCTTTTTCCTATCAGAAGCTCCAAGAGCTGCTATGCATTTGAGGGAGTTGTGATGGTAGAGGCATTTATAGAAGAGGGGAGCTAACAAAAGAATTGGGTTCTGTAATTTGGTTTTGTTGGTGTGGATATGAATAAAAGAAAACAGGTTTGTTCATATATTTCTATTATAATATGGTCCAACATCTTTAGAGAATTCAACTTTCTTCCTACTGAATTTTAAAATTGAGCCCACTAATCTGGTTTCTTGTTGGTATGGATATGAACAAAAGAAACCAGATTAGTTTATATATTTTCATAACTTTTCTTATATGGTGAGGGCCATGTCTTCAAAGAATTCAATATATTTCTATCTAGTTCTATAAAGTTGGTATAAAATGTCTTGGAAGGCAGATGATATGATCGGTAAATGTATGTATTTAAATATTATTTGGTTCTTTTAGTGGGTGCAAGTTCTTGTAGGGTGGGGCAACATGTTTATTTTGATTGGATTAAAGTCATTTTGGTCCCTTTCTGTAAATGCTACATTATGATTGAAATCTAGAAAACAGATTTTATGCTGCTAGAAAAATAGCACTAAATAGCACTACCTTGACCTTGGCAAGAAGCTCATGGCTTGCATTTGAGTGCTTTAAATAGATTGGCATTGTTCTTGCTTATTTTGTAGAGGAAAAATTGTATAGAAATTTGCATATTAAAATCAATAAGAGTAGGCCCAAAGTCAGTTTATTTTGTCAACATAGTATTATAGTTATCTATAAATTAAAAATTTTCCATTTGTGAATGATCATGATAATATTGTAAAATATTTCTTTTAAGAACCAGATAAATTGAAGAAACCTATGTCTTGAATCAAGTATGTTATATTGATTAATATTTCATCTCAATTGAAGAAAAGGCACAAGCGATACTCAAACTTTAGTTTTAGTCAATAGGTCTGCTTGGTAGAACACTAAAAGATTGTAAATGTATCAAACATCATATCATATTTTGTAGGTTTGGTACTCCAAAAATGAGTATGAATGGCTTCTACATTAGTTGTAGAAGTGCAAATAAATTTAACCCATGATGAAAAGGAATAATTTGCTTCTAATTCATATCATTGATTCTTTCATTTCTTTTATGTGATGCCTGGGCATTTACTGCTCACTCCTAAGCCTAGTAATGGGTTTCACTAGAGTATTACATATATAACCTCCCTAGAAATTATTGAATATGGGTATTTAAAGAGGAGTATAGCTTTGGGCTATTTCTTTTTTACCTTTGAGTCTTAATTGTCAAATTTTCCTTTAAATGGCTATATATTGGACCTTTTTTGGTTCGTTTTTGGCAAACAAGGTATTGTCTCAAAGTTGTTTTTTGTACTCCTCAATGGTGCTAATATTTTAACGATTTTTTGTTGTTGATTCATTTTGTGACCCATTGAAGTCAAAGGTGTGTTTTGAGTTGCCAAGCTCATATCTTTTAACGTATTTCTCCATTTCTTGTGATTCTTGCCATGTTCAAAAGGTCTTTCCAAGCACTTTCATTCTACCCATTCATATTTTCCAAATTTTGTCTTAACTAAATTAATTCAAGATTTTGTGTTTTGACACCCTGGTTAGATGTTTGGTTGTTTTGGCACTTGGGAATGTTTTGTTTGTATGTGATGGCTTCTTTTGGGCTGCATCATATGTATATACAGTTTTTTTGTCCTTACTATTTCCTTATCTTCTACTGAAGCTAAGTAAAAAATATTATGCAATACTACTTGCCAAGTTGCTTGGCTAAGGTGTACTATTGAAAATATGGTATAAAAGAAAGAAGAACCAATTTTGATCAAGTGTGACAATCAAAGTTCAATCGAATTGGCAAACAATCTAGTTTATTACACAAGATCAAAACACATTGAAATCAACATCATTTTGTATGAGAAAATATTCAATCACAAGAGATAGAGCCACAATATTATATCACAAATGACAACATGGTTAAAGCATTCACTAAGCAATTAGGCAAGATAAAGTTTGTTTTGTATAGAGATATACAAGGAGTCCATTAAAATTTAGTCATTTCTTAAGGGCGAGTGTTAAAATAAGTCACAACAAAATGAAACTTATGTTGTATTTGTGTTATTAGTTATTGATTAGGGGTTAATAAGGAATTATAGCAATATCTAGATAAGTCTATATTTCTTTTCAATAATCTCTAGTTTGCTATCAAACTCTTGAGCAGAATTATATGATGACTGTTGAATTTTTTGTATCTATTATGCATTCTTTATTTATGAATAGAGCATGTGTGTGAGCTCACTATTTTGTTCATTGTTCTTCAATTTTTTTTTGTTTCCTACATATGCATGCCATTAGATTTCAATAATAATTTATGACCAAGAGATTGTAGTGGCATTTAGAAAAATAAGGCCAAAATGACTTAAATCCAATCAAAACGAACATGTTGCCCTACCTTACAAGAACTTACACCCACAAAAGGAAAGAAATAACATTTGAGTATAACTTGGGAATAGAGAATGAGGTGGGTGTGGGGGAAGGCTCTACAAGAGCAACCCCTTCCCCTCCCTCTTCTAATTAGGCTAAGGAGCATAAAGTCAATCACCCTCCCTTCCCTAGAGACCTACAAAAAGACTCCCCTTTTCTTGGGGGTGATCTCAAGAGTCCTTCAAACCTTTTGGGCATTGCCAGAGATGCTACAACTGACCAATTTTAAATTTCAAAATGGCTATTCTTGGAAATGAGTAAGGTAAATGTCAATAGTTGGTCCCTAAAAAGTAAAATGGTTGCATTGGAGCAGGGTGGTGGTTGGTCTAGTTCAAGTGCTAGAGATGATGATCTAATTATAGATGAAGAAAAGACAAGAATGCTTTCCATTCTTGAGAATGTTTCTAAAGACATGGCTTATTTTGAAATTGGATTATGAATTTAAGTTGAAGATTTTAAAAGAAAAAATGAAGAGAATTAATGACAACCTCACAAACTTGGTAAATATGAGCTACATAATGGAGTTTTCAAAATTAACACTGATGTCTCATCTCAGGGGAATCCAGGTCATCCTAGTATTGGTGGGATTGGTTGTGATAGTTTTGGAGACATTCAGTTTATTTTTTCTGCTTATAAAGGCCTTCAAATGAATGAGCTTATGGAGGCTCTCGCCATCTTGTGCGTTGTTAAGTGTAGCCATGTTCTTGGCTAGAGAAGGATCAATTGTGAATTTGATTCTCAGGTCGTAGTGACTTTTCTTACTAGACAACAGTTTGATGGTGTTGGTTGGCACTTACAACTAGTTATTAGATAGATTCTTCGGCTATGTAAATCTTTCGATTATATTATTTTTCAGGCACATTCCTAGGGAGTGGAATGGGGTTGTTGATTGTTTGGCTAAATGGGCTTTGATCATATGTATGCTTGGAATATTGTGATAAGGGGCAATTGCCTCCTAAAATGGTTACTATATTAGATCATTTAGTGGACAATGACCATTCTCTTTAAGCTCTTTAAGGTCCTTGGGGAGCGACCTGTCCTTCTCTGTATCTTTCTTGTTCTTGAATAAATTTTTATCCCTCTTTAGTTAAAAATATGAGATACATAACTATTGATAGTAGTGTAGAAGGGATTAAAATACTTGTGAATCAGTGGCACAATATGCAAGTTTTGAAATTAGGGGATAACATTGTTATTGATCTTGATTTGGTAGTGAAGGGTAAATAGCTAAATGATGGCAGTGGTCCATCAACACAGACCTATGTGCATCTAAAAAAGAACAAGGATTAGGATAAGAAAAAAATACAAGATCTAAGGAACCTATCTCAAAATCTAGACCAAATGGAAGTTGAAGTCACAAAATTCTTGAAGAACTTGTGTTAGTTATCTATTTGATTTCTATCTTTGTCCTACTGTGTTAGGGGTCTCTCTCTTTTTTTTGTTTTTTTGCTGATATTGATCTTTGGGTTGGCTATTTATTATCTAATGGTGGCTCTTTGTATTTAGGATTTTGGGGTCCCTTCAAAACCTATTTTTTCCTTAATAAAAAAATATAAGTTTAGGCATTGTTTCTTGTGGAAACAAGATGCAACCAACAATTTCCTTATTATATACTGAAACTAAGTGAAAAATAGTATGCAATACTACTTATGAAGTTATTTGGCTAAGGTGTATTCTTGAAAATATGGTACATGTTGATGGTTTATTTGTACTTGACTATTGCATTTGCATACAAACCTACACCAACAATGGGTAATCTCACAAGTGTGGGATCAGAATTTGTGGGATAACCTCTCAAGTTTTAGAAGTCGGCTCTTCGTTAGATCTTTAATAAATTTTAGTTTTTAGATTTGAGAAAAGGGAAAGAAAACATAAAGAAATAAAATCTAACCAAAAGAAGTGATACACCCACATAGAGACCTCTTATTTAGATATACTTGATTATACACAATATTTTAAGACCATGAAATAGAGTTAACATAGTTATAATAATGAAAAGTTAAAAAACATTGTCATTAAATTGTATAAGGTTCGATAATATCATATCTACAAATGTAGGCTACACATATCAACTAATAGAATAAAGAATGATTTAAAAAGAGAGGATATCATGACTATCTTCTCCTAGTCAATATATTACAATGAAAATGGGAGAGACAATATTGCACAGTCCATCCATCTTCAACTAATTTTGGAAAAATAAGACATAAAGGATTCCTACTTCCTTCTCTTCACTACTGAACCTCCCTTTTAAATAGAAAAATCCCCTTCCAAAATCCTCTAGGAAAAGGAATGATTCCCCCAAAATATATGAATTCCCCCTATTTGCATGATATACAACTTTTCCATTTCCATTATGTGCTTTGGTATACAAAAAAATCATCTATTTAGTATTTGTGGGCCCCATCTTCTTCCTCAATTCCTTTTTCATTACCTCACATTTCCACTTCCCATGAGAAGGAATAACAAACATTTGAAGAGAAACATTCCTCTCCTTATCCAATGGTTGTCAATTTCTTTTAAAAAGATGCATACCTATTCATCATGCCACTTATTCTTGATGAGAATTTATTATTATTTGGCACCTTTATAAAATGAGAAGCCTCATAAAAAAATAATTAAAATGAGTTCAAATGAAATGTACTAGATTTCTTGGTGACTCACAGGGGAAATGTGCCTACACATGTCAAATCCTAGAATCTTTGATTCACAAACCAGAGTCTCAACCATTGGGTAACAGAGTTAGGAACTTGTTATACTTAATCTTCTAACCACAAATGCCTCTGCCATTATTTTCATTGAGGCCTCTGCAACTTATTGAATGTAAAATAGATAGACATAAAATATGCCCATTCACTAGAGTGGCAAAATAGCTTCCCTTCTTACTAATGGTGCTCCATATGATTAACTTTGAAGGGATGAAAAACTAGATAAATTGTATAAATAAATATAATAGAAAATTATACCTCTTTGCCTCTCTACATTTTGGAATCTCCTCTTCCACTTTCTACTACCATTCATAGTAACCTACAAAATTTTCATTATTTGGTTGAGTGTGAGAGGATGGTATAAAAAATTGAAACTTATGCTCTAATTTTCTTTTGGAGATGATTGGTACCTTGAAATCAAAATTGACTTCATTTGCAGGGGCCTCTTCATGGTTTTGATCTACAAGAGAACCAAACTTTGGTTCGAAGACAATAGAGCTACCCATAATTTCCTTGAACTTGATTGGAATTCCATTCTAGAGCATGAATTAATGGAGAGAAAATGTTGTTGTCATCGTACTCTTTGCTGCTACAAATAAATTATGAAATGTCATTACATGGAAGATCTGGGTTTATTTGGGGATCTAAATCAAGGAGGCAATATCCATCCTTGATAATGGAGAATATATCTAGCCTCTCCTTCAAATTTTCATTCTCATGATCCGTCCTCTCACCATGGTTATCAAAAATAGGTACTACAAAGAAGCCTTTCATGTGTTCCATGTTACAAATCTCATCATCAAGAATGGAATACCCTTGCTGAATGACCAAAAAAAATCTCTAGTTTTTCCACATCATGTTCAATACCTATTATGCATCATCTTCTATCATATGTGGGAGCTCATCAAACAAACTAATGCAAACACTCTCTAGAGCTTCTATCAAAATTTCCTTTACAAATTCTTTCTATAGTATATAGCTTTCATAATTTTTTTACTAATAATTTTTTACTTTAAAAGTTCCCAACAAACCATCATCATCAAAATATTCCCCATCTTCTTCCTTAATTGATTCTATCTCTACCTGATATTGCACCAAATTCCTCTTTAATTGAACATTCCTTTCATACAAGCTATGTATTCTACTTTTATTTACTTGTTTCATTTTATTACAAACTTTGATTTCTTGACTTTGATAACACTCCCCTTTGATGTCAAATTGACAAAAGACTTGATTTGACACTTCCATGGGTTGAGATCTTGTCTTTGAGATTGTAGGAGCTTGAGGAGTACTTTTCTCAAAATAATTGTGTATTTTTGGTGCATGAGAAATATTCCTCTATGGGCTAGTCTAATACATATTTTTGATCTTGTGAGTTTCTAGACAGTTTAAGTTGGTTTGATATATGCTTTGAATTTTTAGCTCATCTAGCTTGTGGGAGAAAGATTTTGTAAGTCCTTTTTTTTCAATCATTTCCCTATGATCTAATATATTAGTAGGTGTTGGTCATTGATGCTGCTAGGATATGTTGTTGTCATTGATGTCAACATATTCTTGTGATTTATTGCTCTGGTGGTTGTAGATTATCTTATTAGGGTCATGGTTCAGTATACGAAGTATATTTAGTATCATTATATCTTTCTGTATTGGTTTCAGTGATCTGAGAGCTTAACTGATCATATCTCATGATCTGGTTTACAACTTGGTTCTTCTGATAAGGACTTTCTAGAGTTCGGTATTTCCTTTGGTATATTCTAGTGTGATTAGATCTTGAGTTGAGATTTTGGGAGATTATTTGGATGGTCTTGTGTATCTTCATTTCAAATGGATCATGTTTTGGTACTCTGCAAGTTATCTTTCCTCGTGATAGTTGTAGCTGTTTGAGTGTTCTTGTGTTTCAGATGTTGATCGTGTTAGCAACAATCAAGAAGGAAGACTGAGAGGGGGAGGGGTGAATCACTCTTCACTGGATCACAACAAATTAAACTCCAAAACATAAACTGATAAACTGCAACAACAAATAGATAAGAAAATTAATAGCACAACACAGAACACCAAGGTTTTGACATGGAAAACCTGGTTAAGGGAAAAACCACGGTGGGAACCTACCCATAGTAAAATGATACTCTGTAGTTGTATGTGAAAATATTATAATGAAGAATGCACATGCATTTGGGCACACTGCCTAGAGCTCACTACTCAAAAGATATTTCCTCAGAAGGCTGCAACCCTCAAAAATTCTCACTGACTTACAATATGATTCAGACTACAATCCAGAAGGAATGAACTGCAATGATAGCATCTAAAAATGATTGATGACAGTTCTAGTTAAGCATAATTGTCTGGTCATCAACAACAATCTCATCTCAACACTTCACCGAATGATAACTCTCTTATTTGCACACTAATCTCTCTCTGATAATGTAGACATAATATCGACACATAAATTACATAAGCATCTCATCTATATATACAAATCATCAACCTTGATAATAAGGTCAACTAAACCCTCAACCTTCAACTCAGAATTACAAAAATTACATTGCTGGATACAAAGATGAACCACTGGACCAATATTATAATTTGCATTACATAAAATGGACCTAATTCAAATTCCCAAATGATTACATTCATTGGAAATCCCACCAAGATCAACCACAACATGCTACACTACTAGAAATACCGCATAATATGAAAATCATCACCAGTTCATAAAAATCACCAAAAAATCGCACAACGATCAATGCAAACCACCAAAAAAAATAGGACACAACTAGGAAACACCAACAAGCATGTTAGAATCATCCGGAATAGTTGCACCAATGCCTCTTTTCAAATCTTCATTAGTCAATGTCTCAAAGCTCAAGAACACAACCAATAAGCAACTATCACGAGGAAATATAACTTGTGGAGTACAAAATCATAAACCATCTGAAATGAAGATACACAAGATCATCCCAAATAATAATCTAATGTCTCATCACAAGATCTGATCACACCGGAATATATGAGAGGAAATACCAGATTCTACAAAACAGTGATCAACAAAACCAAACTACAAAACCGGATCAAAAACTCTTCCCAAAATCTCTAGAATAACTCATAGGAATATATTGACATCAATGACAAAAACATATCCTAGCAGCAACAATGAACAATGAAATCCAACAATCTCCCCCCTTGGCATTCATGGCAACATATGAATGTGAAAAATAGTCAATGCAAAGAAAGAAGATATAACCAACAAACTCCCCCTAAGATCAAGATAGATAAAGTAGTTTTTCACATGATCTCTCTCCCCTTTAGACAATAATGCCAAAAATATCCAAAATAGAAAATCAAACTCTCAATACAGGATCATGAATCTCTCTCCCTAGGATAAACAACCAAATCAACAGACTACCCCAGTAGAGGAGAAACACCAACTCATCAATCTAGATAAAAGAATAAGGCTTTGAATTCCACCAGATCGATGCAACCCAATGCATCTATTTCTCATCAGAAGGGATGGATACCCCTAACTTGTCTCTAAAATAGATAAATGTATCTGTAGGTAAAGGCTTAGTGAGAATATCAACAACTTGTTCCTTAGTAGATACATATTCTAGCTTCACCTTCTGTTCACTAACTTTCTCTCTCAAGTAATTATATTTAATTGATATATGCTTAGTCTTTAAATGTTGCACTGTATTCTTAGACATGTTTATTGGAATTATCACAGTATATAAAAGTAGGCTCATCTTAAACAACTTTGATATCTTTCAATATTTGCTTCATCCAAACTATCTAAGTTCAATTACTAGAAGCAACAATGTACTCAACTTCAACAATAGATAAACATATTGAATCTTGTTTATTGCTAGCCCTTGAAACCAACTTCTAAACTAAAAATAATGTTCCACTAGTAGTACTCTTCTGGCCATCAACATCACCAGCCCAATTTGCATTAGTGTAAGCACACAACATGAAATCATCATTCTTTGGATACCATAAACAATAATCCTCAATTCCCTTTAGATATATAAATATTCTTTTAACAATAGTGATATGACTCTCCTTTGGATAAACTTGATATCTAGTAGCCATACACACAACATGCATAATGTCAGGTCTATACTGAGTAAGATATAGGAGTCCACCAACCATAGATCTATACAAACTATGATTAGCTTTAGGAGATTTATCATTTTTAGACAATTTACAACCAGTCACCATAGGAGTTCTAACCAGTTTGGAATCATCTAATCCAAACTTCTTTAGTAGCTCCTTCACATACTTTGTTTGAGATATAAAAATACCTTTTCCTATCTATGCAATCTACAAACCTAAGGAAAATTTCATCTCACCAATCATAAACATCTCAAATTCTTTTTCCATATCACTGACAAACTTCATATTCATATCATCATCACCAAAAAAAATAATATCATCAACAAAGACTTCAACAATCAAAATGTTATCATTTTCAATCTTAAAGTACAGATTAATATCAGCAACACCTTTGATAAATCCCAATTTTAGCAAGTATTTGTCTAACCTAGCATACCAGGCTCTAGGATCTTGTTTCAATCCATAAAGTGCTTTCTTCAACTTACATACCATGTCTCCATGATCTAACAATGAAAATCCATCAGGTTGTTCAATGTAAACTTCTTCTTCTAGATCACCATTAAAAAATACAGATTTGACATCCATCTGATATACCTTGAAATCTTTATAAGCAACATAATCCAACAACAATCTAACAGCTTCAATTTTGGCAATTGGAGCAAAATTTTCTTCATAATGAATCCCTTCTTGCTATGAATATCCTTTGTAGACCAGTCTAGATTTATTTCCTACTACTTCACTGACTTCATTCAATTTATTCCTAAAAACCTATTTAGTACCTATAACATTTTTATCCTTAGGTCTAGGCACAAGTTCTTAAGTGTCATTCTTTTCAAACCGATCTAACTCTTCTTCCATGGCTCTAATCTAGTTATTATCTTTACAAGCTTCAACAACATCTTTAGGTTCAACTTTAGAAATCAAACATACTTCTTCTACAATTAACCTTCTTCTAGTGATCACACCTTTATTCTTATCACTAATAATCTGATTCTCAGAATGATTCAATCTTACATACCTTGGATTCTTCTGATTGTTCTAATCCTCAAGTTCCTGCACATCATCACCACCAACAACAATATCCAGATTTACAGTCTCTACCAGATCATTCTGCTTAGGCTCTTTAATCTGAATAGGAGCTAAAACACCATGTTGACCATCATCATAAGCTCTGATCTCCTTCCCAAGGTTTCCATCCACCTTCACATTTGAACTCTCAACTCTATTTGTCAGTCTCTTGCTATAGCATTGGTAGGCTTTGCTAATATCCCAAAAAGACACCATCACTTCTAGCATCAAACTTTCCAATATCCTCATCTCTCTTGATATAACATTTACTACCAAAAACTTTGAAGTAATTCACAGTAGGAACATGACCAAACCAAAGTTCATAAGGGGCCTTACTGATATCACCTTTGATATTAACTCTATTGAATGTATAGACTACAGTGCTAATAGCTTCTCTCCAGTAGACCATCAAAACATTTCCTTCAATCAATATGGTTCTTGCAACATCTAAAATAGTATGTTTCTTCCTTTCAACAATCCTATTCTGCTGTGGGGTCCTAGGTGTTAGAATCCAAGAACACTGAGAGGGAGGGGGGGGGGGTGTAAATCAGTGTTCTATCGGAACTATCAATTTTAACCTTCTTAAAACATGCATACACCAACCGATATACCAGTACATATAGAATTGAAAGAAGTAAAGCAACCAATAAGCCAATCACATAAATGAATACCATAACACACAAAATTATACTGGGAAAACCTCAAAGAGGAAAGGCCACGGTGGGATTTGTGACCCACAATATCAATCAACTATCCATATGAAGAGAAATTACAAAATATAGGGGCCTACACTTCCAGGAAGGCTTATAGCCTAGAGCACATTGCTCATTCACAAAAGGAGCCTCATTGACTACATACAAATCCAGACTACAATCCAGAGAAATGATTGAACTACAAAGATAACATCTTCTATGCCTGAAAATAGTTTCGATTAAGCTCTGTTTGTTCCAGTCTGAAACCCTAAACCCTTTACCAGAATAACCCTTTACAAAAATATCCTCACATACATGATCTCTCTCATATATTTCACATCTCCTCCATTATTTCCTTTCTTATACATATTCCTATTCTCCTATCATATTTAAAAATGATTTAACCAACTGACCTATATACCCTTTACAATTCATCATGCCTTATGTTGGCTTACAAAGATAATTAAAATATTAATATACATGTCGACTAGATAACACAAATACATGAATATCAAAAGCAATTGCCGATGCCGGATCCAAAAGATGTTGGCCTCCAATATCGATAGCTTGATTCTAAACCATGTTGGCCTACATTGTGAGTAACCAAATAATTCCTTCCAACCTGCCAGTGCCGGTGTCGGTGCCGGTGAAGTGTCTATGAAGTGCCTGCCGATACACAACTAACCCAAAATATGAAGCCGAAATAAATTACCATGTTGCCATCAATGACAACATAATGAAACCAACCAATTGATTGTCAATTGCCAACAATCTCCCCCTTTGGCATTGATGGCAACACTCATGTGAAAAATGGTCATGGTTTCCAACTGTCAGTTTCATCCTGAACCTACTCCCCCTGAGCTAAATATCCATCTATACAAAATACTCCATACTTCCATAGTTTTCCATCTATACTCCCCCTAATCTATACAACTCCCTTTTTCTTTTTCACATCTATATCTCTCCCCCTTTGACATCAATGCCATCAAAAATACCGAATAGTACCAAAAACCAAAAATCGGGAGGAAGAATGAAAGACTGTACAATGAATATGTCCCAAAATACTTTACCAGAGTTGAATGTATTTGAAAATATCTGGATAGGCCTTCTCCAATAGCTCAAGATAGGTATCCCAACTAGATTTGAAAGCGCCAAAAATAGATACAAGTCCATTTAGCATATGGGAAAATGATTCTTTCCCATTAAGCTCTGCTGGTGTGGGCTTACCAACCAGATCTATACACTCCTTCTTATGTACACTAAGTGAATCCAACTGGGGACTCACCAAACCTCTAAGACTTCTGGCTCTTCTTATGATTTTGTATTTTTCCCTCTCAAGAACAAAAAATTGGGCTCCAAAAGAAAAATTTGTTCATCTATAGATGTAGTTAATGAATTCAATCCATCAAAAGAATTGGCTATACCTACAATCTCCTCCTGAATATCCTTGATCTTTTTATCTATCTTAGTTGTGAGCAAACCTGTATTACAACATACTCTGTAGATATTAGTACACTGCCTCAATGCATTATCTATCAATTTTAACTTTTCATTAATCTTCTTCCTCTCAGACTCAATCACTTGACCAAATGTAGCTCTTTTTTCTTGTGTGAACCTCTCTAGTGCTTGTCGGTTTGATATCTACTGCAAGGATTGAAAATACTTTGAAATGTGCTATGTGATAGTCTTAAGCTTGCTAGATGGGCTCATTTCTTTGTCAAATTTGCACTCTGGGACTAGTCTATGCAAAAAAGTAATAGAATGATCAATAACCCTTTTATCTATAGATCCCCCCTTCAACATTTTCTATGCAACCATCATCATGAGTTCAATAGAACTCATATCGATTATGCTATTCTTTTCAACCTGCGAGGTGTCAATTGACAACAATGATGGACTCACTACCAGTTCCCTATCAGATTCCTCTTTCTTCTTCTCTGATGATTTAACCTTTATAGCTTCCTCACTTGCACTGGTGGCTTCACCACTTGGTGCAGTCTCAGTAACTGTTGGTTCCTCCCTAGGAACTTTATCCTTATCCTATACATTTGTATCTGGAGGACTGTTGTCCTCAACATCAGTATCATGTACATTATCAACCTTTACACTCTCTATATCTACTGGTATCTCAACATTTGTCTATACGTTTGTATCTACCAGAGGCTCAATTTCCACTATCTTAATATTTTTCAAAATTGAGGGTGAAGTACCCATACTACCTTTTCTTTTTCCTTCAACTGGGATGTTTGTAATATCTATCTTAGATTTCAGTGAAGTATAAAAGCCATGGTTCTCTTCAAAGAACTTAACCCATGCCTTGTGTGTCTCCTTGATTATCTCATTGACTCTACCTAACATAAGACTGATTATTCTATGCTTGTTGTTAAATATTTTCCTATCTACAACTTCAAGTGTCTTATCCATCTCCTCTGGAGAAATAGAAACGCAAACTGTATTAGTATTTGGTCTTCAATTTGTAACATGGCTTTCTTATAAATATCCAAATATAACAAAACTCCTTCCTCTACTTCTCTGTGTTCATCATTATCTAAATGTTCATAATAAAACTGTACATTCTTTAACATACCATCTTTAGTAATCTCATCAACTAACTCTGCACAAGTCTTTGGTGGAATAATAGTTACATTACCAGATTCAATTGCTAGATCAATGCCATCCTTCTTCTTTCTCCTTCCAGTACCAGATGGGACTGAAGGTGTTTCTTTAGGTGCTCTTCTATGTGCTGGTACCCTGATAGTAACTTTCCTAACCAGTTGCTTCTTAGCCTCTACCTTAGTTTCTTCAGTTTTCTTCCTTATTACCCTTTTGAATGTTCTTTCCTCTTCCTGCCTTTCTTTGAGACAACATCAATCAATGCTTTGATGTCCTGTGAAACCTTTTCAACAAACTTACTTGCCTTTCCTTCTCACTTCTCTCTCTTCTTATAGTTGAACTCAGTTTCAACCTCTTGTGTCTTCTGCTTAGCAATGCCAAAGGTTTTTATAGGTTCATCTACTAGTGCATCAATTAGCATTTGTGCATAAGCATCAAGAATCTGAGCATCAACTTCATAACCCATTTCCTCAATCCAAATCTTCTGGGGCCTAACAACTTCCATCAATGTTTCATCTTTCTTGACCATGAAGCATATGTTGGTTGAGTACTTTTCAACAATGTTCTTAGGAACCCTCATCCTAGAATTCAGAACCTTTTGAAATTCTTTAAAGTATCCCCATACTTTATCATCTCTCTGACTACCCAATATAGCAATAGACTATTTTAATTGTCTCCCTACTGGGATATCGAATGCCCATTTTCTCTTCCCAAAACCAAGAGTCTCATTGATGAAAAATAGCATTAAACAGACAATTAGGTTACCATACTGGAAAGTTCCTTTATTTTCCCCTTTGATTTTTCCTAGGTTAATCAATAATTCATCCAACATCGAACCACATAGATCCAACTTCTCATTCTCCCTCATCATTTTATGAGCTGCATAAATGCAGGAGCTAGAAACAAAATTCAATCGATTTGATTGAGTTACCTTGTAACTAATGACCATGCTACCAAATCTTATGTCTGTATCAGTGATAGTACTGATCCTTATTGATAATCTGTCTGATGTTGCACCAGTAATTTTGTTGACTTGATAATTTGAAACTTTCTTTTCCTGATGATGTCCAAGCTGTAGTAAACCAATGATTGCCCTGATGGCCTCCTTCACAATCTTATATAGTCTATCCAACCAGATAAACTCCCCATGCACTCTGCTCAAAACATAACTAACAATTTCATCTTTGAATTCTAGAATATCCAAAATGTTGGTAAACCCTAGATCAACAATATGTTGGTATTCAGGGTTAATTATTTGTAGAATCTCCCATTAACTCATTCATGTACATGCTCTTGATATCAGTTGTTAACAAATACTCAATATGATAATGAATGTAGGCTCTTACATCTTCAACATACATGATTCCTTCTAGAACATGAGAAAAAGATCTAACCGAATCGTCCAGGGTAGCAACATGCGGATATTGCTTAAAAATTGGCCTGGGATGGTCCTTGACCTTAACAACAGTTTTGATTTGCAACAAAAATAGGTACATATGATGATCCTGCTTCCATGATTGAAGATAAATACTTGTGAATTTCTATTGGTGAAAGACCCTAAAGACCTCTTCCAATCGCTAGTGAAATAGCTCAAGATCATATTGATCGCTTTGATTCACCTTAGACTTCCTCTGAATCGCTTTGAATTACTCTGAATGAAAAATGGTCAAAAGTGAAGTGAATTCGACCTTTTATCCTCCAAGAAACCCTAGTATTTCATTGATATAAATGACTTTCGATGGAAGATACCGAATCTCGACCAAAACATCTCCATGTCAGATAAGCATCTCCAATGTCTAGAACATCTTCCAGAACCTCTTCCCAGGGTATATGCAACATCTTCATGAATTTTTCCTACCCCTAAGGTATCTACCTCAGTTACTGGTTGAGCTTCCTGCCGGTGTAGGAATAACCTCCTTGGTCGGATAAGTAACCCATGCATTCCCATCTGCTGATTGTTCTTCAGTCTTCCTAACCCATCTCTGGGTATGATCTTATCGGATTTCATTAACCTTTTCTTTTCCTTTCTCATTTGATCCTCCATTACCAACCAGTGGATTTATGCTTCTATAGAACTTAGCAATATGTCCAACCTCATTACATGCATAACATGTAACATTGTTATTTTGAATTGCTTTGCTAAAACCGGTGTAATTTCTTGACCTGCAATGATTAGCCATATGTCCAAAATTTCCACATGCATAACAATTAATACTCATTCTGCAATCTTTTGTCTTATGACCATTCTTATTACATTTAGAACATTGACCAGGAGTAGAATCAGGGTTTTGATTTGCTCTATTTCTACATTGCCTAGCCATGTGACCAAATTTATTACAAACAAAGTATCTACCATTAAATTTATAAGCATTAAACTTCCTTACCGGTGCCTTATGGTTTTGATCTTCATTTGCAGTACCGAAACTTTGTTCTTGTTCAAATCCAAGTCCACTAGAATCTCCATTCTGCCTTTGTCTCTTCAATAACTCATCTAGCTGTGTTGAACTAATCTTGAATTTTTCTTTATACTAACTTGCAATAGTTAGATCATCTCGCAGAATTATCATTTGTCTCTCAAGCTCTTGTTCATTACTATGGGATTGTACTAAATTAGCTCTCAACATATCATTCTCATGAACCAACCTACCACATTCTTCAAATTTGTTCTTCACAGATACAACAAGATTTTTTTCCTTTTTCTTTTGGTCCTCAATCTCTTTAGACATTCTCATAGTTATAGTTTGCATTTCATTTCTCATAACCATGTTCTCCTGACTCAGTTCCTAACACTTTTCCTTAAGTGCATCTTTCTCTTCATCATCCTTATTCTCCAAAAGTTCCTTCCTCCTAGCTTGAACAGATGATAGACTCTCCTATAGGACAAGAATGAATCCCTGAGAAGAATTCAATTCATTTTGCAGCTTCAATTTCTTCATCCTTTCAACATCATAGTCTTCAAGTGCCACCTCAAGTTGCTTTTCCAAACTCATATCCATGGATTTAGGATTTAGGATCTTCCTCAACCTGTTAAACTTCTTCTAAGGCACAAGGCTCTGAAACCAATTGTTGGAATCCAAGAACACTTAGAGGAGGGGGGGGGGGTGAATTAGTGTTATACCAGAACTATTAATTTTAACCTTATCAAAACATGCATACACCAACTAGTATACCATACAAATAGAATTGAAAGAAGTAAAGCAACCAATAAGAGAATCACATAAATGAATACCATAACACACAAAATTATATGTGGAAAACCTCAAAGAGGAAAAACCACGATGGGATTTGTTACCCACAATATCAATCCACTGGCCATATGAAGACATATTACAAAATATAGGGGCCTGCACTTGCGGGAAGGTTTATAGCCTAGAGCACACTGCTCATTCACAAAAGGAGCCTCACTGACTACATACAAATCCATACTAAAATCTAGAGAAATGATTGAACTGCAAACATAACATCTTCTATGCTTGAATATAGTTCCGATTAAGCTCCGCCTGTTTCGGTCTAAAACCCTAAACCCTTTACTGGAATAACCCTTTACAAAAATATCCTCACATACATGATCTCTCTCATATATTTTGTGTCTCCTCCATTATTTCCTTCCTTATACATATTCCTATTCTCCTATCATATTTAAAAATGATCTAACCAACTGACCTATATACCCTTTACAATTCATCATGGCTTATGTCATCTTACAAAGATAATTAAAATATCAATATACATGTCGGCTAGATAACATAAAGACATGAATGTCAAAAACAATTGCCGATGCTGGATCCAAAAGATGTTGGTCTCCAATATTGATAACCTGATTCTAAACCATGTCGGCCTACATTGCCGGTAACCAAAGAATTACCTCCAACCTATCGGTGTCGGTGCTAGTGAAGTGTCTATGAAGTGCTTGCTAGTACACAACTAACCCATAATATTGAGCCGGAATAAATGACCATTTTTCTATCAATGACAACATAGTGAAACCAACCAATTGAGTGTAAATTCCCAACACTAGGAGCAGATAGTTGTCTTTTGATTCCATGCATCTCACAGAAAGAATTAAACTCATCAGAACAAAATTCTCAACCTCTATTAGATCTTAGACACTTCAACTTCAATCTAGTCTCAGTTTCAACTTTAGATCTGAATATCTTGAATTTCTCAAATTCTTATGGTTTTTCCTTCAAAAAGACAACCCACATCATTATGGAATAATCACCAATTAGCAACATACAATATCTATCAGCTTGGACACTTCTAATATTTGTAGGTCCACATAGGTTAGTATGCAAAAGATCTAACAATCCATCTGATGTATATCATTTTTTCTTGAAAGAAATCCTTGTTTGCCTACCCAACTATCATTCCTTCATACCAGATTAACATGTTTAACAATCTGACATATCCCTAACAACTTGTGTAGAATTGATCTTGATCAATGAATAAAAGTTTACATGACACATTCTTCTATGCCACAACTAACTCTTATCTATCTTAGCAATCAAACAAATTTTCTCGTGAGAATTCAAATGAAAAATGTTACCTTCAGTCTTAGTTCTAGATGCAATCTCTATACCAGAGGCATTAATGATATCGCATTTACCATCTTTGAATTGTAGATCATAACCCTTATCAATCATCTACCCAACACTCAAAAGATTATGCTTCAAACCTTCAACATACAAGACATCATTAGTGTTATTCTTACCATCAAAAGAAATAGAACTTTTGCCATGGATTACAAAGGCTTTGTCATCTCAAAATCTAACTATTCCACCATCATATATTTCTATGCTTACACATATGATTTTGTCACCGGTCATATGATGTGAACAACAACTATCAATCACCCATTTACCCTTTTCTTCTACCTTTGTAGCCAAAGATTTCTCCTCAACAAAACAACTAGTGGAATCAATAGGCACAGGTCTATCCTGTTTAATGACAATAAACACAACTTCATCTTCTTGTGATTCATCATCTATAACACTTTCATCTGCAGTATAATAACACTTCTTTTGGTTACTAAACTATTGGTTAGACTTATAAGCCTTATCATACTTTAAATGCTTCTCATATCTATCATTCCTATCATGCTTATCAAACTTATTATGTCTGTCATACACATCAATTATCTCAAGGCATCTAGAAGCGAAATGTCCTATCTTATTACAAGAAAAAAATTTCAGGGGAAAATTTCCATCATACTTACTGACACCTTTAGGTAATCTCCAAGCAATCAATGCTTCAAGCTCATCAAGATCTCTTTCTTGTTCTGCTATCTCTCTTCTTTGTCTTTCATATCTGGATATCTGACACTCATCAGGATCATATTTATGCTTACTGGACACAAATATTGATCCTTTGAATGATGTCTCAGACTTTCCATGTGATTCTCCAAATTCACTCATCTCAAATGCAACAAGTCACTTTAGTTACACTCCAGATTTCATCAATAGCGGCAACCTTATATTTATAGGTAGGAGGCAAAGATCTCAACACCTTAGAAATAATATCATCTTCTTCAATCTTTCCACCAGCATATTTGATACCAAGGACAAACTCATTCACCTTAGCCATGTATGAATGTATGTTCTCATCATCTCCCATCTTCAATGTCTCATACTTTCCTTTTAAACTCTGTAACTTAGCAAAATTCACTTGACTATCACCTTCATACAGGATTTCAAGCTTCATCCAGATCTCATGTGCATTCTCAAGTTCCATGGCATTTGTCATTTTAGAATCAGTTAGGGAACTAAGCAATTGTTCCTTTTCTTGGTGTTATATTAAGCTTCTTTAGCCTCATCAGGAGTGGATGGTCCATTCTGATGAACAACATAGGCATTCTTAGTAATCTTCCAATAATCTTCTCCAAGACATTTCAAATGCACCTCCACCCGTCTCTTCTACACAGTATAGTTGCTTCCATCAAACCTTAGTCTGTCCTTCTTGAAAAGAGTACCTTGAGATGCCATCTTGGATCTCCTCAAGTGATTAAGATTCTACTAGAGGATCTAGCTCTGATACCAATTGTTAGCAGCAATCAAGAAGGAAGACTGAGAGGGGGGGGGGGGGGGGGTTGAATTAGTCTTCACCGGATTACAACAAATTAAACTCCAAAACATAAAGTGATAAACTACAACAACAAATTGATAAGAAAATTAACAACACAATACACAACACCAAGATTTTGACGTGTAAAACCCAGTTAAGGAAAAAGTCATAGTGGGAATCTAGCCATAGTAAGATGATACTCTGCAGTAGTATGTGAAAATATTACAATGAGGAATGCATATGCATTCAACCACACTTGCTAGACCTCACTGCTCAAAAGATATATACTTAGAAGGTTACAACCATTAGGGAAGTCTCACTTACAATATGATTTAGACTACAATGCGAAAGGAATGAATTGTAATGATAGCATCTACAAATGCTTGATGACAGTTTTGGTTAAGCACAGTTGCTTGGTCTGCAACACTAGTCTCACCTCAACTCTTCACTGAATGATAACTCTCTTGTTTACACAATTACCTCTCTCTAATAATGCAGACATAATATTGACACCTAAATTACATAAGCATCTCACCTATGTATACAAATCATCAACCTTGATAATAAGGTCGGCTAAACCCTTAACCTTCAACTCATAATTACAAAAATTACATTCCACGATACATAGATCGACCACCAGACCAATATTATGATTTACATTACATAGCATGGACCTAATTCAATTTCCCAAATGATTACATCCACCTAAAATCCTACCAAGATCAACTGCAACATGCTACACCATCATAAATACTACATAACATAAAAATCATCACCAATCCATAAAAATCACCAAAAAATCACACAATGATCAATGCAGATTACCAAAACAAATAGGAAATGAATAGGAAACACCAGAAAGAACGTTAGAATTATCCAGAACATTTTCACCAACACTTCTTTTCAAATCTTCATCAGTCAACATCTCAAAGGTCAAGAACACAACCAATCAACAATTGTTACGAGGAAAGATAACTTGCAGAGCACCAAATCATGAACCATCTGAAATGAAGATATAAAAAATCATCCCAAACAATAATCCAAAGTCTCAACACAAGATCTGATCACGTCGGAATATACCGAAGGAAATACCGGATTCTACAAAACAGTGATCAACAAAACCCAAGTACAAAACTGGATCAAAAACTCTTCCCAAACTCTCCGAAGTAACTCTTAGGAATATGTTGACATCAATGGAAACAACATATCCTAGAAGCAATAATGAACAATCAAATCCAACAGATTGATGAAGATTTGATAAATGGTGTTGGTATGGTTATTGCAAATGATTCTAATGTGCTTGATAGTGTTTCTTGATCGTGTCCTATTTGCCTTGGTGGTCCGCATTGATTCTTATGCATGTTCTTGGTGATTTTGTTGATCTGATGTTATTATTCATTTTATGTAGTATTCTTGATGGTGTAGCATGTTGCAGTTTATCTTGATGTGATTTCCAGTGGTGTTCCATGTTTTAGCATTTGGTTTAGGTCCATGTTATGTGTATCATTATATTGGTTTGATGGTGGATCTTTGTATTGTATGATGTAATTTTGTAATTGTGAGTTGAGGGTTTGACCGACCTTGTTTTCAAGGTTGATGATCGGTATATGAAAATGGTATAATCATGTAAATTTGGTATTTGTGTAGTGTCTACATTATCAGAGAATGATAAACATGTGAACAAGTGAATACATCCTTTGGCATTGTGATTGAATAGAGATTGGAGTATTACAGAGTAGACAAATATGCTCAACAAAAATTTTCATCAGGCATTTGTAGATGCTATTATTTTAGTTCATTTGATTTCAGATTGTTGTCCGAATATTTTGTAAGTTAGTGAGACTTCCTTGTAAGGTAGTGAACCTTCCCTAGGGGTTGTAGCCTTTTGGGTTATTTTATTTTGAGAAGTGAGCTCTAGGCGGTGAGCCTGAATGCATGTGCATTCCCCATTGTAATATTTACACATACTACTGCAAAATATCATCTTATAGTGGGTAGATTCCCACCGTGGTTTTCCCTTAACCAGGTTTTCCATGTCAAAATCTTGGTGATGTGTGTTGTGCTATCAATTTTCTTATCTTTGTTGTTGTTGTAGATAATAAAATTTGTATTTGAGGTTAGGTTTGTTAATCTAGTGAATACTGATTTACCCCCCCCCTCTCAGTTTTCCTTCATTGTTGTTGCCAACAATTGGTATTAGAGCTAGATCCTCTGGAAGAAGCTTGACCGCTTGAGGAGATTCGAGATGGCAACTGAAGGTTTAGTTTTAAGAAGGAAAGTCCTAAATTAGATGAAAGTAATTATGATATAGGAAGAACCAGATGGAGGTGGACTTGATATGTCTTGGAGAAGATTATTGGAAGATTACAAAAGATGCCTATTTTGTTCCTCAGAATGGACCAATTTATACTGCTGAGATCAAAGATGCTAAAAATAACAGTAGAGCTAAGGAAGCATTTCTGAGTGCCCTAGTTGATGACTAATGTAATGGGATTTCTGATTGCACACAAGATCTAGGAGAAGCTTGAGACCTTGTATGAAGGAGATAAACAAGTCAAAGTTGCTAAGTTGCAGAGTTTGAAAGGGAAGTATGGGATGTTTAAAATGGGTGAAGATGAGTACATAAAATCCTTCATGGATAAGGTGAATGAAATTGTCCTAGGTATCAAAAGTGTCGGTGGAACCCTTGAAGAATATGAAATTGTTGCTAAGCTACTAAGCTCATTGCCTCCTACTCACAAACATAAGGTAGCTGCTATTGATGAGATGTAGAGTGTGACTATTGTGACAAGAGATATGTTGGTTGGAAAGATTTATGTATTTGAATTGAGAAAGTTTGGTGAATCACATGGCAAGTTTGAGACAACACTTAGAGCATTTGTATTCGAAAAGAAAAAGTATGATCTCGAAGAATGCAAAATATCTAGATATGAAAGAGAGAGAAGAGAGATGGAAGAGAAAGAAAGACAATTGGACGAGCTTGACACATTATGATTGCTTGGATATTGTCTAAAGGAGCTGGTAAGTATGATGGAAAATTGCCTTTGAAATGTTTCTCTTTCAATATGATATGACATTTTGCTTCTAGGTACCTGAAGAGAATGTCTAAGTATAATAGGGATGATAAATTTGATAAACATGATAGGAATGATAGATATGACGAGTATGAGAAGTTTGATAAGCCTTACAAGTCTAACCGGAATTATAAGCATCACAAAAAATGTTATTATGCTACTAATGAAGGCGTTATAGATAAATAATTAGAAGGAGATGAAATTATGATTATTTCTATTAAAGAAGATGGACCAATACTTGTTGATTCCACAAGTTGCACTATTTAGGAGAAAGCTTTAGCTACTAAAGTTGAAGAGAAAGATCAATGGGTGATTGAAAACAGTTGCTCATTCATATGACTGGTGATAAATTTTTTTGTTAATATGGAGAAGTATGATGGTGGAATAGTAAGATTTGGATATGAAAAAGCCTGTGTAATCCGTGGTAGAGGTTCTATTTCTTTTGATGGTAAGAATAACACTGATGATGTCTTGTATGTTGGAGGTTTGAAGCATAATATTTGAAGTGTTAGATAGATGGTTGACAAAGGTTATGATTTACAATTCAATAATGGAAAATGCAAGATCCTAAATGCCTTTGGTATAGATATTGCATCAGGAAGTAAGACTGAAGGTAATATCTTTCATTCGAATGCCAGTGAGAAAAGTTGCTTGATTTCTCAAATTGATGAAAGTTGGCTGTAGCATAGGAGAATGTGTCATGTTAATTTCAAATCAATTATTAAGATCAGTTCTACTCAAGCTATTAGAGATTTGCCTAAAATTGTTAAGCCTGCTAATCTCGTATGTAAGGAATGTCAAATGGGTAAGCAAACACAAATTTCTTTCAAGAGTAAACAATATACATCTGATGGATTGCTACATCTTGTGCATACTGACCTATGTGGACTTACAAGTATAAGAAGTGTGCAGGGTGATATATATTTCATGTTACTAATTGATGATTATTCTAGAATGATGTGGGTTGCCTTTTTAACAGAAAAATCAGAAGCATTGGACAAATTCAAGATATTCAAAGCCAAGGTTGAGACTAAGATAGGACTGAAGCATAAATGTTTGAGATTTGACAAAGGAGGAGAATTTTGTTCTAGTGAGTTTGACTCATTCTATGAGAAGCATGGGATTAGAAAATTATCTACTCCTAGAACCCCACAACGGAATGAAGTTGTTGAAAGGAAGAACAAAACTATCTTGGATGCTACAAGGACTATGCTGATTGAAGGAGATGTTATGAAGATCTATTGGAGAGAAGCTATTGGCACTGTTGTTTACACATTCAATCGAGTACATATAAAAGGTGATTCTAGTAAGACTCCTTATGAGCTATGGTTTGACCATATTCCTACTGTGAGATATTTAACTTTTTTGGAAGCAAGTGTTATATCAAGAGAGATGAGGATATAATAAAGTTTGATGCAAGAAGTGATGAAGGAATTTTCTTGGGATATTCAACAAGGAGAAAATCCTACTAGTGCTACAATAAGAGACTAAGAAAGATAGTGTAAAGTGTAAATGTGAATGTGATGAGAACTATGGAAAAGAAATCAAAGCGTATGGATATGATGATGATCAAAATGTTGTTTTAACTCAAATTCAGATAAAAAAATTGAAGTAGAATGATCTGGTTAAAACTGTTAATCCAGATATTGCTGCTACTAATGAAGAGGTGCAAGAACTTGAAAATTAGAATAATCAAAAGACTCCAAGGTATGTAAGATTGAATCATTCTAAAAATCATATCATTGGTGATACAAACAAAGGTGTAATGACTAGAAGAAGGCTAGCTGCTAAAGAGGTATGTTTGATTTCTAAAATTGAACCCAAAGATGTTATTGAGGCTTGCAAAGATGAAAATTGGACGAAGGCTATGGAAGAAGAATTGAATTAAATTGAAAAGAATAACACATGGGAACTTGTGCCTAGACCTAAAAACAAAAATATGATTGGTACTAAATGGGTATTCAGGAACAAATTGAATGAAGTTGGTGAAATTGTTAGAATAAAGAAAGATTGGTATCCAATGGATATTCACATAAGGAAGGAATTGATTATGAGGAGACTTTTTCTTCGGTAGCTAGACTTGAAGCTGTTAGACTATTGATTGCATATGCTACCTATATGGATTTCAAGGTATATTAGATGGATGTCGACTCAACCTTTTTGCATGGTGATCTTGAGGAAGAAGTCTAAATTGAGAAACTTGATGGATTTTCATTATTAGATGATGGAAACATGGTATGCAAATTGAAGAAAGCTCTTTATGGATTGAAACAAGCCCCTAGAGCCTGGTATGCTAGATTGGATAAGTATTTTCTGAAATTGGGATTTAATAAAGGTATTGCTGATAGTAATCTATATTTCAAGATTGAGAATAATAACATTTTGATTGTTGAAGTTTTTGTTGATGACATTATCTCCAGAGGAGATGATGACTTGAGTATGAAGTTTGTCGATGATATGCAAAAGGAATTTGAAATGTTTATGATAGGAGAGATGAATTTTTTCTTAGGCTTGTAGATTTCATAGACTGAAAAAGGTATTTTTATATCTCAAGCTAATCATGTGAAGGAATTGAGGAAGAAGTTTAGGCTAGAAGATTCTAAACTGGTTGGAACTCCTATGGTGATTGGTTGCAAATTGTCTAAGGATGATGAATCTTTGAAAGATAATCTGACCTTGTACAGATCTATGTTTGGTGTACTGATATACTTGACTCAGACTAGACCTGACATTATGCATGCTATGTGCATGGCTGCTAGTTATCAAGATGATCTGAAAGAGAGTCATGTCACTGATGTGAAGAGGATATTTAGATACTTGAAAGGAACTATGGATTATGGTTTGTGGTATCCAAGAGATGATGATTTCATGTTATGTTCTTACACTAATGCTGATTGAGATGGTGATTTTGATGATTGGAAAAGCACCTATGGTGGTGCATTCTTTTTGGGTAAGAAATTGGTTGCATGTGCAAGTAAGAAAAAAGATTTAGTTTCCCTATCTACTATTGAAGACGAATACATTATTGTTGTTAGTAACTGCACTTAAGTAGTTTGAATGAAACAAATATTGAAGGATACCAGAGTTATCTATGGCGAACCTACTATCATATATTGGGATAATTCTAGTGCTATTAATATGTTAAAGAACCCAATGCAACATTCAAAGACTAAACATATATCAATCAAATATCATTTCTTGAGAGAAAAAGTCAGTGAAGAGGATGTGAAGTTAGAATATGTGTCTACAAACAAACAAATTGCTGATATTTTCACCAAGCCTTTTTCTATATATATATTTATCTATTTGAAAGACAAGTTAGGGATATCCACTCATCTCGATGGGAACTAGATGCATTGAATTGCATCAATCCATTTGACTTCATAGTCTTATCTTTTTTCTTGGATTGATGAGCTTATGCTTCTCCTCAAATGAAGTAGTCTATTTGTGATTCAGTTGAGTTGGTTATAATCATGATTTATTTATCTAAGGGGGAGAGTAAGTTTGGTTTTCTATTTTGAGAACCTTTGTCATTGATGTAAAAGGGGGAGAGAAGCATGTGAAAAACTGTCTTATCTATTGTTGGTGAGCTTGATCTTAGGGGGAGTCTGTCAAAGATGTTATCTTTCTTTGTATTGATTGTTTTTCACATCCATATTTTTCCATCAATGCCAAAGGGGGAGATTGTTGGTCATTGCTATTGCTAGGATATGTTGTTGTCATCATTGATGTCAACATATTCCTATGATTAATTGCTTTGATGGTTGAAATTTTTTTTATTGGTGTAGTGTCATAAAATCGCGACCCTCACAATTTTTGACCACATTAGGGTCCTCACCCATGTGAAATTGAATCCCCGAGCTTGACTGAAGACTAAAGACTACTCAACCCTCAGAATTTGCTTCTCCCTTGCCCTCCGCACTAACTTTTCTGCATCCTATCCTAGAGAAAAGAAAAGGACAAGGGTGTGGTGCCCCTGTCCCTACCTTATTTTGGGGCAAGCCCTTCCTGAGTCTGCATTGAAGGTTGTGTAGTGAGTGAGAAAACTTTCCCGATGTCAGCCTATGACAAAAATCAATCCTATTAACCATAATTGACAAGTATTAAAGTTGTATTTACCCTCTTATTTGCATAAGTTTGAATAACAAGAAGCTTCCATAAGCTCATGAGATCACGCATTCAAGAAATTAAGCATTCAAGGATCCCTTTCAAGCATTCAGCATCTCAAGTCTCCCTTCAAGTCTAGGTGTTGCATTCAAGTCAAGGATTCAACTATTAAAGAGGAGATCTATTCCTACAGTCAACTTCATACAAGCATGTCTATCAACATTTCTATCACAACCTCTCTTGAGGTGATTTATATCTCACTCTTTCATTTACATTTACTTGCAAGTACTTTCTTTCATCATTTGGTTAATTCCAAAACTGGGGTTTGACCTAAAACTAAGCCCCCAATCCCAACCCCTTTTCCTCTCTTTTCTATGTGTAGATTACAAGTACACAACTGTACTTTCAGATTTGGACTCTATTCAAAGATGGAGAAAAACCCTTTTCATTTTGTGGATTTTTCGCAGAACCATGTACACTTTCGCTACGAACCAGGCAACTTTTTGTCAAATTTGCAGGGTGGCTTCGTCGTGATATATTACTGCCAAATCGCGGTGCATAGCTTCAAACGACACTTCGATTTTGAGTTATAATTAGTTCTTCATCTCTTTTCACTTAGTATTAATACATAAATTCAACCAATTCCTTTCCATTCCAAGAAGAGGGGTTTTCTTATCATTCTCATATCATCTCATTCAGATTTCAATCTTCTTCTTTGGAGGTTGAATCTAGTGAATTTTTTCCCCCTTGGTGCAGGGCACCTAACACTCCAAACATGCAATTTTGTTTTCTTCTAAGTTTTGTGTGTTTTAATTTATGATGTAATAATGGACCAACCATTTGGGACTCGGTAGAGCCATGGTTGAGTTGTCCAAGTTAGTGATTGTGTCATTTGTGTTCATGAGGATTCTATCAACCTAATAAGTTGTAATGCTAAGGTTGATCAGAGGAGTAATACTCTGGATCATTGTCAACTTGTAATAGGGGTCTACTTTTTTTTTAGGACTTCTAGGATGCTTGAGGGCCTTCAGGAACCTTGGAATGCACTGGAATGAAAAGTTGCATCTCAGGTGTAAAAAGATGTAAAAGTTGCTAAGCAACATTTTGTAACTTTTGAAAAGTTGCATTTTTGATGATTGGCATTGTAAAGTTGGTTAAACCAGCTAAACCATGTGCATATAAGACAAAATAAATTTCATTGTATGGGTTGGAGAACCTGAAATGCAAGAACAAGTTTTGTGTTTCCAAGAAATCTTGTTTGTTCACCATTTTGACAGTTTTTCTTCATTTTTGTTGCTTTGGCACGGTCCAGTATGGACTTGACAGGAGGATCTCATTGCAGGGAATGAGATTTTATTGAATCCCCTTTCCAATAAGTTTGTTTATCTAGTCTGATTGTCTTTAGTTGCAAAGATATGATCCATTCTCTGTGACTAGGTGTAAAACCCTTGCATAGTAGGGTTTAAGGAGAAAATGACTCTAATCTGAGCATCCATTGATGACAGCTATTTAAATCAAGTGGAATTCTAGGTTAGGGTCTTTACATAAGTTTATAATAGGTTTTTTTTTTTGCAGCCCTTTGTGGAGGAGATACAATGAAGCCCTAGGCTCACCGCTGGGAGCTGGTGAGTTAGGACAATAGAAGATGTGCAAACTCTGAGCACATGTGGATTTGTGGAAGACAAAATAAAAAATAGTTGGAAAGTCCTCTGAGTTACCTTCAAGAATCCACAATTGATTTTAGTTGGTGATTTGAATGGTGAAGCTTTCCAAAGACATTTTCCCCAATCACCCGGTTAGGCCTAAACCCTTGAAAATAGGGCAGTTTTGGTTCTCATATAAGTACAAAGAACCCAGATGCAGATTTGAAATATTGTTTGTAACCCTGAAAAGGGTATCCAAAAATATAATTTATTTGTGGTATTGTTTGGGAAATGTTCAAACTAAGTCCTTAAAACCGCCTAGGGAGGGCTAATTGAATTAGGCCTATTTGTAACCAGTAGAGTCAAAGTGAGGTTGGAAAAGCTTAGAGATGGGACAAAAGGTGATAAAACCCCTAAAATTCTTCAAAGGAACTATCTAAAGGTATATTGAACCCATTGCATGAGTTGGTGTGTTGTGATCCTTGCAGGAGTTGTTGGAGCCCTAGGAGTGGTGTGTAGAGATTGAGGTGGCAACCTCAATAAGAGGAGTAGATTTTCTAAGATCAGTGGATATACCTTGGAGGTAAGAAAAAATGGATTAGACCTTGGAGGTCTAGATAGAAAAACCCCAATCAAGTGCCACTGAATGGGCTTGAGGAGTTAGAGGGTTGAGTAAGTCAAGAAACCAAGAAGGTGAATAGAATAAGCTCCTAGACTCTCTGCATTAGAGTGGTATCACAACCATTCTTTAAAAGATTTGATGTATGTCAGATTGTGAAGAATCAAAAGCAAGTTCAATGCCTCCAAAGGCAATAATTCTTTAATTATTTAATTAAGTTAATTAATTTTATTCCTCTAAATTCATATTTATTCATCATCTTATTGATTTATTATATTTCAATCTTAATCAATAACCCTTTTCTAAATATTAATTATTTAATTATTGTGATTTTACTCCTTTAATTTGAATAATATTTATTATTTAATTAAATTCAATTTCTAATAATTAAATAGTTTCTTTAAATTATTTAACTAGCTAATTAATTCTTCAAATTCCAAATCCAAATCCAAATCACCAAATTCTAATTTCATCTAATTTCATTGATTCCCCAAATTCTAACTCAAATTCAAATTCAAATTCATATTCTTCTAATTTCAAACACATGTGCATGATTTCAAAAATGAAATTGAAAATCAAATTTAAAGTTCTAAATATATTCAAATAGAAAGTTGAATGAAAATAAATTCAATACTTGAATTAAATCTCATGCAAAGATTAAACTGAATTAAATCTCATGCAAAGATTAAACTCAAAATCAAAGTCAAAGTCCAAGCACATGCTAAATTAATTAATTCAATTGATTAATTAATTAAATCAATTATCTTTCCAATCTCCAGTTCTATCTTCCATATTGTTTTTTTCCAAAAAACTTTCAATCAGGTAACTATTCCATCTATTTAATTGATCAATTCAATCAATTGATTAATTAAATCATTTTCTCAATTCTCTCCAATCATTCTTTTTTTATCTTCCAATTAGCATTTCCTAAATAAAGTTCTTTGTCATCAATCAATTCTCCTCCAATCATTCTTTTTCATCTTTCAATCAACTTTTTTATAAATCAGTTAACTCAATTAACAATTCAGTCTATTTTGTTCCACCTTCAAATCAATAGTTTAACCATCAATCAGCATGTGACCTCACCTGAGTTCCACCTCTTAATCATTATGTTCCACCTCTCAATCAATCTCACCCAAAAATCTATAAATTCAAGACCGATTCTCCATTTTCAATTAAATCACAAACTTTAAATCTTTGTCACTTGCAGGTTACCAACGTAATATCTGAGAGCGACCATACCACAAAGAATAGAATAATAGTGGAAGCCATGATGCACAATAGGGAGTTTTATATTGTTTAATTTGATTTTATTATGGATCTATTTCATTGGTTTATGTTTTGAATTGCTTGAATAGTTGAGGAATTCATGATTTTCATTATTTCCTATTTAACAAAGATGAATTTTAAGCATATACACCAACAACAAGCATGTCATCAACATAAACTAATAGGACAATATAAATGCCATTATCCAATCTCTTAAAATAAACAGAATAATGAGAATGATATATGTGGTAACCTTGTTTAGTCTTGAAACTATCAAATTTGAAATACCATTGTCAAGGTGCTTGCTTTATGCCATAAAAACTCTTCTTCAACCTGCACACTAACTCCTCCTTTTCTTTGACCTCCTATCCTTGTGGTTGCTATATATAGATTTCCTCCTCCAAATCCCCATGGAAAAAGGATGTTTTAACATCTAGTGGTTCAAGATACAAGTCTTTTGCAGCCACAAGACTTAGAATAGTTCTAATTGTTCAAAGTTATTTATACAACTAGAGAAAAAATTTCATCAAAATCTATAACCTTTTTTTGCACAAAGCCTTTTGCCACGAGTCTGGCCTTATATATTTTGTGTCTTCCATCCCCTTAAAATTTAGAGAATTATATTAATTTAATATGTTTTCCTTTATTCATACCCACACAAAGAAAAACCAAATTAGTAATCTCCTCTTAAAATAAGTGGAAAATAAGTTTTATTTCTCTAAAGATATTGACCCAAGTTATAATGGAAATATAATGTTTAACCTATTATCATATGGTTAAGATTTCTAAAAAATATTTCAATTCACAAGAAAGGATTCACAAACAATGTATGAGCACAGATGAATAACTTATCTATAATTTATAGTTTCAAAATTTAGCCCATCACAACTTATGATATCTAATAATTTTGGTGTGGTGTAGTATGGTATAAATGATAGCTCAAAATATGTCAAATCAAAGATATATAAAATAAAAAATCATCTTATATTCTAATATTGCTATCAGATTTAGCTGTGTACCTTTCAAGTCAAATTTATGCAATGAGTGCTAAGTGTTTCATTCATTCTCATGAGACATGGGTTCTTGTGAACCACTACTCATGAAACATGGGTCAATGAGTTTGAATAAAAAATAACACAATTGAATCTTGATAAGAATATCACAATTTTATTTGCCATGGAAAATATCTCCTACTTATTAATCTTATATTACTTAGATATATTTAACTTGTTGCATTGATCAATTAGATAGCGGAAAATTATTTCAACTAGTAAAGAGAATTTTAATTGAATATGGAGGTATGGATGACATGACGGTAGCCAAAAAATTGGTTTGTGTTGGAGCAAATGAAGCTTCTGTAATGCAAGATCACAGGAATGATCTTTGTACAAAGATTGAAACTTCATTTGCACCGTACATTACTGCAATTCACTGCATGGCTCACATAATGAATCTAGGTTTTGGAATTATGGGCAAGTTTGCTTCAGTTAAAAAAAATGAAATTTTAATTAGAGAGATCTACTCACACTTTTGTCGAAGTCCCAAGAGATTTTTGGAATTTCAACACTTTGCTGATGGAATAAATGATGGGAACAAGCTTCTAAGGATAATGATACCAAATGGATCTCTTTGGATGGTCCAGCGCATCGAGTGTCTTTAGAATATCCATCCTTGATTGGACTATTTCACACAAGTCATGACGAATCAGATCAACCAAATTTCCTGACCTTCTTCGGAGGTTAAGTAATTTAGAGACACTCTTAACTTTAGCAGCTCTTTTGCCCATGCTAGAGGAAATGAGGAATATTATGAAGGCTGACCAAAAAAAAGCTCTGTATATTGTAGAATATGCTACGCTACGTAAAATGACATGCATGACCCCCGACAATCTCTATGAAAATCAACCAATATTATCTGATGGAATTTTTTTAAAGTGGTAGACACTCACAAATTTGAACAATCTTGATAACTTTTTACAAATCG
This sequence comes from Cryptomeria japonica, assembly GCF_030272615.1. Lineage (NCBI taxonomy): Eukaryota > Viridiplantae > Streptophyta > Pinopsida > Cupressales > Cupressaceae > Cryptomeria > Cryptomeria japonica. Next base: position 99,817,626 of record NC_081415.1, on the reverse strand, counting down.
GTGCAGACGGGGAGGTATGTGCCAATGTGCAGGGAGTTGAGATGCCAATGCACTTCTATGCCATGGTCGACCTCGAGGAACCAGGAAAGCGCCCCGGGAAGAAACTAGCAAGAGTTACAAGGGAAGATTTCGAAAAGATTGTTGAAACTATAACTACTTCTGTGAAGAAAATTGTGTATGGTCTTTCCTCACAAATTAGAAGTAGATTCCCTCCTGAAAACCTTCTCGAAGCCATGTCTATTTTGTTTCCTCATTATTGGAGCCTCAACATTGCATCTGATTTTCAAAGTAAGCTTTTGATTTTGATAAAACAATTTTGCACATCCAAAGAATTGAATGGAGTAACTATAAATGGAATATTAGACGAAACTCATCTTTGAGAGAAATCATCTCATTTTGCATACACTATGAGAGAAAAATATGGCAAAATGGAGAACCACCGCGAAGAGGGATCAATAACAAGGCTTTGGAAAACTATAGCCGAGAACTCAGCGTTGCTTGATTCGATGCCAAAATATGTGAAGCTTGCTGATTTATGTCTTACCATGATATTGGGTTTGGTGGAAGATGAGAGCATTTTCAGTGCTTTGGGGTTCCTAAAATCAAAGCTAAGAAACAAACTAGACAAAAATTTGGAAAATTGCTTGAGGCTCTATACATCTAGGTATGATATCCACACTTTTCCTTACGATAGGGCACTGCAAATCTGGAGGTTCAAATGTGAAAGAAGAGGTTTGGGAAAAAATTCAAACCAAAGTTCCAATGGGACTATTGACTCATGTACTAGACCTCCTAGTAGCATTGAGATGCAGTTCAACAAAGGTATCCAGACTCAGAGTGAAGAAACCACAGACAAGAATCAAGAAAGCTCTGAATTTGATGAGGATGAATGGCAACTGTAAGAGATTGGTATTTATTAATCTTATTACCATATCTCATCATTCATATTACAAAAGCATATTACTTTTTGCAATTAGAATTTAATATTGATTTGTAATTGTATTTTTCAACTTTCTATTTCCAATTTTCCAGATTTAAAATAGCATAAAAAAAGAAGACCATAATGTGTTTATTGATACATAGATGTTTATTGTTTATTTATACATGTTTGAGTCTCAAATCCGTGTGATACATTTCATAACCATATGATACAATTTATTCAATAGTAATACACATGGCGAGAACTTATATTTTCATTAATTCTTTCAAAATATAGCCATATGATACAATTCATTCAATAGTAATACACCAATCTGTGTGATTCTCCATGAAAATTGCAAAAGTGAATACAAAGTTTTAGAACCCTTTGCAAATGACCCTCAATTCCCTTTTATAGAAACAAGAGAGCAACAACAACTCCTGTGTGATTCTCGAATGTCCATGCAAAAGTAAATACAAAGTTTCAGAACCCTTTGCAAATGACCTTGAATTCCCTTTTATAGAAACAAGGGAGCAACAACAGCTTCAGGTCGAATTGCAAGTTTGCAACATGTGAAGACTCAACATCAAAATGACAAACTCAACACAAATTTATATTGCTATCACAAGCCGTATTAGCAATTTAACATCTACTACATGTCTGATGTCTCCTGTTCAAAAAATAGAGTTCAAAATTAAATATTAATTCATGCTATGACAAATTAAGTATAGATAATAGCAGTGCCTAAAACCTAGTAATTAGAAATAGAGAAATGCATAAATGTTAAAGCAAGGGAGAATTTTAGAATACAAATTTACTGGCTGAAGTTTTGCACTGTGCATCATAGTTGTGCGAGTGCTGGTTTTTTCCTATTCACAAAACAGTTATTTCAAGCAATGCCAAATTCCAAATAGAAAAAACATAAAACCTTGAAATTAAGAGTAAACGAAGAAAACTGTGCAATACATATTACAATTCTTAAGATTTCTGTGCTAGTTTTTGTAGGGTGCTCCACTCTTCGTCTGATGGAAGGTCAATATTTTGTAAACTATGGAAAGTCAACTGCAACTTCGTCAACATTCCATATTTAGAAGATTGACTTGACATCACTGTTTCATCCAATATTGAATTTAGAGTTGTAAATGGTTGGATGAATTCCAGAAAGCTTTGGGGAGTTGTGTCCTTAGGAAGAAAGTCTAAATCAGACTTCATTTTTATCTCCATGCATTTTTTGTAAGCTTCTTTTCCAATGAATTTATTTGATGGGTCAATGGTCTTAGGTAAACCAAGTTTAATCAAATTATTTTTCTTTTCTTGCAGCTTCAATATCTTTTTTCCACAATTTTCCATAACTTCTAATGTTTCCCTTAGTTTCTGGCATTTTTGAATGATAGATTATGTCTTAAATATGGCATCAATGTGGCTCTTAATTCCCTTGGATGCCAAGTAGCTGTCACTGGAACTCCAGACTACTTGCAGAATCTTTTTTGCCATATCCTCTTTTGAATAAACATGTATGCTCTTCTCAAAGTGCTCTTTGATTTTCGTATAAATTATTCTCAGACTTTCATTCAATTCAAACCATTCCCACAACTTGTCACTCCTTTGCATTATTTGCTGCCAAATGTTTTCTTGCATATACTCTTTCAATCTATCCTCCAAACTTTTTATTTTATCATTTGTATTGTGCAGGTCTTCTTTCATTTGTGCACATTTTTTTCTTTCTTCCTCTACTTCCTCTTGCAAATGTTTTTCTTTTTCCTTCCCATGATCCAATAGGTCCTGTAATTTTTTCATTTCGACAGCAGCATACTCATAACTTTTGTATAATTTTTGAAAACTAACTTTTTCCTCATCAAATTTTTTACTTCTTTTAGCCAGTTTTTCTGTCAGGTCCTTCAATTCTGCATCCATCTTCTCCTGCTCTGCAATTTCTACTGCAGAGCCCAAATTTTTTATCCTTTTCTATAAATCATTGCACTTTCTATCTGCTACTTTCCTCCTTGATTTTTTGTTTGCCAGGTCTTCCTATAATTTTTCTATTTGTTTCTCTAGTTTATTTTTTTCTCTCTCCACCTTTAGCAGTGAAGTGTAGACCACTTCATTAGTCCTTTTTGACACATTAATTTTGTCCACTTTATGTACTTTGGAAAAATCCATTTAGAGGGTGCTAACTTGAAATTTAGAGGGATCTATCTGACTGTGTGGTGGAATTTCATCTTTCGTTGGGGGCGGGGGCATAACAACCATGAACTCCATCATATCTTTCTCTGGGTCATATGTTGGAAATACCCTGTTCCTTGCAGGCTCTTCATTTAAAACTTCAGTCAACTGTAATTTTTTCCATTTCTTTTTTAACCTCATCCGGTTAGGAGTCCATGTTTCTAATCTTTTCTAGCAATGGTTTACTTTCATGTTGACATACTACTAAAGAGTTCCCATTTTTCTTAAGCCTTGCTTGAGCTACACCGATTGGATCATACTACCAGAGACCCTCATCACCAAAGTTAAAAACTGTCAAAAAATCATGTGCCACATTGAATGCTTTTCTCTCAAATGTGAACCCTCAACATGAGAAAGGCAAGGAAGGAAATATGCTCTTCTTTTGCTGACCATGGAAGTGCCTATCTGTGCTCTCCAATTTCCATACATACTCCAATGCAAATACCCTCTCTGTCACATGTATTGGAAGTCTGTATGGTTTTACTGCCGATTTGTAAAACCTTAACACAGTGAATTCTTCCATGAAGGACCAGTCAGCCAATTCTATTTCACTTTCAAGCTGAATGCAATATCTACAAGACACAAGCAACCTAGGCATTGGAGTGCTTGTAATTTCATTAAACATTGGTGCCAAAAAGAAGTCTACAAAATAGTTGTAGTTCTTTCCGTTATCATGCATCCTTATCTTTGGTGTCCATTCATATATTGGACACTCTGTTCTCTTCCTAGTCTTCTCATCAATCTTATAGTTCACAATTTGAAGCTTGTTGGTCTTGAATATTACACGATACTTGGATAGAAGGAGATAGCACAAGTAGGATGAGAACCTAAATGTCTTATAGGAACCTTTTTTGATCATTAGTAATTGTTTTTGCATGGATTGAACAATGTGATCAATAAAATTATATCTTACTGTCTGACCTACATAATGGATATTATAAATCATTTCAAGAAGGCTTGCACCCACTTCCCTATTATTTTCCACTCCCAAGAAAAATGATAGCAAGGAAATAGTATCCCCAACCCATGGAACAAAAATGTTAGAATCATAAGGAGGCTTATGATTCTGATCCAACATAATACCAGTTCCATGTTCGTATTTTGGTATGGTTTTGTCATTGATGTCAACACTTGCTAAATACACATACTTTGGAGATCCAGCAACGTTCACCGGCAATCAGTAAACTATTCAAACAATCACTGGTATATGGTTAACCGACAGGATATAATGTTAAACCGGTAGGATATAATGTTCACCAGTACCTGCAATGACATGGAAGACACTTGGTAATGTCGAAGACATCATGTGGACACTTTTACTTGAAGTAATATCATTGGTATATTGTTATTTGCATATTTGCTTTTACCGGCAAATAGGTCCAGGTTATCTAGGGTTACACTGACAGGTTTATCTTTTCTAGATCAGCATGGCACGCTATGAAGATGATTTATTATTGTTGTAAATGCATTAAGCTGACATGTTTAATTGGTTATTGCATTAGATATTGTATTATTTGTAAATTTTTTTTATTATAATATCTTGTAGAGCCGACCTACTAAAATTGGTCTTAGGGTATGGTATAAATGTAAGATCTTATTTGTAAGATCATGTGTGGAATGCGAAAAAGATTTAAGAAAGGGTATATGCGAAGATCAAGCAGAGATAAACACGAAGACATCATTTGAAGGTGAAGTTAGGTTTTTGTAGAAGCATATCAACATTACACCGGTACTAAATCCAACATATGAAGATGCTATTTTGTGCAGTACATTCTCATTGGATTTAACCATCCAACTATAGTCAGTGTGACTCCCATTTGTGTTTGAGCAGTGAGCTCTAGGCTATTGGCCTTTCTGCATGTGCAGACCCCTCTTTGTACACTTACTATCTGTAGTAGTATCATTTGATTGTGGGTAAGGTTTCCCACTGTGGTTTTTCCCCTTACAGGGTTTCCACGTACAAATATTTGTGTCATGTGTTGTGGATGACTTTATGTTTATGTTTCATGCATTTATTCCTACCGGTACAACATTTCCTTTTAATACTGTTCACCGGCATAATTAACTATCTTACTGGTATTAAGCAATAAGTTGGTTAACAAGATTTTGGTTTGAACTTATTAGATAACTGATTCACCCCCCCCCCCCTCTCAGTTGTCCCCGGGACCTACAATCGGTATCAAAGCATAGTCCTCTTTTTGTGGAAGTTTAACAACTTGAGGAGATCCAATGTCTACTAATTATTTTAGAAAGGATAGTCCTAAACTTGATGGAACCAACTATGGAATATGGAAAATTAGAATGGAGACACATCTGAATTGCATTGGTAAAGACATCTGGGAAGTTACTAAGAATGGTTATACTGCTGCTGTAGCTGGTCAGCCTGCTCCTGTTACTTTAGCTAAAGATGAAGAAAATGATTGCAAAGCAAGAGAAACACTTTTGAGCGCATTATCAGATCAACAAATCATGGGATTATCAGACAAATCTACTACAAAAGCTATTTGGGATCATTTGGAAACACTGAATGAAGGGGATTCCACAATCAAAATTGCAAAACTTGAAAGCTTTCGAGTCAGGTATGAACATCTGAAAATGGAAGAAGATGAAAGAATTTCTGCTTTTATGGAAAGAGTAAATGAAATTGTTTTAGGTATCAAATGTTGTGGAGAAACCTTGAGTGAAGATGAGATTGTTTCAAAAATCTTAAGAGGTTTGCCACTGGCATATAAAATGAAGGGTACTGCTATTAATGAGTTGATAACAATGCCTAATACATCAGTAACTAGGGACACATTGATTGGAAAACTTTCAGCTTTTGAAATTGAGGAATTTGGTCCTGTTGCTACTATAAAAACTAATTTGGCCTTCAAAGCATCAACATCATCTATTCCATCTTTTGACAAATCAGACTGGAGAGCCTTTAATGCAAGAGAACTTGAAGAAACCAGGAAGGAGAATGAAGAACTTGAAGAACTTGAAGCACTATTTGCAAGAAAAATGCCAAAAGGTCCAATTGGAAGTCAGTATGAAGGTAAAGCACCCTTTAAATGTTTCAACTACAATAAGATTGGTTATATGGCTTCAAGATGCCCTGATAGACATGCTAGACTAAGAGAAGAAGCTAGAAGGACATATAAACCTAATCCTGAATATCAGAGATACAGATTTAAGAAAAACAAAGATAAATCTTGTTACATTGTTGATGAAGGTGTGATTGATGATTCTGATGAGGATCCAGTAGACAATGGATGGGTTTTTGTTGCTATAACAGAAGATCAACCGGTACTTATTGCCCCACTGGTAGAACAAGCCCTAGCAACTAAAGTTGAATCAAAGGATGAATGGATTATTGACTCAGGATGCTCACATCACATGACTGGAGACAAAGGCAAATTCTTGAACTTTCAAGAATACAATGGAGGTTTAGTAAGATTCGGAGATGACAAAGCCTGTTCAATCAAAGGTAAGGGTTCAATATCTCTTGATGGTAAACATAACACTGACAATGTTTACTATGTTGAAGGATTAAAACATAATCTTTTAGGTGTTGGTCAATTAGTTGAGAAAGGTTTTCAGTTACAATTTAAAAATGGAAAATGCAAAATCATGAATAGAACTAGTTTGGAAATTGCAACCGGTAATCAGACTAGAGGTAATATCTTTCATTTGAATAACAGTGAAAAGGCATGCTTAATTGCACATATAGATGAAAGTTGGCTATGGCATAAAAGACTATGTCATGTAAATTTTGATTGCATGGTAAAAATCAGTACTTCTAAGGCAGTTAGAGATCTACCTAAAATTGTGAAACCTCAGAATACAATTTGCAAAGAATGTCAAATTGGAAAATAGGTTAGAGCTAGTTTCAAAAGTATTCCAGAAAAATCCAATAATGCTCTTGATTTAATTCACACTGATTTATGTGGTCCAGCTAGAACTAAAAGTTTGCAAGGTGATAGATATTTCATGCTAATTATTATGATTATTCCAGAATGTGTTGGGTTACTTTTCTTAGAGAAAAATCAGAAGCACTTGGGAAGTTCAAACTATTCAAAGCAATGGTTGAAAATGAAACCAGTAAGAAAATTAAATGTTTAAGATCAGATCAAGGAGGAGAATTCACATCTAGAGATTTTAATACATTCTGTGAAGTTAATGGAATCAAAAGACAGTTATCACCACCTCGGACACCACAACAGAATGGAGTTGTTGAAAGGAAAAGTAGAACCTTTTTGGATGCAGCAAGAAGTATGTTATTAGAAGCAAATCTACCACATGTGTACTAGAGAGAGGCTGTAAGCACTGCTGTCTATACATTCAACAAAGTTTACATCAAAGGTGAAACCGGTAAGACCCCTCATGAACTATGGTTTGGTAATACTCCCACTCTTAAGTATTTCAGAATTTTTGGAAGTAAATGTTATATTAGAAGAGATGAGTATATTGGCAAGTTTGATCCTAGAAGTGATGAAGGAATATTTCTTGGTTATTCATCTAAGAGTAAAGCTTATAGATGCTTTAATAAAAGATTACAAAAAAATGTTGAGAGTACAAATGTAAAAATTGATGAACAGTTCAGAGGAACTTCAAGGTATATAGACTCTGAACCGGTAATAGAAATTATGACAAATGAACCAACAATAAATCCACCAGTACAGAATGATGATCCAGTTACTCCGGTATCATCAGAAGATACCATAGTAATTGAAGAACAACAACAAACTAAGACACCCCGGTATGTAAGACTGAATCATTTTGAAGATCAGATAATTGGAAGCAAATTTAAAGGAGTCATGACAAGAGGAAGATTGGCAAATGAAGAGGTATGTCTTTTTTCTCAAATTGAACCATTATCTATCAATGAGGCATGTGAAGATAAATTTTGGATTAAAGCTATGGAAGAAGAATTAGGACAGATTGAGAAAAATAATACTTGGACATTAGTTCCCTGGCCTGAAAATAAAAATGTAATTGGAACCAAATGGGTATTTAGAAACAAACTCAATGAAGATGGTAAGGTTGTTAGGAATAAAGCAAGACTAGTGTGTAAGAGATATTCTCAGAAAGAAGGAGTTGATTACAATGAAACCTTTGCACCGGTAGCCAGAATTGAGGCAGTTAGATTATTCTTGGCCTTTGTAGCTCACAAGGATTACAAAGTTTATCAAATGGATATTAAATGTGCATTTTTGAATGGAGATCTTGAAGAGGAAGTCTATATTGAACAACCTGATGGATTCTCTTTGACAGATAACAATAATATGGTTTGCAGATTAAGAAAAGCTCTGTATGGACTAAAACAAGCTCCAAGAGCCTGGTATGCAAGATTGGATAAGTATCTTTTAAAAATTGGTTTTACTAAAGGAAATGCAAATAGCAATTTATATTACAAAGTAACTAAAGATGACTTTTTGATTATGGAAGTATTTGTTGATGATATAATCTTTGGAGGAGAAGATGGATTATGCAAAGAATTTTCTCTTAAAATGCAGCATGAATTTGAAATGTCTATGATTGGAGAAATAAAATTCTTTTTAGGATTGCAAATTTTACAGACTGATAAAGGCATATTTTTGAGTCAATCTAAGTACTTGAAAGAACTACTCAAGAAATTTGGGATGGAGAACTCTAAACCGGTAAGCACACCTATGACTACAAATGACAAATTATCTCAAAGGGATGAATCCACACCTGTTAATCCAACTAGATACAAATCTATGATAGGAGGTTTACTATATTTGACACAAACCAGACCTAATATTATGAATGCAGTATGTATAGTTTCTAGATTTCAGAGTAATCCCAAGGAAAATCATGAATCAACAGTAAAAAAGATTTTCTGGTACTTACAACGCACAACAAATCTTGGATTATGGTACCCTAAAGATGAAAATTTTGATCTATATGCATACACAGATGCAAATTGGGCAGGAGATGTAGATGATAGAAAGAGCACCACTGGAGGAGAATTCTTTCTTGGAAAGAGATTAGTTTCTTGGTTAAGGAAGAAACAGAGTTGTACATCTTTATCAACAGCAGATTCAAAATATGTTGTAGCAGCAACAAATTGTACATAGGTACTTTGGCTTAAGCAAATGTTGAAAGACATAAAGGTAAAATGCAAGGAACCTATTACTATATATTGTGATAACACTACAACAATTGATATATCTAAAAATCTAGTATTACATTCTAAAACAAAACATGTTTCTATCAAATGGAATTTTCTAAGGGAAAAAGTTGAAGAAAAGGAAATAAAACTGGTTTATGTGAATACTAAAGAACAACTTGCAGATAATTTTACAAAACCTTTGCCTAAGGAAACTTTTGAGTATCTTAGAGATCAGCTCGGAGTCTTACCTCCACCGGTAGAGACTTAGACAGTTGATGATTGTCATCAGCCGACCGATTTAAATGGACAAATCTTTTATTCTGGTATTTGATGAGGAAGCTACTTCTCAGGGGGAGTAGTTGGTATATTGAATTGGTTGGTATTTTGTATGAACTTGACCTTTTGTGACTTTGGCATTTGATGTCAAAGGGGAGAGATATATGGAAAAACATTAGGGAGAGATATATGGAAAAACATTGGGGAGAGATATATAGAAAAATGCATTATCTTTTTATAAACACATAGTACTCCCAGGGGGAGAATTGGTTTTTGTACTTGGCATTTCTATTTTGGCACTTTGATGGTTTTTCCATCTTGTGTTGCCATCAATGCCAAAGGGGGAGATTGTTGGTATTTTGGTATGGTTTTGTCATTGATGTCAACACTTGCTAAATACACCTACTTTGGAGATCCAACAACATTCACCGGCAATCAGTAAACTGTTCAAACAATCACCGGTATATGGTTAACCGACATGATATAATGTTAAACTGGTAGGATATAATGTTTACCAGTACCTGCAATGACATGGAAGACACTTGGTAATGTCAAAGACATCATGTGGACAATTTTACTTGAAGTAATATCACTGGTATATTGTTATTAGCATATTTTCTTTTACTGGCAAATAGGTCCAGGTTATCTAGGGTTACATCGGTAGGTTTATCTTTTCCAGATCAGCATGGCATGCTATGAAGATGATTTATTATTGTTGTAAATGCATTAAGCCGACATGTTTAATCGGTTATTGCATCGGATATTGTATTATTTGTAAAATGTTTTTATCATTATATCTTGTAGAGCCGACCTACTAAAATTGATCTTAGGGTATGGTATAAATGTAAGATCTTATTTGTAAGATCATGTGTGGAATGCGAAAAAGATTTAAGAAAGGGTATATGCGAAGATCAAACAGAGATAAACATGAAGACATCATTTGAAGGTGAACTTAGGTTTTTGTAGAAGCATATCAGCATTACACTGGTACTGAATCTAGCATATGAAGATGCTATTTTGTGCAGTACATTCTCATTGGATTTAACCATCCAACTGTAGTCAGTGTGACTCCCATTTGTGTTTGAGCAGTGAGCTCTAGGCTGTTGGCCTTTCTGCATGTGCAGACCCCTCTTTGTACACTTACTATCTACAGTAGTATCATCTGATTGTGGGTAAGGTTTCCCACCGTGGTTTTTCCCCTTACAGGGTTTCCATGTACAAATATTTGTGTCATGTGTTGTGGATGACTTTATGTTTATGTTTCATGCATTAATTCCTACCGGTACAACATTTCCTATTAATACTGTTCATCGACACAATTAACTGTCTTATCGGTATTAAGCAATAAGTTGGTTAACAAGATTTTGGTTTGAACTTATTAGACAACTGATTCACCCCCCCCTCTCAGTTGTCCCCGGGACCTACATTCCACTCTTTATTAGAGCTTTGATAAATGAATCTCTATGACTTGGATCGCGACTCTCATAATTCCCTGCCAGCTTTCCAAGGTCATTTCAGATGTTTGAGTTTTGGGCTTCAAATCGTAGGTTCAACAAATAAGAAAATTCTCCCTCGTTTATAGATAAAATTTCCTCTTTTGTAATTTGATTGACAATTGCTTTTTCATCTTCATCATAATTTTCAGCGTAGACCATGACAAAATCAGGGCAAGGGAATACTTCAGGTAACACCATGCTTCCCAATACAACATCCCACAATGCGATTTTATATGTTCTTTGTTGTAATGTATTGGGTTGAAAACAATATGATGCTCTGCAAAAAGGATTAGAAAATCTGTTTGATGGCAACACACACAAGAGCACAAGAAACAAATGTTAGTGTTAGCAACAAAAGATTATCCTATACAGGCATATCAAGAGAGATATTAAGCATGAAATAGAAATCATATAAACATAGAATAAAATAGCTAATCAAGATGCTCATAGTTGCTCCTCCCTTGTTCCTCTCCTCTCCAAGTCCCAAATGAGTGTAGCTCTCAGCTTTTAGCACTAGCCATGGATGCCATATGGAGATTCAAGATGGTTGAATATGATAAGCAAATGCTATGCAAGTGTAGATAGTGATGCTATGAGAAAGCTCTATGCTAATGTCAGTATAACAACAATACTCTAATGCTTCCTTTTTTGCTTGAGGAGAAGGGTTCTATTTATAGAAGAAATGGGGAAATGATGGGTTAAGATTGAGCAATCTTAACAAGGGTTAGGATTGAAAGATATTCAGTCCATGTGAGACTTTCAACCCAATCCCATGTTGACAAGTGTCACCATGAGGAGGCTTGAGAGGAGAGATAAGGAGCATTACATGCTTGAGGGGACATGATGGTTACCCTAGTCAAAGAAATAAATGCTTTGAAGAGACACATGGGTTACATGAGGGTTAAGTTAAGGGTCAAAGTCCTTAACCATGGGTGTAAGTGGAATTAACCATTAATGGTCATGTAAGAGCCATAAGTGGTTTGGAAGACTTTAGAGGTTAATTTGTTGAACACATAAATCATTAATTGCTTTTCAAAGACTTTGGAGTCTTTGAGAAGTGACTCCAATTTGCTTAGGAATGTGACAATATTTAGGGGATGGATTAGGTTAATTAGGAAAGGTTTAGAAGAATCTAGAAGGGGTTTAGGCATGCAAGTGGATTTTGTAGGAGAATGCAAGTGGGAGGAATTTTGGGATTTTCAATTAAAATAAAATCATTTATTTCAATTAAATGGTGTAATTTGCATTTGGATAAATATTCAAATAAATATTAATTTATTTAAATGAAAAAAAGGAAGATAAAACATTAAAATGCTTGAAGACTTTGAGGGAAACCATTAAAGGCTTGAAGACTTTAAGGAAAACCATTAAAGTCTTAAGAAGACTTTAAGGGAAGCCATTAAGTTTGAAGACTTTAAGGGAAACCATTAAAGGCTTAAGAAGACTATAGAAGGAAGCCATCAAGTTTGAAGACTTTAAGGGAAACCATTAAAGGTTTCAAGTGGGTGAGGATAAATAGGATTTTAAATAAATAATTTATTTAAAATAGTTCTGAAACTTGCTTTTGTAGGAAAATGCAAGTGGGTGGAGGATAAAGGTGATTTAAATAAATGATTTATTTAAAATAGTTGTGCAACTTGCATTTGTAGGAAAATACAAGTGGGTAGAGGATAAAGGTGATTTAAATAAATGTTAATTTATTTAAATGTGAGAGGTGGGATTTTGGGGGATTTAAATAAATATTAATTTATTTAAATGTGAGAGAAGATTTAATTAAACAAATATGATTTATTTATTTAATTAATAGTCTGAATTTGGTTAAGTGAATTAAATCAAATAAATTGAATAATTTATTTAATTAATAGGAGAAGAGGGTTAAGATGAATTAATTAAATATATTAATTTAATTAATTATTAATTGATGGTTAAATAATCAAATAAATACTAAATATTCATTTAATTAAGTGGATAGATTTATGTGACTACATTTGCCCCTCTTTGAGACGGTGCAGTTTATCGCGTCGTTTCAAAGAAAGAAAAAAGGTGTGAAGAAATGCCCCATAAAATGTAAATTTAATGGGTGGTATGCCCCCTCGAGAGATGGGCCAATTTTTTTTGAAAAATCAGGCGATCTCTCAAAAAAGAATGAAAAGTGGAGGGGAGGTAGAATAGAAGAATTTAGAACTAATGATGAAAGAATGGGAGAAAATGGAGTGACTATGAAGAAACAACAAGCTAGTGAGTACCCTGAGGTCATGCAAGAGATACATAGCAATGTAGTGTGGGGTTTGGATTGATGCTATACAATTGATCAAAATTGGTTGGACAATCTGGTGCAATCAGTTTAATTGCCCCAGTCAAGTCAAAGCATGACAGTTGATGTCAGTTGGTCACTTGGACATGATAAAGTCTGAGTAAGTGAATCAAAGTGACCTGATGTGACTTAGACAATTGATGTAATTGCCTGATGAAGTCAAGGTATATGAAGCAAAATACTCGTTAAGACGTAGACAATTGATGTAATTGTCCATTGGATTGTGTTTGATTGGTTGATCAATTGATAGTGTGTGCGTGTGATGGATGGTTGTGGGGAATCATGGCAACCTCGTTGAGACTAGGTCATTATGATAAATGCCTGATATAGTCTAGGATTACCATGATCGATTACCTATTGAGACCTGAAGATACTTGATCAGAGTATCTGTTGATAGTTTAGGTGTGCGTGAGTTGATGTACCTATGCGGATAGAGTAACTTTCTTGACTTATTGGATGACTTAGGATAGGAAACACAATCCCTCCTATTTAGAGATGGATGGTGATGAACATGGCTTGATTAGGTTGATTGGGACACGATGTAGGGTATGTGATGCTGATTATCGAGATGGGGAGGGTTGGGGGGGGTTCAATTTTAGATAGAAGAAATGGAGGACCTATTACATTCCTATGGAAGAAGAGGAAAATAGAGTATCCATTGTCATTACTAGGTATGAATGATATGCAGCTATTTATGAATGTATGGATGGATGGAATGCAAAGGAATACAATATATACAAATGAGATGGAATGACGATCCATGGTGCTTTATTTTTCATCATTGAGCTTTAAAATGTTGTAAGAAAATACAAGCAACTTGGCATAATGATTCAAGATGACCTGAGTATTTCTTACATGGATTTGATATAGCAAGTTAATACAAGCAACTTGACATAATGGATCAAGTTGACCTGAGTATTGCTTGCAGAATAGACAAGGATTATCTCCTTTCATGCATGACTTGGATCGTCCTCCTTGATCTTAGGCTGATCATATCCTGAGACAAGTGCATACCATAATAAGAGATAAAACCTTTATCCAGTTTGGATGAGGTAGGAGGAACCAAAGAAAGAGCATTATACCTGCAAACAAACAGTATATACATAAAGAATAAAGAATATGGATCCTTGGTAATGGTTCATGCTCATATGGTCGAGGTATATGCTATAGTCAGCAAGCCATAGTGATCTATGACTGTATTTTTGCCTATGATCACGTAGCTTAGTGAACTTCCCATGTAGACACCATTAGTACATGCCCCAAAACTTCATCAGAAGTAATGCGCAAACGATACAAAACAATGCTGAAAGATCCTGATACAGATAAACAAATGATTGTACTCACAAATCAACCAAGTATTTGATAGCTTAACATAATTTTCTTGTCAAAGAAAACGTCACTTTTGTCTTTGTTTTGGTAAGGAAGGATGCATCCTTGTTGAAGACAGTTTTGATTGTTGATGTCGATTGTTTGGTCAATTGATAAGTGGTCATTTTGTGGAGTATATCACAATGTTTGTTTTGCATCTATGTGGATGAGTATGTACAAGGTGTTGCCATGTTTTTGATTGATTTTTGATGTTTTCCGTTGTTTTTTGGATTTTGTGAGATGTTTTTTTGAATGTTTTTGGATTTTTGTGAGACATTTTTGAATGTTTTTTTAAAAATTTTTGTGAGACATTTTGGAATGTTTTTGGATTTTTGTGAGACATTTTTGAATGTTTTTGGATTTTTTGTGAGACATTTTTGAATGTTTTTGCCAATGAATCACTAGTAATGTAGAATCCACTTCCATCCTCTAGATGTTAAGGGTATTGCCCCCAAGTGTAGACATGACTATGATAGAGTGGGATGCAAGATGCATGAAGTACTTTCTCTTTGTTGCAGATCAAATAGCAAGCCATGGTTTGGATGGATGGATGTGTGTATGTATGAATGTGATCGCAACGAGCCTAAAAGATATTGGAGCCATTGTCTTTACGAGTGGCACCTGTTTGCCAGGTTTTCACCATCGCACTTACCCAAGGTGCCACTGGAGTGGTTGTTCACCATTTGGATGCATGATGATTTTTTTTTTTTTTACTCTTTTGATGTTTTTGTATTTCTTTGGGACATTTTTCTGAATGTTTTTGGTATTTTTTGGTATGCAGGGGAGCCTGATGCTTTGTATTGCTTAGGTATAAAACCATTTGAGGTGCATGCTATTGATTGGATCTGCGAGCGGTTCTCCTTCTGATGTAGCCAACTGATATGCCCCAGACTCGAATACAACAGTGACAACATATGGGCCCAGCCAGTTTGATTCAAACTTGCCCTGATGTTCTCTGTTTGGGTGGTTGCAAGGATTCTCTCGAAGAACAAGATCACCTACCTCAAATGTACGAGGTCTAACTCGGTGATTGTAGCTTCTGCTCATGCGCTGCTGATAGGCT
Organism: Cryptomeria japonica; assembly: GCF_030272615.1. Lineage (NCBI taxonomy): Eukaryota > Viridiplantae > Streptophyta > Pinopsida > Cupressales > Cupressaceae > Cryptomeria > Cryptomeria japonica. The sequence goes on along the minus strand of NC_081415.1, from coordinate 99,801,852 downwards.
TTGAGATGATTGTATGCAGCTTGTCGCTTCTCATCAAGTAATTCTAAGTCTTAGAGGTGTGAGACTCTGTACGCTTCATCATCTATTAGATTATGCAAGGAAACCCGTAAGGATGGTATCTCAACCTCAATAGGTAAAGATAGCTTCAACACCATAGACCAATGAATAAGGAGTTGCACCTGTAGGGGTTCGAATGCTAGTTTGATATGCCCATAGTACTGGATTTAGTTGAACATGCCAATCATGGGTGGTATCATTGACTATCTTCTTTAGAATCCTCAATATGTTTTTATTGGATGCTTCGGCCTGACCATTGCCTTGTGGGTAATAGGGAGTGGAAAAGCGGTGTTGGATATGAAATTTCTCACAAAGTTCATGGACATCCTCATTTTTGAAAGGAAGACCATTATCTATGATGATGGACATGGGTACACCATACCGGCAGATGATGTAGTTGAGGATGAATGAGGTGATCTGCTTGCCGGTGACTTAGGTAAGTGGAACAACTTTGATCCACTTTGTGAAATATTTGGTGGCGGTAATAATGAATTTATGGCCATTGGATGAAGATGGATGAATCTTACCCACAAGGTCAAGGCCCCATTGACAAAAAGGCCATGGTGTTGTGATTGGTTGCAGTTCCTGGGTTGGTGCATGTATCAGGTTGCCATGAACTTGACATTTCTTGCATTTTCTGACAAAGTAGTAGGAATCTTTTTCCATAGAGGGCCAATAGTATCCATTGCGCAGGAGTTTCTTGGCTAGTGATGGACCACTTGAGTGAGTCCCGCAAATTCCTTCATGTACCTCTTCCAAAGCCTTTGTTATCTCACCTTGTTCTAGACATCGAAGGAGAGTACCATCAAGACTGCGTCGGTATAGGGTTTCAACAATAATAGTATATCGAGCAGTTTGGCGAATGAAGGTTTTACGTTGGTTATTCGATTGGTTGGGAGGAAGGGTGTGATCGGGGAGATAGGTGTAGAACTCACCGTACCATGGGGATTCAGAACCAACAAGGCAAAATATCATTTCGAATTCGGGGATATCATAAGCGGGAATCCAAAGCTATTCTACCAAGAACTCATAGCGTGTTGAATTCTGTGGAAGATCTAGGAGAGATGCAATGGTAGCCATAGCGTCAGCAACTCAATTCTGATCTCTTGGTATCTTCTCAAAAGTGATAGTAGTAAATGATGTCTTTAGAGTGTCCACCATTTGCTTATATGGCATGAGTTTATCATCCTTGGTTTGATATTCATCCGTTGCTTGTCGAATGACTAGTTGGGAATCGCCATATACTTGCAGTTCTTGTAATTTCCATTGTATGGTTAACCTGAGTCTTGTGATCAAGGCCTCATACTCTACTATGTTGTTTGTGCATGGAAATGTGAGCCTGTAAGACTTCGGGATGCTATCACCCTGAGGTGTGATAAACAGAATGCCTGCCCTCGAGCCATGCCTAGTGTATGAACCATCAAAATATAGTTTCCATGGTTGTGCTATTGTGATCATGAATATCTCTTCATTTGGAAAATTGGAAATGAGAGGATGATCGCTTATGAGTGGTGTATCGGCCAACTGATCTGCAATAACTTGACCTTTGATAGCTTTACGGTCTACATACTCAATGTCAAATTCACTTAGAATCATTACCCATTTGGCCAAGCAACCTGTCAATGCTGCTTTGCTGAGTAAATACTTGAGTGGATCAATCTTTGCAATGAGTTGTACCTTATGTGTTAATAGATAGTGCCTTAGTTTAGTGGCTGCTAAGATTACTGCTAAGCAATCTCGCTCAATAGGTGTGTAATTGAGTTCATAGCCCACCAGTGTGCGAGAGATGTAGTAAACAACACACTCTTTTCCTTCTGCATTATGTTGTGCTAGTAGTACACCCAATGCTGTACTTGTTGCTGAGATATAGAGTAATAATGGTCTACTTGGATCTAGTGGCATCAGCAATGATGGATTCATGAGATAGTCTTTAAGCATCTGAAATGCTTGCTGGCATCTGGCATCCCACTACAAGCGGATGTTCTTGTGTAGCAGGTGTGTGAATGGGTGACACTTATCAGCCAATTGTGCAATGAATCTTTGGATGGATTGAAGCCACCCTTGTAATGTCCTTAGCTGACTGATATTCTTTGGAGGTGGCATGTCCATGATTGCTTTTACCTTTGCTGGGTCGACCTCAATACCTTTGCTTGAGACAATGTATCCTAGAAGCTTCCCGGAGGTTACTCCAAAGACACATTTCTTTGGGTTGAGTCGAACATGGTATTGTTCTAGTCTATCAAAGATTTTATCTAAGATGTGGAGATGCCCTTCTCTGGTGAGTGATTTTGCTAGTAAGTCATCAACATAATCTTCCATCATAGTATGCATCATGTCATGGAAGATAGTAGTCATTGCTCGTTGATAGGTTGCTCCTACATTCTTTAGACCAAAAGGCATTACATTCCAGCAGTATGTGCCCCATGGACATGTGAAGGCCATCTTATGTTGATCCTCTGGTGCGATCTTTATCTGATTGTATCCTGAAAAGCCATCCATGAGTGAAAGCATGGCATGTCCTACTATCAGGTCTACTATGATGTCGATATTTGGTAGGGGGAAGTCATCCTTAGGACATGCCTTATTCAGATCTCTTAAGTCAGTACAAATGCGGATGCCCCCTTTTGGTTTGCCGACAGACACAATGTTGGAGATCCAATCTGCATAATCAATTGGCCTAATGAAACCAACATCGAGGAGTTTCTTGAGTTCTGTTTTGACTAGTACTGCAATTTGAGGATGCATCTTACGAAGCTTCTGCTTGACAGGTTTGGCTCCTTCTATGATGGTGAGGTGATGCATGACTAAATCAGGATCAAGCCCAAGCATGTCTGCATATGACCATGCAAAGTTGATCTGACACTTTTGAAAGAACTCTATAAATTTAGGCTATTCCTCTGGAGTGAGAAGAGATGCCAGATGTATGATATGAGGATTTTCAGGAGTCCCCACATTGTATTCTTTGGTTTCCTCGATGAGAATCGTTGATCGTTCCTATTGTGCATTAGCAGGGAGAATGTCAAACCTTTCATCCTTAGGCACCTCATAGAGGTTTTCACCATTGGATACGCTCTTTCTTTTTACTTTTGTGGGATCAAACAGTGCTACAGTGTGGTTTTCACTGGAAGATCCATGTTTTATTGTTATATTTTTGCAGCTGAAAGGTTTGGCATCCGCCCCAAAGTATGCTGCGCTATTTAGTTCTATGTCGAATCCAGCTTTGTGATCCCCACTTGGTAGGTTATCCCTTATTTACAAAAAGTCAATGATAGCCTCATTGTTTTGGAAGAAGTCAAGACATGGGGGATTGGGTTGGTTCCATTCGATGAGTTTAGGGTGAATAATGGGCATTACTTCATTAATTAGGTTAAGTGGGTTAGATGTATCAGTGAGGGTTAAGACGTTATGGTGAAGGTCGTTGATGGTACTCTCCCTGTCAGAATCAGGCGTAGGATGAGACGTAGGGTCTATGGAAGATATTTCTAGTTCAGGAACCCAAGTGGTCTTTATATGTGCTTCTCTGTAAATAGGGATGTCTTTGCATGGCGGAGGTGGTGATGTGTCTTCCTCATTTGAAGTATTAAGCTGTACCAAATCAAATTCCCATTCACATGAGTCGGTCTCTAAATCACTTTCTAGCATCCGATTGCTATAGCATACTGGGATTTCTTTTGAGTTAAACACTGCAGGTGTGATTGGTTGATGTACCTTTGTAGTGATTGGTGCTACGGGAAGGTTGATGGGGATTAAAGAATCTGGTACAGGGAGTATTGGTAATATTGACTCAGTGGCTTCTGTTGGAACTGCTGGTGCCATAGATGCTGCTACGGGTTCTGATACAGTTGCTACTGCTAATGGTACTATTGATGGGATTGTTGCTATGGATGGGATTACTGGTTCGCTTGGTGGGATGAATGGTATTGGTGATAGTTGTGTTGGGATTTTGAGCCTTGGTGGGGCAGTTGTGATGGTGTTTGATGCTGGTTTGATAATGAAAGGTGTCCTTTTTGCAATAGGCTGATATAGTGGTTTGCTGGGTTTTCCTTTGAATTTGAGTTTAGGAAAGATCTCTTTTTCAAAGCCTAGGCTTGTATTACCTTTGGGCTTTAATTCTGGCAACAAAGGTTCATGTCGTCCTTGTTTGCAATATCCCAATGCACTCTGACCATCATACCCCATTCTTTGCATAATGAGGAGACCTTTGCCATACTGATCCGTAGGAAGTTTAACTGGCAGGATATCAGTGGTGATGGGATCTTTATAGATCCATTCCGCTAGGTCCTCATCTTGGGTTTCTTCCTCTTGACTCTTTCCAAGGATGAAAGGCATCAAAGCACATGCTGGCGTGATCAGTGGTTGCTGGAGTAATTGCTGTGGTTTACCATGTGTTCTAGGAGAAGTGGGCATCTGTCCCACACAAAAGAGTTGACTCAAGTTGTATTCCCCGGGACCTTCCTCTTCTATTTTCATCTTAAGCTTTTCTTGCTTGGGTATAGTGGTGTTTGAACTGGCAAGAGAGGCTGGACTTATATATGATGTGGAGGAAATAGCTTCTCTATTATTAGGAATAGTAATCTCTGGTTGATGGTTGATATTATGGCAATACGCAAAAGGATTTGCATCGCCTAGGATTGTGATCTCTACACAGTTATGTGGGAACTTGATACATTGATGGTAGGTAGATGGAACGGCTTGCATGGCATGTATCCAAGGTCTTCCTAACAATAGATTGTATGGTAGAGGAAGGTCCAGAACCTGGCAGATGATGTGCTTTACCACAGGGCCCACTCGGATTGGTAATACCATAGCTCCTTTGATGAACGCTCTACATCGTCATAGGCTTTGATTGTGATATTCTTACAAGGATCCACTGATTCTACTGCATATCCCAATGCGGTGACCAACTGTAGTGTACAAATGTTCAGGCCTGCTCCATTATCGATCAAGACTCGCTTGATCCTATGTTGGTTGATAAAGCCTTCAATGTGTAGCGAAGCGTTATGAGGTTGCTGGAAGGAAGAGTTGTCACTTTCGGAAAAAGTGAGAGAAGGTGATGACTTTAGACTTCCAACCATGGCTTGAAATTGGTCTGTATTCAGATTTGCAGGGACTGACGCCTCTTGGAGTGCTTGATCCAAGATACTTTTATGAGATGGCGATAGGCACAAAAGCTCTAAAATGGATATAAGCGCAGGCATTTTGTCTAATTGTTCCACAAGATTGTACTGCTTTGGGAAGGAGGTGGTGCCTTGTGGAGCTTCTTTTATGGTGACCTTGCCACGACGTGTAACAACATTGAAATTTGAGTTGGGATTTTTGAAGGTTATAGTTGCAACTTGTTCACTGGCATCATACAGATGATTTACAGTGTAATTATACACAGCCTGTGTATAATCAGTGGTATCAGTGCTTCACCTAGAAGTGGAAGGACCCCTTTGATCTTGTGATGGAAGTGGATTTTTGAACATCAGATGATCATTATTTGTTGTTTTTGGGTCATGTCCTTCAATTTCAATTTCTCCTCGGTCAATAAGATCCTGGATAAGATCTTTTAATCGGTGACAATTTCTTGTCTTGTGTCCTCTCCCTTGATGGAATTCACAGTGTTCAGTATCTCTCCACCATGCCAGTTTGACCTGAGGCTCATAGTTTGATAGTTTAGGTAGAGTGACCAAATTTTGAGAAATGAGTTGTCGCAAGATAGCTTCAATGGGTTCCCCTAAGGGAGTGTATGTGTGTTTCTGTTTTTGCTGACGAGGTCTTGGTTCATCATGAGATGTGATGCGACCTTGATTGGAAGGAACATTTGTGTTGTTTTGAGGTGGAGGATTTTGTCCTGCAAACTAAACCATAGGTTGTGCGTTTTGGATAGTCCGGGCATCCACAACCCCATCGTTGACGATATTCTTGCTTTTATTCCAGAAGCTTGGTTTATCACTATTGAAGTGCGGGCGAGGACCATCTTTTGGTTCATTAAAGATTTTGATGAGTCCTTTCTTGATGAGTGCCCATTCACATTTCAAACCCTTGGTGATCATATCATTAAAAGAGTCTGTGTCTTTGACATCCAGGTAAAATTCTATTTCTTCGTTTAAGTTGGAAATAAATATTTCCACTAGTTCTCATTCAGGTAACTGAAGAGAACATCTGCTAGACATTTGACGCCATCGTTGCAGGAATACTGAGAATAGTTCACGTGGTTTTTGTTTGGTGTTGCACAGATAAGCCATGGTGATGTCATGTTCAATGTTATGAGAGTAATGAGCTAGGAACTTCTGGATGAGTTCCTCATATGTTCTAATGCCACCTGGTAGTCGGGAAAACCATGATGTGGTTGTTCCTCCCAAGCTTTGGGAAAAAAGGCACATTAGGTATGTGTCTTCGTATGCCACTTCAAGACAAGCGGAATGAAATTCTTTGACATGATCACGGGGATCTCCCTTTCCTCTATATTTTTCAAATTTGGGTGTTTCGAATCCTCGTGGAAAGGGTGGCATATAAAGATTCCTATCAAAAGGATAGGGACAGATGTCATTGAGTGAGAATTGGTTAGTCTTGACACCACTATGAAGTTGTTGGATGAGATTCTCGACTTGTTGTCGCAGCATCTCCATTTCATTTGGAGGAGAAGGTGGTGGGTTACCTCGAGGAATGCTATATCTGATGGGATCTCTACCTCTTTCATCTTCATGGTGACTTTGTTTTTCCGATGTTTGTCTTAATTGGGCAAGATCAAAGTCAGAGGGGAGTTTTTCTCCTTCTTGAGCGAGCTTTAGAAAGTGAGCATCCGCATTGCTCCTGAGTATTTTGTCAAAAAGTCTATTAAAGAGAGGGTTATGCTGGGCCCTTTCTATTGTTGCAGGAGTAGGAGTACTTGGGTTTTCGTCATTCACATTTCCTCCAAGTGCTTCTTGAAATTCATTGAGATTTTCCTCTTCTTCTTCTTCCATTTCTATTTCTCGTTGCCTTGACTGTGATCGGGTTTGGGCCATTTTGTTTTACAAGGTTTTGTTGAAGTTGTGTGAAAATGATGATGATTTTTTGATGAAATGAGAGATTGATGGTTGGTGAATTGTGTTGTATGTGGATCTCTAGCACTTTTAAGGTGGATGTAACCGAAATTCCTTCTTTGAATTACTCATTTGTTTGATAACTTTTGATGTGATAAGGTGTAGAGAAATCTGAGATGTGTTACAGATTTAACTACCTAGTAATGAGAGGATTCACTCATGAACTAATTTTAACTTGCGTAGATGTGTCTCTTAGGATGAGCTTATCCTAGATGTAGAAACAATCTAAAAAGTGATGTGATGTGTTTGATTCAAGCAATATCTAAAAGAGAACTTTGGGACAAGAACCTCTTAATGTTTTGAGAGTTGGAATGAATTGATGATGAAGTGATGATGGATGAATAAGATAATGGATGAAATGTTTTTAACTTCAATAAAAACTTTGTGTCACAAATGGGACAAACTCTATCTCTTCTCTTTCAGGTTTTGGTGGTATTTCTCGAGCTGTGTTGTATGTGATACAGACGTTTGGGAAAAAGTTGGGATTAATCTTACCTCCTTGGTTTTTGTGATAACTCAGAGCTCTATATTGCATAAAAGCTTTGCAGTTCAAAGTCTCTGAATCGAATTCGTTTGTTTTGCCTTGAAGGTAGAGACGCATGCGATGCAAAAAGACTCTATGTGAGACAAAGATTTGTCTATTTATATAGAAGAACTTCCTTCTTTTGATCAAAGCCTTTGAGCTTAATGTTCTTCTTTTCAAATTGATATTCTGATGACGCTTCTTCTTTCGCAAGATGTGAAGAATGGTCATAAAATTTTGACTCTTTTTGTTTTGCACTTTGTTTTTGGTATTTTTGTTTGTTTTTGAGAAATGTTGGATGAATACTTTGTTTTTGGGATTGATTTTCTGATTTTTCTTTGACAAGAAAACAAAGCAAGCACACAAACACAAGAATGTTGCCCTCAAAGGCACAAATGAGTATGGGTCTAGATCAACCCAATCCTTGGACTTGTATATGACCCTTCCTTTAGATGTATTTTAAGGTGTATTTCCAAAGCTTGAAGTCGGCTCAATTTTTACTTGGTCTTTAAAACGAACACACTTCAAACACTTTTTATCCCTAAGGTCAAATGGCCAGTTGTGAAGCCCACATCTTGATATTTCTTCGACTTTGGTACTACATACCTTATGAATCCCGCCGTGGCAAGTAAGGATGTGATATACTAAGTCTTGCATGAGCATAACAAATAGATGATCCCTATGATGGGGGAGTCACCACTTTTATCAAGCCACAAGTGACTTTTCAAAAAGCTATGTTTCTACTCAAGGAAATAAGTATGGTGAGTATCTTGGGAGCAAAACCATCTATGCTCTTGCAATAAATTATATCGCAAATATCCTCAATCAATAGAATGGGTGGGCTACTATTTAAAGGTGTTTAGTCATGTTCGATGTTTTTGGACATAAGTTCATTCTGCAGTGACTCACTTAAGAGCCTTGTAACTGGTGGTGGGGCCCATTTGTCCTTTCAGCCAGTTACACTGTAGGAATAGCGATACCCAAGGCTATAGCTTTCGCTCTCACCTGATTTTTATAGCGGCTCGAAGGATTTACCGTGCGAGGTCGTTCCCAAGAGTGATGTGTCTCTTGGCAGGCCTCTCTTAAAAAGATAAAATTTTGAGTGTTACTAACACTTTTCTCTTGCACCTAGGACCACGAAAGCCAAGGGAGAGGATAGTGTGTGTTAGAAGTAGGACCACTCGACCAACTCTTTGCACAAGTGTGCCAAGCACGAAAAACACTTGTTCTTTTTAATCTGTCATTGCAATGATTTTCTATCTATTTGGAGATGTTGCTCCAACAATCATGGTGTTCTTTTTAATTTTCAAAGGCAATTGTTTGAGTAAACTAGAATTTGAAAATCTTGGTCAACTTAATGAAAAACACATTTGCATGAAGTAAAATTGCTTTAAAAAATGAGACAAGTTGATTGTGAATTTTATTTGCACCAAAAATGGAAGTGTGGATTGTGAGTTTTATCTTGATGCAAGAAATAAAATTTGCCTTGTTGATTTTAAGCACCAAAAGAATTTGTTCCTAACTTTGCAAAAAAATAAATTTGCATGTGTGTTTTTGTGATTCTTTTTAACTTTGAACAAGTGTGATTCTTTTTAGAGCTCTAAATGAAAGATGTGGTTCTTTTTAAAACTCCAAATGAATGTGTAGTTGATTTTAACCCAAAAGGAAAATGAATTTATTTTATCCTAACTTGAAAGACGAAGTTAGAAATATGAACAAATTTATTTCCTAAGCTAAAATTGCTAAAAAATCCTATTGTAGGGGTTAGTTAAAACCTGCACAAAAGATAATTAGTTAGAAAAATACGCATGTTTTGGTGAGCTTCTACAAGCCTAAAATTTTTGGTTTTCAGTTACAAGAAATTTTCTTACAGCTCTCTATTACAATAGCTCTACTTTGTGTGAAAACAAAAGTGCTATTTAACACAAAAGAGCAACAATATAGACAAAAGCGCTAAAGTATCAATTTGCGAAGGTGCTAAATTGAGAACAAAAATGCAAGAGAATGACCTGTGTGTCAATTAAAACATTCAAAAGTTAGGAGTCTTCAAAATGATTTCTCTTTGATTCACGTCGGGTTCACCAAATGATGCTCTGCAAAAAGGATTAGAAAATCTGTTTGATGGCAACACACACCAGAGCACAAGAAACAAACGTTAGTGTTAGCAACAAAAGATTATCCTATACAAGCATATCAAGAGAGATATTAAGCATGAAATAGAAAGCATATAAACATAGAATAAAATAGCTAATCAAGATGCTCATAGTTGCTCCTCCCTTGTTCCTCTCCTCTCCAAGTCCCAAATGAGTGTAGCTCTCAGCTTTTAGCACTAGCCATGGATGCCATATGGAGATTCAAGATGGTTGAATATGATAAGCAAATGCTATGCAAGTGTAGATAGTGATGCTATGAGAAAACTCTATGCTAATGTCAGTATAACAACAATACTCTAATGCTTCCTTTTTTGGTTGAGGAGAAGGGTTCTATTTATAGAAGAAATGGGGAAATGAAGGGTTAAGATTGAGCAATCTTAACAAGGGTTAGGATTGAAAGATATTCAGTCCATTTGAGACTTTCAACCCAATCCCATGTTGACAAGTGTCACCATGAGGAGGCTTGAGAGGAGAGATAAGGAGCATTAAATGCTTGAGGGGACATGATGATTACCCTAGTCAAAGAAATAAATGCTTTGAAGAGACACATGGGTTACATGAGGGTTAAGTTAAGGGTCAAAGTCCTTAACCATGGGTGTAAGTGGAATTAACCATTAATGGTCATGTAAGAGCCATAAGTGGTTTGGAAGACTTTAGAGGTTAATTTGTTGAACATACAAATCATTAATTGCTTTTCAAAGACTTTGGAGTCTTTGAGAAGTGACTCCAATTTGCTTAGGAATGTGACAATATTTAGGGGATGGATTAGGTTAATTAGGAAAGGTTTAGAAGAATCTAGAAGGGGTTTAGGCATGCAAGTGGATTTTGTAGGAGAATGCAAGTGGGAGGAATTTTGGGATTTTCAATTAAAATAAAATCATTTATTTCAATTAAATGGTGTAATTTGCATTTGGATAAATATTCAAATAAATATTAATTTATTTAAATGAAAAAAAGGAAGATAAAACATTAAAATGCTTGAAGACTTTGAGGGAAACCATTAAAGGCTTGAAGACTTTAAGGAAAACCATTAAAGTCTTAAGAAGACTTTAAGGGAAGCCATTAAGTTTGAAGACTTTAAGGGAAACCATTAAAGGCTTAAGAAGACTATAGAAGGAAGCCATCAAGTTTGAAGACTTTAAGGGAAACCATTAAAGGTTTCAAGTGGGTGAGGATAAATAGGATTTTAAATAAATAATTTATTTAAAATAGTTCTGAAACTTGCTTTTGTAGGAAAATGCAAGTGGGTGGAGGATAAAGGTGATTTAAATAAATGATTTATTTAAAATAGTTGTGCAACTTGCATTTGTAGGAAAATACAAGTGGGTAGAGGATAAAGGTGATTTAAATAAATGTTAATTTATTTAAATGTGAGAGGTGGGATTTTGGGCGATTTAAATAAATATTAATTTATTTAAATGTGAGAGAAGATTTAATTAAACAAATATGATTTATTTATTTAATTAATAGTCTGAATTTGGTTAAGTGAATTAAATCAAATAAATTGAATAATTTATTTAATTAATAGGAGAAGAGGGTTAAGATGAATTAATTAAATATATTAATTTAATTAATTATTAATTGATGGTTAAATAATCAAATAAATACTAAATATTCATTTAATTAAGTGGATAGATTTATGTGACTACACAATACATTTTGCCTTGCATGCATCTGCCGCCTTACTAGACAATGCATATCTAATATATATGATACACTTTTCACCATGGATAGCAGGGTCATACATATCATGGTATTCATCAATGAAACCTGGTGTTTTAACCAGTTCGGTTAGGTAAATTTTGTTTTTCACTTGGCTTCTTGTTGAACTACTGTTTCTCGTTTTCCCCATCGTTGTTATTGTTAATAATTCAAAATAATGCTAGATAAAAACTTAAAAATGCTAACCCTCAAATTGGACCACGAGATTAAAAAAGCAAAAAGGCAGGATGTAGGTGTTCTAGATTTTACTCGGAATTTCTATTTCACTAGATTGGCGCAGATAGTCTCTGTTGCAACTTGCATTCCTCAATCTAGTATCTGTTTCTGAATCTCCCTCGATTTACAAGTTTTTCCATGAAATGAAATATGATTATGATTTACGAGTCTCTTATTTTGAAAACTCTGAAAAGTACAAAAGTAATACCTAAAGGGCAAAATATCTAGAATCATGTTGTAATTTTATTAATTATTATTAACTATTCCATGATGAAGGACAAAACATTCATTAATTCAATATAAATTCTGAGGACATTAAATGTAAAATGTTCAATTCCGGGCAAAGTTCTCACAAATGTGTTCACTTCCCACATTCAGGCCGAAATCCACCCTAAGCCATTGATCTTAACTCATCCAATGGACGATGGAAAAATATCTAGAATCATGTTGTAATTTTATTAATTATTACTAATAACTATTCCATGCCGAAGCACAAAACATTCATTACTTCAGTATAAATTATGAGGACATTCAATGTATAACATTCAATTCGGGGCGAAGTTCTCACAAATGTGTTCACTTCCCACATTCGGGCCGAAATCCACCCTAAGCCATTGATCTTAACTCATCCAATGGATGATGGTACCTATTGTTAGATGTCATGGGTCTCGTGACTTCTGCCATTTTTTGGGTACATCACCATACTCGCGTCTTTTTTTAAGTCTGCTAAATCATTTTAAGCTTCCGCCCGAAAAAGAGCTTTATAGACTTAATTATATTTAATTAAATTTAAAACGTTTCAATTCTAGGTGAAGTTCTCATAAGTGTGTTCACTTCGCACATTCGGGCTGAAATCCACCCTAAGCCATTGATCTTTGCTCATCCAATGGACGATGGTACATGTTGTCAGATGTCATGGGTCCCATGACTTCTGCCATTTTTCGGGCATGTCACCATACTCGTGTCACTTTTTCGGGTCTATTTTTTAAGTGTTTAATCATTTTAAACTTCCTCCCGAAAAAGAGCTTTATAGACTTAATTATATTTAATTAAATTTAAAACGTTTAAATTCTGGGCGAAGTTCTCACAAATGTGTTCACTTCCCACATTCGGGCCAAAATCCACCCTAAGACATTGATCTTTGCTCATCCAACGAACGATGGTACCTTTTGTCAGATGTCATGGGTCCCATGACTTCTGCCATTTTTCTGGCACGTCACCATACTCGTGTCACTTTTCGAGTCTATTTTTTAAGTCTATTTAATCATTTTAAACTTCCGCTCGAAAAAGAGCTTTATAGACTTAATTATATTTAATTAAATTTTAAATATTCAATTTCGGGAGAAGTTCTCACAAATATGTTCACTTCCCATATTCGGGCCGAAATCCACCCTAAGTCATTGATCTTTGCTCATCCAATAAATGATTGTACCTATTGTTAGATGTCATGGGTCCCATGACTTCTGCCATTTTTTTGGCACGTCACCATACTCGTGTCACTTTTCGGGTCTATTTTTTAAGTCTATTTAATCATTTTAAAATTCCACCCGAAAAAGAGCTTTATAGACTTAATTATATTTAATTAAATTTAAAATGTTAAATTTCGGGCGAAGTTCTCACGAATGTGTTCACTTCCCACATTTGGGCCAAAATCCACCCTAAGCCGTTGATCTTTGCTCATCTAATGGATGATGGTACCTGTTGTCAGATGTCGTGGGTCCCATGACTTCTGCCATTTTTTTGGCATGCCACCATACTCGTGTCACTTTTTGGGTCTGTTTTTTAAGTCTATTTAATCATTTTAAAATTCCGCCCGAAAAAGAGCTTTATAGGCTTAATTATATTTAATTAAATTTAAAATATTAAATTCCAAGCGAAGTTCTCCCAAATATGTTCACTTCCCACATTTGGGCTGAAATCCACCCTAAGAAGTTGATCTTTGCTCATCCAACAGACGATGGTACCTGTTGAGTGTTGTCAGAGACTCAGATGTTGTCGGTCCCATAATAAGAGACACTTAAATTTTAAAGATGTGCAATAGTTTGAGATAACTATTAAATCTAATATAAAAATTATTTGTAAAAATATGAAATTGAAAAATAGTATAAAACTTGAAACTTAGTTTCTAGAATAAAACAAATAACTAAATAAAAATATAAATTTTGATATACAATTTGAAAGGTAAAAGTTTAATATAAAAAAGAAAACATTCAATATTAAATCTAAAATATTAATTCAAAGTTTAACAAAATTCTTTAAAAATATGTTTACGATATATGATTTAAAAAAATAGTTTAAAAATATATATAAAAGTTCAAGATAAATTTAGTGTATTAATTTAAAGTTTAACAAAATTCTTTAAAAATATGTTTACGATATATAATTTTAAAAAATAGTTAAAAATATATATATATTAAAGTTCAACATAAATTTAATGTAATATAAATTTTAATTTAATAAATAAATAAAGACTAAAAATATATATAAAAGTTCAACATAAATTTTGTTTAATATAGATTTTAATTTAATATAATTAAAATAAGTAAGTTTAATATAATTAAAATAAGTAAATGTAATATAATTAAATTTAGTTTAATATAAGTAAGTTGGAGTTTTAGTTCAAATCTTAACAATATATTTATAAAATTATAATAAACCATAATCAATGTACAGATAATTAATGGAACGAACTGATCTTCTTTTATATATATATTAAATATAGAGGAAGAAGCATTTTATAAAAAAGACCACAGTATTAAATTTATTTCCATTGTTTAACAAATAATTGAAATAACATAGCTCATATACAAAAAGCATTTGAAAAACTTTAATTAATAAAAATGAAATAGAATTATAGAAAGCATTTTTATATCCATAAGACTCTAAGAGGCAAACTGAAAAAAATTCGAATTTATAAAATTATCATTAATATTTATGCTTTGGAAATTTACAATTTTTACGTCTGAGACTTGAGTCCCTCAAAAACTTAAAAGCCAAAATGAGTGAGCCACTGAGCCTGTTAGGGTTCGAGGACATAGAAAAAAATTTACTAGGGGCCCAGGGGGGTGGGGCTAGGGCACAAGTAGTGGAATTATTTACAATTTTGCCGTAAGAATCTGGCCCTCCTTCCATGTAGAATTCTTCAAACAACATAAGCTGAGAGAATTCTTCAAGCCACATGTAGTTTGGAAAGTCGTCCAGGAGCAACCATTTCTGGAGGAAGTCCCTACCAATCCACGCCCATTTCCTATGATGTGTCAACTGCTTCGTATTCAGGTTCAGGAGAAACGGTTGCCTAGCCACTGACACTGTTTGGTCAAGGAGGAGAAGCTTGGATAATTCACTCACCCAAGGGATCTCGACCCCTACTTCTACAAGGACGACAAGGGTAATGTTGTCTCCAAGGAAGTCTTCCTTAAAAACCTTCCTCAATAGGATCAACATATCCACCTTGTCTCCTCCGAGGTCCAGAAGAGTTGCTCAGAAGCGAATGTAATGTCCGTGTTAACATAGTACCTATTTTTCATTTCGCATAAACTCTCTTCCCAGTACCATCCACACAGCCTCATTGGTGAACGACCCAACCTCCTTGCAGACTAATTGAAGGGTTGGGTCTCTAATGGAGCCTAGAAAGGCCCTCTGGTCCTCTGTAGAAATGCTTCTCAAGTGGATGGGAGTGTCCATCTTGAGAAAATAAATTAACAAATTAAACAATCTGAGCCTATAAACCTAAACCAGAGGAAGAATTTAAATACTGTGAGCTCCGATGATTTATCTACCAAATGGCAAAGGCTAATTGAAGCTAAAAGAAGCAAAGATTGTATATAAATAGTTGAAGCTCTTGATTGTAATAATTACTTCTTTAACTGTATTAATTTCTTTAATTTTTTTTAAATCTTTCGTATCTCTGCAAATCTTTCCCATAAATGCACTATTGTACAAAAATGGAAACAACTATAAACCAGTACCAAGTTGGCAAGTATCGCATTAGAAGTCATCGGGACAGAGTGGATTGCAATTAGTGAAAAGATATATATTAAATGAACGAAATTATCGATCGTGATTCGTGACATCTGATACATGTCTATTGAATCCAATTCCATTCTAGGCACTTTCTAGTGAGCTATGTTCTCTTCAAAAAATTGGGCCGAAATAAAACTTCAGCCATTGATCTACGATCATCGAACAGTTTAAAATCATTGATAGATTTTAGGTATGTGTCACCCTTCACGTGTCAAAGAGGCCGTGCTTATTGATACATCGTGCAGAGTCCGGACTCAAAGTATTATATGGTGTGATGTACTGATGTGATGTGATGTGCCTTGTCTATTAATGACAATGAATTCATGAAATCGCCAATAAATTATATATTTTTCCATAAATAACAAAATATTTGCCAAAACAAATTAAATAATTTTCAAGCAGTGGATAAAAATTGCCAATACATTTAAATAATATTCAAGTGGTGGAAAAAAATCACCAATACATTTAAATAATTTTTCCTTCAGAGTAAAATTTTTCGCTCATACAATTATATATTTGTTCCTTTTAACAAAAATTATTCGCCTCCCACAATAAATATTTTCCCCATAGAACAAGGTATTATTCACCAGAAATTTATGGAATTTTTTCGTACCCTAGAAAAAAATCGCCAATACAAAATAATTTTTTCCCCATTTAAAAAAAAAAATTATCCATCAATATGAAAATTTCTGCTCGAAAATAATGTCTAATTTGCTAGGATTTTACACAGTTGCCCCGGGGGTGGTTTCTTAAAGTTTCCTCTTGTTCTTCCTTCAAATCTACTAGGATTCTTCTTGACCAAATAGCTTGGCATTCTACTCCATTAGCTACTATATATTACATCTATTTCCTCATCCATGGCCTCACACCACTTCTCCTCTTTAATATAATCCTCAAAATAAATCCGATCACTATCAATTAATGATGTGAAATTCACATTTTCATCAAACTCATAATCATACCTTTCACTTTGGTAGTGTGTAGGGGAAAATTGAGAGTAAGTATGGAAACCCTAATCCCACTCTCATACACACTTACAAAATATGAAAGAGCCTAGGGAGGTGATACACTTTGGGCTACTTCTTGGGTGGAAGAGAGAGCCAAGGATCACCTCTTAGCATTTCTATTCCCTTGCTGCAAATGAGAGAGAGGAATCACTCGAAAAAACAATCAAACCCTAATTTGAAAGTGTAGATCAAAGGACAACTGATATACTGCTAAAAAGTATAGATTAGAAGGCAAAATCAGAGGTGCACCTATGTCTGAAATCTAAGCATAAATGTCTAGGACTAGGATGCCATGCCACTATCTTGATTTTGCAAGTCTGGAGCTGCAATTGACCAGATGGGTTTTGAAGCCTGTAAGACACTGTTCTGCCAAATCCTATTGACAGAGGGTAGGATTGTGGTGCCATGCCACTATCCTGGGCAAGACCAGGGTACCACACCCCTTTCCTTGGGGTTTCTATTGATATCTATACCCAAAAACTATCTCTATGTTCTCTTTTGATCCCAAAACTTCCAGTGACACTCGGATCCGATCTTGTACGGGAAGCTACAAAATAGGATTTTTGGTGGCTATATAGGGTTTTGCCTTAGTAAAACCCTATGTTGGTGATTTCCACCTCCATAAATAGCCAATAATGTACTAAAAAGTGTGTGTGTGCAAGAAACTTGTGTTTGTGCAAGATCGTAGAATGAAATCAAATAATCGAGAGCAACCCTAAAGAGTAAACCCTAATTGCTAAATTGACAAAATAAATTCTCTAAATCCTTCACGCAAAGTGATCTAAATAATGAATATGAATAAAAAATGAAGATTATGCAAAGACATGAAAACAACATGAAATCATACCCAACCCCAATGGACAGGTACAAGCCAATCATTAGTCAGTGATCTCCTATTGTTCTTCTACATCTTCAAAAGCCCCAATTGATAAGATGTTGCTAGATGAATGTTCGATGGATGAATGTTGAATGTTGTTGAAGAATTCAAAGATCCACTCTTTCACTACAAAGAAGGTTCTTTATGCTCCAAAGACCTGTTCTTAGATTCTTAGAAGAAGACCCCTTCAAATGAAGAAAGAGACCTCTTAAGTATGAAACCCTAGATCTTAATTTCATCTTTAGGCCGACCTAGGATTTGAATTTCCCACCAATATTTTAGGGTTAAGCATCATTAAATCATAGATTATGCTACCAAAATTTCTGGAAAAAAGTCGAGGATCATGTACATTCCTACCACAGTTCGACCAACTTTTTACCAAATTTTGAGGATCATTAGATATGATGATATTAGAGTGAATCCTAAAATTACTATTGATTCTAAGATGTATTGATATGCAAAATCAGGCCTAAAAGATCAAGATAGGATATAATTAGGGTTTATGATTAAATAATTTATTGAAAGAATAAAATGGAAAGGGGCACGCTTAGGGTGAAGGGCCCAAATTTATTACATGGAACATGACTTTAGATTTAATTAAATTAATTAATTAAATTCTTAAAGGGAAATTATGTATGCAAGATGCAAAACACACTAAGGCAGTTGCTAACCTAATTGTGAAATTGTACCACCCTAGCAAGGGTGTACAATTTATGACACTACATTTAACCCCCACTTTAGCGGTCATATGACACTATGTGCATACACAAGTTAAATTATAAAAAAGTAAACATAATTCAAAAAAGGACAATCCATAAGTTGTCGGATGAAGCCCCCAATGGTATCCGCAGTACATAGTTAGGAACCACACCCTACGAAACCATATGTTAGATCACAAAATAACCTAATACTTACTAAGGAAGGTGATGAAATTCATGGGTAGCTATATGCCCCCCTGTTTCGGCTTTCTTATTAGTGAGGTGAAATAGGGTATCATGTTTACCACAACCAATTGTGGTAAAGAGTGTGATGAGGTAAGTTCATAAAAAGTCTTGATTACCCATCCAAGAATTTCATGGAACTAAAGCAAAGTGAGAAGGTGAACTCATGATTCCAATGCCACCAATAGTGTGAGAATTGGAGCTCCCTAGCTCAAGGTATGATAGATTGAAGGAAAAGTGTAGAAATTAGGGTTTTAAATTCAAAATCATAAAATGAAAAAGTGCATAACACATAAATATGAAAGTGACACCTTCATTTGTCACTTTTTGACTTTTTGACACTATTCACTATAGAGGAGCCCACTTATTAGTCAGAATGCATTGATGCTGACCTGAGAGACCTACATGGATGGAGATCCTACGCTGGTCCGTACTCGCCGACCGACCACTCAACTAGGTGAGTTCACTTTCCATTGATGCCCTTTTGACTTTTGATCTTTTGACTCTTTTAGAGAGGATGATGTCATCACCAAGACCGGGTCCGTGCCCCTTGTTCGGGCACCTTAGGGTCCTGGGGCGGCCTGGTCCCCCTAGGGTGCCCTAGTCCCACTTGGATGCCCTGGTCTGAAGGGGGCACCTTGGTCCTCTTAGGGCGCCCTAGTCCCACTTGGTGACCCTGGTCCTAGTAGGGCACCTTGGTCCTCGTCTAGGGCAATTAGAGGTGACATAGGATCGGGCAGTTGATAGATAGAATGAATGTTTTTGATATGATGATTATGATGACGATTGGTTACTAATGGGATAATGTTTCTCTTTTGCAGACATTCTCGTACATCCGTGAGAATACTACTGGGCTAACCTTCCAAAGCCTTCAGAAGAAGATCCCAAGCTTGACATTAGGGGAGAGGGAGTTGTTGCATATGGTGGGCTTACGGTACGTGATGACTATGCCAACCATCAGATTCCATTTTGTGATGCTGATGGGGCTGATGGAGAGATGGGATGCAAAAACCTCGATGTTCTTATTGCTCATGGGGGAGATGATGGTCACCCTCGAGGATGTATACTGCATCTTGTGTCTTCCCATCAGGGGAGAGACTGTGAGATATCGATCTGACCACACCGAGGAGGATTATAGAAGAGAGTAGGTGTATGCTACGGAGAGAGTGATGCTCGATGAGACGCAGGGCCATATAATTGTTAGCTCACTCCTACACCTGATCAACAAGGTTCCATTAGTGAGGTGAATCATGATCATGACCCTTGCATTAGCCATGTGCCCCAATGGGCATGACACACATATGCATGAAGGCCTCATATATGCTATCCGAGTGATGGAGAGACAAAGGAGGGTATACTCTTGGGGTTGGAGCATGCTTGCACATCTCTGTCATGACCTTGGGGAGTATGTATTAGGACAGGGATGCAACCTGATGACATGCACATTACTATAGGTGTGGATGTTTGAGCATATCACATGTACTAGGCCTACTAGAGTCCTGGTAGACTTAGTCCCAGAGTAGCCTAGAGTCATTTTTTCTCATTCGAGCATCCACATTACAAATACCAGCTCCTTTTGAGCAAACTTATTACAAATACTAGCTCCTTTCGAGCACCAAACTAGAAACAATAATTGGAAGACCAAGGGTCACAACTTAGAAATCCACTTTAAATAATGAGACAAATACAACCAATGGAAGACCAAGAGTCACAACTTAGAATTCTACACAAAAGTGTCCCTCATGGGAGTTGAACTTGGGTCTCCCCATTGAGAGCTCAATGATTTAACCAACTAAGCTCAACCCCTTGGACTTCAAGTTGATGTTTAAAAATTAGGGTTTTCACAATTAACCACTTAATTTTATAATTTTGATTTATAAATTGAACAAGACAATGAAATAATTGAATTTGACAATCAATGCAATTTTTCAGGTCTAAGAGAATAGATAGCGATTTTTTGCAAAATGCAAGTTGAATTCCAATTTTAACAACTAGGATTTTGAGTGAATTCACCACTGAATTTTATAAATTGCAAGAATTAAACTTGTAAATGAAAAATATGCAATAATCTTCAATGTAAAGCATGTAAGACATCGGGTTCACAAAAATGTGATATGGTGAAAAGTGATGAGGGGAGATCAAGTGGAAGCTTTACTCCCCTCAAGCGAAGGATGAAAGTTTCACAAAGGATTTCCTTCAACTTTTCACACACATTACATTTAAAAGAGGGGTTGAATTCACTAGATCCAATCCCAATGTAAAGAGATTGAATACTAAGTGAATTGTAGGGAATTTGGAATTTATTAAGAAAGTAAATTAACTCTCTTTTATAATAGACTAGTTGAATAAAGAAAATTGAGACTAATTATAGAAATGACAAAGAAGCAATTATATCTTGAGATAGAGATGCGGGATGAAGTTGTGCACCTGAAATTAGTAGTAAAATGTTGAGACGAAGCATCCTTGCAAATAGGAGGGGAAATGTTCCTTATATACTTGCGAATTAGGGGTATTTAGCTAATTTTTTATCTTAGGCCGAGATAGGAAAACTTTTCCCGCTCAACAATTGACAAGCCCAATGCAAGATATGATCAAAGGAGGCCCAAGATAGGGCTAGGACAAGGGTGCCACGCTCCTGTCCTACCCTAATTTAAGACAGGCAGTGACAAAACAACAGTGTGGGGTGATGGAAAATGTAAGTTTTTGATGTTTTGAGCGTGTTTCGAGTCTCCAATCAAGCTTAGGGATTTGCCTTCTAATGCAAAGACCTAGATGTTGTCAAAAATTGCAAGGGTCACAATTTTTTGATGCTACAAGAAGGATCTTATTCAGGACCACATACAAATGTAAAGGTAAAGTATGCATGGTAGTAATAGATTTAGGTTCCACTGGCAATATGATGTCTAGAGAGATGGTAGACAAACTAAAACTAGAAATAAATTCCTCATGAAGCACCATACAAAGCATCATGGGTAATTGATAATCAATCACTTTTGGTAAATGAACAAGTCTATGTTGAGTTTCAGATTGGAGGATACAAAGATAGTGTACTTTTTGATATTTTACCCATGGATTGTTGCCATCTACTTCTTGGAAGGCCATGGCAATTTGATAGGAAAACACTTTATGATGGTAGAAGGAATACCTACACTATTGAGAAGGATGAAAAAACTTTTGTATTAACTCCATTGCAGGACACTGAAGAAGAAAGAGGAAAGGCAACAAAAATCATCTTGGTTGGCAAGAAGGAGTTGGTGAAAGTAAGTGAAGATGAGTCAAGAGAAGTTGTAGTCACTTCTATGTTTGGAGATACCAAATTAGAAGGTTGGAAGGCTATTCTAGTCAGGGATGACAAAGGTAAGGTGATGATACGTAAAATAGTCCAAACAAATGCCAAGGATCAAGTTTATGTGCAGCCACAAGGTGGGTGGAAGGAGGATAAATCAATCCTAGTTGGGAATCTAATTTATCCTATAGTGGAAACAAAAGTTGAGAAGAAGTCATGTTCTGAAATAACAAAGCATTTCAAGTTTGATAAACATGGTGAATCAGGGTTTCCAATGACAAAGAACTTGAGGCATAAAGGACAACTGATTAGACAAGGGGCTGGGAGAGTTTGGCAAGAGTCAAAGGAAAGATATGACAAACATGAAGTAGTTGTGATGGAGAAACCAATTTAAGTCACTCAAGCATAGATGACAACTCAGAAGGTCAGAGATGGATAAGGGAAATATTGTTTCCAAGGGACTTGGAAAATTTTCAAGCCTGGGTGTTTGGTGCAGGAGAACCTAAGGTCTAGTCAATTTGTTGTTTTGAGTCTTAGGAGTTAGGGTTAGGTATATTTTGATTCAATAAGGTCTATTGAGACCATTTCTAATGTTATTTCATGTTTTGGGTCTGTTGGTCAAAATTGGAGTCATGGTTTTCAAATTTGTGAAGTTGCTCAAAATATTGTCATTTATGTCATCGAGATAAGTTATACCAATAAAATGTCATTTTCATAAAATGTTTTCATTTTTGTTATCAGGATAGGTTAAACTGATAAGTTATCATTGTTGTTATTAGGATGGTATACACTATCGAATTTACAAAATTTTATTCAGACGACTTTGAATAGTTATTCTGATAATTTATCAATATTCGCATCGGGATAGTTAACTCGATAAAGCATCATTGGGGTGAAAATTTTTCATCAAAATAGTTAATCCGATAAGGTTTTTATTGGGATAATTTACACTATCACGATTGCAAAATATTGTTTAACTTACTTCGATGGGTTATTTTGATAGGCATCCACATTTCCTTTTTGGCATAAGCTATACCAAAATGAGTGACAGCAGAGTAGTTTGTTCTATCGGGATTACTGGAATTTGTTGCTCTGCCTTGAAGAGTTATTCCAAAGGGAGATTGCAATTCATGATCAGAGTTGTTGTCCCGATATTGGTACTCAGCATTGGTCTATTAGTTTGGCATTTCTTTTCTGACACCTATATCCAACAATGACTTATCAGTTTTCGAATTTGATTAGTCATGCATTTTAACGGTCACGGTGGGAAAATTCAAATTTAGTATAAATTGTATGAGCAACGAATAGAGAGAGAGAGAGAGAGAGAGAGAGAGAGAGAGAGAGAGAGAGAGAGAGAGAGAGAGAGATGGGAGAACTGGAAGTTCTTCAATGTAATTCTATAACTTTTTTTAAATTTGAAATCATTGGCACCAAAATTTGGAAGCTTATTTTATGTAATTCACCCTATTTCTACAACTTACTCTATTTTCTATACTTATATGTTGTCATGTGGATACAAACTATTTGGGTGAGAATTTGTAGATTAAGAGTAGCATAATATCTTCCATTTGTCCATGATTGAAATTCTAAACTGTTAAATTTTATGAATTTTCATGGGGTTGCTTGGCTAGTTAGGATAATGAGGGTTGTAACAAAAATCTGATAATTTCTCCCTAATTATTTGTCACGACAACTTGAAACTTGGTGTGAGGACCCAAGATGGGTTAGAGGATATAATTAGCATCAAGGAGAGGCATCAATCCAATTACGTCTATATTGTAATTATGTGTTGTTGATTTGATGAGCATATAAGCTTAAGTTTTGTTGCAATTTGACTGTTAATTTGGTAGAGGTCTATATTGTAATTATGTGTTGTTGATTTGATGAGCATATAAGCTTAAGTTTTGTTGCAATTTGACTGTTAATTTGGTAGTAGAGAGTCCCTCTAAGGGTATTCTATGTTTTGAATTTTATAGGTCTGAAGGGAAGGGGTTTTTGTATTGCATCACTCCCTTTCTTCATCATGTGGTGTTCACAGAACATCCAAGCATACAACCATCTAATTATTTGTATATTAAAATTTTCTAATGTATTTTTTTTTCCTGCTATCTTTTGTTTTCCCTAAAGTCATATTCCTTTATCTCTTGTGTTATGATGTCTTCAAACGAGCTCATTTGTACTTATTTTTTGATGTTTTATAATCTTGTATGAATGTTTGAAGGTGAGCAAGGAAAAGATGGATGAATCAGTATCTCAAGCACCTTGGCCATGTTCTGTGTGATTTCTTACCACTGTTTTTGTTTCTGTTTGCTACTATCCTTATTTTTTGATGGATATCCATACCTGTATCCAATTCCAATGCTTCTATTTTTTTTTGCAAACTATACACAGGGAAGAAGTAAAGCAAAAGGACATGTTGAATGCCTAGATCAAGTAGGCCATCGAAGTTCCCAAGGTTAGCCAAGGCGCTACCAGCTCTCCATTCCATTGTTGCATTTTTTCCTGTATATTTTTTATTTTAAAATTATTTATACTTTATTTGCATTCCACTCATGAGGAGAGATTTCTATCAGAAAAGAAAGAATATCCTAAATAAAAATGTAGAGATCTACATTCCCCTTATTTTCTACAGTGTGTTGGAATGAATGCCCAATAAGTTAAATCCCTATTTAGGAATGAGGTGTAGATTATTGGAAGAAAAATAAGAAAGCCAGTTTGCTCCAACTTTATATTTTAATTTATGTAAATTATTTGACCTTAACTTATATTATATTTGTAAATAGATATGTTTATACTATTGAGACCATATGGTGTTTGAAACATAGATTATTGGTTGTTCCTATTAATGATTTTATTGACAATATATTTTGGAATTTCATAAATTTACAATTAGATGGAAATTGAATTAAAATCTCATTTCAATAGGTATTTGAAAATGTTTGAAGAATTGATAATTTGTAATTTATTTTAGTTTATTAAATGGTTAGTATCGATTTGATATAAACAATCTTTTTATTCATAAAGTGACAAAACAAATAAAAATAAAAGCAATATTTTGATAGAAAAGAGAAGGAAAGAATTTTGAATTTAGAAAGAGAAAAAAGAATTTTATTTTTCTAAATCTTAAAAAAAAAATTATAATGGTTAGACACATATTTCAAAAATAATATTTATTTTTATTTTCAATTTAAAAATACCAAAACATGTTTCTAAATTTTAATTGATGTTTCTAAATTGAAAATAATAAAGTTATTTATTTGTGAAATGTAATTTCTAATTCATACACATGATTTTTCTATTTATATCTTATTTATTGTTGGTTGAGTTTTGAATTCTTTTATCAAGTATTAATAAAGTTTAAAATTATAAAAACTAGTTTCAATAAAATAGTTTTCTATAAATTTTTATGTAATAATTAAAAAAATTAAAAGGTTAAAAGAATTGTAATGTATAATATAATTTTTAATATACATTCTAAATATTATTCATATATTTTTTTAAGTTTATTTATTAAATGTTTCAAATTATTTCAAAATGGTTAAACCCTCAATTAAAATTTTGGTTCAATCAACGAGTTGTGGAGGGACTTGAAACCCTCATCTAACAAGTTGTGGAGGGACTTGAAACCCTCAAATTTTTCTCAAATCTGAAACCCAAAGAAGAACAATGCAATAAGAAACAACAAATATTAAACATTGAAGAACCAGCTATAAGAGAAGAAGGTTGAAGCCAAACACTAGAAAATTTAGACAATCACGAGGATAGGCTTTTTCCACACTACCTCAACCTTAACAATGGGTTTTATCAAGGTTCCCATAACCTTAACCTTGAGAATGAACAACACTAAGATCACCTTTCCATTCAAGATGCCCACCTTAATAGGAGAGAAAAGAAATAATTCACTAAAAAGGGTAGAAACAACTCCCTTGCAACCAATAAACAAGGTGTCATCAACCTCCCAACAACACCTCCCAAAATCACCAACAACATCCATCTCCAACTCAATAGAAAATAGGATTGTCTGAATAAGAAAAACATAAGAAAACCAAAGATGCTAAACCAAAGATGCCAAAGCTAAAGAAACAAGAAGGTGGGGAACAACAAAACCCCCAATAAACAAAGATCTAGGAGTCAAAAGATATAAAAAAGAAAAAGAACTAGACACCATGACCACATAAATATATACTAAAGAGATTTATAAGAAACCCTGCACAAGAAAACCTCTCCCACATGAACAAGAAAAACAAAGAAGTGTAGGGAGAGGGAAAGAGAAACCCTCACAGAGACAATGCAAGGATAGACAAGAAGCTATAACATCAAAATAATCTTCCAAAGATTCAAGCATGAAGATCTCCAAGCCTAAGTAGAAAGAGAAATAGCTCCCACGTGATGGTGCAAGAAGAGGAATTGTAGAGCCCTCAACCTTCATAAGAGGAGGAAAGGATCCTAACAAGAATTTGAAAATAAAACAACAAGCACCATGAAGACCATGCAAACAAATATCATTGAAACCCCAAGAGTGACCCACAAAAGAGAAACAATTTGTGTACATCCAACAAGCATCTAGTGCCCCTAGGTGAAGCAAGTATCCCCCACAAGTCCCCAAACTAAAAAAACATGGCCATTTTGGAAAAGCCTTGGCACCAAGGCAAAGCAACACCATCAAAGAGTTCCAAACAAAGCAAAAGGAAATGTTAGTGTTAACTTAAGTTTAGGGTATGATTAGGGTTATGATTTAATTTCTGACCACTTTCCTATCCTAGCGGTCATTAACACTAGAAACACTATCCCTATCAGCAGCTCTTGTAGCAAGAAATTTATTCTCAACACCTCCCTCCTCAAAGACCAAGATGTTCTAGGTGCCATTAAGGTGGTCAGGTTCTTCAACCTTCAGCCTTAGCCTCCCCAATCCTGCACCCTCAGGTGGACAAGGAATGTCTCCTCCTGGCAGAAAGTACTCCAAACCATTGGCCAAAAGAAAGCCAAGGACTCTAGAGCCATGGAAAAAACTCTCACCCATCGCTTCCATTCCTTAGAATAGGATATTCAGACTAATCCCTCTTCCCCTAACTTGCCCAAACGTGTTTCTAAAGCCAGAGATATCTTGAGGAAGCACAAACAGGTCAAAATCAGGGGAGCCTTCATTAGATCTCGCAACCACTGGCTCCAATTTAGAGATAAAGGCTCCAAAATCTTCTTTAGCCTCCTTAAGAAGAAGCAGAACAGAGAAAAAATTGATAGAATAACTGTAGACAACAAGGAACTCCTAGATCTCAATGATATCAAAGAGGCCTTCAAAATGTTCTATAGAACTCTCTTTACCTCAGAAGATAATGAAGCCTCGAAAGAGGCTCGACACAAATGTAGTACCATCATCCCTAAAAGAATCTCTGAAGATGATGCTCTCCTCCTCAGAGCCAGGATCTCTATACAAGAAATTGTCAATCCTATTAAGGCCTTCAAGGATAATAAGGCCCCAGGCCCTGATGGTCTCCCTACGGAGTTCTACAAAGCCAATCTTGAATGGGTCACACATGACCTCTATGACATATACAATGAAGATCTTGACAATGGCACCCTGGGGGAATTCATAAATAAAGGTATTGTTAAACTCATCCCTAAAGAAGGAGACAAAGCGCTCATTAAAAACTGGAGGCCAATCACCCTCCTTAACGTCTCCTATAAAATCCTCTCCAAAGCCTTAGCTACCCACCTTGAAATTTTTTTTCAAAAATTCATTTGCTCTACCCAAAATGGATTCATTAAAGGCGGATACATATTGGAAAACCTTGTCACTAGTTGGGAATCCATGGAATGGGCCAGAACCTCTAACCAGGATGCTGCCATGTTCCTTGTGGACTTTGAAAAAGTGTATGATAGAGTCGAGTGGGATTTCATCCTCATGATGCTTCGAGCTTTTGGCTTCCCTAATGAGTTCTGTGACTATGTTCGAGTTCCCCTCAAAGATGCTTCTACCATGATTGAAGTTAATGGAACCCTATCCCAACCTATTCCTCTCTCTAGATCAATAAGGCAGGGCTGCCCTCTTGCCCTTTCTCTATTTGTTATTGCCTCAGATGCCCTCTTTTATCTCCTTAGAGATGATACTCTATCTCCTAGAGTCCATGGCATCATGTTACCGGATGACTGTAAACTATTGAACATTCAGTTTGCTGATGATACCTCTATGTTCTTGGAGCTCTCTAGGCAAAACATCGATTCTGTCAACCTAAAAATTGACACCTTTGGTAAAGCCTCTGGAGCCAGGATCTCTAGCTCCAAATCTATTCTACTTGGCTGGAAAAATGAACCTCCAGACTGGCTACAATAAGACAGGTACTCATGGGGAGGACCCAACATGATTGTCAAGTATCTCGGTATCCCCTTCTCTATATCTCCCTCTCTTTGAGACATGTGGACCTAGGTTAAGGGGAAAATTGATAGGAAGCTCAACAAGTGGGATAATAGGATCCTCTCCCTAGTAGGTAGGATTCAAGTATGTCAAAAAATCCTCTCCTCCTATAGCATCTACTACTTTTTGGTTTGGATGTTTAACAATTATCAAATCTTTGAAATCCAAAAGGCTATCGGACGCTTCCTCTGGTCTGATGGTAAGGGTAAAAGAAAGGCCCATGTGGTGAAATGGGCCTAGTGCCACTTAGACAAAAAACTTGGAGGTTTGGGCCTTAAGGATCTTAAGTTGCAAGGAATCTCCCTAGCCGCTAAATGGATATTTCATGCACTAGATGGGCAAGAACCTGGGAAGATTCTTATCAAAAACAACATTCAAAATGGATTTCCCAAGGCTGCCAAATCATGGAAATCCCTCCCACTTAGTGATCTACTTGTTGGAAGTTTCTTGGTGTCTGTCCAAGCCACTTGGGTCTTTAAGTCCATCTAGAAAGCCTAGGAGCATGTGTGTAGACTTATTTGCAACTCTAGCATTGACTGTGATAACACTATACATGGTGAAAGGTCGATATGGTGGAACCTCCACCATAACTCTAAGCCACTGGCCTTAACCCAACGCTGTTCTACTAGATTCTGGCATAACAAGGGGATCAAGTATCTTATGGATATCTTGGAAAATGACAACCTCATCACTTGGGAGGAACTTAGTAGTAAATTTAATCTCCCTGCTTCGCATAAGCGGACCTACAATATGATTAGGAATTCCTGTAAGACCCTCAATCTTCCTAAGAACACTCATGTTGATGCCCACAGGTACCTCTCATTCCTATGGAAGGATGGCTCCCCCCTCCCAAAAATTAAATCCAAAGTTATCGACAACTTGCTTAACTAGGACACCTCTGTGGTCAACCATGTCAACACCCTATGGAATGTTCACCACAGCCCCACCGCTTGGTATAAAACCTTTGAGAACCTTTAGAAATCCCCCATCCCCCCTAAGATCAAGTGTTTCAGATGGCAACTCTTACTGGATAGACTGCCTATTAGGAATAATGTAGCTGCATATGATCTCTGCTCTATCTTCAATAAACTTGAGTCAACTCAGCACATCTTCCTTGACTGTCCTTTTGCTAGGGAGATTTGGTTAATGTTTGGAATATCCATTACTGAGCATGTCTTCACTTATGATATAGTTACTGGTTTCGTCCATAATCTTAAAAGGGATGCTAACTTAATTTGGCAAATTTTATCTTCTTTTATCCTTTGGTTTATTTGGAAACTCAGAAATGAGGAGAAGTTCCAAGGTAATGCTAGGGAACTTACTGGTTTTTAAAAAAAAACTCACACATTATTAAATTGTTGTACAGGTCTGCTTCCTGATGAATGTTGAATGAAACAAACTCCTGCCTTTGAGAGTGCAGTAAAGAAACTAATTAAAGAGCTTCAGGATACCAGAGCTCCCCCCTTTAGCAAGGTTGACATGTGCATACAAATCATGGAAAGGAAGAAGGTGGTCTGGATGGAAGGACCACAGGGGTGGACCACATGGCTGGAAGACCAGGATGAAATCCTCCTCTAGTACCTTATGGCAGCGAACACAACTTTATTTTGGAGTCTTCTTTTAGTGCATTGTATATGACACTCGTCTAGATCCTTTTGGTTTCGCTGTTGAGACCCTGACTCCCCTGAACTCATCTGTATAAACCTCTTTTTTGGTCTCTCGATTTATAATATAAAAAAAAAATTAATTGTTCATTCATTTAACAATTAAAAAAATAAAATTTAGTTTAATTTTAGAATTTGAAATAATTTACATGCAAAAAAAGGAAAATAGAATAGAAATTTTGATAATATATTAAAAAATTATAGAAAGCTTTAACTTAGATCTAGATTTTAGTTTAAAATTTATAATTGATAATTTATTTAAAAATAAAAAAAAATAAAAAATTTAATTTAATTTCAGAATTTGAAGTGATTTCCATGCAAAAAGCTAAAATAGAATATAATTTTTGTATATATGTACAATTTTTTTAGAAAGGTCCTATTTATATTTAGATTTTAGTTTTAAATTTATTGTATGTCTAATATAGTATTTTTAACTATAATGTCTGATGAAAATCTCCATGCAATTATGTTTTGATGCATCTCCATGCCCTATTGAAAAGCTCCCATTCTCACATAGGTAGGGTGAACACTGGTAAAGAATCTGGCTTTTAACTTCCATTTGTCGAAAGTTTTGACAGCCTTTTCAACAAATCCATTTTCCAAATTTTTTTGGGCCTTTCAAGCATTTTGTCTGCTACATCAAAATATGAATAAAGATTAATCATTCAGCATCAACTTCAAACCCCTTCACAGGTAAGCGACATCTTGATAATTTCAAGTGATTATACAGAGAATGATTTCTTTAGATTAAAATAGATAATGCATGCAGTGTATCCGATTCTTAAAGTAGATATTGCATGCAGTGAATCGAATTCTTCATTTATTATTATTTATTTAAGGAAATATTAATTAAATATCCCATCTAACAATCTGCAGGAATATTAATATTAATTGAATATATCTAACAAGCTGCAGGAATATTGATTGAATATATCAGCTAGCTACAGGGGTTTTTGCATCTCATTATGAAAGCTGCAAATTTGTTTTTAGATAAAATCTAATGTTGTTAGGTAATCAGCTTATATAAATAACAAAAATATAAGGTGCTTATTTTTTTCGTTATTCCTTAAGAATAAGAGAGGTTACTTATTTTTTTCAATAATTATTATATTTTTAAATAAAATTAAATATTATTTCGATATTTTTTGTATTATTTTTTAGTTTTGGAGTTCTTAAATACAAAGTTCTTTGGTTAAAAGAAATTATGCAATAAGTAAATCTAAAGAATCTATTCTAAATCTTAAATATATAAATATGATATTCAAAAATTTAAAAAAATCAAATTTACATGCCTAAACAAATATTTCAAAAATAATTTTTCAATTTAAAAAGATAAAAAGAAATTGTATGTTTCTAAATTTCAATCATTAAAATATACTATTTTTTAGATTTTAAAAAATCAACGTTATTTGCATACAAAATATTTCAATTTTTTTTAATATATAAAAAAGTTTAAAATTGAATTTTTAAATTAAATATTTCAAATTATTTCATAAAGTTATTACCTGAATTAAGGTTTTGATTTAATCATAGTTATGGAGTGCTTTGATAAGCACTCAAACATGATTTTAGTGTTTTATTAAGGATAGTTAGGGTTAGTGAGATGAATTTAATTAAAATAAAGTTTAGACTATTTTAAAAAATTTGTATTTTTAAATTTATATTAATAATCAAACTTGAACCCTAATCTAACCACAATTTAACCCTTATTCTAAATTAAACCTTAATCTTAATTAAATTCTAACCCAAACCCTAACCTTAATTGAACTTTAATTCTCATTTAACCGTAACCCTAATGTAATTGAATTATAACCTTAATTCTAACCTTAATTCAAAATCTAATAGTAGCTCTAATAATAATTAAACCCCTATCATAATCAAATGATAAGTTTGAAAATATCCCTAGTCTAAACCTAATTGAACTCTACCCATGGCCTAATCTTACCATAATTGAAATTTAATCATAACATTAATTGAACTTTAATCCTAATTTAACCCTAATGATAACCCTAAACCTACAATAAACATTATCATAATCTTAATTGAAATGTAACCCTAAACCTAATTATAACACTAGAATTAACAACTTGAACCTTAATCTAACCATTGATAAACTCTAATCTTAATTACATTATAGCGTAAACCCTAACTCTAATTAAACTCTAATCCTAATTTAACTATAACCTTAAGGTGAATCATAACCCTAATTAAAATCTAATACTAACCCTATGTAAATCCAAGTATCATAATAAAATCCCTAATCTACACCTAATTGAACTCTAACCATAACCTAATCCTACAATAGTTTAAAGGTAACCATAATTTAAGCCTATACTTAAATATATTCCTAGAATTAAGCCCTAACTACAACTTCAACCTATAACCATAATTGAACCATAGCGTGAAACTTAACCCTAACCTAATGGAACTTTAATATTAATTAAACTCTAATCTTGATCTAAGTCTAACCCTTATCTACACCTAAAATTGATCATAAGTGAACTCTAATCCTAATCCTAACTATAATTTATTCTCAGTGCATGCACACTATCCCATACACTATGTTTTGATAACTTTAGGAAATACCATTAGATACTCTTAATATAAAAAATTGTAGCCTAGCTAATTGTTGACTAATTACTAGTTAGTTAGCTAGAGTATAAAATTAAGTATTAAATTAGCTGATGCGGAGCCCTAGTATATGTATAAGATAGGTTCCCCTAATCCAAGAGCATACCAAGGACCCTAGCAATCAAAAAACACTACAAGGTGTCAAGGAATATCAGTTTGACAAGTCCCACGTCCCCTTCTTCCAAAGAAGCTCCCTCACAAGGTCTCTTTCATTGAGCATCTCATAAGGTCTTCTAGAGGCTCTTAAAGATCCTATGGCCAACAATGGGTTGGTTCCTTCTCCAATGCAACAATGGCTATTTAAGGTTTAGTTTTAAGTCCCTTAGATCAGAGATACCCCCCTTCTACCATTGATTTAGGTTCCCTCTACTAGTTTAGGGTCACTGCTACAACAAGGCCTACTAATCCTAGTAGCATTACCAGACCGGTTTTCCACACTTAACTCCTTATTTCTCCAAAAGGCCTAGACAAAAAATCCCAAATTTGGATACTATTTTTAGAGTTACAAAACACATCCTAAGGGTTCTGAGTGGTTGGGAACACAAGAATCCAAACCCTATTCTAGTTAGGAGACCTAATAGCCCCAATTAGGCCTACTTTACAAAGGAGTGTGTAGACACAGACCTTAACTCACCAAAACAATTCAAGGAAAACTCTTAGGAAATGGAAAATACATCAATTCCTAAGCCTTAGGGCATGATCAGACCTCTAACATCTGATGTGAGCTCTGTTTGCTTACACTTGCATGGTGGCCACATGGAGTTGCCCACCTTAATGTATCAAATTCTCACCTCCAACTGGTCATAAAATGCAAAAGGCCTTGAAAATCCTAAAATAAATTGGCCATACTGGCATCCCATCCAAAGCTGTGAACCACCAATGAAGGATCAGCAAGATGAGGCCATTTCTTTGCAAGACCCTAGGCAAAATTGTCAAATCTAGACCACTTCCAAAAAATGGCAGGTTTCTCCCTTGTCTTGGTGAATTAGGAACCCAAACTTGATGAATATGAAAGGTGATTGGCCACTCTAGCACATCCCATTGGTTTCCTAATTCCAAAATGATCATACAGTATGGTACACCGTGTAGAATAACAAAATTGCGGAAAATTTTCAGAATTGAATTACTTCAATGATGCCAAAATGTTTACAAAGTAATCCTCTCCCCCCAGTGATGATTGGGAATTAAATTTTATTCCTTCCTCAATGGTTGTCAACCATGTTTTGAACTGAGGGGACCGTTGGAGGCAATTTTCTATTTGCAACCAAAAGTTGTCATTAAAAGTTGTCAACAAAAGTTGTCAAGTTTGAACAACTTTTGATATATGTTAAATCCGCCTACCTAGAAATGTTTCAACATTTCATAAACCTTCCTAAGACTTCCCTATAAATTTCCAACACATAAACACCTATAAAATACTCAACTAAATATCCCTAGGTTGATATGGTCATGGTGGCTCACCAATTTGACAAATCCATGTCATTGGGTGACAAGGTGGGGTTTATTACAAAAATCAAACAAACAAGACTACACTATCACATAGATTGAAAAGGTCACATTCCCATGTGTGAACTTTAGCCTTTATTTCACCTATCATCTTAGTCTTGAGGTGGTCTTGCACAATACTCCTGGGGTGTATGAATCTCAAGTCCACTTGAGATGAGGTCATGTAATGTAGTGCCATGCTTC
Source organism: Cryptomeria japonica (assembly GCF_030272615.1). Classification (NCBI taxonomy): domain Eukaryota; kingdom Viridiplantae; phylum Streptophyta; class Pinopsida; order Cupressales; family Cupressaceae; genus Cryptomeria; species Cryptomeria japonica. The sequence goes on along the minus strand of NC_081415.1, from coordinate 99,767,581 downwards.
TTGATTTGATCTTCACCCAATGAAATGGATTCAAAGTCTAGTTTTCCTTTCCATTTGATCAATTATTGTTTGTACTCATTGTTCCTAGTCTTCTTTACAATCTCAGTGTCCAACACTTTCTTAAGTCTAGGTGGCTAATGTTTGGGAAGGTCTATATCTGCTACATCTTCTAGGACCTCCTGTGAGTTACCTACATTAGAGTCACCTTTAAAAGGAGTTAGATCACACACATTAAAAATAGGAGATATTCCAAGGTCTGGTGGTAATTTAATTTCATAAGCATTGGTGCCAAACTTCTTCAAGATTTGACATGGTCCTACTTTCCTCTGCATGAGTTTAGTGTGTTTTCCCTTGGGTAACCTTTCCTTCTTCAAGTTTGCCCCAACCAAATCTCCAATTTGAAATTTCAGTTCTCTCCTTTTCTGATCTGCATGTTCCTTGTACTTGTCTGATGACCTTTGAAGTTGTATTTTGACCTGCTCATGAACTTCCTTTATGGCCTCAGCAAATCTCTCACCGTTTGTACTTATGGGATCCATATGGGTTAGTTTTCTCAACTCCAATACCCCTCTTGGATGTAACCCATACACAATTTGAAATGGTGACTTCCATGTGCTTCTGTTTAAAGTGTCATTGTAGGCAAACTCAACCTAAGTTAAGATTGAATCCCACTTTTCACCATGTTGCCTTGTAAGACATCTCAACAAATTCCATAATGATTGGTTTACTACCTCTGTCTGTCCATCCATTTATGGATGATAGGCTGATGAGAAGGACAAATTGGTGTCAAGATTCCTCCATCAAATTCTCCAAAAATGGCCAACAAATTTGACATCCATGTTAGACACTATGATCAATGGGAGTCCATGAATCCTTGCTACTTCTCTGAAAAACAAATCTACTATATAGGATGCATCACTAGTGGACTTACATGGAAATAAATGTGTCATTTTAATAAACCTATCCACTAGCACAAATACACTATCAAACCCCTTTTGGGTCCTAGGTAAACCCATTACAAAGTCCATTGAAAAAATTTCCCAAGGTCTTGAGGGAATGGGTAAGGGTTGATAGAGACTAGCATTGGTTCTTCTTCCTTTTGCCTTATGGAAAATGGTGCATGCATCTACAAACTTTCTTACATCAACTTACAATTTGGGCCAAAAGTAGTGCCTCCTTACTAGTTCAAGTGTCTTGTCCAATCCAAAATGACCTACCATAGCCCCACTATGATTTTCATTGATGATATTAGTCCTCATTGAGCACTTTGGTACGCACAATTGCCCACCTTTGAAAACAAGTCCATCTTGGATCAGAAATTTAGAAAAATCCACATGATACCTTTCACCAAATTTAGTACATGTCTTGTAGATCTCCTTAAAGTCCTCATCTACAGCATACATATCTTTCATTGCATCAATCCCAATGCTTTCTAATTGGATTTTAGATATTGTTAGCACTCTCCTACTTAGTGCAACAGCCACTTTGTTGGCTACTCCTTTCTTGTGTTTTATGGAAAAGGTATAGGCTTGTAGGGATTCTACCCACTTCATATGCCTATGGTTTAACTTTTCTTTGCTATTCATGAAAATCAAGGCTTGGTTGTCAGTATAGACCACAAATTCCTTTGGTAACAGATAGAGCCTTCATTTTTTTAAAGCTTGAACTAGCGCATACATTTCTAGGTCATATGAAGAATATTTTCTCTTTTCCTCATTGAGCTTTTCACTAAAGAATGTTATAGGTCTTCCTTCTTGGCTTAAGACTGCTCCTATGGCCACTTGGCTAGATTCACATTCAATCTAAAACACTTTGTTAAAGTCAGGTAAGGCAAGTACTGGTTGTTGAGATACCTTTTACTTGAGAGTTTCAAATTCCTCATCCACCTCCTTTGTCCAAGAGAACCTTCACTTTTGACCACCTTTTATGGTTTCCAACATTGGAGCACATATCTTACTGAAACCTCTTATGAGCTTTCTATAAAATGTGGTTAATCCATGGAAACTTCTAACTTTACCTATAGTCTTAGGAGTAGGCCAAGAAAGAATTGCATTTAACTTATCATGATCCATCTTCAAGTGACCTTTGGAGATCACAAATCCAAGGTACATGAGCTCTTCCTGCATGAACAAACACTTCTCCATATTGATCATCAATTCCTCTTCACTCAACTTTTTCAAAAGTATGTCTAGATGCCTCAATTGTTCTTCCTTAGTCCTGCTAAATACTAATATGCAATCCAAATACACTATGAAAAACTTCCCTATGAATTCTTTCAAAACTTCATTCGTGAGTCTCATGAATGTAGTAGGGGAATTAGACAAACCAAATGGCATAACCTTCCACTTATACAACCCTTCATTTGTTTGAAGGTTGTCTTCCACTCATCACCAGGCCTAATCCTAATTTGGTGGTATCCACTCTTCAAATCAATTTTTGAAAAATATTTTGCACCTCCCAAATAGTCAAGAAAATCCTCTATCCTAGGCATTGGAAACCTATACCTTATGGTGATCTTGCTGAGAGCTCTTGAGTCAGTAAAAACACTCCATGTTCCATCCTTTTTGGGTGCCAATACTCAGGGATTGCACATGGGCAAAGACGCTTTCCAATCAGATCAGAATATAGCAATTCTTGAATCTGCCTTGCCATCTCTTTATTTTGTTGTGGTGTGAGTTTGTATTTAGCCTTGTTGGGCAATGTAGCCCCTGGGATCAAGTCAATACAGTGACTGATCTCTCTCATTAGCGGCAAAATCCTTGGCACTCCATCTGCCACTATTCCTTGGTATCTACCAATGATCTCCTTCACTTCCAGACTAAGATCTGCTCTATCATTTGCAGCAGGCTTCTCCTTTCAGGTTGGTATTGGAAGCAATGTAAAGCATATTCCTTCTTCCATCTTTATCTCCTTAAGGAATGGTTTGTCATCCACCATCATCACTTTGGACTCAGTTTCTTTCTTCTCTTCATTTTTTTTAGTCAAGGGCAGTAGCTCTATGACCTTGCTATTCTTTGTGATGGAGTAGGTATTCCTAAATCCATCATGGTGTGCTTTGAGATCATACTATCATGATCTTCCAAACAAGAGGTGACAAGCAACCATGTTAACAACATCAAATAAAATCTTATCTTTATATGCATGTATCTAGAATTCAACCCATGACTGCTCTTCTACAAGTGTTTGTTGCTCCTTTGTGAGCCAAGGCAGCTTATAGGGGTATGGATTGGGTATCCTCCTTAATTTCAACTTCTCTACCATTTCTATTGACACAAAAATATCAGTAGACCCTGAGTCAATCAAAACTTTACATACCTTTCCACCTGATTGGAAAGTGGTGTAGAAGATAGACTTCCTATGAGGTGTCTCCATAGGTTTGGGTACCTTCAAGAGGGATCTTCTCAACATTAGTACCTCTCATGTCTATGGATAACCATATGAATGAGGTTTACCACTGCCTTGGTAATCTGAGTCTTGGGTTAGGTTTTCTCTCCTCTCTCCTTGGGAACTAGACCCCATCTTCTCTGGGCTTCTGCTGGCAACATGTCCCTCTTGGTTGCAGTTAAAACATTTTACTTCACCTGCTCCTCTTCTTCATGATCTACCTCTAAAATTAAGCCTTCTCCCTCTTCAGTTGTCTTTTTTGTTGTTGTTGTCATTCCTTGAGGAGTTTTGACTGCCCTCTCCTTGAAACTCAAAATTTGATCTTCCTCTAAAGTTGCTCCTTCCTCTTGGTTTCTTACCTCTTCCTCTACTACTTTGCTCTTTTCTTCTTTGAGCTTCTCCTCTACCTTTAATGCCAATTGATAGCATTTGTGAATAGTGTTAAGGCACAAGAGGTTCAACTCTTCTTGTATGTTCCACCTTAGACCATTTTGATACCGTGCCAGTCTTTCACTTTCATCTTCAACCTTCTTAGACTTTATACTCAATTTCTGAAATTCTTCACTATAGGCACACACATCCATCTCTTTCTGTCTAAGATTCTGCCTTCTCTTGTGTAATTGGACTTCATAGTCCTCAGGTACATATACTCCCTTAACCTCTATAATCATCTTCTTCCAATAGGTGATCATTCCTCTTCCCTCTTGTACTCTTTCTCCTTGCACAAAGTTCCACCATGTCAGGGCTGCTCCTTGCATTTTTGACTTGGCAATCTTCATCTTTTGGTTGTTAGCAATCTCTTCACATTCAAAAAAAATGTTCAAGGACTCTATCCAATCCATCACTCCATTGACATCCATCTTCCCACTGGAAATAAGAAGGTTTGATTTCTAGTCCATGGTGCTCCTCTCCATAGTATTCAAGGCATTGAATAGGTACCTATGCTCTGTAGGAACTTCCTCCTCTTTCAACCCTTGTGGGTTCTCCTCTTCTTCTCCCACTTCGTCCGAGCCATCAAGTCCTCCTCTCTCTAGTCTACCTTCCAAGTTCTCAATCAACTTTCTAAGATGATCATTCTCTTCCCTGTTCTCTTGCACCATCCTGGCAAGTTCCACATTTGTCATCTTTCGAGGCATTCTTATATCCTTTCCCTCTGATCCTTCTATTGACATGTACTATTCTTCTTTCCAAAAGGATTCCTCCTATGCTCTGATGCCAATCTGATGTAGAGCCCTAGTATAGGTATAAGATAGGTTCCCCTAATCCAAGAGCACACGAAGGACCCTAGCAATCACAACACACTACAAGGGGTCAAGGAATATCATTTTGACAAGTCTGACATCCCTTATTTCTAAATAATCTCTCTCACAAGGTCTCTTTCATTGAGCATCTCATAAGGTCTTGTAGAGGCTGCTAAGGACCCTATGGCCAACAATGGGTTGGTCCCTTATCCAATGCAAAAATGGCTAATTAAGGTTTGGTTTTCAATTCCCTTAGATCAAAGAGACCCCCCTTCTACCATTGATTTAGGTTCCCTCTACCGGTTTGGGGTAACTACTGCAACAAGGCCTACTCATCCTAGTAGCCCTGCCAGACCGGTTTTCCACACTTAACTCCTTATTTCTCCAAAAGACCTAGACAAAAAATACCATATTTTGATACCCTTTTTAGAGTTACAAAACATATCCTAAGGGTTCTGATCATTTGGGAACACAAGAATCCAAACCCTATTATAGTTAGGAGACCTAATAGCCCCAATTAGGCTTAGTTTACAAAGGAGTGTGTAGACAAAGACCTTAACTCACCAAACCAACTCAAGGAAAACTCTTATGATATGGAAAATATACCAATTCATAAGCTTTAGGTCATGATCAGACCTCTAAGCCCTGATGTGAGACCTGCTTGCTTACACTTGCACGGTGGCCACATGGAGTTGCCCACCTTAATGCATCAAACCCTCACCACCAACTGGTCCTAACTTGCAAAAGGCTTTAAAATCCTAAAATAAATTGGCCATACTTGCATCCCCTCCAAATCCATGAACTACCAATGAAGGATCAACAAGATGAGGCTATTTCTTTGCAAAACCCTAGGCAAAATTGTCAAATCTAGACCACCTCCAGAAAATGGTAGGTTTCTCCCTTGTCTTGGCGAATTAGAACCTTATACTCGATGAATCTGAAAGGTGATTTTCCACTCTATCACATCCTATTGGTTTCCTAATTCCAAAATGATTGTATAGTATGGTACACCATGTAGAATAACAAAATTATAGGAAATTTTCAGAATTGTATTACTTCAATGATGCCAAAATGTTTACAAAGTCATCCTTTCCCCCAATGATGATTGGGAATGAAATTTTGTGCCTTCCTCAATGGTTATCAACCACCTTTTGAACTAAGGGGATTGTTGGAAGTAATTTTCTATTTGCAACCAAAAGTTGTCAAGTTTGAGCAACTTTTGACATATGTTAAATCCGCCTAGCTAGAGATGTTTCAACATGTCCTAAACCTTCCTAAGACATTTTAAACACATAAAAACCTATAAAATACTCAACTAAATACCTTTGGGCCCACATACCCATGGTGGCTCATCAATTTGCCAAATCCATGTCATTGGGTGACAAGGTGGGGTTTATTACAAAAATCAAACAAACAAGACTATCCTATCACATAGATTGAAAAGGTCACATTCCCATGTGTGACCTTTAGCCTTAATTTCACCTATCATCTTAGTCTTGGGGTGCTCTTGCACCATTAGCCAACCCTATTGCATCAATGAGTAATTCTCATGTGGCTTTTATAATGTTCTTGTCAACCATTTCACTTGCAAAGTGGGAAAAATTTCAAGAATTTTCATGTTATTTTTCTTGGAGAAATTGGAAAAATAAAAGTATAAAATCTTTTAAAAATATTCATATTTAATTGCAAAAGTAAAAAAAGGTTTTACAAAATGTTAATTTTTTTATGAAAAAGAGACAAAAGCTATTTATTTTAAATTCAAAGAAATTTCCATAAAATAGAGATATAGAGAGAAACAAAATAAAGTTTATCTCATGAATTTTCTAAAATAGGGAGTTAACCCATGAATTGCCAAAATGAAAAGTTTGTCTAAATATTAGAAAGTAGTGTAGCGTGTAGCTTGCTAGTAAATGATTCTTTGCTAAGTTTTGTATGAAGTTGATAAAGTTATTGCTAAGTTAACAATAAAACATTTCATTAAATGATATGTGAGTAAACTTCTAGTATTGTTGAATGATGCCAATAGATGGTAAAATTCTACTAACAATAATGGAAATTTTAAATTATCATTAATATTGAAAGAATGTTCAATCTTAGAGAGTTTTCTATCATAGAAGACACTGAAATCTTTGAAAACTTAGTAAGACCTTAAGGAAACTACAATAAACATGTTTGCATCCCAAAACAAAAAAAAAACATCTAATCATTGAGAAATTTTCAAGTAGGTAATTTCAATAAATATATCATTTAAATAAAAATCTATTCAATTGATATGAGAAGAAATTTCTCATAATTGGTAGAGTCAAATGGGCATGAATTATGCATTTTCCATTATTTAAGATACAAAACCAACTCACATTCAATTTTTTTCTATTAATTAAATCTTCCAATTTAATCAAAGTATCAAGTCATATAGAATATAAGTAGAAGATAGACACAAAATACATTTTACCATAGAATGCATAATATCAAAATAAGTGCATAAAATCACAATGACTAGGATTTGATGTCACAAAGATGGACATTTTGATGCAATATTGTTTTACATATAAACATTAGGCTAATGTTTTATGCAACCAATTGTTTTTGTACTACAACTTGAGAGCATGATAAAATGCTATGAAGACATAGATGACCTACACATAATAATACCTCTTCACTTCTAGTAATTAGACTATGTACAAATGAAACAATATTATTATTATATTCTTCAAGAAAGTTAATTATATGACAAAGCATCTCAATAAGAATTAAATTCAACTTAAATACCAAGGAATATAAATTATTTATTTCCAAAGAACTAATTTACAAGGCTACCATTGTTAAAATATTCACAATAAAAATTTTAGTTGTACGAAAAAACAAGATAAGAAGTAGACACAATTAAATAATGGTAAAGTAGATACAAAGAGATAAAATATAACCACATAATATAGACCATTCACCTATCATAACATAAAAAACACCATTTTTTTGGATGGAAGCCCGACCAAAAAAAAAAAGATTTAATATTTGTAGACACCCAAAATTGTCCAGTCTAATTAAATAAATATTTTGTTTATTTAATTATCTAAAGCCTAATTCTTCTATTAATTAAATAAATCCTTATTTATTTAATTAATTCATTTATCCTCTTCTAGCCTTATTTCTCATTTAAATAAATACATTTATTTATTTAAATTATCCCTTTCCTAAATTAAATAAATATTTAATTTATTTAATTATCCTACTTCTTCTATTAATTAAATAAATCTTTATTTATTTAATTAATTCATTAGCTTTTTCTACACATGACACATGTCATTCATCTCTTAATTCGTACACTACCTACCTCTTTCATTATTTTGGTATTTCTTTTACCTACCCTCTAATCCTAGCCGACCTCTCTTTTTACACCTCTCAATCTTATCCCTCCATTTCATATTGTGTCTTCTATTTAAGGAGATGCCTTCTTCATTATCAAACCCTAACAACTTGATCAATTGACTACACTACGATCCTACTTACAACCACATTCCGTTCTTTGTTGAGCTCTTGTGCACATAAAAATCTGAGAGCAAATATATAAAGCAAGATCAATGGAGATAGGAAGAATGGAGATCAAAACCCTATTGGACATGTGATGGTATAATCTTTGTGATTTCATGTGATTTGCATTGTCTTAGGTAATCTTCATATGTTATGGTGGATCTTTGTTGATTGTTAGGCTAGGGTTTTGTGGTTGGATTCATTTAGCCTTTCAATATTGTTATTATTGTTATCCATTTTCACCATATACATTTTGGCACGCCCGGTGGGACTCTTGTCCCTTTGCATTTAACCTTTTTGTTGCAGATTTTGTGTTTTTGAAGTTGCAGATCGGACATTTTTCGACGACATTTTAGGTTTTTCCGCGTCTGCGAACTTTCGGATCGCATCTTTGATTTTCAGGCGCGTCTGCGCAATCTGGAATCACGTCTGTGTTTTCGACAAGTTTTATTTTGCAGGTTTCAGACAGAGGCGTCTGTGTTTCATAAGCGCGTCTGTGTTGTTTCTGCTCACGTCTGTGTCAGATAGGGGCGTCTGTGATTTTTTGCCGCGTCTGTGAGTCACAGAACTGCGTCGGTGCCATACAGACGCATCTGTGTCATAGGTAAAAGCATCTGTGTTTTTACTGTTTTGAAATTTTCAATTTTTCATTGATTCAATTTTCGGATTTCACACTTAGGGTTTTAGATCTGGTTTATTTTTTGGACTAACCCTTTCAGATCTAGCTAACTAAGTTTGTGCAGCTTGTCTTGGAAGCAAAAACGTTTTGGTTGAAGGCCCCTCTTTCACAAAGTCTTTTGGGTTTCTAAAATTTACCTAACTTGTGTGCTTGCAGGAAGGGGTGATCATTTGAAACAACCCAAACTACTAACAAATTTTGTTGCAGGTCCTTGGCTAGGGTTTTGAAATTTTGTTGTGTGCCTTGTTTTCATAGATTAGCAAACACTTCAATTGGTGCACTAAAATTGAATCATTGTCTTTTGTGTCTTGAGCAATAGGCTCTTTTTGTTTAATCTTTAGAGGGCCTGTCTTCTCGTGTGGTCATTAGGACTACTAGTGAGAAGAGAACGACCCAAGTGGTAGCAAAAGAAAAGCCATCTTCTTCCAAACCACTATAAATAAATGTATTCATGGTGAAAACTATGAATAACATGTGCTGATTAGTTCATACCGACACTATGTCTCCCCATAAACCCGTTTGATCAAATTTATTTGATCATTTGTAGGGCGTAACCCCTACTGGCTGGGAGCCTTCTGTATTTACAGAGCTGAAAGTGCCGCATGTATGGCCACATGAGCGGATGCCCTTACTAGCACCTTTTTGTTTTAGAAGCCCAAATCCTTCTAGTTGTTGAGGCAGGAGGTCGGAGCTCTTGTAGCGGCCCACACACATACGGTTCTTAGTAGAGATACAAAGTTCGCCATGGGGAGTTTTCATGGGGACTGACGATTGGCTGACCTGAGAAGTGAGTACCGAGGGTGGAGCCAGTGAGGTCAAGCATCTAAGTATCCGCTCTGAATAGCGTAGCCTCGGGGGTAAAACCCTATGTGGGATCAACAACTATTGTCTTGGCCAGCCATAAGAATTGTGCTTGACTTATGTTAAACATTCAAACATTCAAGACCAAACAACAAAACATTGTGTCTTTTGTGTCTTCAAGTGTATGCAAAACATTTTACATCAAACAACACACTTTTGGAGTCTAAATACTTGCAAACATTGAGTCCTCATCAACATTGTGTCCTCTTGTCACGAAAAACAGTCAAACAGTCAGATTTGGTCACAACAAAACAACTTCACAGATTGGAAAAATTGCACGAAGTTTACAGAAACGTGTCTGTGTCTGTTTTAACCGCGTCTGAGTAATCTAAGCGCGTCTGTGAAGGGCATAATAGCGTCTGTGTTTCAAGAAGCGTCTGTGTCGAACAAAGACACGCCTGTGTCTGGAAATCGCGTCTATGAAGTATACAGAAGCGTCTGTGTCCAGAATTGAAAATTTTTACAGTCCAGCAAACAAAGGAAATCAGTTTCCGAATACTTGAGCTTCCTAGGTTGTTTCTTTAGGTTTCATCTAGCATTCAACCTGTCTTTGGGTCTCATATAGTCCATTATTGCTTCACATCTCATTTTACATTCATACTTGTCTAAACTTGAGTCAAAAGGTCACTTGCTTGTCCTCATCATACTCTGTCAACACACTACATACAACAACACTTTGCTAAGTGGTCCCTCATCAAGGTTTCTTACCTTTGGGTCTCATTTGGTCTTACTTAGAGTCAAGGTCAGCTTACCTCATCAAGAGAAACTATCATCTCTTTGGAAGTCACACCTACTCTCCTACATACATACTTGGTCTTACACTTTGGACATTGCAAGTACACCTCAAGATTCATTTACACTTCATACAACTCTTGGTCTTCCATACTCTTTTCATTTTTCATCTAGTCTCTCACATCTTGGTCAAACACCTAGTTCATGGTTGAAACCCGCCTTCAAAAATCTAGGAGAAAAGCTAAAGAAGCTCAAGAGTCCGCCAACATGAGTTCTTATGAGTATGACAATGATTTATTTTTCAATCCTGAGCACACTACATTACCTGACATGGATGTTTATAGAAACATTCCAAATGTGGAAAATGCAGACACTACAAACAACAATGCTACACACAATGACAATGTGGACAACTTTTCAATACAATCAGTAGATGTAGAAGAATCCATTATGAATCCTCATTTCAATAGATTGGTTGAAGAGATAATGAGGAGGGATCGACAATACTTCTTACACATGATGGCAAAAAGTGGAGCTAAAATACCTCATGACTTTGACATGTCTCAACTTATGGAAAACCGACCCTCGCAACAAACTTACTCCAACATGGATCAAAGGAGACCTAATAGTGGAGGAAATAGAGGACCGCATATGGTACCTGAATCACCATCAGCTTTGCTTCAAAAACCAGAAGTCCCACATACACATGCTCAAACGTATGATACTTACCTTCGAAGACCATTATGGAAGCCTTATGCAGATAGATATGCTCAATCACATGCTCAAGCTATGGATCAATCAAAACAAGTGGACATTCAAAGGCATGCTCAAAATTTGGACACAAGGAAACCTCATGTCAAATTTGGGGGCAACACAATAGAACATGACATGCCTATAGAATATGGTATACATGCACAAAGTAGATATGGGGTTCCTCAACATGAAGCTATACCAAGTACTCCCTATATGCCGCATCAATATAGACCTCCTCCATATGAACATGTCTATGATCAATATCATCCATACATGCAACAAGCTCCTCCTCAAATTGGTGTCTCAAACATGAGGTATGCTACAAGAAATCGATCGCCACCTAAGAGCAATTTGGAGCAACAAATCAGAGATTTACAAAAGAAAATGGAGGACATGAGTACACCAAAACCAACATACACTATGAGAGACATATGTCCTTATCCATTTGATAAGAGCATTCCAATGCCTCCATTTCTTGCACACTTTGTGATGCCAAAATTTGACAAGTATAGAGGAAAAGGAGACCCCAAGGTACACATACGACAATTTTTCACAGCTTGCATTGAGGTAGCGGCAGAAGAAACATATTTGATGAGGTTGTTCCCACAAAGCTTAGGCGATCAAGCTATGGAATGGTTCTCTCAATTACCTCCTGGTATTAAGTCATGGGGTGACTTAGCAGAGGCATTTATTCAGCATTTCTCCTACAATATAGAAATAGATATCTCAGTCACTACTTTGTGCAATACCAAGCAAAAGGATGGAGAATCTTTTGTGTCATTTTTACAAAGATGAAGAAATCTAGCTAGCAGATGCTCTTGCGAAATCCCACAGAAACAAATGGTAGAAATGTTCACTCAAAATGTTAACAAGGACATTGGCTATGATCTAAGGAAAGCTTGTTTGTCCACCTTCAAGGATGTTATTGAAAAGGGCTTAGCAATAGAAAAGGTCTTAATTGAACAAGGAGTCATTAAGATATTCAAGGAAAACAAAGATGACTTTAAAGGAAAAGACAAGCCAAGATTTTGGAATAAGAACAAGAACACAGTCAATGATGGTGTTGTTGATGCCAATACAGTACGACCCAAATTCATTTTTTCTGGATCAAGTTCTACAAACAATCAAGTGAATACTCAAACAACTTCTAGACTAGGAAGGAAGTACACCCCATTGGGAGAACCACTTGAATCAGTCTTCAAAAAGCTTGTGGCAAATAAAGTGATCACAGTTCCAGATTTTCCTCCATATGAACCAAAGGTTAAACCAAATTGGTGGAATGATGATGAGTATTGTGAATTTCATAAGAGCAAGGGTCACAAGACAGGTAATTGCCATCGACTAAAGAACATTGTGCAAGATCTCATTGATAGAGGTGATATTGAGATTGAGGGACACTCATCTAATCAAGAACATGAGATGTTTAAGGAACCATTCCCAAAGCATGACAAGGGAAAAGCCAAAGTCACAGATGATCAAGCCAACTATACTAGAGCACCTTACAACTATGACTCAACTATCAATCACATCTCGATGGACAATCATATCTCTACTATTACCATCAAGAACAAAAACCCTGAGAATCCTCCTTAGAGACCCAAGATTGTCCTAAGAGGTGTTGGATCTTCTTCCGAATCTACCTCTGAATGTCATGTTACAACTCGTCGAGGTAAAATTACTTTGCCAGGTGCTTCCACTAAAAATACCACTTCTTCATCAACCAATCCTGAGTATGACCTTGTAGAACAGTTAGGGAAAACACCCGCGCTCATCTCCATCCTTGAGCTCCTACGTATATCCCCCGCTCATAAAGCTATTCTTGACAAAATCTTGAGAGACACTGCCGTTCCTACTGATCTGAACGTGGACCAGTTTCAAGCCATGGTGGGATACCTTTCCATTCCACACTCCCTCACATTCACAGAAGCCGATGACGCCTCTGTAAGTCAGCCACATAATGCACCACTACATGTTGAAGCCTTCATATACAAACATCGAATAAAGCGAGTCCTGATAGATGGAGGAGCTGGTCTAAACATTTGTAGATTGAGCACCATTAAACAATTGGGATATTCTGATAAAGCTGTGAATTCTACAAACAAAATTACCATCAAAGCATATGATGACGAAGAGCATTCATCCAAAGGTATAGTCACCTTGCCTCTCAGAGTTGGGCCAGTTACAAAGGATGTGGTTTTCAAGTACTTGATCTTGATCTCACATACAACATATTGCTAGGACGTCCTTGGATTCATGAAATGAGTGCAGTCCCATCTACATATCATCGATGCAGCAAGTTTCCTCATAATGGAGTCGAGGTAACAGTTAACGGTGATCCTAATCTGTTCATATATTGCAATAACCTGAGATCACATACGGAGACCATCATTCCCAGTAATCATGAAGCTGTTCCTTCTTCGGCATACATTGACCCTGAGTCATTAAAACCTTCGACATCAAAATAAGGTGAACTTAAAGACAAATTTCAAGACAAAGGCATGGGAGAATACGCTTTAAATCAGACCATGTATTTACGACAAGTCATGAGCTCTCCAAAAGAATATGGAAGGCCATATCCGAACAAGCAAATATCCATCATGATACTCAAATGGGATCCTACTACCTTTCAAAGATGGGGTGAACTAGAAGAGGAAGATTTATACAAAATGCTTTATAAAGACATTGAAGAGGACACACATGATCAGATCAATATACCCTGTGAGAAATATGGCAAAGGCTTCAAGATTCTACAAAAATTCGGGTATGATGGAAAAAGCCCTCTTGGGTTACGCAAAGAAGGCGTCATGGAGCCCTTACAGCCTGAATTGACTGTAAAAAGGGAACGCTCAAAGGGACTTGATTTTCTGACTTCCAAGATCCACACTAAAAGGACAGAAGGGGCATCACAAATCAAAGTTGCCAAAATTCAACAAGAGGATTACTATTCCACAGATTCCAACGAATGGGAATGGGGTTTAGACAAATCCTCCAGTGACTATGAGCTCACCGAGACATTCAAAGAGCCAGATGAACCCACAGAAGAAGAGGAATTTTATAAAAAGTTCAGAGTTGGTCAAGAAACAACCCATAAGGATTCCGCACAGTCTTCGTCTCAAGGTTCTAGGTCAAAATCACATAGGATGAGGACACCTGTCTCGGAAGGCGCTACTAGTGACGACAATTTGGATTCGCTTGCGATCGAAACTAGTGAGGAGAGTGCCATCGACGACCTCGATGATTGCCTCGATATACCCGAATATAACCACATCTTCACTCTTAGCCCCGCAAACTCCGAAAACATTAAAGGCCTTCCCCTTATTCACCACCAACTCATTGACTGGGATTATGAAGGACCAGCACAATTTGACACATTCCAAAATGATGAAGCTATTATTGACTATCTTGGCATACGAGATGATCTTCCCCCTGGGGACCACAAAGCAGGATACACCATAGAGCTCAACAACATGGCATATTTTGGTGAGGGTGTCGGACCTTCCAGTCGCAAAAATGTGAAAATGAGAGCAAATCAAGGGTCTTATGGCGAAAACCACACTGTGGCGCTATCTGATCCCAAAAAAGTAAAAAGAAAGGACATATTTGAGGGCGAAAACCTCTCTGAGGCACCCGAAGATGGAAGGCTCAACATTCTCCCAACATCATATGAGGAAAAGTCATCCATGTTGGTAGAGGATACTATCAAAACGAATATTGGTACAGAAGAAGTTCCACACAACATATTCCTGGCTCAATCATTGACAGAGTCCGAAAGGTCAGAATTCATAAGCTTCTTCAAAGAACGACAAATCAACTTTGCATGGTCATATGCTGATATGCCTGGACTAGATCCGGATTTGGTAATGCATCATTTGATAGTCAAATCGGGGGCAAAGCCAGTGAAATAGAAATTAAGGAAAATGCATCCACAAGTGGCATTACTAGTCAAAGCAGAGCTGGAGAAGTTAGTGGATGTCGGATTCATACGCCCAATTGATTATCTTGAATGGATCTCCAATTTAGTACCTGTCAGTAAACCAGATCACAGCATCAGAATATGTACAGATTTCAGAGACATCAACAAAGCTTGTCTGAAAGATGACTTCCCATTACCAAATATCGACTTGATCGTTGATCTCACAGCAGGTCACGAAATGTTATCTTTAATGGATGGGTTTTCTGGTTATAACCAAATCAGGATTGCACCCGAGGATCAACACAAAACATCATTCACTTGTCCGTGGGGAACTTTCTATTGGAATGTCATGCCCTTTGGGCTGAAAAATGCAGGCGCTACATATCAAAGAGCAATGACCACTATCTTTCACGATCTCATGCACATAACCGTGGAAGATTATGTTGATGATCTCTTGAGAAAATCAATAGACAGAGATACACATTTGGACATACTTTCAGTCATCTTTGATCGGTTGGAAAAATACAAAGTAAGATTAAACCCCAAGAAATGTGTCTTTGGAGTAACCTCCGGGAAGCTCCTAGGATTCATTGTGTCTAAAAGAGGAATCGAAGCCGATCCAGCAAAAGTCAAGGCTATCTTGGACATGCCACCACCCAGAAATATCAGTCAACTTCGATCCTTACAAGGGAGACTCCAGTCTATATGAAGATTCATAGCACAACTTGTAGATAAGTGTAATCCTTTTCAGCACCTGCTACATAAAAATATCAAGTTCAAATGGGATGATAACTGTCAACAAGCTTTTCAGACGCTCAAAGATTATCTTTTGAATTCGCCAATTTTGATGCCACCAATCCCAGATCAGCCTTTGTTACTATACATATCAGCTACTCCAACAACACTGGGGGCACTCCTAGCACAACAAATAGCTGACGGCAAGGAAAAAGCACTATACTATATTAGTCGCACATTGGTGGGATATGAGCTAAACTACACACCAATCGAGCGTGCATTTCTCGCTGTGGTCTTTGCTTCACAGAAATTACGACATTATATGCTCACTCATAAGACTAAGTTGATTGCAAGAATTGATCCATTAAAACATCTTCTCAACAAAGCTACACTTACTGGGTGACTGGCCAAGTGGGTAATGATCCTTAGTGAATTCGACATCGAGTATGTGGACAGAAAAGCAATAAAAGGACAAGCAATTGCGGATCAATTAGCAGATGCTCCCATGATAGATGATGTTCCTCTAAATTCAGAATTTCTAGATGAATCCATTTTAACAATATCACATGCAAAGCCATGGCAACTATACTTTGATGGCTCATACACACAACATGGGGTAGGAGCTGGTATTCTCTTTATAACTCCTCAAGGTGATTCTATACCAAAATCATACCGCTTATCATTTCCTTGCACTAACAATATAGTGGAATATGAGGCATTAACAACGGGATTACGAATTGCAGTTCAGTGGAAGATCCAAGAACTTCGTGTTTTTGGGGATTCTCAACTTGTCATCCATCAAGCAACTGATGATTATCAAACAAAAGATGAAAAATTAATACCTTACAAACAAATGGTGGATGATTTGAAACAACACTTCACAAAGATAAATTTTGAGCAGATACCAAGAGAGCAGAATCGTGCTGCAGATGCCATGGCTACAATTGCTTCACTAATTGACCTGCCTCAAAATGAAACCTGCTATGAGTTCCTAGTAGACAACCTGTTGGTTCCTTCATATGAGATCACTCCTACTAAAATGATATGCGTTGTTGGTCCCGAATCCTAGTTATATGGTTCCATCTTCACATATCTTCGTGACAATATCTTACCTCCTGATATATCAAACAACCAATACCGCACTTTCATTCGCCAATCCTCTCGATATGTCATTCTAGCGATATCCTATACCGATGAGGTCTAGATGGCACTCTTCTTAGATGTTTAGAAAGCGACAAAGCTCAGATTGTGTTACGTGAAGTGCATGAAGGGATATGTGGTCCGCATGCTAGTGGTCCTACCTTGGCCAAGAAACTCATTAGGACTGGATATTACTGGCCCAATATGGAAAAAGACTCATATCAGTTTGTTAAGAAATGTAAGCAATGTCAAAATCATGGAGACCTCATACATGCACCAGCACAAGAACTACAACCAGTTGCGTCTCCTTGGCCCTTTTGTCAGTGGGGACTCGATCTCATAGGCAAGATTCACCCTCCTTCTTCCAATAGTCATAAATTCATTATCACAGCCACAGAGTATTTCACAAAGTGGATTGAAGCCATGCCTCTCACACAAGTCACTGGGAAACAAATTGCTACTTTCATCCTTAACTATATCATTTGCCGATATGGTATTCCTAATTCCATTATTACTGATAACGGGCGTCCCTTCAAAAATCAGGATGTTCGTGAACTCTGTGACTGCTTCCATATTTCCCATCGTTTATCCACACCATATTACCCCCAGGGTAATGGCCAAGCTGAGGCGTCTAATAAAATAATTCTTATAATCCTCAAAAAGACAGTCGACGACGTTGGCTGTAACTGGCATATGCAACTCAATCCTGCACTTTGGGCCTACTGCACAAGTGTCCGCACACCTACAGGAGCTACACCCTACTCACTGGTCTATGGCGCTGAAGCCATCTTGCCTATTGAGGTCGAGTTACCTTCTCTACGGGTCTCTTTGCAAAACATCATCAATGATGAAGATTACAGGGTCTCTCGCTTACAAGAACTAGAACTGCTGGATGAACGGAGACAAACTACCTTTAATCATCTCAAGGCTTACCAACAACGAATGAGTCACAGCTACAATCACAAAGTCAAGCCTCGTACATTTGAAGTAGGTAACTTGGTTCTCAGAGAAAATCCCAAGAATCAGCAAGACAGAGAGAAGAAGGGCAAGTTCAAACCAAACTGGCTTGGTCCTTACATCGTTACAGCAGCCTATGGATCTGGTGCATATCAGCTCTCAACTATAGAAGGTGAACCTTTGGAGGATCCTATCAACAGCATGCACCTTCGCAGGTTCTACACATAGCTCTTCAGAATATCCTAATTTCAAAAATACAAAAAAATCAAAAAAATTCAAAAATACAAAAAAAATTATAAACCAAAAAAAATCGTTACTTGGTGAAAACTTGGCAAACAGGCGCCTTGTGACACAAATAAAATTGAAAAATCAAAAAAGTAAAGAGAAATAATTTCGTCCAACGGTGAAAACCACTTCGGTGGCGCCCTGGGCAAGTACCATGGTGAAAACTGGGTCACCAGCGCCATGCGTAGAGACATTGCTCCTCCCTCCTTCAGGATTCACTTTCATCACTTCACATTGCACACACTCACAACCTATTTGTTCACAATAAACTTACCCATTCCCATCATGGCTTGTTATTGATCTACCCAAGATTGGTTAGCCATCCATAATAAACCTCCCTTTCCATCCATAATAAATCAGATCCTATCTATGGCTAAGGCAAATCCTACGTCTAGTGAT
The DNA here is from genome assembly GCF_030272615.1 of Cryptomeria japonica. Classification (NCBI taxonomy): domain Eukaryota; kingdom Viridiplantae; phylum Streptophyta; class Pinopsida; order Cupressales; family Cupressaceae; genus Cryptomeria; species Cryptomeria japonica. The sequence continues at coordinate 99,748,974 of NC_081415.1, read as the reverse complement.
GGGTGTGGAACTAAGAACACCACATGTTTCGAGGGGTACAATTTCTTCCAGCTTCCTTCAAGTCTATCCGCGCACAATCCGCAATAAAGCAACATTTGCATCACAGATCTGCAATAGTGTTTCATCTTCGCCGCAATAAAGTTTCATCTTCTCCGCAATAAAGTATCAATTTCATGGATTCAGTCAGTTTCAGATGAGCCAGTAGCAACAATGGGCTTCAACAAATCAAATCTTTCAACAGACTCAGACAACATATGGTTCAGTGCTATCTATCCTTTTTGTGAAAGTAAACATTGTGACCACAATCAAAATTAGACTTATACAAGTGACAAGAGACACTAAACTTGAGGACTACAGTGGATGTTGGTGTCGAGTCTTGGTTTTCTTTTGATTTTATCTTTTGGTGACATGTCTTTTAGTTTTTCCAGGATGTCTCTGACTAGAGATTCTATCTCCAGGATGTCTTTGACTAGAAAGGCGAGGATGGGGTATCGTCACCTATTTTTGTTCGCTGTCTGTGGATTGTCTTTTAGTAATGCTATGACTTGTCCAAGGATATGAGGACACTGTGAGTCTAGTATGAATTGGGGCATTCCTTGTTTGTGACTGTCTTATCTCCATGCAAATAGGTACAATGACTTTCCGGGTCGAACATATGCCTCGATTGTCATAACCTATTTTTCCATAATAAGCTCAATGATGATAACGCACAAGAAGCTCTTTCACTTTCATATCTTCTGTCTTCCATCCCCCTTTCTTGATTGACTTCCATCGTCCTTCTTGAGTCCACGTAGCTTGCTATCACATGACTGAGTATAATGACACACCAAAAAACATTTGCATTTCATGTAGTTTGCACCTACATTACCACATATAAGCATCTCATACATACATATAGATATCACAACTGCATCACATCCTGCACACAACACTTGTTAGAACAATTTACATTTGCATTATCATATTCATCTGCATTACATACATTCACATTTGCATCATGCATCACATATACAACATAAAAGAACAAAAATATATATTGCATTGCATCATATATATATTTGCATCCATATCATAAGCATCACATAAGAACATCTCATCACACAGGTACACATGCATATAGCTACCGCAAAGATGAATCATCTCATATATATATATAGAGTGTCATGATACAATGATGTCAAAAATCATATGGCTACAATCACTCGCATGTGTCTACAATACAAAAAATGGTACAAATACTGATACAAGGGAGCCCTCTATGGCTATGATGAACTCCCTCCCTCGGAGCCGCCTGGCCTCGACGGAATCTGAGCCCTAGAAGGACCCGCTCCAGGATCACCCTGTTTGTCCCCCCTATCTGGTGGTGGTGGAGGACCCATGACCCCACCACTCGATGCCTGTCTCCTCCGGCTCCCTCCCATAGCTGTCGCTGTCCGCGATGGTCTATGGAAGCTCCTCGCCCGTTGATCTGCTGGCACGACACCATAATATAGGTCCCTCCAGTAGGCAATTTCCTCTCCGGCTCGCAGGACATATGCGTAGCCTGCTCCTGTGTCCTTCGCCACCTGCCTCCCTGCCCTCAGCGCTGTCTCAGCCTCAGTGTAGCGCTAAATCGCCTGATCCCTCTCCCGCTCAGTATCCCTAAGCCTGATCCTGAGTCGGTCCCTCTCCCTCTCCAGATCCTGGATCTCATTTGCCTAGCCCTGGCAGATCTCCCTGAGCTCAATCAGCTCATCCTCCTCTGGATCCCCACCCTCTGCCTCTGCTTGTGGCTCTCCCTCTGCAGGTGCCTGCCCCTGTACCTATCCCTGTATCTGTACTGGTGCCTGAACGGTTACCTATCTCGGTACATGCCTAGGTCCTTGTACCTGTCTCTATCCCTGTGCCTGTACTGGCACCTATCCCTGCACCTGTCCCTTTCTCTATCCCTGTGCTCTAGGACCCTGTGCTGCTGGTACCTGCAGGGGCAATCCACTGCGACCCCTCACCACGTGGGCCTGTCCCTCCTATCCACCCTCCCTCCGAGGTGCCACTCTCCTCTCCCCAACTACTCCCCTCCGCCTCTGTCGGCCTCGGCCTCCATCACCCCCACCACCATCATCATCATCTCCTCCTCCATCTCCCTCCAGTAGCTCTCCTGGGTCTGTCAATCGAGGGAATGGATGCTTGGCCCAATATGTGGAATACTCTGCATCCATCCCGACGTCCTCGATCTTTGGCCACATATCCCAGGGTAGGGGCACCATCTCTGCCAGCTATGTCAGCGCCTGATCATATGACAATAAAGGCCCGAACTGCGCCTGATCCCTAACTGTACAGGCATACATACCCGAGCCTCGTGGCATCCTCTGGATCCTGCCATACTACCTGCATACTCTATCCACCAGCTGTCTCTCTAGTATATAGGGCATCCGCCCAATCAGATACCTACTCCGGAAGGTGTAGGGTAGCTCCACTGCATCATCCTCCCACTCCTCACATCCCAGATACAGCCTCCAAATGACTACGTCAATGTCATCTATCACTCGCCGCCAATGCTCTAGCCTACCAATCTGAGGCTGCGAAGTGATCATGTCATATAGATGAACAAAACTCTGTCCATGACCTCTCCCTCTGAAATGTATCGGCCGTGTGATAGGCAAATGCTCGTATGCCCAAACCTGCAATAGTGTCACTCCACAGCCCAATCCCACTGATCCATGGTATACAAACTGGTGAAGCTCATAATATAGGTGGGCCAACACACATGGACCCCACACATATCTGGTGTGCTGCATCACCAATATCTCCAGTGCTCCTCCCCAGCCCACTGCCAACCCCCGTGTCGCCCTGTTCGGACATAGGAACCCACTGATAGCTCCTCCGATCACAGCTGACAAAGCTAACCCTGTGGTCATGGTGTCCCATGCCACATGTCCTGCTCTCATCTCTAGGTCGGGATCCTGAAACACCCGTCTCAAAGCCTCTCTGTCTCCATCGCGATCGTATGGAATCAGATCTCCATCAATCGATATATGTAGAATCTTGTATACATCCTCCAGGGTGACTGTCATCTCACCCATCGGCAAATGAAATGTGCAAGTCTCTGAATGCCATCTCTCGGCCAGCGCAGTCAGCAAACCCATGTTTGCCTGAAACTCAGACACATACAGCACGTGTCTCAAACCCATCTCCTCGATGGCAGCTCTATCCTGAAATGACAACTCCGGTCGCAACCTCTGTGTCGACGGGAATCTCTCCCGTGACTCTAACATAGGCAAATACTCCTGCAGTCAAACAAATCAATCATGTCAGTCATGGTGGCATTCATTGTTCATCACAAAATGCTACTCGCTATCTAAATGCATATGGTTATCTATTCTAGTGACACTCACTGTTCATCACAAAGTGTTGCTTCTATCCTAATAGTGCTCCCTATTCATCACAAAGTACTATGTGTGTGACACTCCCTGTTCATCACAAAGTGTTACTCACATCTTGCACTCCCTGTTCATCACAAAGTGCTGCTCATACTTTGGGTACTCCCTGTTCATCACAAAGTACTCTATCTTGGTGCTCCCTGTTCATCACAAAGTGCCTTGATCTATTCTAGTCTTCCTAGAGGACCTGCTTGAGTGTATCCTCTCAGCAGCTTATCCAATCGATAGCGTATGTTCATCACAGAACTACCGATTTGACCTAGAAGACCAAAACCTTGCATTTTCAGACATAAACGCGTTTCTAACTCACAAACGCGCTTATTGACTGCACAAGCGCGCCTAAACAACACAGATGCACCTGTTTGACATAAACGTGCCTATATTGTTCACAAACACGACTTTGCAACATAAACGCCCTTGGAGAACGTAGATGCCCCCGCATTTGGCACAAACGCGGTTCCAGACACAGACGTGCCTGGCACCGACACAGACGTGCCTGTCAGACACAGACACGCCTGACACTGACGCAGACGCGGTTTCCCAGTTTTTGCATTTTTTTGCATCCTACTTCTAAGCGCATTTATTGCCCTATCTACCATGCATTAATGACAAAAGCAAATGCGTCAAAGCACAAGGAGGTTTGGTGGTACTTACCGGCTCTCCTGCCTCTGCTGGTCTCTGAAATCGGCGAACACGGTCGAATCTATGTACGAAAGCCATCGCTGCTGACTGCTGCTGCTCTTTTTCTCGCTCTGCACTGTGATCTCGTGAAGGTGTAGATGAAAATGAGGATGTCTTTTGCCCGTGGTCTATCTTATAGCCTACCCTAGCCCTCGCCTTCATTTCCTGAGTCAGTCTTCGTTATCCCGTGACTTTGTCACTTTATTCGGTCAATCCATTCTAGCCTTTCTTTCTTATCGAGGGATTGTCTGCAATCTTTTCAGACATTTTCATCCAATCTCTCGAGGGGGCATATTATTCCCATTCTAGGGCAACTCTATATCAGTTCATCTTATCTTCTTTGAAACAACGCGACAAGCCGCATTGTCTCAAAGAGGGGCAAAATGTAGACACCCAAAATTGTCCAGTCTAATTAAATAAATATTTTGTTTATTTAATTATCTAAAGCCTAATTCTTCTATTAATTAAATAAATCCTTATTTATTTAATTAATTCATTTATCCTCTTCTAGCCTTATTTCTCATTTAAATAAATACATTTATTTATTTAAATTATCCCTTTCCTAAATTAAATAAATATTTAATTTATTTAATTATCCTACTTCTTCTATTAATTAAATAAATCTTTATTTATTTAATTAATTCATTAGCTTTTTCTACACATGACACATGTCATTCATCTCTTAATTCGTACACTACCTACCTCTTTCATTATTTTGGTATTTCTTTTACCTACCCTCTAATCCTAGCCGACCTCTCTTTTTACACCTCTCAATCTTATCCCTCCATTTCATATTGTGTCTTCTATTTAAGGAGATGCCTTCTTCATTATCAAACCCTAACAACTTGATCAATTGACTACACTACGATCCTACTTGCAACCACATTCCGTTCTTTGTTGAGCTCTTGTGCATATAAAAATCTGAGAGCAAATATATAAAGCAAGATCAATGGAGATAGGAAGAATGGAGATCAAAACCCTATTGGACATGTGATGGTATAATCTTTGTGATTTCATGTGATTTGCATTGTCTTAGGTAATCTTCATATGTTATGGTGGATCTTTGTTGATTGTTAGGCTAGGGTTTTGTGGTTGGATTCATTTAGCCTTTCAATATTGTTATTATTGTTATCCATTTTCACCATATACAATATTTTTATTGTTGTTCGTTTAAAGCTTAATGTAAGACTTTTAGATACTCTAAATCTATTATTGATTAATTGGCTAGAGAATTTAATTAACAATTAAACTAGTATATCTATATTTAGATAAATATATATCATTTTAGAAATATCTATTTATTTAAAAAAATATATAATAAAATTAAATAAATGACATTATAACTTAAAAAATTGTTTAATGCAAAAATTTAAGACTACACAATAGAGACATCCTACATATTTTAGTCACCATTTCAAATTAACAAAATAACAAATAGAAAGTTTAGAATACCTTTTTAGGCATTAACAAAATAAATAATTCATAAATTGTTAAAAAAATCATTGTAAAAAATAATTACCATACAATAGTAATAGAATACACCATTGACCATATTCTCAAAAAAATAAATCATTAAATCTTTTCAGTGGTATTGTAGCAAATAATGTTAACAATATTAAACAAGTGCAACGTAGTGGCTAGTACTTGCTATAAACTAGAAATAGAAATAGTCAAATATCATTTGAATTATAATTGAAATTGAGAAATATATGCATTGTAGATCAAAATTATATGTATTACAATTTGATTTTAATTTTAATTTTGAAAAATAGTAAAATATTTTGTAAGATATATTATAATATTATATATACTTTTAGAGTTTTGAAAGATTTAAATTAAATTGAAATTTTAAATTTATTTAATGAATTATTATAATTAAATTTACAATTCAAGAGATAAGATTAGGGTTAAGTTAGGGTTATGTTTAAAATTGATGTTAGGTAAGTCTTAGGTTAGATTTTTAGTTAATTATATTATATCATTTAAATATTACTCTAATGAAAAATTGTAAGTCATAAAAACCAAAAAAAAAAGTAATCTACCAAAATTAAATATTCCAAGTCATAATTTCCAATTCATTCAATTCATCCTTAAAATGTGAATAAAGATTTTTCAAATTTTCAAACAAATTCATATAAATAATATATTGTTATTATTGCCTTTTAATTAAGTTAGAGTTAGTGTTACGTTATGTTTAGGTTAAATAAAATTGTAAGACATAAAAACAAAAAAAAAATAATCTACCAAAAATAAATATTCCAAGTCATAATTTCCAATTCATTCAATTCATCCTTAAAATGTGAATAAAGATTTCTCAAATTTTCAAACAAATTCATATAAATAATATATTGTTATTATTGCCTTGTAACTAAGTTGGTGTTATGTTGTGTTTGGGTTAAATATATTAAAGTTCATTTCATTTAGATATATGATTAGACGTAAGATTAAGTTAGGGTATAGATAAACATTAGAGTTTTTATAATATTATATTTAATTATTATATTATAAATATATTATAATTATATTATAATATTATTTTTTTAAAAATTATATATTTTATACTATATTGTTTTTATTTATTAATTTATTATTATAAATATTACAATTATTAATTTATTGCATGAGATAACTAACATAATATTCTTAATTTATATATATTTTTTATATTACATATGTTTATTTGTTTATATAAAGCTTTAAAAGATTTAAAGCAAAGTCTAAATAATTTGTTAAATAGTTTTTTACATTATTTGTTAAATATTTGTTTGGTGGACATGTAAAATAAATTTGATAAAAAAATTTAAACATGCTAACAATTTATTCCAATAGTACTAGCTTAATGCAAATACTAATAATATTCGATACATGATTAAATTTAGAAATAATAAAACAAGTACATTATAATTAATAAAATATACCTAATGTTAATTAAACCATAACCCTATAAAAAAATCAATAATAACTTAAATATAATGGATAATTCTAATTGGTGGAGACACAATTGAATAATAACTAGTTAATGAAAATTGATGGCAATCAATTGCAATAGTACTAGCCTAACAACAAGTACTAGAAGAGAAGGTTGGCTTCTATGATCACTAAAAAAAATCAAATCTCAAAACATGACACAAAATATTTGAATTGAATACAATAACAAACATGAAATCCAAAATGTGTTGAGTAGTAGAAAAAAAGACACAACAATAGAAATGTGAACTTGTGCATGGTTGTCCATAGAGGAAACACCCCCATGTGGGACTCATAGTAGAGGAGGACATAATGAGAACATTCTCTTTGGACTCAGAACTCCATACATAGATGAGAAAACTAGCATTTTAAGCATTTTTTTTTCTGGTAAAATCCTTGCCATTGTTAGCATAATGAATGAGTTTCCCTCTGCCACCATCATCACCAATGGTTACGAGTGGGGACAAACCTTAAGAAAACAGTGAAAAAGACAAATCGAATCAAACAAGCTATCAGGCTCAACACTGACTGACAACAGTTTCCCTCTAACATCAATTAGATTAGTCACATGTATCTGTGATATTTTGATGCATTGATCAAGTTGTGGGGTACTTAATATTCAACAATCATTCTGCAATGTCCATCAAGTACTCCAACTAAGAATTTGGAACTTCCATGAAGCATTGCTTCATCTTGAACTTAATTAGTATATCGGTTAAAATTATATAGATAGCATATAATCCTAAACAATATTATAATAAAAATATTTATTCAGTTTTGGCAAACTAATTGATCCAAATTATGGATTCAGATGATAACACCTAAGTGAGAACCTATGGTGTTATGGATGAAGAAGATAATACAGAATTGAAGCAAGCCAAAAATTATCGTATTCAATTCAAAAATCCAACATATAGTAGTCCAAGGGATTCCAAGGGTCACCAACAACTCCTTGAGAATCGAGAAACCAAAAGTCATATCAGGTTTATTTACATAATAAAATCTAAAACTATGTAATTTTTCAAAAAACTATATAAAATTTGTCCTAACTTTAACTAGGCATATGTTAGGGTTCCCACAGATACTGAGAGGGGGGGGTGAATCAGTATCTGACCGGTAATGAAATTTTCTTGAAACTGAATATGCAGAAGATAAAGTAACAGTATACTGGTATGCAAGAATTAATTTAAATAACAGAATAAAAAACATCCACATGAAAAGAACACCATAACACAAGATGTTTGACGAGGAAACCCAGTGTGGGAAAAACCTCGGTGGGATTTGTGACCCACAATATTCACTTACTGGCCAATAAGAGAATATTACTTACAATAGGGGCCTGCACATGTAGGAAGGCCAACTGCCTAGAGCTCACTACTCAATAAGAAGTCACACTGACTTACAATGAGGATTTACACAAATCCAATATTCTATACTGCTTTACAATAGCATCTTCAATGCCAAATTCAGTACCGGTTCTTGCTCTATTCTTTACATATACCCTTGTCCTACAATTTGCACATTAGGTCTGCTTTATAATTTATTATGCTTCCTATCCATATCCTACAAATGTCTACAATGATCTCTTTTATATACAAGAGTCATTTTACAATTTTCCAAGTCGGCTTACAATAATAAACAAAATATTACATATCAAAAATCATGTCGGCCTCTGTGCCGGTATGCATATTTCCTTCTCTGGCGGTGCCGGTGTAGATTGATCTTGCTGATGTCGGTGCATTGTCTTGTTTGAATAATGCTTTGCCAGTATAATGTCTTGTCGGTGCCATAGGATTGCAAGGTTGCCTGTGTAATGCTTTTCCGGTGTAATGTCTTGCCAGTGCCATAGGATTGCAAGGTTGCCTATGTAATGCTTTGCCAGTGTAATGTCTTGCTGGTGCCATAGGATTTGCAAGGTTGTCATCAATGACAAAACCTTCAATCACACACAATGTCTCATTGGAGTGTCCATATGCCAACAATCTCCCCCTTTGGCATTGATGGCAACACTCATGAGAAATTTCAAAAAGATATCCAAAAATGTGTAGACCAAAAATGTTACCAAAAATGTGAGAGCTCCCCTTGAGCATGTGATCCCTGTGCTTTGAATTTTCTCATCCTACTACTCCCCCTTTGGCATCAATGACAAAGGTAGTAGATTTTGTAGTTGTACCAATTCATAACCTCAACCTTGTAGTTGGGTAGTTATTATTCGAAGAATATCTCCCAAAATTAAGTTTATGCCATCCATAAACTTCTTGCTCTCCTTTATTGCTATCTCAGTTTTGTATACTATACTGGTGAGATGCTGCAAGTGCTCTGCTGGTGTTTTGCTACCCTGTGTTAGTGCCTCTAAGATTTCCTTCCACAGAGATGCTAAATAGTCCAATCTTGGACTTAGTTTAGATCTCAAGAATTTTGCCTTGTTTTTTATTTTTTCTTTCTCTCTTTCTAATTTGAGCAATTCTTCCTCAAAATTTGTTATCTTTTCCTCAAAAACTGATAATGTATCGGGTGAGTTAACAAAATTATCAGCAAGTTTATTTATCTCTTCCTGTACCTTGCTCATCTTTTTGTCTACATCTATGGTAAAAAAAATTATCTTACAGGTGTCTTTGTACAGAGTTTTGTACTCTTTCAATAAATTGCACAGTTCCGGTAGAAGTGTGTCAAATTCCTTGTTACACTTCTTTATTCCTTCCTCAAAGAATTTTTGTTTCTCTTTTTCTACACTTTCCTTTATAGTTTCTACCTTTGTTTGCTCAAAATTTCCAGAAATATATTTACAAAGTGTATCCAACTAGCCTAAAGAATCTTTGTTGGCTATATTACAATTGGGAGCTATTGATTTCAAAACTGTAACTGAATCATCTATCGCTTTATAAGCTTGTGAGCTATAATCAGTTATTTTCTTGATAGATTCGAGCAATACCTCTGTTACATTTGATGGTGACCCAACAAACTGAGTGCCGGTGGAAGTGACCATGCTAGTGTTGACCTTTGGTAGGTCTGTTTGTGTCTCCATCTCTTTAAGCATTGGTTTTCTTGCATCATTTCTTACCGGTGGCATCTGTTCTGGAGCCTTTAGCTCTGTTGGTTTCTCTGTTTGTGTTCCAGATTCCATCTTTTTCTCTAAATCTGCTGCCGGTTGCTCTTTGTTTCTTGTTGCCAGTTGCTCTTTGTTTCCTGATTTATCTGTTGTATCCTTATCTACCACTATGTTGATTCTCTGAGTATCAACATTCACAGTATATAGGACTTCAGGATTAGGATTATTATCCTCTATGTCCATACTCTCAGCTGCCGGTTGATCTTCTGCAGTTGTTGTTTTTACCAGTGGAGTATTTAAAGGAGGTGGCACTAAGTTGTCTCTAATCTTGATACTTGGTGGTCCACCAACTTTACCTTTCCCTTTGTCCTTTTGATATATCAGAATGGGCTTGGGATTCCTATATTCTTCTTGTTTTTCTTTTTCAACCAAGAATGTATCCAAACCATCTTCTGTTTCCTTTGAAACTTTAGTAACTCTACCTGCCATTAGTGATATTTGCCAGTGTGCAGTGGAAAAAAACTGTCTGGTTGGCCTGAGCTATCAGATCATCAATTTCCTTAGGTGAGTTGACCGGGTATACTACAAGTAATTTTTCTATTTTAATTTTCTTATCCAACTCAACTATTCCTTGCCTTCTAGCCTCAAGTCTTTTATATAATTCATCAAGAATTTCATTTAGGAATTGCATCAAAAACTTTTTATACATGTCCATGTGTAATATAACACTCTCCTCGACTTGTCCTTTCTCATCATCTGATAGGGTGTCATAGATTTTCCCTATGTTTTTCAATTTACCTTCCTTTGTGATCTCAATCAGTAATATGTCAAGAGGGGCCAAGTCAGTGTTTGTCTTCTTCCTCTTTTTGGGGGTCAGCTTTTTCTTAGGTGTGGCTTTCTTGACCAAAGACCTCACAACTTGTTGCTTCTGTCTTGTCCTTCTAGGTGAAGGAGTGGTTACCAGTGAGGGGTCTCTTTTCCTAACAACTCTTTTGAAAGTTGCTGGCATATCTCCTTCTGAGGAAGTATTTATCGGTGATAGATGAGTTTCAGGTTGTTGGGCTGCCAACTCATCTTCTGTTATGCCGGTTTTCTTTAATACATCTTCCTTTATGGCTTTTGCTTGTCTGGTTCCTTTCCTCACAAATGCCTCAACTTTCTTTACTCTCTTTTTAGATTGAATTTGACTTTCGATGGTCTCAGCACTACCAAATACTTCTTCCTTTGGTTCATTGGGGGCTTCCAGAAGTGCTTTGGTATAAGTTTCCACTATGTGGTCATCTATTTCATACCCCATCTCTGTTACCCAGATTGTCCTTGGGATGACTGCTTCCATCCAGATCTCATCCTTTTTGATTACAAAACATATATCATCCTTGTATTTGTTGACAATTTCCTGTGATAGTCTGATTCTTTTATTCATTATGACCTTTAGTGCTTGATAATACTCATTGATATTCTTTTCTCTATTTTCACCCATGTTATTGAATAAGTCAGATAATTGTTTTCCTACTAGTATGTCGAATCCAAAATCCTTGTTGCCTATACCGGGAGCCTGTTTGGTTATATGTAGCATTAAGCATACAAGTAAATTTCCAAATCTAAAGGTTCCTTTCTTATCCTTCTTGATTTTTGCTAAATTGTCAATTAACTCATCCTTTAACCATTCATAGATATCAATTTTTACATTGTCCTTAACCATGTCATAAGCACTCTTTATGCATAAACTAGAAACTGAGTTAAGCCTATTAGCATGAGTTGCTTTGTAACCTAGAATCATGCTAACAAATCTAACATTTGTATCAATCACATCATTAACCCTCAATGATCTCTTGTCGGATGTTGCACCAGTTAAGTTTGTTACCAAGTCATTGGAGACCTTCTTGGTTTTGTCGAGTTTGTTATCGGTGGAAGGTAACCCTGTTACTGCTTTCATAGCTTCCTTTGTAATTTTATGCATTGAGTCAAGCCAAAAGAATGAACCATGTACCCTACTCAAAACTATCCTAACCACTTCTTTGGGAAATTCAGGAATGCAGAGGATTTCAGTGAATCCTAGGGTTTCAACAATTTTATGTTCAGGTTTCACATTCCCGGAGTTGTCACATATAACAGACTTATACATGTTTTTGATTTCTTCATCACCTAATTCCTCTATGTTGCAATGAATATACATTCTAGGGTCTTCTGCATAAACAACACCTTTTGGAATTTTTGAAAAAGCACCTGTGTTGTCATCTTTCTTAGCTACCTAGGGAACTAGCTGAAACACGGGCCTAGGTCTTTTTATAACTTCGACTATTGTAGGGTTTGCTATGAATTTAGGTGAGGATGCCATGATGATAAATACCTTTTTCTGCCTTTGGATGGATTGATTGCTGAAGTGCTTTGCCTCTTGCTTAGAATGCCTTAGCTCAGAAATCTTCACGCTCTCTGAAAGTTTGAATTCATGGTGAAATGAAATGGAGCCAAAAACCTTATTTATAAAGTCTTTTCTACTACCTACCACATTAATTGCTTGTCGGTAATGTATTAGCTCAACTTTATTTGGCGGTAATGAAAGATTTTCAACTTCTTTTCTCTAACCGAGGGAATAATAGCACGTGTCATTTGATTGCCAAACCCTCAAGATAATTTTCTTCAATTTGATGAAGAACATCCTACCGGTGGAGCATTGCTCTATCCTGCCGGTGAAGCATTTGTTGGTTCTACCGGCGGAGGAGTAACCCCAATATTTAGATCACCTTTTCTAATCCATTGCTTTGAAAATTCTTGCTTAACCTCTTCAACCTTTTCTTTACCTTTCAATCTAGTACTTCTGTTATCTACCGGTGTACCTTTACTTCTACAAAATTTAGCAATATGACCAATCTTGTTACATGCATAACAGGTTACATTATTTTTTTGAATAGCTTTCCCATAACCTATGCCAGTTTGTGTTCTACATTTATTTGATAAATGAACAAATCTTCCACAAACATAACATCTTACATTCATTCTGCAATTTTCAGAGTTGTGACCAATTTTGTTGCATTTGGTGCATTGACCGGTGAGAGGATTGATGTTTTGATAATTCCTAGATCTACATTCATTCGCCCTATGACCATATTTATTATAGTTAAAGCATTTTTTATTGAATTTGTAAGTATTAGAAGGTCTTACCGGTTTGCTGTGATCCTGGGTATTTGCAGTACCGGAGCTTTGTCCAACTTCAAATCCAATTCCAGAGGTGTCACCTTTGGGTTTTTGATTCTTCAATAAGGTACCAAGTTCTTCTGAGCTTTTCTTGAATTTTTCTTTGTGTTGATTTGCAGTTTCTAATTCCCTTTCGAAGATTTCTTTTTGTCTCATTAGTTCATTTGAGTCATTCTGAGTATGCATCAGATCTGTCTTCAACATGTCATTTTCATAGCTAAGTCTTGTGTTCTCATTTGCTGCATCACTTAGTCTTCTAGTCAATTCTTCTTCATTCTTCTTTCTATCCTCAATCTCTTTGCAAAATCTCATAGTCATATCCTATATTTCATTTTTTGTTGTCATGATCTCTTGTTTCAATTTTCTTATCATATCATTTAGTGATTCCTTTTCATTATTCTCATTTTGCAATTTTTCACAAAGTTCTCTTCTCTTATTCCTTGTAACAGTAAGATTTTCTTGAAGTGCCTGAATAATGTCCTAAGCTTCTTTTAAATCATCTTCTAATTTGATATTTTTTAACTCCTCTGCATCATAGTCAGTAAGAGCTCCTTCAAGTTGCTTCATCAGATTTTCCATCTTTACCGGTGTCAATATATTCCTCAAGCTATTAGGCTTCTGAAAATAGAGGACCAAGCTCTGATACCAATTGTTAGGGTTCCCACAGATACTGAGAGGGGGGGTGAATCAGCATTTGACCGGTAATGAAATTTTCTTGAAACTGAATATGCAGAAGATAAAGTAACAGTATACCGGTATGCAAGAATTAATTTAAATAACAGAATAAAAAACATCCACATGAAAAGAACACTATAACACAAGATGTTTGATGAGGAAACCCAGTGTGGGAAAAACCTCGGTGGGATTTGTGACCCACAATATTCACTTACTGGCCAAAAAGAGAATATTACTTACAATAGGGGCCTGGACATGCAGGAAGGCCAACTGCCTAGAGCTCATTGCTCAATAAGAAGTCACACTAACTTACTATGAGGATTTACACAAATCCAATATTCTGTACTGCTTTACAATAGCATCTTCAATGCCAGATTCAGTACCAGTTCTTGCTCTGCTCTTTACATACACCCTTATCCTACAATTTGCACATTAGGTCTGCTTTATAATTTATTATGCTTCCTATCCATATCCTACAAATGTCTACAATGATCTCTTTTATATACAAGAGTCATTTTACAATTTTCCAAGTTGGCTTACAATAATAAACAAAATATTACTATAAAGCGGAAAAATCGCGATCGAACCCTAAGTGTTCTCCCCCCACCACTCTGAGGAGAGGGGAAGGAGGTCACTAGGGTTGGCGGTTTTCACTTAGGGGAGACTTTACATTCAAAAGAGGGGTTGAAACCCACAAGATCCAATCCCACACAATGCAAGATTGGTTTCTAAATGAGTTTCAAGGGTTAAGACAGCAAGGCTGCCCTCTTTTGTAAAGAATGTAGATAGAAGGATTGAGCTAGGAATGCATGTAAAGTGAGAAAGATTCACTCATAAACAGAGATAGGAATATAGGATGAAGCTATGGACCTGGAATTAGCAGTAAAATATCGAGACGGCGTTGTCCTGCAAATTTGAGCGAAAGTTGACGGGACGATGGCGCCCGGCGTGCACACGGTGCTCCAAAAAATCCACGAAACGAAGAGGGATCTATTCGTCTCTGCACAAGGATTCCAGATCTTCAATTACAGCCGTGTACCTGCAACCTACACACAGAAAAGAGAGGACAATTGGGGGGTTAGGGATTAGGGGTTTGCCCTTAGGTCAAACCCCGGTTTTGGAATTAACCAAGAAATGAGAATGCTGTAAATGTAAATGTTTGTAATGTAAACAAGTACTGATACCTTGTTGTAAGAATGTTTGTATTCTTACATGCGAAGGTGTAAATTTTGTTGTATGTTGTATGTTGTAAGGGATCTCCTCTTCAATGGTTGAATCCTTGTCTTGAATGCAACACTTAGCCTTGAATGGAGACTTAGAATGATCAATTGCTTGAAGGAATGCTTGAATACTTGAATGCTTGAATGCTTGAATGTTTTGAGTATCGCTTCCTCCTTTTTTTTTTCCATCTCTCCAAAATGGGAGAGGAAATGTAGTTTATATACTTGTCAATTAGGGTTAAAAGACTGATTTTTCTGACCTTAGGCCGACCTGGGAAGATTATTTTCCAATTTGCAAACATAAAGACCCGAGACCCAAAAGGGACCGGGCCGAAAAATAGGGCCAGGGACCAAGGCACTGGGTGCCATGGTCCTGGGGGACCAGGGCACTAGGCGCCCTGGTCCTGAAGGACCAGGGCGCTAGGTGCGATGGTCCCACCTCAAGGGACAGCAGGGTGCAAGTAGGATTAGGCCAGGGTGCTGAAAAATGCAGTTTTTGATGTCATGAACAAGTTTCGGGGTCTCCATTCAGGTTCAGTGTTGCATCGCCATCGTGAAGACCCAAATGCGGTTGAAATTGCAAGTGTCACAATTTTAGGATGCTACATTTAGCCCCCACTTTAGCGGGAGTATAAGCATATGCTTATACTTCCGGTAAAGTACAAGGAAACAACATTGAAAGACTTTCACCATGTCAAGGAGGCAAGACACACCAAGCCCCCAGTGGACTAAGGATCTTACGACTTCGATTGACAAAGTAAAAGGGAAGATCACGAGGGAGAACCATGACTGTCAGTAGTAAGGTTCCCTCACTATGAGTCATGCAAGAGAAATACCAAAAATTTTCAAGGCAAAGCTAAGTTCACCAAGAAATTTTCAAGTATCCTGAACCCCTACGTTAAAGCGATTGCACACGCCTCAACGAGGGTGATTGCTTTAAGGTAGTGATACACATAAGAAATGAGAAGGGAAAGGAGCACGTTATCACAAAGATTTAGCCCCCAAGTGTTAGATAAACCCAAGGATAATAGACACAAAACACAAAGCACAATGTGACTTCGCTTTCCTCGGGGTCAGTATGCTGTATGATAATTCATGTATATCATATGTATGTATGCATAATTTTTCTTCATTCCCCAATCAAGGAAGGTCACCTAGAATAAGGGAACACATGTGTCTTTTGAGTCAACATGAGAGAGACCAAAAGAGATCTCAATGCTTTGCATCATCCTCAAGTAGACAACACTAAGGAAAACAAATAGAAGAATGAGAATAACAGATAGAAGAAGTAACAAAAGAAAGAGAGGAGGAGAGAATCTGCTATGCTAATGAAACTAGTCTAGCACGTCATCTACCCCCCGATCTTGCTGATCAATCACAAGATCCAAACAAGGGCTATGTTCATGTTCCAAGCCACGTTGTTCTTGTCTAGGAGCTAGGATAAGTGCTTTAGAAATTCGTTAGATAAATGGTTATCAACATCAACATATTCATATTCACTATTAGAAGCAAGAGAAGTAACATTTTCATCATGAATAACATTTTCATCTATATCATCATCAAGATTTATAAAAATAGGATCTTTAACTCGCATAGGATCAAAACCATCATGCATCTTATGTTTAGGAGATTTTGGAGAAAAAGGAATAATGCTTGTTGAAGGTGTTTTTGGGGATTGCAAAGTTTGAGAAGTAGTTGCCTGAGCTCTAAGACGATGCTTTCGTCGGCGTTCACGCGCAGAACGATTTCATCTAGTCTTAGTAGGAAGTGGAGAAGATTGAGGAGGAGGAATGTTCTCATCCTTATCACTTGGGTGTTTAGGTTGTGGTCTCTTAGGCTGGATAATAGGAGAAGAGGAAGGTCTCTTCTCTTTATAAAAGGAAGGAGGGGGAACTGCTCCATATAAAGGAGGAATATTTGGTTTAGGAAGGAGACCAAGTCCATCATGACAAGGAGGTATAGGTCTACTTTTAGAAAGTTTATTAGGCATAGACATAGTCACATCCATAGGAATGGGTTGGGAATCTTCTTGAGGAAAGACATTAGTCTTATCTTTCAAAGGAAGAACTTCCTTCTCAAGAACGATAGGAATATCAAGTTTGGGTGTTCTAGGTTCACTTAGAGATAGGATCATATCTGTTTTCCACTTTTGATAAGATTTGAAAAGATGATCACTTCACGGAGGAAGAGATTGGAATTGTTTAGGCCAAAAATAATCAATAGGAACGCTAGAAGTTCTTTCAGCTGGTTTAAAGAGACTATGATTGATAGTAACAACTTCACCATTATGGGGAAATTTCAAACATTTATGAATAGGAGAAGCAATAGCTTTCATGGAAGATAGCCAAGGATAGCCTAGCTTCACACGAAATTGTTCAGATAAAGGAATAATAGCAAAGTTCACATCAAGGGATTTGTTATGGACCTCAATAGGTAATGTAATAGAACCAATTGCAGGAGAAGAAAATGCATCAAATAATTTCACAATCACATCTGTTTTGTCATAGATCACTTGATTCAATTGCAAAGTAAAGAGAAATTCTTCAGTAATAACATTAACCATGCAAGAAGGATCAATAAGCACTCCACGGCAAGGTGTATTCTTGACTTTTGCAACTATGTATAAAGGACCATCAGGTGCCCTAATAGTTTCACTAGAATCAAATGTGATGGAAGGTTCTTTAGGGTTTTCTTGCTGCTCTACAAAGTTAATCACATTCGGAGTCATAGACACAAGACCATCAGATGAGAAAGAGGAATCATTAGTCTCAATCACATTAGAGGTATGAGAAGGTAATGGATCAGTAAAAATCTTAAGATTTTGGTTAGGAGGAGCTATAGATGTGTTGCCTTTATCATTCATACCAGAAACAAAGATAGTATTATTATCAATCAAATCTTGAATTTTACCCTTTAAAGCAAAACATTTTTCAGTATCATGCCTAGGTTGACGATGAAATTGACAAAAAGATTTGTTATCAAAATAGGGTGAATTAATCTTTGCAGGATCTATTTGCCTTACAGGAGGGAGAGTAAGCACATTTTGTTCCAATAACTTATTCATAATACTATGCAATGATTCATTCAAAGGAGTAAACTTTCTTTCTTTCTTGAAAAACTTAGAAATAGGAGGCACACCTGATGCTGCATTCACATTGTTGTTGATGATGTTTTCATTGAATTTAACGGACTCTCTGTTCGGTTTAAACTTTCCAAATGGTTGTTGACTACTATCACCCTTATCACTCGGAGCCATAGGATTTGCTTGTTCCATTTGACTCACAGTCAGTTGATAATTGTGAAGAGGTGCACACAACTATTGGAAAGAAGTAAACTCAGAAAACATAAGTTTGTCTCGAATATATTTTTGTAAATTAGAAATAAAGATTCTTTGAATATCATTGTCAGGAACTGGAAAAGAGATTTGAGCAT
Organism: Cryptomeria japonica; assembly: GCF_030272615.1. Lineage (NCBI taxonomy): Eukaryota > Viridiplantae > Streptophyta > Pinopsida > Cupressales > Cupressaceae > Cryptomeria > Cryptomeria japonica. Next base: position 99,730,336 of record NC_081415.1, on the reverse strand, counting down.
ACAAATGCTTATATCTACCAATGAAATCAGTCACTTTTTCTTTAACACCTTGTTTACAATGCATTAAATCAATCAAAGTAACTTTAGGACTTGTATTGTTCTGAAATTGTTGAATAAAAGCATTTGCAAGTTGTTCGAAAGAAGTAATAGAATAAGAAGGCAACGAGCAATACCATTGTAGGGCTTTATCTCTTAATGTCCTAGTAAACAGTTTTGCAAGCAACCTTTGGTCATAAGCAAAATCAGTACATATTGTTTGAAAAGTCTTAACATGTGTTAGAGGATCACTTTTACCATTATAAAGCTCCAAATGCGGGATTTCAACATGTTTAGGAGGGATAGCTCGAACAATGTCAAGAGAAAGTGGGCTCGCAACATCAAATGTGGGCACACTAAACTTAGATTGATTCATAGAGGCAATTTGGTGCTGTAAAGAAGAGAGAGTTTGTGCAAGATTGTTAATGGTCGCTTCAGTCAAAGAATTCATATTAGATGTGTTAGATTGGGATGGATGTATTATGTTATTGAAAGAAGGTATTGATTGAGAGTAAGGTGGCAGGACACTATGATAGTTAGTCATAGGAGATGATTGGAAAAGAGGAGCACTACAAGGAGGAATGGAATGGTTGAATGAATTGCCCCCTTGCGTCATGTTCATTTGTGGAGATGTAATAGGAACACTTATTGAAGGAATGAATGAAGAAATTGGATTGAATGAAGGAAGAGAGTTAATTGAAGAAGAAGGATTGCCCCCATGACTGGTGATCATAGGCGGAATGTCTTGTATAGAAGTAGTCATTATGTTTGATGTAAAGGTAGGTATGCTAGCAATAGAAGTTGTTAAAGGAATAGAATGATTAACTTGAGTAGGAGGTTGTGTATAACCCAAAGTTTCAGCACAACTCTTCATAGGCATCACATTCGAATCCACAATGTGTGCAATACCACGCAGAATATCAATTCCATTCTTATCACTTTGAACCATACGTTTTAGACCCTCAATTAATGAAAGAGCTTGACTATCGGGATACTCTTGAGACATCCATTGCTGAAAATCATCAAATTGGTTATCCAATTTCAAAAGTTGTTCTACAGAAACCTCATGGAGAGCTTCTTCATCATTAGGAGGATTAGAGGAATTACCTGTGTCCTCGTTAAAAAGGCTATTCAAATTAGGTTCCATCTCCTCAGTAATTAAACCTTGGAAAGACTTAATTCTAAGGCTTCGTCTAACGGGAATAGTGTAAGTAGGGCTTATTGTTGTAAAACTCTTGCACTAGAGAGGGAGAGAAGATTTTGAATTTAGAGGTAGCAAATTTCAATAAAATCAGCCAATCTCCTAGATTTAAGATGTTAAATGCAATCACGACAATCTCCCAAAATTTCGGAAAAAATGTCAGGGACCGTGGCGCTCGGAGTGCACACGGTCCTCGCAACTTTTTTTGAAATTTACAGGGATGACAGTTATGATGATTTTAAAGCTAATCTGAAAAAATTGAGTGATTTTACAATCTGTAGATAGGCCAAATTAAAGTTGCAATCTCAAAATTGAACCCTACCAAGATTGTTGAAAAATGCAAAATTTGAATTTTGAAAAAGAGAGGGAAACTGAAATTTTGAATTTTATGATTTTAGAGGGAATACCAAGAGCAATGCAAGTTTTGAAATTTAAAGGTTGACTCAATTTCACGCAAAATTCAATTTTGCAAGCGGAAATCAAAGTTGTTGCAATTAAACACTTACTTTCAAAAGTCACAAATTGCAAGAATTTGAATAAAGCACTGGAATTTCGAATGAATGCCAACACACTTTTCAGATTTAGGATAGTAAGAAGCACAATTTTGACATGAATTTCAATTTCAACAATTTTTGAGTGATTAGAAGCCTTAATCCAAGCAATCCCTGGACCAACTTTGACTTTAATTTTGAAAGTGTTAGAATTGATGAAATCAGCCAAAATTCTGGATTTTAGCAGAAAAATACAGTAAGATCTAACTCCCGAAATTTTGAAAAAAATGTCGGGGACGATGGCGCTCGGGGTGCACACGGTCCTCGCAACTTTTTTCCAAATTTTCAGGGATGAAAGATATTATGATTTTGTTGCGGAATCCAAAGTTACAGCTGATTTGGAGATGTTTTGATCAGTGAAATTATCAGTCAAAGGTTGAATCAAGAGGGTTTTAAAAATTAGGGTTTTGACACTTAACCACTTAATTTTCAAAATTAAAGCACAGATATGATTTGATAATTTGTAGTAGAAGGGTAGATCTGAAACAAGCATTAACAATTAAACATTTCACAAGCTCAATTACTAAAAAGAAAATTTAGGGTTTTCATGTAATTAACCTCTAAAATTTGCAAAAGATCAAACATGGAAATGTAATCAAGGCATCCAATTTTCAGATCTAACCATGAATAATCAGAAAGGATGTTCACGTCAGGTTCACCAAAATGTAAAGCGGAAAAATCGCAATCGAACCCTAAGTGTTCCCCCCCACCACTTCGAGGAGAGGGGAAGGAGGTCACTAGGGTTGGCGGTTTTCACTTAGGGGAGACTTTACATTCAAAAGAGGGGTTGAAACCCACAAGATCCAATCCCACACAATGCAAGATTGGATTCTAAATGAGTTTCAAGGGTTAAGACAGCAAGGCTACCCTCTTTTGTAAAGAACGTAGATAGAAGGATTGAGCTAGGAATGCATGTAAAGTGAGAAAGATTCACTCATAAACAGAGATAGGAATATAGGATGAAGCTGCGGACCTAGAATTAGCAGTAAAATATCGAGACGGTGCTGTCCTACAAATTTGAGCGAAAGTTGACGGGACGATGGCGCCCGACGTGCACACGGTCCTCCGAAAGATCCGCGAAACGAAGGGGGATCTATTCGTCTCTGCACAAGGATTTCAGATCTTCAATTACAGCCGTGTACCTGCAACCTACACACAGAAAAGAGAGGACGATTAGGGGGTTAGGGATTAGGGGTTTGCCCTTAGGTCAAACCCCGGTTTTGGAATTAACCAAGAAATGAGAATGCTGTAAATGTAAATGTTTGTAATGTAAACAAGTACTGATACCTTGTTGTAAGAATGTTTGTATTCTTACATACGAAGGTGTAAATGTTGTTCTATGTTGTATGTTGTAAGTGATCTCCTCTTCAATGGTTGAATCCTTGTCTTGAATGCAACACTTAGCCTTGAATGGAGACTTAGAATGATCAATTGTTTGAAGGAATGCTTGAATACTGGAATGCTTGAATTCTTGAATGTTTTGAGTATTGCTTCCGCCTTTTTTTTTTCCATCTCTCCAAAATGGGAGAGGAAATGTAGTTTATATACTTGTCAATTAGGGTTAAAAGACTGATTTTTTCGACCTTAGGCAGACCTGGGAAGATTATTTTCCAATTTGCAAACATAAAGACCCGAGACCCAAAAGAGACCGAGCCCAAAAATGGGGCCAGGGACCAGGGCACTGGGCACCATGGTCCCACCTCCAGGGACAGCAGGGTGTAAGGAGGATCAGGCCAGGGTGCTGAAAAATGCAGTTTTTGATGTCATGAACAAGTTTTGGGGTCTCCATTCAGGTTTAGTGTTGCATCGCCATCGTGAAGACCCAAATGCGGTCGAAATTGCAAGTGTCGCAATTTTTTACGCTACAATTACATATCAAAAATCCTATCGGCCTCTATGCCGGTATACATATTTCCTTCTGTGCCGGTGCCAGTGTAGATTGCTCTTGTTGATGCCGGTGCACTGTCTTGTTTGAGTAATGATTTGCCGGTGTAATGTCTTGTCGGTGCCATAGGATTGCAAGGTTGCCTATGTAATGCTTTGCCGGTGTAATGTCTTGCTGGTGCCATAGGATTTGCAAGGTTGCCATCAATGACAAAACTTTCAATCACACACAGTGTGTCATTGGAGTGTCCATATGCCAACAACATAAAGTTTTGCACAGGACTTGAAATTATGAGCCGTTTAACTCGTTGGAAAGGTCTCCAAGAGTTGTAAGCGAGATTTTGAAAGAACATGCGATTTCAAGGGCTAAGAATGCTCTAAAGGCCTTCAAAAATGCCATTTACTAACATATAGAGAAACTAAGAAAATATATAATAATATTTTTAAATTTTATTTTGATCATTACTCCCCCCTTGAAGAGAAATGTGCTCCATTGTATCAATACTCTGAATGAAATGAGGGAAACGGAGCTGACACTACTCCTTGGTAAACCACTTTCCTTGTTGAGTGATCTGCCTTGCTCGAACCACTTTGTATAGATAAATCTGCTGTTGTTTGAGTGTTTTCACCATGGTGTCCACAATCCAATCACATTGGAATGGAGAAGTTGCACCTGGATTCAATTCTATAGTGGAAATTGTTTCTGCAACATCTAATAGTGGAGGAAAATATGGCTTCAAGAGTTCCTTCTGAATATGCAGCCACATCTTGTCCCCGACTTGAAAATTATGAGGAGTGCGATACTCATCATGTCTCTCCTTATATTTCTTATTGGTATGCTCCAAGATTTCATCCTTTTTCTTTGCTAGAACCATGGGACTGCCACAGGGTGATGCACTTGGACAAATATGTCCTTTCTCAATCAAATCTTGTATTTGCCTCTTAGTTTCATCATTTCCTAATACTGATCTATGATAGATTGGTTCATTAGGAATTAGAGTTCCTAGTATCAAACCAATAGTGTGTCTTACTTGGTAGTGTGTAGGTAACCTAGTTGGAAACTTAAACAAATTCTCATATTTTATCAAAATTTGGTTCATTGATCTTTTCTGTTGTGTTGTGGTGTTTGTGATGTCATTGGAATTATATACAGACTTCCTTTCTTCTTCAGAACAAATCATTAATAATATCAATGTTCCTATTTTGACAACCTACCTCCTACCTTGCTTAGCACTAATCAAAGAGATAGTGTATGCAGGGCTTACCTCCGACATTCGGTATTTCTGCTCACCTATATGATTGTCATGCTGTGAGGTCTGGATTCATAGACACCATGGTGCTGGTACATATATGGTTTTCCCAACAAAACATCACAAATATCTAAAGGAGCCACATCACAGATTACTTCATCTTTGAAAGGCTTTATAGAGTAGGAAATGTGACACTGCTGTTGCACTTGGATATCTCTCCCTTGACTTACCCATCCCATAGAATAGGGTTGTGGATGTGTTGTTGTTTTCAGATTAAATCTTTTCACGGTTTCTGTTGATATTAGGTTCTTTTGACTTCCACTATCAACAATAAAGTGCAGGGATTTTCCTCCGACCCACATTTGTGAGTGAAACAATCTCTCCTCATCCTCCTGGGGCAATATCTTTGTAGTAGATACCATTGCGTATGGATCAACCTCAATGACCTGTTCATGACTTTCTTTTGGACAAGATTCTACCACCTGAGGTTCTTCCTTGTCCTCATGTGTCTCCATCATTAAAATTGTTATGGTTCTGCAATCTTTTGTGTTGTGAGAGGGACTCTTATGGAATTCATACCACATATTGTTCTCTTGTGTCTTCTTCATACCCCATGCCTTTTTCATTGGTGAGTTGGGAGGAGATTCCTTGGAGCTCTTCCATCTGTTATTTGTGAAGTTATCCCTGCTTCCTTTTTGTTTGAATTTCTCCTCAATTTTTGTAGCAAACTTATATGTACTAGGTAAACTCTCTATGTTCAAGAATTTCATTTCGACTTGAATATACCTATGGAGTCCACTCTGATATTTTACAACTCAGTTCTTCTCACAATCTTTGATACCAACTTTTGTTGTTAAAGCATGGAACAAATTAGTATATTCTTGAATAGTTTGGTCTTTTTTCTATCAAAGTAATTGCCACTACATATATTTTTGTTCATATGTATCTACAGGAAAATATTCTTGCTTTATCCGCTCCATGAATTCTCCCCATGTGGGTTTTTGATCAAAGATGAACGTAGTGCCCATTTCTACTGCCTTGCTTTCTAACTTCACTTCCCAAGAATCTTTCACATGATTTTCAGCTTTGAGAAGAGCGAAAGTTATTTTCTCTTCATCTGAGAACTAGTTGACAAGAAATATCTTTCTAGTTTTCAAAACCTAGTCATCAATGATATCTGCATCAATCGTTCCTTGAAAGGTGGGTATATCAAAATTCACTTGCACCTTGAATGGTGTATACCCTCTGAATGGTGGGTTTGCAGGTGACCCACAACTTTCCAGCATTTGCTTGAATTGCTCCATCATTTCTTCTCATTGTTTTGTTAATGCATCTGCAACCAATGCTTTAATGTCTTCATTGGTTTGCAACTTAGCCATCTGTGATCGTGTGCGTCTCAAAGGAAGGTAGTCTGAAGGATTCCTTGTTTCCAACCCCAATCTTTGATATGTTGATCGTGTTTGATATGACATACAGGAGACAACTTTCTCTGATACCATTGATCCGAATTATGGATTCGGATGACAACACCTAAGTGAGAACCTGCGGTGTTGTGGATGAACAAGATAATACAGAATTAAAGCAAGCCAAAAAGTATTGTATTCAATTAAAAAATCCAACATATAGTAGTCCAAAGGATTCCAAGGGTCACCAACAACTCCTTGAGAATCGAAAAACCAATAGTCATATCAGATTTATTTACATAAATAAAATCTAAAACTATGTAATTTTTCAAAAAACTATAAAAAATTTATCCTAACTTTAACTAGGCATAACTTTCTGCACATGACTCAAAATTACGAGCCATTTAACTCGTTGGAAAGGTCTCCAAGAGTTGCAAGATTTTGAAAGAACATGTGCTTTCAAGGACTAAAAATGTTCTGAAAGCCTTCAAAAATACCATTTACTAACATATAGAAAAACTAAAAAAATATATAATAATATTTTAAAATTTTATTCTGATCACTAATGAACTGCTCTTTATTCATACAACAAGTGTAAGGATTTAATATAAGTTGATACACCATTAATATAATACCTCTATTACCTGCTAGAACTGGAATATAGTTATATATTTGAAACACCCAGCTTGTTGCTTCTCTTATTGGGTGCATGAGCAGTTCATAAATCTACCCAGAGCTGTGGACTCTTAAAAAAATAAGGACAAACAAAATAAGAGTAGATCGCTTTAGTTGGATTTAAATAAGCAAGATATTATAGCAATCATGCTCAGTGTGAATGAAATCAGATATAATAATATCATGAATTAAATGTGGCGGGGCTGATCTCTACAGTCATGGACACTGTGATTGACCCGTCGAATAATGAATCTCTAACACATTGCGAGAAAGAAAACATAATTCTTTAAATATATTTTCTTAACTTTTCTTATACGGTGGGTGGGGGACGTGCCTTCAAAGAATTCAATACATTTCCTTTGAATTCTATAAAGCTGGTAGAAAAGATGAATTGAAATGATGAAATATTACACAGATAATGATAACTATTTTCTTTATGGGTTATTACATCATTTTGAATTGTTTAATGTTTTTTATTATATTTAAATTTATGTTTTATAAAGATAAACAAATGATTTATTTTATTGAATATGTCAGAATATGAAGTGCAATGGGCGCGAGCTCTTCTAGGGTTTTGGGCAATGGTTCTAAGGCAGACATTCAGGAGGATGAAGGCGAGGAAGAGGCGGATGACATGGATGGGGTTCATTGATTGGCCCTGGTTCTTGTGTGTTAGTTTGTTGCCCTCTGCTCCGTGGCTTCGATGTGCAGTGAGGGGCGGCACTCTCTAGGCATCACAGGTGATAGAGTTTGGTGCGTAGACTTTTGACCTTCTCCTAGGAGTGTTGTGTTTTGGGGATTCCTTCTCACGGACTAGGTTTTCTATGTGCGGATTGAGGTTGGCAGTTTGTGCCTGATTCTTGGGCTTTTTGTTGGGGATGTGTTTAGTTGTGGTGGTCCCTCTCCATTTTTGTTGGTGGGTTGAGTGAGGAATCCCTAACTATTGCGTGACCTTCTTGGTCCCCTTATTTAAGGCTGGGAATGCTAGCCTTTGCCTTGTGGTTGTTACGGTTAAGGGGTTTGTTTTTATTAGAACTAGGGTTTTAAACCTTGTGTTTTCTTTGGAGATTTGTGGGTTGAAGCAGTTGTGGTATTCTTTGCAGAAGATGAGATTACCTTAAGGGTTGGACCTTCAATTTCAGTTGTGGGTTGGCTTTGGATGCATTCTAAGGGCTGGTTATCCTGCAGGCACTTAATAAGAGAGGGCTCTTCTTTTGACGTGCCTATTTATATGGTGATATGGTGATCGCTAGTTTCCTTTGGTGGATGTAGTTTTCTTCTAGGGTATGTGCATTTGTCCCCTTCTCCTCTTGTCCTCTTGTGTATTCTCTTGAGGGGATGCCCTCTGGGTCTCCTTTTTGGAAGTGTGATAGGGTTCTTTTAAGATATGAATGTTTTAAGTCTCTTATAGGGCTTGTTATCTTTAGTGTTTACCGACAAGGGACCTATTGAGGTGGTCCATGTTGCCTTGTTTGCAAGGATTTATACTACTGAAAGGTTTAGAGATGCCTTTTCAAAACCCTTTGATTTTCATTGTGCTAATCTATTTTTTTTGTAGTGTTTCTCTAGAATGGCTAGGTGTTTCTACTATCACAAGGCTCCTCGCTATCTCCAGATCTATGTGGTCTCCCTCCTTGATTGAGAAAGCCTCTATTTAAGATAGGGCTTCTGGTAAAAGGTTGCAAGGAGACTTTCAAAATCTATTGTTAGTTTTCTATTTCATTGGTTGTTTTGGTTCCACTTCAAGATTTTTTGTCTGGATGATGGTTGGGGTTCAATCCTAAATCCCTCCTCCATTCTGATAATGTGATTTTATTGGTATGTGACCCGTGTTCCCACCAGTTTTTTTAAAAAAGACTATGTCCTATTTTGGTTTTTGTGGTCTCACAATTTGTGAGTTCCCCCTTGTGCACCTTTGTGGTAGTTTTGTAATGGGTCAGGCCTATCCTAGTTTTATCTAGTCAAAAGAAATTATTATTATTATTTTATTGCTCAAGTAACATAAACTACCAACATTTTTTCTATTCTTTCTAAATTAGTGTTTATAAATATCATTTTTTTGGTTATTTAAAATATTTTCAAAACTGACTATTCATTGGGTTGTCATTTTAATTCTCATTTCTTTAAGGGAAATACCTCAAGATGATGGATCGACATTAGTAGATGTGTATACTCAAATGCCATTTCTTTCTTTTCATAGGTGTAAGTTTTTGCAAGGTGGGGCAACATGTTCATTTTGATTGAGTCAAGGTCTTTTTGACATTTTTTTGGTAAATGCTACTACAATCTATAGGTCATACTTTATTCTTGAAATCTATAGGCATATGCAGTAAAAAACAAAGTTTGAAGAATAACAAACATAATAGAAAACTGACAAATATGCTCTATTCATAAATAGATAATACATAAATAGATATTAAAACTTCAATAATCATCCTATAATTTTGCTAAGGAGTTTGATAACAAATTAGAGATTATTAAAAAGAAATGGAGACTTAGAAACACTACTATAATTCCTTATTGACCCCTATTCAATCACTAATAACACATATATCATGATTACAATTCTTTTATGATTATTTTAACACTCCTCCTTAAGGAATAACTAAATTTTGATGGACTCCTAGCATATCTCTATATAGTAAATTTTTTATCTTGCATAATGGCTTAGTGAATACATCACCCATGTTTTCATTTATGCTACAATAATATGGCTTTATCTCTTGTGATTGAATATTTTTTTGTACAAAATTATGCTGATTTTAATGTACTTTGATCTTGCATGATAAACTAGATTGTTTTCCAATTTGATTGAACTTTGATTGTGATACTTGATTGGAGTTGGTTCATATGGCTTATATAACATCTTCTAGGAATACACCTTAGCCAAACAACCTCACAAGTAGTATTGCATAATATTTTTTCTTAGCTTCTAAAGCATAAGGAAAAAGTCGGTTGCTTCTTGTTTTTGCAAGAGACAATGTTTGAAACTATGTTTAATGCACAACTACTTACGAATTTCCAATAATCTTGTTCATCAAAATTTGAATAACTTATAAACTCAATTTTTAGATGGTTAATATATTCAATACCAAAATTTACGATGCTTTGTAGGCATCAAATAACTCCCTTTGTTACTTTTTGATGATTCTTAAGTGGTTTAGCTATGAATTAGCTGAATATGTTGGTTGAATATGTAATATTAGGTCTTGTTGTGGTTAAGTAATTTAAACTTCCCATCATCTATCTATATAAAGACCCTTTGACTTTTGTAGTACCACTATCAATAAAAAACTTAACATTATCTTTTAATGGATTAGATACTACTTTACAATTTCTTGTATACTAAACCTTTTGATTTAATTTTCTTTGCAAACTTACTTTGAGTAATTGAAGTCTTACAATCTTGTCTCCTTACTTGAATTCCTAAAAGATAACAAGTTTTACTAAGATCCTTAACTTCAAATTCTTATAATAATTTTTTATTTATTTTATCAATCAACTATACAACACTTCATGTTATGATTAAGTCATCTACACACAATGAAATCAAAATATCATTCTCATGTTCCTCTTTCTATATATACAATTTGCATCATTCATACTCCTGATAAACTTGTAAGTGGGGTGAAAAAAATTAGGGTTTCCACCATTAGATGTATGAAAACTGCTAATATTTTTACATGGGGACCATTGCATTAGGGAAAGATAGGAGTTAGATAGATCTAATCCAATCTAGATTCTAATTTGATTCAAGGGATCTTGGATGAACCTATTCTTTCCCTTGAGTTGAATTGATTTATTGAAGATGCTGAAATTGAGATAATTATACGTAAACAGTAAGCTACAGTCGTCGGATCGAGCCACGAACTTGGATTTGAGAAATGTAAATTATGTATTTGGAGCTATTTCCAAAAGGAGCTCCTGATTTTTTGGGACCAAGATGGTGGTCACTCTGGTCCTCCGCACTTTTCACACTCTAATGGGGGATTGATTCGTCATTGTAAATAAATTTGATTATGAACATTGCAACTCCTTACCTATTATTGCTCATAGTAAAGAAGAGAAATATGTTGGGAATAGGGGTTTACCTAAGTCAAAGCCCAATTTAGGAATTAACCTTGAATGAAATGTTAAAAAAATTGAAATAAGTAATGGAAACGCATACCTCAAATATGCAATGACAAATAATGATTCTTCACTTCTTGAATATAATCACATATGTATGAAATGAAATAAACATGACAAAAACCTAATCACACACACATTCTTGCATATAAATGTTGTAATTTTCTCCACAATGGTTGAATGAAGAAAATGCAGCCTTGAAGATCTCTAGAAATGATTGATGGTGAACACTTCAATGCTTGAATGCTTTGGCTAAATAATTATGTTCTTGGAATCTTAGGATGAAAATAAGTTCATCAAACACCTTTATATATGAGGTATCTAGGTCAATTTATAGATTAGGCTAACCTACAATGGTCACATAGAGCTATCAAATTCATTTCTCGCTAGAGAGATAGGTCACACCTCTCCCTTGAAAAATGGGCCCCATTGATGCAGACCAGTGCACAATTAGGGACCAAAATTATGGTCTAGGGAAGAGGACACACCTCCAGGGAATCATTTGTTTGGTGTATAAGGCATCAAAATTGGATTTAAGGCACTGAATAGACTCAGATAGGAGATGAGGGGGAGATGCACTAAAGTAGCGGCACAAAAATTAGGTGTAAATTGGCTTGGTGACAATTTACAATGCTACATTTATCTCCTACTTAGTCAGGTGTATGAGCCTACACAAATGTTTTTAGTAAATTAGACAAAAAAGAGATGAAAGAGAGGAAAAAAGGAACAAAATCACAAGGAGTATAAGACATCTCTAATTTCAAGGAACTAAGCCCCCAATCTTAGGATCTAAAATCACTCAAACGCATGCAAGGGGACACAAGATAAAAAAACAAAAAAAAACTAAAGGCAAACAAAGACAAACAAAGACAAAAGGAAAAAGACAAGACCTCAAGTGAACTATTTGAAGAGACCTTGATATCAAAACTTCTCAACCACTAATATCATTTTTGAAAAATGTCATCTCAAGAAAATAAGTGATCACATAAAAGAGAAAAGCATGCATCATCCATTAACTACAAATATCAAATCTATGAGCTCATGAGAAGGAGGAAAGAGGTAACACAAATACATGTTAGATGTTTTTTTCTATGTGATCCATGAGAGGAATTATGAGAAAGGACATCAACACACTGTAGATGTGTGTTTCTAGGGGATCCATGTTGGGGAGGAGAGTAGCAATAGTATAGTTGTATTTTGCTAGTTTCACTTATCCTTGTGCGTGTGTGTAAGTGATGTCTGGTTTGAGGTATATTGAACCCCACATAAGAGTTTTTTTCCTCTGGCTTTGAGCATGTGTTGACCTATTTAATACATATAATGCAAATTCAAATGCAAATGACAAGGGGTGAATGTTTGGTTTTGGGAAAATCTTGTTTAAGAGTTTGTTTTCTCTAGTTTCGAGAATGTGTAATCTCATTTAAGATAGATACATGCCTAGTTTCAAGGACATCCCATGTTAGAGTTTGTTTTCTTTGGTTTTGGGAATGTGTAACCCCATCTAAGACATATATCAAATGTTGCGTCTATTTTTGGGCATGAATTATCTCGTAAAAGATTTTGTTTTTTCTATTTTTGAGTCTGAACACCTTGTTTAAGACATGCAAAGATGATATAAAAAAATATGGTACAAATAAGGCGATATGTATGTGCCCCCCCCCTTAAGATGTCAACGTAGCCCTATGTTGATGTCTTAAGGAATATAGAAACAAGTTTATTTGACTTCAACACAAAGGAGATATCCTTTAGACAACAATGCCATAAATCCAAGATAAAGAGGGAATACTCTTATAAGCAAGGATAAGATAGTTGAAAAAGAGATATCTTGCAACAAGTGTAAAGAGGATCCTTGGAGGAGAAGAGATCTTTTCTCAAAAGACATCTACCTCCAAGAGGAGATTTTTAACAAAGATGGCATCTTCTACCAAAAAAAGGAATAAGAATAGAATGCATACCTTCTCCGTATTGCTAGGTGAAAGGGATCCTTGATGAAGGATGACAATATTTTGACCCAATGTGAGAGGTAAGTTTATAATATATATACATTGCCAGATGAAGAAGAGGTTGTAGTCGAGGATAAACACCTCTTGCATAAGAAAGAATCCTTGAGAATACAAAACTTCACACAAGGGATGACATCAAATAATAAGCAAACACCACTCAACAAAGGAAAAATGGATCCTTAGAAAGGATGAGAGTGAGAGATCATTGACCCCTAAGTGCAAGGACAATGAGAATAATTACACAACCTCTAAGGAGTGATTAATCATAGGAAAATGTGCAATGTACTTACATGAATAAATATTCAATGCAAGAAAAGACATTTATATACGTAAAATCCAACTCTAAAGAGGAGGTAAACTTCAAAGAGAAAGATAGAGAAATGTGATGAAAGAAAGATCACATATTCCACTAAAGAGAAGGATTAATCGTAAAAGACGTGCCATTCTATGCATGAAAGTATATCAATACATGAAAAATACAACCCCTAAAGGGAATAGTGAGATTTTAGATAGAGAGAAAGAAAAGGATAAGATTCTTGCCCCCTAAGTATATAGACAAGAATGAAATATGTTGCTACCCCAAGATGTTTGTCATTGAAAAAGAATCACCTCTTAGGAAAAAGAGCCCTCAATTAAGCTAGCTACTTGTTTCATAGGGTGACGAGCAACATGAAGGGTGAGAAAAGTAGGCACTACTTTCTAACCAAGAAAGAGAGCAATATTAGTGGAGAGATTTATTTGAGTCTTATCAAATTGTTCTTGAAAAAATTAGTTAAATGCTTTTACGTTTTCCAAGAGAATGAAATTAGCCACGATGAAAGAGACAAATCTCATCACCTTCTTTATGCTTGTTTCTAAACTTGACGAAAGGAAAAACAACATTCTTATTGTACTTTAACTTCCAAAAGATTCTAATAGCTAATCTTTCCTGATTATCAATTAGATTTAAGCCTTGTCTCTTGTGATGTAGGAAAAGTGTTTTTAGAAGAAGAAGGGTTGTCATTTATGATTTTAACTATGCCTCTATCAATGAGTCCTTGCATTACATTTTGAAAATGAGGATTATCATTGTTAGTACGGTCATTAGTTTGGTGATATGAGCAAAAAGAAGCTTTTGAAGAAGAAGCACTTTTAGTGGAATATTAGGTTTTTTTGTCTTGCAATATGATCTTTGAAGGCTTGAATCCTAAGGAGATCATCCATAGGAGAATTATGATTATGTCCTAGGCCTTATGTTCTAACTTGTGTCAAAGAATTTATAGGGACTCTAATTCTTTGTTCAAACTTTTTGGGTCCTCATCCTCTAAAACCTTGTTTTGATATTATGTTAAATCAACTCCTATAAGAATCTCTCAATTGAAAAGGATGAGGACAATTATAGAGAATTTCTTTGAAATTTGTAGCGTGTGTTTAGAAGGAAGATCTTTTGGTAAATTGGGAAGGAATATCTTTATCATCTAAGGCCTCATCTTTGCTTAATGTTATTTTTGGAAATAGATTATGAATTAAATGCATAACATCATCTTCTCTACAAATGTTTTGATGACTAAGATAGTTTCGAGGAGAGTAAGGAGGATCTAGAGAGATTGAAACACCAATATTTTGATCTTGCCCCCCTTATGCTAGGGTATGTGTGTGAAAAGAAGATGGTGCCATGTTTCTCTTAAATGCTTTCTCTCCATTAGAGAGATCATTGATAGGAGTATTAGCTTTTTCTTCATTCACATTAGATACCTTAGGAGAGGTACAAGTATTAGGTTTTCCATTAACATCTCTAGGATTGGGATCTACAAAAGATTTAATTTGATCTATATATGCAATGCATTTTGCTTGAAATATCACAATAAAACAACATGGATTATAAATGAAAGCTTTGACATTAGTTGATTGAAATGAAGAAATTTGGAAATCCTAAAAATGCAATATTCCAAAGTGTTATGGATGAAAAGAAGCAATGTGAAATGAAAGAAGCCATTATCCAACACATAATTATGATAAATATAAGGGAAAAGAAAAGTAATCATATGTAAAATTGAAAATAAATCAGATCTATTAAGTTACATTATTAATTTTTAGAATTAGATCTGAATTTTTTTGTGATGAGTTATACAACCCACAAATCTAATTAACTAAAATAAATTAGGGCTTTAATGAATAAGCCTCTAAATTTATGGAATTTGATTAAAATGAGATCTATGAATTTTTATTTAAAACTTGAAATGTTTCCAAATCATATCTGAAACAATTAATACAAATTTGACAACCCATAAGCTCAATTTTTAGAATTAAAAATTAGGGTTTTGGTTAATTTAACCTCTAAATTTTTCAAATTCAATTGGAAATTAAACTTGTAAATATAAATTTGAATTTTAAATTACACAAACACTCAAATTTGAGAACATTAATAAGAATTAAAGGTGTCACGAGTCAAGTTCACCAAAAATGTAAGGGTGGTGAAAAATATTAGGGTTTTCACCATTTGATGTGTTGGCATATGGACACTCCAATGAGACATTGTATGTGATTGAAGGTTTTGTCATTGATGGCAACCTTGCAATCCTATGGCATCGACAAGACATTATACTGGAAAAGCATTACACATGCAACCTTGTAATCCTATCCTATGGCACCAACAAGACATCATACTAGAAAAGTATAACACAGGCAAGACAGTGCACCGACATCAACAGATCATTCTACACCGACACCAGCATAGAAGAAAATATGTATACTAGCACAGAGGTTGACAAGATTTTTGTTATGTAATATTTTGTTTATTATTGTAAGCTGACTTGGCAAATTGTAAAATGACTCTTGTATATAAAGGAGATCATTGTAGACATTTGAAGAAGAAAAAAGGAAGGAGTATAAAGAAAATTATTAGGTAGACCTAATGTGTGAATTATAGGTCAAGGGTATATGTAAAGAACAGAGCAAGAACCAGTACTGAATCTGGCATTGGAGATGCTATTGTAAAGTAGTACAAGTCATTGGATTAGTATAATCCTTATTGTAAGTCAGTGTGACTTCCCATTGAGCAGTGAGCTCTAGGTAGTTGGCCTTCCTGTATGTGCAGGCCCCTATTGTAAGTAATATTCTCTTATTGACCAGTGAGTGAATATTGTGGGTCACAAATCCCATTGAGGTTTTTCCCACACTGGGTTTCCTCATTAAACATCTTGTGTTATGGTGTACTTTTCATGTGGATGTTCTTGATTTTGTTTATTGCATTATTTCTTGCATACCGATACACTGTTATATTATGTTCTGCATGTTTTAACTTAAGAAATTCTTATTACCGGTTAGATACTGATTCAACCCCCCCTCTCAGTATCTGTGGGACCCCTAACAATTAGTATCAGAGCCTGGTCCTCTATTTTCAAAAGCCTAATAGCTTGAGGAAGATCTTGACACCGGTAAAGATTTGAAAATCTGATGAAGCAACTTGAAGGAGCTCTTACAGACTATGATGCAGAGAAATTGAAAAATATCAAATTACAAGATGATTTGAGAGCTTCTTAGGATATCATTCAGGCACTTCAAGAAAATTTTACTGTTGCAAGAAATAAGAGAAGAGAACTTTGTGAAAAATTGCAAAATGAGAATGATGAAAAGGAATCACTTAATGATATGATAAGCAAGTTGAAACAAGAGATCATGACAATAAAAAATGAAATGTAGGATATGACTATGAGATTTTGCAAAGATATTGAGGATAGAAAGAAGAATGAAGAAGAATTGACCAGAAGACTAAGTGATGCATCAAATGAGAACACAAGACTTAGCTAAGAAAATGACATGTTGAAGACAGATCTAATGCATACTCAGAATGACTCAAATGAACTGATGAGACAAAAATAAATCTTGGAAAGGGAACTAGAAACTGCAAATCAACACAAAGAAAAATTCAAGAAAAGCTCAGAGGAACTTGGTACCTTGCTAAAGAATCAAAAACCTAAAGGTGACACTTCTGGAATTGGCTTTGAAGTTGGTGAAAGCTCTGGTACTGCAGATACTCAGGATCACAACAAAATGGTAAGACAACCTAATGCTTATAAATTCAATGGAAGATGCTTTAACTGTAATAAGTATGGTCATAGAGAAAATCAATGTAGATCTAGGAATTATCAAAATATCAATACACCCACTGGTCAATGTTCAAAATGCAACAAAGTTGGTCATAACTCTGAAAACTGTAGAATGAATGTGAGATGTTATGTTTGTGGAAGATTTGGACATTTATCAGATCAATGCAGAACACAAACCGACATAGGTTATGGGAAAGCTATTTAGAAGAATAATGTAACTTGTTATGCATGTAACAACATTGGGCATATTGCTAAATTTTGTAGAAGTAAAGGTACACCGGTAGACAACAAAAGTGCTAGCTTGAAAGGTAAAGAAAAAGTTGAAGAGGTTAAGCAAGAATTCTCAAAGCAATGGATTAGAAAAGCTGATCTAAATATTGGGAATACTTCTCCACTGGTAGAACCAATAAATGCTTCACCGGTAGGACAAAGTGATGCCTCACTGGTAGGACAAAGCAATGCTCCACTGACAAGAAGTTCTTCATCTAATTGAAGAAAATTTCCTTGAGGGTTTGGCAATCAAATGACACATATGCTAATTATTCCCTCGGTTAGAGATAAGAAGTTGAAAATTTCTTATTACCGGAAAACAATGTTAAGTGAATACTTAACCGACATGCAATTAATGTGGTAGATGGTGAAAAGACATTATAAAAATAAGGTTTTGGCTCCATTTCATTTCACCGTGATTTCAAATTTTTAGAGAGCGTGAAGACTCTGAGCTAAGGCATTTCGATCAAGAAGCAAGCACACTCCAAGCAATCATCCATCCAAGGTAGAAAAAGGTATTTAATCATGGCATCCACCTCTACAATTGAATATATAGAAAACCCTACTGTTGTGGAAGTTGTTAAAAGACCTAGGCC
Source organism: Cryptomeria japonica (assembly GCF_030272615.1). NCBI lineage: Eukaryota > Viridiplantae > Streptophyta > Pinopsida > Cupressales > Cupressaceae > Cryptomeria > Cryptomeria japonica. Next base: position 99,712,251 of record NC_081415.1, on the reverse strand, counting down.
CGTATTTCAACTAGTTCCCGAGATAGCAAAGAAGGATGATACCTTAGGTGCTTTTTCTCAAATCCCTAAAGGAGTTGTATATGCTGAAGACCCTAGAACGTACATCCACTACAACATTAAAGAGTTAGGAGATGAGGAAATCAAAACCATGTATAAAACCGTAATATGTGATAATATCGGGAATGTTATAGATGAACACAAGGTTATTGAAACCCTAGGATTCACAGAAATCCTTAGCATTCCTGAATTTCCAAAGGATGTGATTAGGATAGTGTTAAGCAGAGTTCATGGAGAATTTTTATGGCTAGATGCAATCCATAAGATCACCAAGGAAGTTGTGAAAGCTGTCATAGGGTTATCGACCACCGGTAAGAGACCAGATAAAACCAAGAAGGTTCCAAATGACCTAGTTACAAAACTAACTGGTGCAACATTCGATAAGAGATCTCTAAGGGTTAATGATTTAAAAGATATCAATGTGAGATTCATAAGTATGATATTAGGTTACAAAGCCACTCATGCCAATAGACTTAACTCAGTTTCAAGTTTATGCATTAAGAGTGCTTATGATATGGTAACAGACAATGCAAAAATTGACATCTATGAATGGTTAAAGGATCAACTAATAGACAACCTTGGAGAGATAAAGAAGGATAAGAAAGGAACTTTCAGATTTGGAAATATGTTAGTATGTCTAATGCTACACATAACAAAACAAGTTCCTAGTATAGGTTATAAAGAACTTGGATATGACATACCAATAGGAAAACAATTGACTGAACTGTTCAATACCATGGGTGAAAACTAGGAGAACAATATTCATGACTTTTTCCAAGCATTGAAAACCAAAATGAAGCAAATAATAAGGTTATCTCAGAAAATAGTAGACAAATACAAAGATGATATATGCTTTGTTATTAAGAAAGATGAAATCTAGATGGAAGCGGTCATCCCAAGAACAATTTGGGTAACCGAGATGGGCTATGAGATAGATGATCACATAGTTGAAACTTATGCTAAAGCACTTCTGGAAGCCCCAAATGAACCTAAGGAAGAAGTATTTGGTAGTGCTAAGACTATAGAAAGCCAAGTACAATAAAAGAAAAGATTAAAGAAGGTTGAGGCATTTGTAAGGAAAGGATCCAGACAAGCAAAAGCCATTAAGGAAGATGTACTAAAGAAAACCAGCATAACAAAGGATGAGTTGGCAGCCCCACAACCTGAAACTCACCTATCACTGGTAGGTACTTCTTCGGAAGGTGACATGCCAACAACTTTTAAAAGAGTTGTTAGAAAAAGAGATCCCTCACCGGCAACCACTCCTTCACCTAGAAGGACAAGGCGAAAGCAACAAACAGTGAGATCTCCAGTTAGAAAGGCCAAACCCAAGAAGAAGCTGACACCAAAGAAAAAGAAAAGGACAAACAGTGACTTGACACCTCTGGATATACTGTTAAATGAAATCACAGAGGAAGGAAAACTAAAAAACATGGGGAAAATTTATGACACTCTATCTACTGATGAGAAAGAGCAAGTTGAGAACAGTGTTATACTGCATATGGACATGTACAAGAAATTTTTGATGGAAGTAGCAAATGAAATTCCTGATGATTTGTTCAAAAGACTTGAGGCCAGAAGGCAAGCAGTGATAGAATTAGATAAGAAAATAAAAATAGAAAAACTACTTGTTGTATATCCGGTAAACTCTCTAAAGGAAATTGATGATTTGATTGCTCAGGCAAACCGGCCAGTATTCTCTACTACACACCGACACATTTCACTAATGGCAGGAAGAGTTACTAAAGTAACAGAGGAAATAGACGATGGTTGGGATATATTCCTGGTTGACAAGGAAAAACAAGAAGAATATAGGAACCCTAAGCCTATAAAGGTATATCAGAAGGATAGAGACAAGGGGGAAAGCCAAAGTGGGTGGACCACCAAGCATAAAAGTTAAAGACAACCTACCCCTACCGGTGAAAATTACAACTACTGAAGATCAACTGGCAATAGAAAGTATGGATGTAGAGGATATCAATCCTAATTCTGAAGTCCTATATACTGTAAATGTTGATACTCAAAAGATCAACATAATAGTTGATAAAGATACAATTGACAAGTCAGATATGGCTAAAGAGCCTCCGGTAGCAGGGGAAATAGAGAAACCGACAGAGGATACAGAGAAAAAGGTAGAGACTGAGGCACAGATAGAGACAACACAACATTCAGAGAAACCAACAAACCTAAAGGCTCCAGAACAGGTACATAAGGAAATAGTGCCACCAGTAAGTAGTGAAGTGAGAAAACCAGTGCTAAAAGAAATGCAGACACAAACTGACCTACCAGAGGTCAATATAAGCATTGTTACTTCCACCGGTACTTAGATTGTTGGATCATCATCAACATTTAAGTCAACAAATGTGACTGAGGTATTACTTGATTCTATTAAGAAAATAACTAACTGCAGTCCACAGGCTTATAAAGCAATAGATGATTCTATACCAATTTTGAAGGTAATAGCTCCAAACTATAACATAGATAATAAAGATTCTTTAGGACAATTGGATACATTGTGTAAATATATTTATGAAAACATTGAGAAAATAAAGGAAGAATCAGTAAAGGATAAGGTAGACAAAGAAAAACAAAAATTCCTTGATGAGGAAATAAAGTAGTGTAACAGAGATTTTGACACACTTCTACTGAAACTATGTAGTTTATTGAAAGAATACAAAAATCTGTATAAAGATACATGTAAAACAAACTTTTTGACTATAGATATTAACAAGAAAATAAGCAAGGCACAGGATGAGATAAATAAACTTGCAGACAATTTTGTCAACTCATCGGATTCATTATCAATTTTTAAAGAGAAGATAGCAAATTTTGAAGAAGAACTACTCAAACTGGAAAAAGAGAAAGAGAGAATAATAAACAAGGCAAAGCATTCGAGATCTAAATTGAGTCCAAGATTGGACTATTTAGCATCTCTGCAGAAGGAAATTTCAGAGGCACTAATACAAGGCAGCAAAACACCGATAGAGCATTTGCAGCATCTCACCGGTACAGTAAAAAGAACCGAGACATCAATAAAAGATAGTAAGAAATTTATGGATAGTTTAAACTTAATTTTGGGAGATCATTTTCAGATAATAACTACCCAGCTACAGAGTTGAGGATAGATGAAACTACAAACTCTACTGAGATCTTGACAACCTTTGTCATTGATTGCAAAGGGGGAGTAGTGTGATGAGAAAGTTCAAAAAACAGGAATCATATGCTCAGGGGGAGCTCTCACATTTTTGGTAACATTTTTGGACTACACATTTTTGGATGCTTTTTGAACTTTTTGAAATTTCTCATGAGTGTTGCCATCAATGCCAAAGGGGGAGATTGTTGGCATATGGACACTCCGATGAGACATTGTATGTGATTGAAGGTTTTGTCATTGATGGCAACCTTGCAATCCTATGGCATTGGCAAGACATTATATCAGAAAAAAATTACACAGGCAACCTTGCAATTCTATGGCACTGGCAAGACATCATACCGACAAAGTATAACACAGGCAAGACAGTGCACTGGCATCAATAGATCACTCTACACTGGCACCGGCATAGAAGAAAATATGTATACTAGCACAGAGGCCGACAAGATTTTTGCTATGTAATATTTTGTTTGTTATTGTAAGCCAACTTGGCAAATTGTAAAATGACTCTTGTATATAAAGGAGATCATTGTAGACATTTGAAGAAGAAAAAAGGAAGGAGTATAAAGAAAATTATTAGGCAGACCTAATGTGCGAATTATAGGTCAAGGGTATATGTAAAGAACAAAGCAAGAACCGGTACTGAATCTGGCATTGGAGATGCTATTGTAAAGAAGTACAAGTCATTGGATTAGTATAATCCTTATTGTAAGTCAGTGTGACTTCCCATTGAGCAATGAGCTCTAGGTAGTTGGTCTTCCTGTATATGCAGGCCCCTATTGTAAGTAATATTCTCTTATTGGCCAGTGAGTGAATATTGTGGGTCACAAATCCCACCGAGGTTTTTCCCACACTGGGTTTCCTCGTTAAACATCTTGTGTTATGGTGTACTTTTCATGTGGATGTTCTTGATTCTGTTTATTGCATTATTTCTTGCATACCGGTACACTGTTATATTATGTTCTGCATGTTTTAACTTAAGAAATTCTTATTACCGGTTAGATACTGATTCACCTCCCCCTCTCAGTATCTATGGGACCCCTAACAAGATGTATGAAAACCACTAATATTTTTACTTGGGACCCTTACATTAGGGAAAGATAGGAATTAGATAGATTTAATTTAATAGATCTATATTGTGATCTAATTATAGGGATCTTGTATGAACCTCTTCTTTCCCATGAGTTGAATTGATTTGTTGAAGATGCTGAAATTAGGGCAAACATGCTAAAATTGAGATAATTATGCATAAACAGTGAGCTACAGTCATCGAACTGAGCCACAAACTTAGATTTGAGAAATGTAAATGTATTTGAATTTGATCTCAGAAGTGATTTGTTGGGACCGAGATCGTGGTTTCTCTGGTCCTCTACACTTTATGCACTCCAATAGGGGATTGATTCTATTGGGATGCTTTTAGAAATTTTTTGTTTGTCATGGGTATAAGGTTTATTTCTACTACAATGTTTTTGGTCTAAAGCCCATAAACTCTAAACCTTGGTCTTTGTTACCCATCATTTTTACTAATTCAAAATATCCCCTTTGGTCTTGAAGTCCCTTTTCATTTTGGGTCACATTTCATGTGCTTTAGTTTAAAAAATGCTCGATCGATCGATAGACCTTATTTTAGGCATCAATTCTCACTTATGTCTAAAGGGGACCTACACTTGTTTTATTGACTTATCACTACCCTATGCAAGTGTAACACATTAGTCTCATTGCCATCAAGCTTTGTTCCACCTGATCTCTAATCCTCGATAGTGATGTGCCAATGGGCCCGTCACACGTCTCATATTATCCGATCACACTTTTAGGATCTTTTTGCACATACATTCTATTATTGCATGATTCTTAAAGAACTCAATAGCTCGATTATTCAATGGAAGCTACCCCATTATCATCAACTTGTGTGATGATGTCAGCACAGTACCAATTTATAATTTGTGTTAGATTTGTTGAGGCTAGCCAAAAGGTTACCAAGTGGCAAATCAATTTTGGATCTACAGCTAAACCTATAGCAAAGGATTTATCACCAATTCTCTCTAACTTTAGAGCATACAAAAAAAATCTTGAAGCCACATGTGGCATGCAGGGCCCACAAGTGATGACGATAGACACTTGAACCAATAAGAGCATGGATAAATGGATGGCTGAGCCACATAATAAGGGTGTGGATCCTATGTTCCCATATTCTAAGCCAAGTAGAAGGAGACACTTTTTAAGAGGTGATAGTGAATAATAAATAAATAAATTTTCTACATGCCATGTTTTCATTCGTTGCTAATTGATCGGGATTTTGATGTAGGGGCCCAACGTTCAAATATGAATTGTAATGGCTATCTCCCACAATCACAACAGCCTACATGCTGACAAAATGAATTCAATTGCTTGATGATCCAAATTTCTTCATCTATATTGTCATCATCTTTGCTCAATTTGACATTTACTATACTCTAGATATGTGTTGAATCTCTTTATAATTTCTTTATATCACAATTAGGGTTTATGTGATAAGGGTGGTAAGATAAATTTCTTAGAGGAGATAATTGTACAATCTCGAATGTAGGAGATATCAGATGGTGAATTTCTTGGTTAAATTGAAACCTTTTGCTATCAATTTTACCATGTTTGTTCTTTTCCCATTTCTTTCCTTTGGATGAATTAATGTTGAATCTACAACATGAAGCTTGTTATCTACATGCTTCCTACTTTCCTCTTGTCACTGAAGATTATCTTCTAAAATTTTTAAAGGAGGTCTCTTTTTCCTTGTAACCAAAGTAGTAATGAAACTTGATAGTCACTCAAAGTAATAAAAACTAAATCACTACTTGAATATTTTTTTACCAATATCAACTAATTTATCCCTCAATTTATTAACTATGAATATAAGACATATATTTGCATTTGACCTTTACAAAATGGAAATTTGTTTCTAAAATTGATATCCAAAATTGATGCCATTTTGAAAAGTTAAAATGTAAAAAAGAAAAAATAGTGTTCTCTTTACCAAAATGATCCATGGGGGAGGAGAAGAACAAAGGGAAATAGATATATAACTAGACAAAAGATATCCATTTAGGAGACCATATTTTGTCAACTTAAGCCATATTCTAGAGGTAAGTTTGTTTTGTTTATTTTTGTGAATTTTATTTAAATTTATTCAAAGTTTTTTTAAAGTTTTATTCTTGTAGACACCCAAAATTGTCCAATCTAATTAAATAAATTTTTTATTTATTTAATTATCTAAGATTAATTCTTCTATTAATTAAATAAATCTTTATATATCTAATTAATTCATTTATCCTCTTCTAACCTTATTTCTCATTTAAATAAATATATTTATTTCTTTAAATTATCCTTTTCATATATTAAATGAATATCTTATTTATTTAATTGATCCCACTTCTTCTATTAATTAAATAAATCTTTATTTATTTAATTAATTCATTAACCTTTTCTACCCATGACACATGTCATTCATCTCTTAATTTATACACTGCCTACCCCTTTCATTATTTTATTATTTTCTTTACCTACCCTCTGATCATAGCCGACCTCCTTTTACACCTCTCAATCTTATCCCTCCATTTCATATAGTGTTTTATATATAAAGAGATGCTTCCTCCATTATCAAACCCCCCATTGACTACTTGACTACACTACGCTTTTGAACATAGGTGATCCTACTGGCAACCACATTTCTGTTCTTTGCTGAGCTCTTATGCACACATAAAATCTGAGAGCAAATATATCAAGCAAGATCAATGGAGATAGGAAGAATGGAGATCCAAACCCTATTGGACATGTGATGGTATAATCTTTGTGATTTCATTTGATTTGTATTGTCTTAGGTAATCTTCATATGTTATGGTGGATCTTTGTTGTTTTTAGGCTAGGGTTTTGTGGTTGAATTCATTTAGCCTTTCAATATCGTTATTATTGTATCCATTTTCACCATATACATTTTGGCACGCCAATTGGGACATGGATTTTTGTTAGATCTGTGTTTTTTGCAGATTTTTCTAGCCCTATATTGCTGTTTTGTAAAACAATTTGGAGAATAACCTTGTGCGGCTACAGTTTTGGACACAAAATCAAGATCTTGCAGAGATTTGATCATATCTCACAAATGGCTTGGAAATTTTGCACCAAATTGTTTTTGTAGGTTGAAGAACGTATCAGGAGCTCTCAATCAAAAATTAAGAATTTTTGGAGCAAATTTTCATATTCTATGAATTTTTTATGATTTTTCATAAAAAATTAATTTTGAGAGCAAATGAGAGAATTTTTTGGATTTTCTTATATTTTTGGAAATCTCTCATAAATATACATAGGATCTATTCTTTGTGATTTTAATTTTGATGCAAAATATTTCCCTAAAAATTGGATCTTTAAAAATTAGGGTTTTTCCTTATTTTGATTAGATCTCACAAATGGCTTTAAATTTTGGCATCAAATATTTTGTGCAGGTTAGGAAAAGTATTAGAAGGATTTAATAAAAATTTCTAATTTTTTGAATCGTTATTCAATTTATATGATTTTTTTTATGATTTTTCATAAAAAATTAATTTTGAGAGCAAATTAGTGAACTTTTTGGATTTTATTACATTTTTGGAAATATCTCAGAATTATACATAGGATTTGTTCTTTTTTATTTTAAATTTGATGCAAACTCATTCCTCAAAAATTGGATCTTTTAAAATTAGGGTTTTGCATTATTTTACTCATATCTCACAAACTGCTTGGATTTGTTGCAAAAAATTTTTTATACAGGTTTGGAAGACCATTAGGATTCTCTAGTAAAAATTTCATATTTTTTGAATTGATTTTGCATTTTATATTAATTTTTTATGATTTTTCATAAAAAATTAATTTTTGGAGCAAATTAGCAAATATTTTGGATTTTCTTACATTTCTGAAAATCTCTTGAAATTTTATAGGTGGTCTTTTTTTATGATGAATCAGATCTTTGAATTGGTCAACAAAATGCATTGTTGAAGACCCCTATTTCACAAAGTCTTTTGGATCTAAAATTTACCTGTGTGCTTGTAGGAAGGGGTGATTATTTCAAACAATCCAAACTACTAATTGTGTATGGTGAAAATGGATAGCAATAAACAACAATATTGAAAGACTAAAATGGATTCAACCACCAAACCCTAGCCTAACAATGAACAAAGATCCACCATAACATATGAAGATAACCTAAGACAATGCAAAATAACTCAATAAATCACAAAGATTATACCATCACATGTCCACTAGGGTTTTTGATCTCCATTCTTCCTATCTCCATTGATCTTGTTTGATATGCTTGCTCTCAGATTTTTGTATGCACAAGAGCTCAACAAAGAACGGAATGTGGTTGCAAGTAGGATCGTAGTATAGCCAAGTCCTCCAAAATTAGTCATTAGGGGTCCCTGGTAATGAAGAAAGCATCTCCTTAAATAGAAGACACAATAGAAAATGGAGGGTTAAGATTGAGAGGTGTAAAAAGAGAAGTCGGCTAGGATTAGAGGGTAGGTATAAGAAATACCAAAATAATGAAAGGGGTAGGTAGTGTAGGAAATAAGAGATGAATGACATGTGTCATGTGTAGAAAAGGTTAATGAATTAATTAAATAAATAAAGATTTATTTAATTAACAGAAGAAGTAGGGTAATTAAATAAATAAATATTTATTTAATTTAGGAAAGGGATAATTTAAATAAATAAATGTATTTATTTAAATGAGAAATAAGGCTAGGAGAGGATAAATGAATTAATTAAATAAATAAAGATTTATTTAATTAATAGAAGAATTAAGCTAAAGTAATTAAATAAATAAAATATTTATTTAATTAGACATGACAATTTTAGGTGTCTACATTTTGCCCCTCTTTGAGACAATGCGGCTTGTCGCGTTGTTTCAAAGAAGATAAGATGAACTGATACAGAGTTGCCCCAGGATGGGAATGATATGCCCCCTCGAGAGATTGGATGAAAAAGTCTGGAAAGATTGCAGACAATCTCGCGATAAGAAAGATGGGAAAAAAATGGACTAATTGGATAAAGTGACAAGGTCACGGGATGAGGAATACTGAGTCGGGAAAATGAAGGCGAGGGCTAGGGTAGGCTATAAGATAAACCACGGGCAAAAGACATCCTCATTGTCATCCACACCCATAGAAGATCACAGTGCAGAGCGAGAAAAGAGCAGCAGCAGTCAGCAGCGATGGCATTCGTTCATAGATTCGATCGTGTCCGCCGATTCCAGCGACCAGCCGATGCAGGAGAGCCGTTAAGTACCCGAAAACCTCCTCGTACTTTCACGCATTTCAAGTTTTGTCATTAATGCATGTTTAGGAGCAATAAATGCGCTAGAAATAGGGTAGTTTAAAAGTGCAAAAACGCGCAACCGCGTCTGTGTCAGCGCCAGGCGCGTCTGTGTCCAACAGGCGCGTCTGTGTCGGGTCCAGGCGCGTCTGTGCCTGGAACCGCGTTTGTGTTGAATGCGGACGCGTTTGTGAAATGTAGTAGCGTCTGTGCTTTTGAACAGCGTTTATGTCATGCAGGGACGTCTGTGTTCCCTGGTCGCGTTTATGTCTGGCATAGGCACGTTTGTGTTGATAAAGCGCGTCTGTGTTGCAGAGGCGCGTTTGTGCAGTCTATAAGCGCGTTTATGAGTTAAAAGCGCGTGTGTGTTGAAAAAGTGCGTTTATGTGTTTAAATGCATGGTTTTAGTCCTTTAGGTCAAATCGGCAGTTCTGTGATGAACATACGCTGTCGATTGGATAAGCTGCTGAGAGGATACACTCAAGCAGGTCCTCTAGGAATACTAGGATAGATCAAGGCACTTTGTGATGAACAGGGAGCACCAGGATAAGCAGCACTTTGTGATGAACAGGGAGTGCGAATGTGAGTGACACTTTGTGATGAACAGGGAATGTCACACACGTAGTACTTTGTGATGAACAGTGAGCACTACTAGGATAAATAGCAACACTTTGTGATGAATCAGTGAGTGTCACTAGGGTAGATAGCCATATGCATTTGGGTAGCGAGTAGCATTTTGTGATAAACAGTGAATGCCACGATAACTGACAAGATTGATTTGCTTGACTGCAGGAGTATTTGCCGATGTTGGAGTCACGGGAGAGATTCCCATCGACTCAGAGACTGCGTCCAGAGTTGTCCATCCAGGACATGATTTCCATTGAGGAGATGGGTCTCACATATATGCTCTATGTGCCTGAGTTTCGGGCAAACATGGGGTTGCTGACTGCATTGGCCGAGAGATGGCACTCAGAGACATGCACGTTTCACCTGCCGATGGGTGAGATGACAGTGACACTGGAGGATGTATACAGGATACTACATGTTCCCATTGATGGAGAGTTGATCCCCTACGACCGTGACGGTGACAGGGAGGCCTTGAGACGGGTTTTTCAGGATCCTGAGTTGGAGATGAGAGCAGGGCATGTAGCCTGGGACACCATGACTGCCACAGGATTGGCATTGCCGGCAGTTATTGGGGGAGTTATCAGTGGATACCTGTGTCCAGACAGGGCCACACGAGGATTGGCAGTGGGCTGGGGAGGGGCCTTGGAGACGCTGATGGCAGAGCACACTAGGTATGCATGGGGGCCATGTGTCCTAGCACATTTGTACTATGAGCTGCATCAGTTTGTATACCACGGATCAGTGGGGCTGGGCTGCGGTGTGACTCTATTGCAGGTGTGGGCCTATGAGCACCTTCCAGTGACGAGGCCGATTCATTTCAGAGGCAGAGGACAGGGACAGAGTTTTGTTCATTTGTATGCCATGATCACATCCCAGCCTCGGATTGGGAGATTGGAGCACTGGAGGAGAGTCATTGATGACATTGATATGGTGATCTGGAGGCCGTACCTGGGGTGCGAGGAGTGGGGTGATGATGCACTGGAGCTACCCTACACCTTCCGGAGCAGGTACCTGATTGGGCGGACGCCCTATATATTAGAGAGACAGCTGGTGGATAGGGTATGCAGGCAGTATGGCCGGATTCAGAGGATGCCCCGAGGCTCGGGTATGTATGCCCGTACTGTTAGAGATCAGGTGCAGTTTGGCCCACTGCTATCTTATGATCAGGCAGTGATGCAGCTAGCAGAGATGATGCCGATGCCATGGGACATGTGGCCAGAGGTAGATGATGCAGGGATGGACGCAGAGTACTCTGCGTACTGGGCAGAGCATCCATTTCCGAGGTTGACAGATCCGGCAGAGCCAGTGGATGGAGAGGGTGGAGGAGATGATGATGAGGGAGGAGGGGATGCAGGTAGGGGCCGGCGGAGGCGGAGGGGAGTGGTGGGAGAGAGACGGGTAGCACCTCGGAGGGAGGGAGGTCAGGAGAGAGCAGCTCCAGTGGTGAGAGGACGGGGTGGACTGCCCCTACAGGTGCCAGCAGCACAGGGTCCCAGAGAGGGACAGAGACAGGTGCAGCCAGAGGGACAGAGACAGGTACAGCCACAGGTACCTATACAGGCACAGGGACAGGTGCAGGCAGAGGCACAGGGACAGGCACCTGTAGAGGGGGAGCCACAGGCAGGGGCGGAGAGCGGAGACTCCGAGGAGGATGAGGTGGTGAGGTTGCGGGAGATCTGCCAGGGCCAGGCAGATGAGATTGAGGATTTGGTTCGAGAGAGGAACCACCTCAGGATCAGGGTCCGAGACACAGAGCGGGAGAGGGATCAGGCCATCCAGAGATATACCGAGGCCGAGACAGCTCTGAGGGCAGGTAGGCGGGCAGCAGAGGATGCAGGGGCAGGCTACGCCTATGTTTTGCGAGCGGGAGAGGAGATCGCCTACTGGAGGGATCTATATTATGCAGCCGTGCCAGCGGAGCAGCAGGCTAGGAGCTTCCAGAGGTCGTCGCGCACAGCGACGGCTACGGGAGGGAGCCGCAGGAGACAGGCATCCAGCGGTGGGGTTATGGGGCCTCCACCACCACCAGAGGGACAGGGGGATCCAGGGGCAGGGCCATCTACAGCTCAGACTCCGTCGAGGCGAGGTGGCTCCGAGGGAGGGAGTTCCTCATAGCTATAGTGGGCTCCCATTGTATCAGTAGATGTATCATTGTTGTATTGTAGACACCTGCGGGTGATTCTTTTGTAGCCATATGATTCTTTTGACATCATTGTATTATGACACATTTGATTGATTATATATATGAGATGATTCATCTTTTGCGGCAGCTATATGCATGTGTACCTTGTGTGATGAGATGTTCTTATGTGATGCATGTTTTATGATATGGATGCTTATATGATGCAAGGCCATATATTTTTGTTCTTTTATGTTGTATATGTGATGCATGATGCAAATGAAAATGTATGTGATGCAAATGATTATTTATATAATGAAAATGTGAGATGTGCTAACATGTGTTGTATGCAGGATGTGATGCCATTATAATATCTATATGTATGAAATGCTTATATGTGGTGATGCAGGTGCAACTATATGAAATGCACATGTTTTTGGTGTGTCATTATACTCAGTCATGTGATAGCGGGCTACGCGGACTCGAGAAGGACAATGGAAGTCAATCAAGAAAGGGGGATGGAAGACAGAAGATATGAACGTGAAAGAGCTTCTTGTGCGTTATCATCATTGAGCTTTATTATGGCAGAATAGGTTATGACAATCGAGGCATATGTTCGGCCCAGAAAGTCATTGTACCTGTTTGCATGGAGATAAGACAGTCACAAACAAGGAATGCCCCAGTTCACACTAGACTCACAGTGTCCTCATATCCTTGGACAAGTCATAGTATTACTAAAAGACAATCCACAGACAGCAAATGCAAATAAGTGACGATACCCCATCCTCGCCTTTCTAGTCAAAGACATCCTGGAGATAGAATCTCTAGTCAAAGACATCCCGAAAAAGCTAAAAGACATGTCACCCAAAAAGATAAAACCAAAAGAAAACCAAGACTCGACACCCACATCCACTGTAGTCCTCAAGTTTGTGTCTCTTGTCACTTGTTTAAGTCAAATTTTGATTGTGGTCACAATGTTCACTTTCACAAAAAGGATAGATAGCACTGAACCATATGTTGTCTGAGTCTGTTAAAAGATTTGATTTTGTTGAAGCCCATTGTTGCTGCTGTGTCTCCTTGGAAACTGACTGAATCCATGAAACTGATACCTTATTGTGGAGAAGATGGAACTTTATTGCGGATCTGCGATGCAAAATGTTGCTTTATTGCGAATTGTGCGCGGATAGACTGAAGAGAGCTGAAAGAAACTGTACTCCTCGAAACATGTGATGTTCTCAGTTCCACACCCATTACTAGACACAGGAATTGGCCGTAGTCACAGATAGGATCTGATTTATTATGAATGGCTAACCAATCTCGGGTAGATCAATAACAAGCCATGATGGGAATGGGTAAGTTTATTGTGAGTGAATTGGTCGTGATTGTGTGCGAAGTGAAAGAATGAAAGGGAATCCTGAAAGAGGGAGGAGCAAAGTCCCTACGCATGGCGCTGGTGACCCAGTTTTCACCATGGTACTTGCCCAGGGCGCCACCGAAGTGGTTTTCACCGTTGGACGAAATTATTTCTCTTTACTTTCTTGGATTTTGCAATTTTTTTGTTGTCACAAGGCGCCTGTTTGCCAGGTTTTCACCAAGTAACAATTTTTTGTTTTTATAATTTTTTTGTTTGTATTTTTGAATTTTTTAGATTTTTTTTGTATTTTTGCATTTTTTAGATTTTTTTTGTATTTTTGCATTAGGATACTCAAAAAGAGCTTATGTGTAGAACCTGCGAAGGTGCATGCTATTGATAGGGTCCTCCAAAGATTCACCTTCTGTAGTTGAGAGCTGATATGCCCCAGATCCATATGCTGCTGTGATGATGTAAGGACCAAGCCAGTTGGGTTCAAATTTGCCCTTCTTTTCTCTATCTTGCTGATTCTTGGGGTTCTCTCTGAGGACTAAGTCACCTACCTCAAATGTGCGAGGCTTGACCTTGTGATTGTAACTGCGACTCATTCGTTGTTGGTAAGCCTTGAGATGATTAAAAGCAGTGTGTCGTCGTTCCTCCAACAGTTCTAGTTCTTGTAAGCGAGAGACCCTGTAGTCTTCATCATTGATTATGTTTCTCAAGGAGACCCGTAAAGAAGGTAACTCGACCTCAATAGGCAAGATGGCTTCAGCACCATAGACAAGTGAGTAAGGTGTAGCTCCTGTAGGTGTGCGGACACTGGTACGATATGCCCAAAGTGCGGGATTGAGTTGGACATGCCAGTTACGGCCAGCGTCGTCGACTGTCTTTTTAAGTATTTTGAGGATTGTTTTGTTAGACGCCTCAGCTTGGCCATTACCTTGGGGGTAATATGGTGTGGAGAAACGATGAGAAATATGGAATCGCTCACAGAGTTCATGAACATCCTGATTCTTGAAAGGACGCCCGTTGTCGGTAATAATGGAAGTAGGAATCCCGTATCGGCAAATGATGTAATTCAGGATGAAAGTAGCGATTTGTTTCCCAGTAACTTGTGTGAGAGGCACGGCTTCAATCCACTTTGTGAAATACTCTGTGGCTGTGATAATGAATTTATGTCCGTTGGAAGAAGGAGGGTGAATCTTGCCTATGAGATCGAGTCCCCACTGACAAAAGGGCCAAGGAGATGCAAGGGGCTGTAGTTCTTGTGCTGGTGCGTGTATGAGGTCTCCATGAATTTGACACTGCTTACACCTCTTGACAAACTGATATGCATCTTTTTCCATAGTAGGCCAGTAGTATCCAGTCCTGATGAGTTTCTTGGCCAAGGTAGGACCACTAGTATGCGGACCACATATCCCTTCGTGCACTTCTCGTAACGCAATCTGAGCTTCGTCACTCTCTAAACATCTAAGGAGGGTGCCATCTAGACCTCGTCGGTATAGGATATCAGCTAGGATAACGTATCGGGAGGATTGGCGGATGAAAGTGCGGCGTTGGTTGTTCGATAAATCGGGAGGTAAAATGTTGTCGCGAAGGTATGTGAATATGGAACCATATAACTGGGATTCAGGACCAACAACACATATCATTTCCGTGAGAGTGATCTCATATGACGGAATCAGCAGGTTGTCAACCAGGAACTCATAACAGGTCTCATTTTGTGGTAGGTCAATGAGTGAAGCAATTGTAGCCATGGCATCAGCAGCGCGATTCTGTTCTCTTGGTATCTGCTCAAACTCTATCTTTGCAAAGTGTTGTTTCAGATCATCTACCAGTTGTTTGTAAGGCATTAGCTTTTCATCTTTTGTTTGATAATCATCAGTTGCTTGACGGATGACAAGTTGAGAATCGCCAAAAACACGAAGTTCCTGGATCTTCCACTGAACTGCAATTCTTAACCCTGTTGTTAATGCCTCGTATTCCGCTATATTGTTGGTGCAAGGAAATGATAAGCGGTATGACTTTGGTATAGAATCGCCTTGGGGAGTTATAAAGAGTATACCCGCTCCTGCCCCGTGCTGTGTGTATGAGCCATCAAAGTATAGTTGCCATGGCTTTGCAGGTGATATGGTTAGAATGGACTCATCTGGAAATTCTGACTGTAGAGGAACATCATCTATCATGGGAGCATCTGCCAGTTGATCTGCAATGGCTTGTCCTTTGATTGCTTTTCTGTCCACGTATTCTATGTCGAATTCACTCAAAATCATTACCCACTTGGCCAGTCGCCCAGTAAGTGTAGCTTTGTTGAGCAGATATTTTAGTGGATCAATTCTGGCAATCAACTTGGTCTTGTGAGTGAGCATATAATGTCGTAATTTTTGTGAAGCGAAGACCACAGCGAGACATGCACGCTCAATTGGTGTGTAGTTGAGCTCATATCCCACCAATGTGCGACTGATATAGTAGACTGCTTTTTCCTTGCCGTCAGGTATTTGCTGTGCTAGTAGTGCCCCCAGTGCTGTCGGAGTAGCTGATATGTAAAGTAGCAATGGTTGATTCGGAATTGGTGGCATCAAAACCGGCGGGTTCAAAAGATAGTCTTTAAGTGCCTGAAAAGCCTGTTGACAGTTCTCGTCCCATTTGAACTTAATGTTTTTGTGTAGCAGGTGCTGGAAAGGATTACACTTATCTGCAAGTTGTGCTATGAATCTTCGTATGGACTGGAGTCTCCCTTGTAAAGACCGAAGTTGACTGATATTCTTGGGTGGCGGCATGTCCAAGATAGCCTTGACTTTTGCTGGATCCGCTTCTATTCCTCTTTTAGACACAATGAATCCTAGGAGCTTCCCGGAGGTTACTCCAAAGACACATTTCTTTGGATTTAATCTTACCTTGTATTTTTCCAGCCTATCAAAAGCAACTGAAAGTATGTCCAAGTGTGTATTTCTGTCTATTGATTTAACCAAAAGGTCATCGACATAATCTTCCACCTTTACATGCATGAGATCATGGAAGATAGTAGTCATGGCTCGTTGATACGTGGCACCTGCATTTTTCAGCCCAAAGGGCATGACATTCCAGCAGAAGGTTCCCCATGGACAAGTGAATGATGTTTTATGTTGATCTTCAGGTGCAATCCTGATCTGATTATATCCAGAGAATCCGTCCATTAAAGATAACATCTCATGGCCTGCTGTGAGATCAACAATTAAATCAATGTTTGGTAATGGGAAATCATCCTTCGGACAAGCCTTGTTGATATCCCTGAAATCTGTACATATTCGGATGCTGCGATCTGGTTTGCTAACAGGCACTAAGTTGGAAATCCATTCAGGATAATCAATTGGGCGTATGAATCCGACATCTAGTAATTTCTCCAGCTCTGCCTTGACTAATAATGCCACCTGTGGATGCATTTTTCTCAATTTCTGTTTTACTGGTTTTGCCCCCGGTTTGACTGTTAAATGATGCATTACTAAGTCGGGGTCTAGTCCAGGCATATCAGCATAAGACCAGGCGAAGTTGACTTGTCGTGCCTTAAAGAAGCTTATGAACCTTGCTTTCTCGGCCTCTGTCAATGATTGAGCCAAAAATATGTTGTGTGGAACCTCGGCTGTACCAATGTTTGTCTTTATAGTCTCCTCTACCAACATGGATGATTTTTCCTCGTATGATGCTGGGAGAATGTCAAGCCTTCCATCTTCGGGCGCCTCAGAGAGGTTTTCACCCTCAGATACGTCCTTTCTTTTTACTTTTTTAGAGTCAGAGAGCGCCACAGTGTGGTTTTCGCCATAAGACCCTTGTTTTGTCTTTATTTTCACATTTTTGCGACTAGAAGGCCCGACACCCTCACCAAAGTATGCCATGTTATTTAGCTCTATGGCGTATCCTGCTTTATGGTCTCCAAGAGGAAGATCATCGCGAATGCCAAGATAATCAACAATAGCTTCGTCATTTTGAAATGTATCAATCTGTGGTGGTCCATCCTGATCCCAGTCAATGAGTTGGGGGTGAACGAGGGGAAGGTCTTTAGTGTTTTTAGAATCCGCAAGGCTAATAGTAAAGATGTGGTTATATTCAGGTATGTCAAGGTAGTCATCGAGGTCGTCAATGGCACTCTCCTCATCAGTGTCGATCGTGAGTGAGTCCAAATTATCATCACTAGTAGCACCCTCAGGGACAGGTGTCCTCATCCTATGTGATCCTGACCTAGGGCCCTGAAACGAAGCTTGTGCGGGATCCTTATGGGTCGGTTCTTGACCAACTCTGAATTTCTTGTAAAACTCCTCCTCCTCTGTAGGTTCATCTGGCTCTCTAAATGTCTCATTAAGTTCATAATCGCTGGAGGATTTGTCTGAACCCCATTCCCACTCATTGGAGTCTGTGGAATAATTATCCTCTTGTTGAACTTCAGCCACTTTGACTTGCCATACCTGTTTTGTTTTCTTGTGTTGAATCTTGAGGAGCATGATGGAGATTTGCTTATTTGGATGTGGTCGCCCATATTCCTTGGGGGAGTTCATGACTTGTCGTAAGAACATTGTTTGATTCAGAGTGTATTCTCCCATGCCTTTGTCTTGAAACTTGGCTCTAAGTTCACCCTGTTTGGATGTCGAGGGCTTTAATGACTCAGGATCAATATATGCTGAAGAAGGAGTAGCCTCACGATTGCTGGGAATGATAATCTCAGTATGTGATCTCAAGTTATTGCAATATATGAATGGATTTGGATCACCATTGACCGTTACCTCGACTCCATTATGAGGAAATTTTATGCACTGATGGTATGTTGATGGGACCGCTCTCATTTCATGAATCCATGGACGTCCTAGCAATATGTTATACGTGAGGTCTAGATCCAGGACTTGACAAATCACGTCCTTTGTTACTGGCCCTATTCTGAGTGGTAAGATGACCGTGCCCTTGGACGAGCGCTCTTCATCATCATAAGCCTTAATAGTGATTTGGTTTGTAGCATTCACAGCTTTGTCAGAATATCCCAATTGTCTGATGGTGCTCAATGTACAAATATTAAGACCTGCTCCTCCATCTATCAGGACTCGTTTTATTCGGTGTTTATGTATGAAGGCTTCAATATGTAGAGGTGCATTGTGAGGCTGACTTATGGAGGCGTCATCGGCTTCTGTAAATGTGAGGGAGTGTGGAACGGATAGGTATCCCACCATGGCTTGAAACTGATCCACGTTTAGATCCGTAGGGACAGCAGTATCTCTCAAGGTTTTGTCAAGGACAGCTTTATGTGCAGGAGATATACGTAAGAGCTCAAGAATAGAGATGAGTGCGGGTGTTTTCCCTAATTGCTCTACAAGATCGTACTCAGGCTTAGTTGACGGAAGATTGGTATTCTTAGAAGGGGTTCCTGGCAATGTGATCTTACCTCGACGAGTTGTAACATGACATTCAGAGGTAGCTTCGGATGAAGATCCCACACCTTTTAGGACAATTTTAGGTCGCTGAGGAGGATTCTCAGGATTTTTATTTTTGATAGTAATGGTAGAAATATGATTGTCCATTGAGATGTGGTTAATAGTGGAATCATAATTGTAAGATGTTCTGGTGTAATTGGCTTGATCATCTGTGACTTTGCCTTTTCCCTTGTCATGTTTTGGGAATGGTTCCTTAAACACCTCATGCTCTTGGTTAGATGAATGTCCCTCAATCTCAATATCTCCTCTGTCAATGAGATCTTGTACAATGTTTTTCAATCGATGGCAATTACTTGTCTTGTGACCCTTGCTCTTATGAAATTCACAATATTCATCATCATTCCACCAATTCGGTTTCACCTTTGGTTCATATGGAGGAAAATCTGGGACCGTGATCACTTTGTTTGCTACAAGCTTTTTGAATACTGATTCAAGTGGTTCTCCCAATGGAGTGTACTTCCTTCGTGGTTTGGAAGCTGTTTGATTGTTCACTTGATTGTTGGTAGAATTTGATCCAGAAAAGATGAACTTTGGTCTCACTGTGTTAGCATCCACAACACCATCATTAACTGTGTTCTTGTTCTTGTTCCAAAACTTTGGTTTGTCTTTTCCCTTAAAGTCCTCTTTGTTTTCTTTGAATAGTTTGATAACTCCTTGTTCAATTAAGACTCTTTCTGTTGCTAGGCCCTTTTCAATGACATCCTTGAATGTAGACAAACAAGCTTTTCTGAGATCATAACCAATAGCCTTGTTAACATTTTGTGTGAACATTTCCACCATTTGTTTTTGCGGGATTTCACAAGAGCATCTGCTAGCTAAGTTCCTCCATCTTTGCAAAAATGACGCAAAAGATTCTCCTTCTTTTTGTTTCGTATTGCACAAGGTAGTAACTGAGACATCTGTTTCAATGTTGTAAGAGAAATGTTGAATGAATGCCTCTGCCAAGTCACCCCATGACTTAATACCAGGAGGTAATTGAGAAAACCATTCCATCGCTTGATCTCCTAAGCTCTGTGGGAACAACCTCATTAAGTATGTTTCTTCTGCCGCTACCTCAATGCAAGCTGTGAAGAATTGTCTTATGTGTGCCTTGGGATCTCCTCTCCCTCTATATTTGTCAAATTTCGGTGTTGCAAAGTGCGGAGGAAACGGAGGCATGGGAATGCTCTTATCAAAGGGATAAGGGCATATATCTCTCATAGTATATGTGGGTTTTGATGTGCCCATGTCTTCCACTTTCTTTTGTAGATCTCTAATTTGTTGCTCCAAATTATTTTTGGGAGGAGATGGATTTCTTGTAGCATATCCCATGTTTGAAACACCCATTTGAGGAGGAGCTTGTTGCATGTATGGATGATACTGATCGTAGACATGTCCATATGGAGGTCTATATTGTTGCGACATGTATGGAGCACTTGGCATAATTTCTTGTTGAGGAACCCCATATCTGTTTTGTGTGTATAAACCATATTCAATGGGCCTTTCATTTTCCATTGTGTTGCCCCCAATTTTGGCATGAGGTCTTCTTGTGTCAAAATTTTGAGGAAGTCCTTGAGTATCCATTTGTCTTGGTTGACCTATATCTTGAGCATGTGTTTGAACATAAGGCCTCCATGATGGTTTTTGAGTGTAAGTATCGTGCATTTGAGCTTGTGTATGTGGGATTGCTGGTTTCTGAAGCAAAACTGATGGTGACTCCGGCATCATATTATTTGGTCCTCCACTATTTGGTTGAGTTTGTTGTGAAGGTCTACTTTCCATAAGTTGAGATAAGTCAAAATCATGTGGTATCTTAGCTCCACTTTGTGCCATCATGTTTAGAAAGTATTGACGATCCCTCCTCATTATCTCTTCAACCAATCTATTGAATTGAGGATCCATTATAGATTCTTGTATGTCTGCTGATAGTATTGAAGAATTGTCCACATTATCATTGTGTGTAGCGTTGTGTATAGCGTTTGCGCTTTCCATATTTGGATTGTGTCTATAAACATTCATGTCTGGTAATGTAGTGTGCTCAGGATTGTAGAAGACATCATTGTCATACTCATAAGAACTCATGTTTACGGGTCCTTGAGCTTCTTTAGCTTTTCTCCTAGATTTTTGAAGACGGGTTTCAACCATGAACTAGGTGTTAGACCAATATGTGAGAGACTTAGACGAAAATGACAAGGGTATGTAAGACCAAGAGTTGTATGGAGTGTAAATGAATCTGAAGTTTACTTGCAATGTCCAAAGTGTAAGACCAAGTATGTATGTTGTAGAGTAGGTGTGACTTCCAAAGAGAGGATAGTTTCTCTTGATGAGGTAAGCTGACCTTGACTCTAAGTAAGACCAAATGAGACCCAAAGGTAAGAAACCTTGATGAGGGATCACTTAGCAAAGTGTTGTAGTATGTAGTGTGTTGACAAAGTATAGTGAGGACAAGCAAGTGACTCTTTGACTCAAGTTTAGACAAGTATGACTGTAAAATGAGGTATGAAGCAATGATGGACTGTGTAAGACCTTAGAACAGGCTGAATGCTAGATGAACCTGAAGAGATAACCTAGGAAGCTCAAGTGTGCCGAAACTGATTTCTTTGTTTGCTTGACTGTTAAACTTTTTTCAAATCCTGACACAGACGCCTCTGTATACTTCACAGACGCGATTTTAAGACACAGACGCTATTCTGTTTGACACAAACGTGATTCCAAGATTTCCTGTTGATGTTTGCTAAGACTGACAGATTTTTGCAATTGTGTACACAGACGCGCCTGTATACTTCACAGACGCTATTTACAGACACAGACGTGTCTCTGTTCGACACAGACGCTGATAAAAACACAGACGCTATTCTGTACTTCACAGACGCGTTTATCAGACACAGACGCGGTTTTAACAGACACAGACGCGTTTCTGTAACCTTAGTGCAATCTTTCCTATCTGTGAATTTGTTTTGCTGTGACCAAATCTGATTTTTCGACTGTTTTTCGTGACAAGAGGACACAGTGTTGATGACCCAATGTTTGCAGACTGTTTAGACTCCAAAAAGTGTGTTGTTTGATGTAAAAAGTTTTTGCATACACTTGAAGACACAAAAGACACAATGTTTTGCTGTTTTGTCTTGATTGTTTGAGTGTTTATCATAAGTCAAGCACAATTCTTATGGCTGGCCAGGACAATAATTGTTGATCCCACATGGGGTTTTACCCCCGAGGCTACGCTATTCAGAGCGGATACTTAGATGCTTGACCTCACTGGCTCCACCCTCGGCACTCACTTCTCGGGTCAGCCAAGCATCAGTCCCCATGAAAACTCCCCATGGCGAACTTTGTATCTCTACTAAGAACCGTATGTGTGTGGGCCGCTACCAGAGGTCCGACCTCCTGCCTCAACAACTAGAAGGATTTGGGCATCTAAAACAATGAGGTGCTAGTAAGGGCATCCGCTCGTGTGGCCATACATGCGGCACTTTCAGCTCTGTAAATACAGAAGGCTCCCAGCCGGTAGGGGTTACGCCCTACAAATGATCAAATAAATTTGATCAAACGGGTTTATGGGGAGACATAGTGTCGGTATGAACTAATCAGCACACGTTATTCATAGTTTTCACCATGAATACATTTGATTATAGTGGTTTGGATGAGGTGGGTTTTCCTCGCTACCACTTGGGTCGTTCTCTTCTCACTAGTAGTCCTAATGACCACACGGGAAGACAGGCCCTCTAAAGAATAAACACAAAGAGCCTATTGCTCAAGACACAAAAGACAATGGTTCAATTTTAGTGCACCAATTGAAGTGTTTGCTAAGCTATGAAGACAAGGCCCACAAATAAAATTACAAAACCCTAGCTAAGGCCCTGCAACAAAATTGTTAGTAGTTTGGGTTGTTTCAAATGATAACCCCTTCCTGCAAACACACAAGTTAGGTAAATTTTAAGAAAAACCCAAAAAGACTTTGTGAAAAGGGGCCTTCAACAAAAACGTATTTGCCTCCAAAGCAAGCTGCGCAAACCAGGTTAGCTAGATCTGCAAAGGTTAGCCAAAAATAAACCAGATCTGAAAACCCTAAGTACAAAATCCGAAAAGCCGAATCGAAAAACTTGAAACAAATTTGCAAAAACAGAATGCACAGACGTTGTTATACCAGACACAGACGCGTCTGTCCGACACAGACGCGATTCTGTGATTTGCAGACGTGATTTCAGAACACAGACGCCTCTATATTCTGCAGACGCGATCGTATGGTTCACAGACGCGATTCGGGATCACAGACGCGACTTTCGGAAACCTGCAAAAATAGAAAATGACAGAAACACAGACGCGATAAAAGATGTCACAGACGCCTCTGAAATACAAAAACGCGATCCGAACACTCGCAGACGCGAAAAAAACCTAAAATGTCGTCGAAATCGTCCGATCTGCAACTTCAAAAATGCAAAATCTGCAACAAAATGTTAAATGCAAAGGGACAAGAGTCCCACCGGGCGTGCCAAAATGTGTATGGTGAAAATGGATAGCAATAAACAACAATATTGAAAGACTAAAATGGATTCAACCACCAAACCCTAGCCTAACAATGAACAAAGATCCACCATAACATATGAAGATAACCTAAGACAATGCAAAATAACTCAATAAATCACAAAGATTATACCATCACATGTCCACTAGGGTTTTTGATCTCCATTCTTCCTATCTCCATTGATCTTGTTTGATATGCTTGCTCTCAGATTTTTGTATGCACAAGAGCTCAACAAAGAACGGAATGTGGTTGCAAGTAGGATCGTAGTATAGCCAAGTCCTCCAAAATTAGTCATTAGGGGTCCCTGGTAATGAAGAAAGCATCTCCTTAAATAGAAGACACAATAGAAAATGGAGGGTTAAGATTGAGAGGTGTAAAAAGAGAAGTCGGCTAGGATTAGAGGGTAGGTATAAGAAATACCAAAATAATGAAAGGGGTAGGTAGTGTAGGAAATAAGAGATGAATGACATGTGTCATGTGTAGAAAAGGTTAATGAATTAATTAAATAAATAAAGATTTATTTAATTAACAGAAGAAGTAGGGTAATTAAATAAATAAATATTTATTTAATTTAGGAAAGGGATAATTTAAATAAATAAATGTATTTATTTAAATGAGAAATAAGGCTAGGAGAGGATAAATGAATTAATTAAATAAATAAAGATTTATTTAATTAATAGAAGAATTAAGCTAAAGTAATTAAATAAATAAAATATTTATTTAATTAGACATGACAATTTTAGGTGTCTACACTAATAAATTTTTGTTGTAGGTCCTTGGCAAGGGTTTTTGGATTTTTATTGTGTGCCTTGTTTTCATAGACTAGAAAACACTTCAATTGGTGCACTAAAATTGAATCATTGTCTTTTGTGTCTTGAGCAATAGGCTCTTTTTGTTTAATCTTTAGAGGGCCTGTCTTCCCGTGTGGTCATTAGGAGTACTAGTGAGAAGAGAACGACCCAAGTGGTAGCGAGGAAAACCCACCTCTTCCGAACCACTATAAACAACTGTATTCATGGTGAAAACTATGGATAACGTGTGCTGATTAGTTCATACTGACACTATGTCTCCCAATAAACCCGTTTGATCAAATTTATTTGATCAGTTGTAGGGCGTAACCCCTACTGGCTGGGAGCCTTCTATATTTACAGAGCTGAAAGTGTCGCATGTATGGCCACACGAACGGATGCCCTTACTAGCACCTTTTTGTTTTAGAAGCCAAAATCCTTCTAGTTGTTGAGGCAGGAGGTCGGACCTCTGGTAGCGGCCCACACACATACAGTTCTTAGTAGAGATACAAAGTTCACCACGAGGAGTTTTCGTGGGGACTGATGCTTGGCTGACTCAAGAAGTGAGTGTCGAGGGTGGAGCCAGTGAGGTCAAACATTTAAGTATCCGCTCTGAATATCGTAACCTCGGGGGTAAAACCTCATGTGGGATCAACAACTATTGTCTTGGCCAGCCATAAGAATTGTGCTTGACTTATTTTAAACATTCAAAATATTCAAGACCAAATATCAAAACATTGTGTCTTTTGTGTCTTCAAGTGTATGCAAAACATTTTTACATCAAACAACACACTTTTCTTGGAGTCATTTTGAGTCTAAACACTTGCAAACATTGAGTCCTTATCAACATTGTGTCCTCTTGTCACAAAAAACAGTCAAACATTCAGATTTGGTCACAACCAACAACTTCACAAATTGGAAAAATTTTACAGTGCAGCAAACAAGAGCAATTAGTTTTGGAATTCTTGAGCTTCCTAGATTGTTTCTCCAGATTTTCATCTAGTATTCAACTTGTCTTTGGGTCTCACAAAGTACTTGCTTGTCCTCATCATACTTTGTCAACACACTACATACAACAACATTTTGCTAAGTGGTCCCTCATCAAGGTCTATCACCTTTGGGTCTCATTTGGTCTTACTTAGAGTCAAGGTCAACTTACCTTATCAAAAGAAACTATCCTCTCTTTGGAAGTCACAACTACTCTACTACATACATACTTGGTCTTACACTTTGGACATTGCAAGTACACTTCAGATTCATTTACATTCCATCCAACCCTTGGTCTTCCACACTTTTTCCATTTTCATCTAATCTCACACATCTTGGTCAATACCTAGTTCATGGTTGAAACCCATCTTCAAAAATCTAGGAGAGAAACTAAAAAGGCTCAAGAGTCCGCAAACATGAGTTCTTATGAGTATGACAATGATATCTTTTTCAATTCTGATCATACTACATTACTTGACATGGATGCCTATAGAAACATTCCAAATGTTGAGAACATGGACACTACAAACAACAATGATACACACAATGATGATATGGACAACTTTTCAGTACATTCAGCAGATGTGGAAGAATCCATTATGGATCCCCGTTTCAATTGATTGGTTGAGGAAATAATGAGGAGGGATAGATAATACTTCTTACAAATGATGGCAAAAGTGTAGCCAAGATACCTCATGATTTTGACATGTCTCAAATAATGGAAAATCGACCTTTGCAACAACCTCACTCCAACATGGATCAAAGAAGGCCTAATAGTGGAGGCAATAGAAGACCACATCTTGTGCTTGAATCACCATCATCTTTGTTTCAAAAACCAGAGGTCCCACATACACATGGTCAAGCATATGATACTCACCTTCGCAGACCATTATGGAAGTCTTATGCAGAGAAATATGCTCAATCATATACCAATGCTAAGGATAAACCACCAAAGCAATTGGATATTCAAAGGCATGCTCAAAATTTGGACAGAAAGAAACCCCGTGTCAAATTTGGGGACAACACACTAGAACAAACTCATGACATGCCTGTAGAGTATGGTATACATGGACAAAATAGATATTTCATTCCTCAACATGAATCTATACCAAGTGGTCCATATATGTAGCATCACTATAGACCTCCTCCATACGAACATGTGTATGATCAATATCATCCATATATGCAACATGCTCCTCCTCCAATTGGTGCCTCAAGCATAGGGTATGGTCCAAGAAGTCGATCTCCACCTAAGAACAATTTGGAGCAACAAATAAGGGATTTACAAAAGAAAATGGAGGACATAAATACACCGAAGCCAACATACACAATGAGAGACATATGTCCTTATCCATTTGACAAGAGAATTCCAATGCCTCATTTTCCTACATACTTTGTGACACCTAAATTTGATAAGTATAGAGGAAAAGGGGATCCTAAGGCACACATAAGACAGTTTTTCATAGCCTGCATTGAGGTAGCAGCAGAAGAGACATATTTGATGAGACTATTCCCACAAAGCTTAGGTGATCAAGCTATGGAATGGTTCTCCCAACTTCCACCTAGAATTAAGTCATGGGGTGACTTAGCAGAGGCATTTATTCAACATTTCTCCTACAACATAGAGACAGACATATCAGTCACTACTTTGTGCAACACCAAGCAAAAAGAGGGAGAGTCTTTTGCATCATTTTTACAAAGATGGAGGAATCTAGCCAACAGATGCTCTTGTGAAATTCCACAAAAACAAATGGTAGAAATGTTCACCCAAAATGTTAACAAAGAGATTGG
The DNA here is from genome assembly GCF_030272615.1 of Cryptomeria japonica. Lineage (NCBI taxonomy): Eukaryota > Viridiplantae > Streptophyta > Pinopsida > Cupressales > Cupressaceae > Cryptomeria > Cryptomeria japonica. The sequence continues at coordinate 99,685,108 of NC_081415.1, read as the reverse complement.
TTATGACTTAAGGAAAGCTTGTTTGTCCACCTTCAAGGACATCATTGAAAAAGGCTTAGCGATAGAAAAGGTCCTAATTGAACAAGGAGTCATTAAGATATTCAAGGAAAACAAAGATGACTTTAAAGGAAAAGACAAGCCAAGATTTTGGAATAAAAAAAAGAACACAGTCAATGATGGTGTTGTTGATGCCAATACAGTGCGACCCAAATTCATTTTTTCCAGATCAAATCAGGTGAATACTCAAACAACTTCTAAATCACGAAGGAAGTACACTCCATTGGGAGAGCCACTTGAGTCAGTTTTCAAAAAGCTAGTGGCAAACAAAGTAATCACAGTTGTAGATTTTCCTCCATATGAACCAAAGGTTAAACCAAATTGGTGGAATGATGATGAGTATTGTGAATTTCATAAGAGCAAGGGTCATAAGATAGGAAATTGCCATCGGCTGAAGAACATCATACAAGATCTCATTGATAGGGGTGACATTGAGATTGAAGGGCACTCATCCAATCAAGAACATGAGATGTTTAAGGAACCATTCCCAAAACATGACAAAGGAAAAGCTAAAGTCACAGATGACCAAACTAACTATACTAGAGCATCTTATAACTATGATTCAACTATCAATCACATTTCGATGGACAATTATGTCTCTACCATTATCATCAAGGACAAAAACCCTAAGAATTCTACCCAGAGACCCAAGATTATCTTAAAAGGCATTGGATCTTCTTCCGAACCTACCTCTAAATGTCATGTTACAACCTGTCGAGGTAAAATCACTTTGCAAGGTGCTCCAGCCAAGAACACCGCTTCCTCATCAACCAAACCTGAGTATGACCTTGTAGAACAATTAGGGAAGACACCTGCACTCATCTCCATTCTTGAGCTTCTACGCATATCCCCTGCACATAAATCCATTCTTGACAAAATCTTGAGAGAAACTACCATTCCTACTGATCTGAACGTGGACCATTTTCAAGCTATGGTGGGATACCTTTCTGTTCCACACTCCCTTACATTCCCAGAAGCCAATGATGCCTCCGTAAGTCAACCACATAATGCACCTCTACGCATTGAAGCCTTCATACACAAACATCAAATAAAATGAGTCCTGATAGATGGAGGAGCAGGTCTAAACATTTGTACATTGAGCACTATTAAACAATTAGGATATTCTAATAAAGCTATGAATTCTACAAACATAATTACCATCAAGGCATATGATGACGAAGAGCGTTCATCCAAAGGCACATTCACCTTGCCTCTCAGAGTTGGGCTAGTTACGAAGGATGTGGTTTGTCAAGTCCTAGACCTTGATCTCACATACAACATATTGCTAGGACGTCCTTGGATTCATGAAATGAGGGCAGTCCCATCTACATATCATCGATGTATCAAGTTTCCACATAATGGAGTTGAAGTGACCACCAAAGAGAATCCAAATCCATTCATATATTGCAACAATCTACAACCTCGATCAGAAATAACAATCCCAGTCAATCGCGAAGCTGTTCCTTCATCGGCATATGTGGATCCTAAATCCTTAAAAGCTTCTACATCCAAACAAGCAGAGCTAAAAGAAAAGTTCAAGATTAAAGACCTAGGATGTGGTGAGTATATATTTCATGTTGACCAACCCCCATTATCTCCTAAGATATTCAGTCAACATGAACAATCTATAAACAATTTGCAAGGAATTGGGTGTGAACTACCTAGTGTTGTGGCTACTAAGTCTGAATGCAAATCTCTTCTAGTGGTGCAAGCAAATCTTCATATCAATAGTCCTAAGAGTGGTTCCAACAAAGAATCTATTGAGTGTATCACCGACCCTCTTGAGAACTCACATAGCTTTACCCTACCATCCACTCATTCCATTTCCACTCCACTTACAGACTTGGATCAACAAGAATCACAAAAGCCCTCACTTATTGGGGATCAAAAATCAAGATTTGAAAAGAAAAATCTAAAAGTCAATAATATAGAAAAGTCCTTTAGTCCAAATCAAAATCAAAAGCTACTGGACTCCACAAAAATCAAAGTCAAGGATAAAAATCCCATGAAGCAAAAAGAGAAAGAGATGATCTCCCCTAATATCAAAATAACTAGGGGCAAAAGTTCTAAAATTTCAAGCCAAAAAACATACTTGTTGATCCTAAGTTTCTATCATGTTATCCTACTTTCACTTCTTTTCACAATCATAAGCCTTCATCACTCATCCACTTGTTCCTCACATCCTTTCCCTTCTGGCGATACATCATGGACCTTTAATGGAGCTTCCTTGAAGGACTTTGTTGTCAAGGATGCCCAAACTTCTTTAGGTGACATGCATATGGGCCTGTGTAGTCCACACACTAGTAATTCTATCTCAGTTCCTTCATCAAGGAAGACAATCACTCGAGATACACATCATTCAATCAAGGAACAATGCAGCTACAATCATACAGTGAAGCCTCGCACATTTGAGGTAGGTGATTTGGTTCTCAGAGAAAACCCCAAAAATCAGCAAGACAGAGAGAAGAAGGGCAAGTTCGAACCAAATTGGCTTGGTCCTTACATCATTACAGCAGCATATGGATCTGGGGCATATTAGCTCTCAACTACAGAAGGTGAACCTTGGGAGGATCCTATCAACAACATGTACCTTCATAGGTTCTACACATAGCTCTTTGGAATATCCTAATTCAAAAAATACAAAAAAATCAAAAATTTCAAAAATACAAAAAAAATCAAAAAATTCAAAAATACAAAAAAAATTATAAAACAAAAAAAATCATTACTTGGTGAAAACCTGGCAAACAGGTACCTTGTGACACAAAAAACATTGAAAAATCGAAAAAAGTAAAGAGAAATAATTTCGTCCAATGGTGAAAACCACTTTGGTGGCGCCCTGGGCAAATACCATGGTGAAAACTGGGTCACCAGCGCCATGTGTAGAGACATTGCTCCTCCCTCCTTCAGGATTCACTTTCATCCTTTCACTTTGCACACACTCACAACCTATTCATTCATAATAAACTTACCCATTCCCATCATGGCTTGTTATTGATCTACCCAAGATTGGTTAGCCATTCATAATAAACCTCCCTTTTCACCTCCCTTTCCATCCATAATAAATCAGATCCTATCTATGGCTAAGGCAAATCCTACGTCTAGTGATGCGTGTGGAACTGAGAACATCACATGTTTTGAAGAGTACAGTTTCTTCCAGCTTCCTTCAATCTATCTGCACACAATCCGCAATAAAGCAACATTTGCATCATAGATCCGCAATAAAGTTTCATCTTCTCCGCAATAAAGTATCAGTTTCATGGATTCAACTAGTTTCAGATGAGATAGCAGCAACAATGGGCTTCAACAAATCAAATCTTTCAACAGACTCAAACAACATTATGGTTCAGTGCTATCTATCCTTTTTGTGAAAGTAAACATTATGGTTCAGACACTAAATTTGAGGACTACAGTGGATGTTGGTGTCGAGTCTTGGTTTTCTTTTGATTTTATCTTTTGGTGACATGTCTTTTAGATTTTCCAGGATGTCTCTGACTAGAGATTCTATCTCCAGGATGTCTTTGACTAGAAAGGCGAGGATGAGGTATCGTCACCTATTTGTATTTGTTGTTTGTGGATTGTCTTTTAGTAATGCTATGACTTGTCCAAGGATATGAGGACACTATGAGTCTAGTATGAACTGGGGCATTCTTTGTTTGTGACTGTCTTATCTCCATGCAAACAGGTACAATGACTTTCTGGGTCGAACATATGCCTCGATTGTCATAACCTACTTGCCATAATAAAGCTCAATGATGATAATGCACAAGAATCTCTTTTCACTTTCATATCTTCTATCTTCCATCCCCCTTTCTTGATTGACTTCCATTGTCCTTCTTGAGTCCGCGTAGCCTACTATCACATGACTGAGTATAATGACACACCAAAAACATTTGCATTTCATGTAGTTGCACCTGCATTACCACATATAAGCATTTCATACATACATATAGATATCACAACTGCATCACATCCTGCACACAACACCTGTTAGCACAATTTACATTTGCATTATCATATTCATCTACATTACATACATTCACATTTGCATCATGCATACACATATAAAACATAAAAGAACAAAAAAAAAATATATTGCATTGCATCATATACATATTTGCATCCATATCATAAGCATCATAGAAGCACATCTCATCACATAGGTACGCATGCATATAGCTATTGCAAAGATGAATCATCTCATATATATATATAAAGTGTCATGATACAATGATGTCAAAATCATATGGCTAGAATCACCCGCAGGTGTCTACATCATCATATAAAAAGGGTACAATACTGATACATAGGGAGCCCTCTACGGCTATGATGAATTCCCTCCCTCAGAGCTGGCTGGCCTTGACGGAGTCTGAGCCCTAGAAGGACCTGCCCCAAGATCATCTCTCCTGGCCCCTATGTCCTTTGCAGCCACCCCTCATGTCGCCCTATCCAGACAGAGGAACCCACTGATAACTCCTACCAACACTATTGGTAGTGCTAATCCTGTCCATGTCATGGTATCCCATGCCACATATCCCACCCTCATCTCCAGTCCCAGATCCTAGAATGCTCATCTAAGGGCATCCCTGTCTCTTTCTCGATTGTATAGAATCAACTCCCCATCGATCGATATCCGTAGAATCCTGTATACATCCTCCAGGGTGACTGTCATCTCCCCCATCGGCAAATGAAAAGTGCAAGTCTCAGAGTGCCACCTCTCTGCCAATGCAGTCAGCAATCCCATGTTCGCCCAAAACTCAGGCACAGACAAAATATGTCTCAATCCCATAACCTCAATTGCAGCTCGGTCCTTGGCTGTCAACTCAGGTCGCAACCTTTGAGTTGATGGGAATCTCTCCCATGACTCCAGCATAGACAAATACTCCTACAGTCACACAAATCAATCATCTCAGTCCTAGTGATGCTCACTGTTCATCACAAAGTGTTACTTCTATCCTAGTGGTACTCCTTGTTCATCACAAAGTGCTACTCACATTTGCACTCATTGTTCATCACAAAGTGCTACTCATATTTTAGTACTCCCTGTTCATCACAAAGTACTATATCTTGGTACTCACTGTTCATCACAAAGTGCCTTGATCTATCCTATCCTAGGGCCTCTACTTGAGTGAATCCTCTTGAGAAGTTTCCTAATTAGCAACGTATGTTCTATCACAGAATTGTCAATCCTAGCCCTATTTGTTATCCTAGTCTTCCCTAGAGGACCTACTTGAGTGTATCCTCTCAACAACTTATCCAATCGACAACGTATGTTCATCACAGAACTGTCGATTTGACCTAGAAGATACAAATTCACATTTTTGGACACAAACGTGCTTTCATGACATAAACGCTCTTTTAGACCGCATAAACACACCTGGCACCAACACAGACGTGCCTACATGTTTTTGACATTTTTTGGACCCTATTCTAAGTGCATTTATTACTCTACCTAGCATGCATTAATGAAAACAATAAATGCATCAAAGTACAAGGAGGTTTTGTGGTACTTACTGGCTCTCCTGCCTCTGTTGGCCTCTAAAATCGGCGAACACGATCAAATCTGTGAACCATTGCCATCGCTGCTGACTGTTGCTACTCTATTCTCTCTCTGCACTTTGATCTCTTGAAGGTGTGGATGAAAATGAGGATGTATTCCCCTCGTGGTCTATTTTATAGACTTCCCTAGCCCTAGCCCTCATCTCTCGAGTCAGTCTTCATTATCCCGTGACTCTATAACTCTATTATATCTGGTCAGTCCATTCTAGCCTTTCTTTCTTATCGAGAGATTGTCTGTGGTCTTTTCACACATTTTCATCCAATCTCTCGAGGGGGCATATCATTCCCATCTTGGGGCAACTCTGTATCAATTCAACTTATCTTCTTTGAAACAACGCAATTTTATTTATTTAATTATCTAAGCTTAATTCTTCTATTAATTAAATAAATCTTTATTTATTTAATTAATTCATTTATCCTCTTCTAACCTTATTTCTCATTTAAATAAATATATTTATTTATTTAAATTATCCTTTTCCTAAATTAAATAAATATCTTATTTATTTAATTGATCCCACTTCTATTAATTAAATAAATATTTATTTATTTAATTAATTCGTTAACCTTTTCTACCCATGACACATGTCATTCATCTCTTAATTCATACACTACCTACCCCTTTCATTATTTTATTATTTTCTTTACCTACCCTCTAATCATGGCCAACCTCCTTTTACACCTCTCAATATTATCCCTCCATTTCATATAGTGTTTTCTATGTAAGGAGATGCTTCCTTCATTATCAAACCCCCCATTGACTACTTGACTACACTACGCTTTTGAACATAGGTGATCCTACTTGCAACCACATTTCTGTTCTTTGTTGAGCTCTTATGCACACATAAAATCTGAGAGCAAATATATCAAGCAAGATCAATGGAGATAGGAAGAATGGAGATCCAAACTCTATTGGACATGTGATGGTATAATCTTTGTGATTTCATTTGATTTGCATTGTCTTAGGTAATCTTCATATGTTATGGTGGATCTTTGTTGTTGTTAGGCTAGAGTTTTGTGGTTGAATTCATTTAGCCTTTCAATATCATTATTATTGTATCCATTTTCACCATAAACAATTCTATTCACTTGTTTATCTTCATATGTGAGTCTTTAGACTTTGTGATTTGAGTTTCATAGTTTTAATGTTAAGATTGTTAGCTCGGAACTTTTGTTATCTCGAAATTTGGTGCTTGGATCTTTATTCCTTTATATGTGTGTGTGTGTGTGTGTGTGTGTGTGTGTGTGTGATTATGAAAGAAAATTGACGAAGTGCAAAAATATTAGAAATAAAAGAACAAACTAAAGTAAAAAGACAAACTAAACAGAATACACATATTTTACAATAGTTCACCCAAATTGGCTACATCCACTTTAATTAGGGAATTCACTTATTATTCTTAGTTCCAAAAGTTACATTGAATACACAACAATAAAGACTCCAATACAACTCAAAAAAGAAGCCTAATAGCTAGCCAAATTGGAGGGAAATGGCTATTGACGTTTCATCTTCAACAATCTCCCACTTGAAAATCAATCTTTGTTGTAGAGATTCCTGTGCTTGCTCCACTATCATAGTTTGACAAGGCCAAGAGAAGTCCTACATAACTCAAATTTCTCCCTTGTCACAGACTTAGTCAAAGCATTAGCCAAATTGACCTTTGTATCAATATCCGCAACCTGTAGCCTTTCTTCTTCAACCACATGATGAATAAAATGGTTTTGCAAATCAATGTTCCTAGAGCGACAATGAGAAGAGTGATTATTATCCATAAAGATGGCACTGCTACTATCACAAAAAAGAACATAATCATGCTATTTACACCCCATCTCTCTCAATAATTGCTACAACCAAAGCATCTCTATGGCCCCTTCAGGTAGAGTCATGTACTTAGCCCCAACGGAATATTGAACAACTGATCATTGCAATTTGGAAGCCCAATTGATCGTTGCCCCGATAAATGTGAAGACATATGCAGATGTAGAGTGGCGTTTGTCCAAATCACCACCCAAATCAAAATCAATATAACCTTGTGTAGCGTCCTAAAATTGCGACACTTGCAATTTCGACCACATTTGGGTCTTCACGATGGCGATGCAACACGCAACCTGAATGGAGACCCCGAAACCTGATTATGACACCAAAAACTGCATTTTCTTGCACCCTGGCCTGAACCTCCTTTGCACCCTGCTATCCCGGGAGGTGGGACCAGAGCGCCCAGCGCCCTAGTCCTTCAGGACCAGGGTGCCCAGCGCCCGGGTCCTTGGGTCCTATTTTGGGCCCGGTCTCTTTTGGACTTCGGGTCTTTATGTTTGCAAATTGGAAAATTATCTTTCCTGGTCGGCCTAAGGTCGGGAAAATCAGTCTATCAGCCCTAAATGACAAGTATATAAACTCCATTTTTCTCTCCCATTTGGGTAGAGAGGAAATAGAAGAAGGACATATGTGTACAAGCGTGGAAACTATACTCAAGCATTCAAGCATTCCTTCAAGTAATTGATCATTTCAAGTCTCCATTCAAGGCTAAGTGTTGCATTCAAGACAAGGATTCAACCATTGAAGAGGAGATCACTTACAACATACTACTACAACATACAACATACAACATCTATACCTTCGCACATAAGGATATAAACATCCTTACAACAAGGTATTAGTACTTGTTTTACATTACATTTACAACATTTCTCATTTCTTGGTTAATTCCAAAACTGGGGTTTGACCTAAAGGCAAACCCCTAATCCCTAACCCCTCAATCGTCTTCTCTTTTCTGTGTGTAGGTTGTAGGTACGCGGTTGAAATTGAAGATCTGGAATCCTTGTGCAGAGACGAACAGATCCCCCTTCATTTCATGGATTTTTCGGAGGACCGTGGTGCTCGGGCGCCATCGTCCTGACAACTTTTGCTCAAAATTGCAGGACAGCGCCGTATCGACATTTTACTGCTAATTCCAGGTCCGCAGCTTCATCCTATATCCCTATCTCAGTTTATAAGCGAATCTTTGTCACTTTCTATGCATTCCTAGCTTAATTCTTCTATCAACATTCTTTACAAAAGAGGGTAGCCTTACTTTCTTAACCCTTGAAACACATTTAGCATCCAATCTTGCATTGTGTGGGATTGGATCTTGTGGGTTTCAACCCCTCTTTTGAATGTAAAGTCTCTCCCCTAAGTGAAAACCATCAACCCTAGTGACTCTCCCTTCTCTCTCCTTGGAGTTGGGGAGGGGAGAACGACTAGGGTTCGATCGCGATTTTCCGCTTTACATTTTGGTGAACTCGACGTGAACATCCTTTCTGATTATTCATAGTTAGATCTGAAAATTGGATTCCTTGATTACATTTCCATGTTTGATCTTTTGCAAAATTTTAGAGGTTAATTGCATAAAAACCCTAAATTTTCTTTTTAAGTAATTAAACTTGTGAAATGTTTAATTGTTAATGCTTGTTTCAGATCTGCCCTTCTATTACAAATTGTCAATTCATATTTGTGCATTAATTTTGAAAATTAAGTGGTTAAGTGTCAAAACCCTAATTTTTGAAACCCTCTTGATTCAACCTTTGTCCGACAATTTCACTGATCAAAACATTTCCAAATCAGCTGTAACTTTGGATTCCGCAATAAAATCATAATATCTTTCATCCCTGAAAATTTGGAAAAAAGTTGCGAGGACCGTGTGCACTCCGAGTGCCATCGTCCCCGACATTTTTTCCGAAATTTCGGGAGCTAGATCTTACTGTATTTTTCTGCTAAAATCCAGAATTTTGGCTGATTTTATCAATTTTAACACCTTCAAAATTACAGTCAAAGTTGGTCTAGTGATTGCTTGGATTGAGGCTTCTAAACATTCAAAAATTGTTGAAATTGAAATTTTGTGTCAAAATTGTGTTCTTACAGTCCTAAATCTGAAAAGTGTGTTATCATTCATTCAAAATTTCAGTAATTCATTCAAATTTTTGCAATTTGTGACTTTTGAAATTAAGTGCTTAATTACCACAACTTTGATTTCCGCTTTCAAAATTGAATTTTGCATGAAATTGAGTCAACTTTCAAATTTCAAAACTTGCATTGCTTTTGGTATTCCCTCTAAAATCATAAAATTCAAAATTTCAGTTTCCCTCTCTTTTTCAAAATTCAAATTTTGCATTTTTCGACAATCTTGGTAGGGTTCAATTTTGAGATTGCAACTTTAATTTGGCCTACCTACAGATCGTAAAATCACTCAATTTTTTCAGGTTAGCTGTAAAATCATCATAACTTTCATCCCTGCAAATTTTGAAAAAAGTTGCGAGGACCGTGTGCACCCCGAGCGCCACGGTCCCGGACATTTTTTCTGAAATTTTGGGAGATTGTCCTGATTGTATTTAACAGCTTAAATCTGGAAGATTGGCTGGCTTTACTGAAATTTGCTACCTCTAAAATTCAAAATCTTCTCTCTTTCTTTAGTGCATGAGTTTTACAACAACAAGCCCTACCTACACTATTCCCGTTAAACGAAGCCTTAAAATTAAGTCCTTCCAAGGTTTAATTACTGAGGAGATGGAACCTAATTTGAATGGTCTTTTTAGCAAGGACATGGGTAATTCCTCTAATCCTCTTAATGATGAAGAAGCTCTCCATGAGGTTTCTGTAGAACAACTTTCAAAATTGGATAACCAATTTGACGATTTTCGACAATGGATGTCTCAAGAATACCCTGATAGTCAAGCTCTTCCTTTAATTGAGGGTCTAAAACGTATGCTTCAAAGTGATAAGAATGGAATTGATATTTTGCGTGGTATTGCACACATTGTGGATTCAAATGTGATGCCTATGAAGAGTTGTGCCGAAACCTTAGGTTATACACAACCTCCTACTCAAGACAATCATTCTATTCCTTTGACGACTCCTATTGCTAGTATACCTACTTTTACATCAAATATAATGACTACTTCAACACAAGACATTCCTCCTATGATCACCAGTCATGGGGGAAATCCCTCTTCTTCAATTAACCCTCTTCCTTTATTCAATCCAACTTCTTCATTCATTCCTTCAGTGAGTGTTCCTCTTATATCTCCACAAATGAACATGACGCAAGGGGGCAATTCGTTTAACCATTCCATTCCTCCTTGTAGTGTTCCTCCTGTCCAATCATCTCCTATGACTAACTATCATAGTGTCCCACCACCTTACTCTCTACCTTCTTTCAATAACATAACACCTCCATCACAATCTAACACGTCTAATATGAACTCTTCGACTGAAGCGACCATTAACAATCTTGCACAAACTATCTCTTCTTTATAGCAACAAATTGCCTCTATGAATCAATCTAAGTTTAGTGTGCCCACCTTTGATGTTGCGAGCCCACTTTCTCTTGATATTGTTCGAGTTATCCCCCCTAAACATGTTGAAATTCCACATTTGGAGCTTTATAATGGTAAGGGTGATCCTCTAACACATGTTAAGACCTTTCAAACAATATGTACTGATTTTGCTTATGACCAAAGGTTGCTTGCAAAACTGTTTACTAGAACATTAAGAGACAAAGCCCTACAATGGTATTGCTCGTTGCCTTCTTATTCTATTACTTCTTTTGAACAACTTGCAAATGCTTTCATTCAACAATTTCAAAACAATATAAGTCCTAAAGTTACTTTGATTGATTTAATGCATTGTAAACAAGGTGTTAAAGAAAAAGTGACTGATTTCATTGGTAGATATAAGCATTTGTATGCTCAAATTTCTTTTCCAGTGCCTGACAATGATATTCAAAGAATCTTTATTTCTAATTTACAAAAAAAACATTCGAGAAAAACTCCTGTTTTCTGATTTTACTTCTTTCCAACAGTTGTGCACAACTCTTCACAATTATCAACTGACTGTGAGTCAAATGGAACAATCACATCCTATGGCTCTGAGTGATAAGGGTGATAGTAGTCAACAACCATTTGGGAAGTTTAAACCGAATAGAGAGTCCATTAAATTCAATGAAAACATCATCAACAACAATGTGAATGCAACATCAGGTGTGCCTCCTATTTCTAAATTTTTCAAGAAAGAAAGAAAGTATACTCCTTTGAATGAATCATTGCATAGTATTATGAATAAGTTATTGGAACAAAATGTGCTTACTCTTCCTCCTATAAGGCAAATTGATCCTGCAAATATTACTTCACCTTATTTTTATAACAAATCTTTTTGTCAATTTCATCGTCAGCCTGGGCATGATACTGAAAAATGTTTTTCTTTAAAGGGTAAAATTCAAGATTTGATTGATAATAATACTATCTCTGTTTCTGGTGTGAATGATAAAGGCAATACATCTGTAGCTCCTCCTAACCAAAATCTTCAGATTTTTACTGATCCATTGCCTTCTCATACCTCTAATGCGATTGATACTACTGATTCCTCTGTCTCACCTGATGATCATGTGTCTATGACTCTGAATGTGATTAACTTTGTGGAGCAATAGAAAATCCCTAAAGAACCTTCCATCACATTTGATTCCAGTGAAAATATCAGGGCACTTGATGGTCCTTTATATATAGTTGCAAAAGTCAAGAATACACCTTGCCGTGGAGTGCTTATTGATCCTTCTTGTATGGTTAATGTCATTACTGAAGAATTTCTTTTTAGTTTGCAATTGAATCAAGTGATCTATGACAAAACAGATGTGGTTGTGAAACTATTTGATGCATTTTCTTCTCCTGCAATTGGTTCTATTACATTACCTATTGAGGTCCATAACAAATCCCTTGACGTGGACTTTGCTATTATTCCATCTTCCGAACAATTTCGTGTGAAGCTAGGCTATCCTTGGCTATCTTCCATGAAAGCTATTGCTTCTCCTATTCACAAGTGTTTGAAATTTCCCCATAATGGTGAAGTTGTTACTGTCAATCATAGTCTCTTTAAACCAGCTGAAAGAACTTCTAGTGTTCCTATTGATTATTTTTGGCCTAAACAATTCCAATCTCTTCCTCCGTGAAGTGATCATCTTTTCAAATCTTATCAAAAGTGGAAAAAAGACATGATCCTATCTCTAAGTGAACCTAGAACACCCAAACTCGATATTCCTATCATTCTTGAGAAGGAGGTTCTTCCTTTGAAAGATAAAACTAATGTCTTTCCTCAAGAAGATTCCCAACCCATCCCTATGGATGTGACTATGCCTATATCTGATAAACTTCCTAAAAGTAGACCTATCCCTCCTCGTCATGATGGACTTGGTCTCCTTCCTAAACCAAATATTCCTCCCTTATATGGAGCAGTTCCTCCTCCTTCCTCTTATGGAGAGAAGAGACCTTTCTCTTCTCCTATTGTTCAACCTAAGAGACCACAACCTAAGCACCCAAGTGATAAGGATGAGAACATTCCTCCTCCTCAATCTTCTCAACTTCCTACTAAGACTAGACGAAATCATTCTGCACGTGAACGCCGATGAAAGCGTCGTCTTAGAGCTCAGGCAGCTGCCTCTCAAACTTTGCAATCTCCAAAAACACCTTCAACAAGCATTATTCCATTTTCTCCTCAGCCGACGATTGAGCCAAAATCTCCTAAACATAAGATGCATGATGGTCTTGATCCTGTGCGAGTTAAAGAGCCTATTTTTATAAATCTTGATGATGATATAGATGAAAATGTTATTCATGATGCAAATGTTACTCCTGTTCATTCTGATAGTGAATATGAACTTGTTGATGTTGATAACCATTTATCTAATGAATTTTCTAAAGCACTTATCCTAGCTCCTAGACAAGAACACCGTGGCTTGGGATATGAAAATAGCCCTTGTTTGGATCTTGCAATAGCTCCATCTGCTGTGTTGGATGTTCCTCCTCTAGCGTGTTCCCTACCTTCCCGAAACATTGATCAGCAAGATCGGGGGGTAGATGACGTGCTAGACTAGTTTCATTAGCATAGCAGATTCTCTCCCCCTCTCTTTTGTTACTTCTTCTATATGTTATTCTCATTCTTCTATTTGTTGTCCTTAGTGTTGTCTACTTGAGGACGATCCAAAGCATTGATATCTCTCGATCTCTCTCATGTTGACTCAAAAGACACATGTGTTCCCTTCTTCTAGGTGACCTTCCTTGATTGGGGAATGAAGAACAATTATGCATACATACATATGATATACATGAATTATCATACGGCATACTGACCCCAAGTAAAGCGAAGTCACCTTGTGCTTTGTGTTTTGTGTCTATTATCCTTGGGCTTATCTCACACTTGGGGGCTAAATCCTTGTGATAACGTGCTCCTTTCCTTTCTCATTTCTTATATGTATCACTACCTTAAAGCAATCACCCCCGGTGAGGCATGTGCGATCGCTTTAATGTAGGGGGGCATACATCCCGTCCATATCTTTTCAAGATACTTGAAAATTTCTTGGCAAATTTAGCTTTGCCTTGAAAATTTTTGATATCTTTCTTGCATGACTCATAGTGAGGGAACCTTACTACTGACAGTCATGGTCCTCCCTCGTGATCTTCCCTTTTACTTTGTCAATCGAAGTCGTAAGATCCTTAGTCCACTGGGGGCTTGGTGTATCTTGCCTCCTTGACGTGGTGAAAGTTTTTCAATATTGTTTCCTTGTACTTTACCGGAAGTATGAGCGTACGCTTATACTCCTGCTAAAGTGGGGGCTAAATGTAGCGTCCTAAAATTGTGACACTTGCAATTTCGACCGCATTTGGGTCTTCACGATGGCGACGCAACACGCAACCTGAATGGAGACCCCGAAACTTGATTATGACACCAAATACTGCATTTTCTTGCACCCTGGCCTGAACCTCCTTTGCACCCTGCTGTCTCGGGAGGTGGGACCAGAGTGCCTAACGCCCTGGTCCCTGGGTCCTATTTTGGGCCCGGTCTCTTTTGGACTTCGGGTCTTTATGTTTGCAAATTGGAAAATTATCTTTCCTGGTCGGCCTAAGGTCGGGAAAATCAGTCTATCAGCCCTAAATGACAAGTATATAAACTCCATTTTTCTCTCCCATTTGGGTAGAGAGGAAATAGAAGAAGGACATATGTGTACAAGCGTGGAAACTATACTCAAGCATTCAAGCATTCAAGCATTCCTTCAAGTAATTGATCATTTCAAGTCTCCATTCAAGGCTAAGTGTTGCATTCAAGACAAGGATTCAACCATTAAAGAGGAGATCACTCACAACACATTACATGCTACAACATACAACATATAACAGACAACAACATCTATACCTTCGCATATAAGGATACAAACATCCTTACAACAAGGTATTAGTACTTGTTTTACATTACATTTACAGCATTTCTCATTTCTTGGTTAATTTCAAAACCGGGGTTTGACCTAAAGGCAAACCCTAATCCCTAACCCCCCAATCGTCTTCACTTTTCTGTGTGTAGGTTGCAGGTACGCGGTTGAAATTGAAGATCTGGAATCCTTGTGGAGAGACTAACAGATCCCCCTTCGTTTCGCGGATTTTTCGGAGGACCGTGGCGCTCCGGCGCCATCGTCCCGACAACTTTTGCTCAAAATTGCAGGACAGCGCCGTATCGACATTTTACTGCTAATTCCAGGTCCGCAGCTTCATCCTATATCCCTATCTCAATTTATAAGCGAATCTTTGTCACTTTCTATGCATTCCTAGCTTAATTCTTCTATCAACATTCTTTACAAAAGAGGGTAGCCTTACTTTCTTAACCCTTGAAACACATTTAGCATCCAATCTTGCATTGTGTGGGATTGGATCTTGTGGGCTTCAACCCCTCTTTTGAATGTAAAGTCTCTCCCCTAAGTGAAAACCATCAACGTCTCTCCCCTAAGTGAAAACCATCAACCCTAGTGACTCTCCCTTCTCTCTCCTTGGAGTTGGGGAGGGGAGAACGACTAGGGTTCGATCGTGATTTTCCGCTTTACACCTTGTAGCTAAAGCTTACCTCCACCAAAACATAAAGCATAATTGGAAGTACCTTTCAAGTACCTCAAAATCCACTTAACAACATCCCAATTAGCCTTGCTTGGATTGCTCATAAATTTGCTAAAAATTCCCCCTGCATGAGAGATATTAGGTCAAGTGAAAATCATGGCATACATAAGGCTGCCAACTGCTGATGAATATGGAATATGTTTCATGAAGTCTTTGTATTCTTGTGTCTTGGGGCACATCTCAGAGCATAGACAAAATTTATCAGGTTGAGAAGTCACAACAAGCTTAAGATCCTTCATACCAAATCTTTCTAAAACTTCAATAATATACTTTTCTTGAGACAATCTGATTTCTTTGTTCTGCCTGTCCTGTATTATATGTATTCCAAGTACTCATTTTGCAGCCCCTAAATCTTTCATAGAAAAATTCTAAGATAAAAGTTGCTTCAAGTCATAAATTATTTTCATGCTAGAACCAGTGACTAGCATGTCATCAACATAAAGTAGTAGTAAAACAAACTCACCAGATCAAGCTTCTTGTAGTAGAAACACGGATCAGCCTCACAACAGATGAAGTGATGCTCAAGCATGGAATGGTCAAACTTACGATACCACTATCTTGGGGCTTGTTTGAGCCCATACAAGGTTTGTTTCAACCTACAACATAAATGTTCTTGACCCTTTTTAACAAAACCTTCGGGTTGTTGCATATAGAGTTCTTCTTCAACATCTCCATGAAGAAAAGTGATTTTAACATCAAGTTGTTCCAGCTCAAGATCTTTAGCTACTACTAAACCCAAAAATTCATGAATAGAAGTCACAACCACAAAGAAAATCTCATTAAAGTCTACACCTTTTTACTGATCATAACCTTTGACAACTAGTCTATCCCTATAGCATTTCTTATCACCTTCTTCTTTGAAATGAGAGAAAATGCTTCACAGCCGAAAATTTGAAGATAATGGTAAGAGATTTGCTTACCCATCCAATTGTCCTCTGGATTGTCAAAATTCAATCTGGTGATGAGGGTACTCGATTGATCAAATATATTGATGTATTGCAGGTCTCTGCCCAAAACTCCTTACCCAATCTAGCATTTGAGAGTATACGACAAGCTCTATCAAGAATTGTACGATCGAGCCTTTCAACTACACCGTTCTCTTGAAGAGTAAAGGGAACAACCTTGATCCGACGAATACCATTATCTGCACAAAAATTATTGAATTCTAAGGAGCAAAACTCTCCTCCATTATCTATTTGCAGACACTTAATTTTGGGTCCACTTTGATTTTCAGTCAAGGCCTTAAATAATTTGAATTTAGCTAAAAATCTCTCATTTTCTTAACAGCATGTAAATCCAAACTTTCCTTGTACAATCATGAAGGAAGGTGACAAAATAATTAGCTCCTCCAATGGAGATTAGCTCATTGGGTCTGAAGACATCAAAATGAACCAGTTCCAAAGGCATGCTCTTCTTCTCATGACTGGTCCTTAAGAAGTTGACCCACTTTTGCTTGCCATAAAGGCAATGTTGGCAAAAAACCGACTCAACTGATTTTAAACCTAGTACTTTCTCTCTCTCAAGCATAATGGTAAGTCCCATTTTGTGTGGCCAGTCTTACCACAAAACCAGCACTCACCATCACAGCCTCTAGATTTCAATTTCTTCACAAATTTGGACCTCTTTTTATTATTATTTTGACCTCTTTCTTGAGGTCTTTTTGTGCTTACTACCACCAAGGCTTCATCGGATGAAGGTTCTGATTCTTTCTTCTCATATCCTCGTTGAGAAGAGTACTTGCAACATCATCAAACTTTAACTTGCTTTGGGCTATCAATGAAGTGCTAACAGCCATTACAATGCCTTCCCAACTATTAGGTAGTGAACATAATAACAAAATAGCCTTAATTTCATCATCTAAAGTGATACCAACCGAAATCAATTGGTTTACTAAGGTGTTGAATTCATTCAAATAGTTCAACATAATTCCACCTTCATTCATTTTCAGATTATACCTTATTGGATGTGGAAGCCATGTCATACATGGAAGAAAGTTTATCCCAGAATTCTTTCGAAGTCTTTGCGATGAAACATTGAACAACACATTGGTAGACAATGATAGAAAGATAGTCACTCTTGCCTTCTTGTCCAATTTTTCCCAATTTTCATCTAATAATTGTCCTTGCCCTTTGGCTTTTCCTTCCAACGCCAATGCAAGATCCTTCTTAATCAGCAGTGACTCAATCTACACCTTCCAAAGACCAAAATTCTAACCCATGAATTTTTTGATCTTCCACTTATCTGCCTCTTCCATAATTCTGAAAATTTCACACCGAATTTTCAACCAACGCTTCACTACCGAAATCTGATACCAATTGTTTGATTATGAAAGCAAATTGATGAAGTGTAGAAAGAACAGAAAGAAATGTAAAAAGACACACTATGATTCACCCAAATTGGCTACATCCACTTTAATTCCAAAAGTTACATTGTATACACAACAACAGATATATAATGACTCCAATAAAATTTAGAAAATAAGCTTAACATCCAGCCGAATTGGAGGGAAATGGCTATTGGCGTTTCATCTTCAATGATCTGACCATCCTGTGGAAGTTTTATAATGCTGTTATTCTTTAAATTTTATTAATGTTTGGTTGTTTTTTATCAAAGAAATTTTTTTATTTTATTAAATAAGTTGTTGGTAAATTTATTTATTTTTATTTGGAAGTGTGGGGGAACCTAGTTTGGAGTATTAGCATGCTAAAGTATAATTATTGCGCCCAAATCTATTCTGCAATTTAGTTAAGTTATGATGTTTTCATTTTAGCAAATTACAGTTTGAATTGTTTGATTTATGATAAAATTTGGTTATGTATATGTATTTATGTATGTATGTATGTATGTGTATATGTGTATGTGCATGACTCAAGTTTTTACACATTTTTGCATAAGTATTTCACTAAAAGGTTGAATTTTTTATTAAAATTCTTAACATTTATATTAATCAATAATACAATACAGACTAGAAAAAATAGTTACCGTAGAATAAGCCACATGATCCATAGTTTCACAAAGCTAAAACCCTCTTCCATGCAGATCTGGAGGAAATATCCTCCCACCATGCATTCACATGTTTTCTATCTGATGCACGACTCAAGTTTTTACACATTTTTGCATAAGTATTTCACTAAAAGGTTGAATTTTTTATTAAAATTCTTAACATTTATATTAATCAATAATACAATACGGACTAGAACAAACAGTTACCGTAGAATAAGCCACATGATCCATAGTTTCACAAAGCTAAAACCCTCTTCCATGCAGATCTGGAGGAAATATCCTCCCACCATGCATTCACATGTTTTCTATTCCTAATCAGATACCCCTTATCAGTAACATTCACTAAATATTCAGTATATGGAAGATGGGTCAGATCAGCAAAGCTAAAAATGTCCCCTGCCAGGTAGTTACTCTTTGACAACCTCTCTTTATACACATCTAACACTTCCCCCAACTTTTGGACACTGCTCTCAATAACTGCCTTGTCCTGAGGCACATTATTCCTTGGGGCGTAGATAAGCTGATAACGTAATGCATAAACATGAGGACTAAAGTTCTGACCTTCAACTTCAAGCCATTGTTCAACCAATTCTCTCTCCTCCAAAGTCTTGCCCAGCAGACAAGACCCCTGTCCTGAATATTTCTCCACGTAGTACCTTATGATAGCCCTTGACTCTACGAGTTTGCACATACCCAATTCATAAAATCTCAGATCTACACTACCCACATCAGATCTATATGTATGGAGTGATTATGTCAGTGGTTGATGCACTAACCAGTAGATATTCAGCACATACAATAAATGTATAACATGAAAGTAAATGTAAGCTACCGAAAGGAGTTTGGAATACAAACATTAAACATATCACATGGAAGAGGGTTATCTATCTATCTATATAAAATGAATTATGTCAGATTCAAAGCAATAGTGTAGACTACCCATTAACATATATATAATTAACATCATTACCAAACAGGATGAGACTTCCATCCTGGACTACTGGAACTTTTCCAAATGGCTGCATCATACACCATACAAATACAATTTACTGATATAACTGAATAAATGGACTAATTTGAAACCAATAGAACAAAATTATATGTAAGGTAGGTCCCTTACTTGTAAGGCCAGAAACTCTTGTTTTCTCTGCTCCCCTTTAAATAGATCTACAAGAAGAATTTCAAACTCAACATCTTGTAGAATTTTGAACCTGACCTATCCTCTCTGAACCAATTGATTAGCAAACAATAACAACAAAAAGAAGAAAACACCAATATCTTTATTGAAGCTTAATTAAAAAATTACATAGAGGCTGTATATATAAAAAATTTGCAGTCTAGGAGAATAAATAATAACTGCAGTTCTAAATATATTCCTAGCTTTGCATGGAAAGCTACTAAGGCTCTCAAACTAAAAAAAACAAACTACTCCCTGAATTAAGAATACAATAAGTGCATGCACAACATGCTTTATTTACTAAAAACATACTCATGCAAAAAGCAAAACTAAAAATAGTCCTAAGGATTCATGCATGCTGGAGTACATGCTTTATTTGCATGAATAAACAAAAAAAAACTATTAACTAAAAATAGCTTATGCATGGTGATGAATGGATAGTTTCATGTCCAAACTGGAGTTGCATGGAGTTGCATGCTAGAGTAGAATCACTTATCAACATACTCCCCCTTGATGCTGAGAGGGCTGACAATCTTATCTCGTAGTGCTATAAACTGAGCTTTCGCAACTGCTTTGGTGAATATATCTACTAGCTGATCTTGGGTGTTGATGTGCTTCAATTCAACATCCTTCTTTTGCACCAAATATCGTATGAAGTGATATTTCAAATCAAAATGCTTAGTTCTGCTGTGATGAACCGGATTCTTAGCTAACTTGATGGCACTCACATTGTCACAATAAATTACTGTAGGCTGAATTTGTTTTTCTCCAATTTCTTCCAAAACTTTTCTGAGCCAAAGAGCTTGTGTACTTGCTGAGGTAATTGCAACATACTCCGCTTCTGTAGATGAGAGGGCAACAATACTTTGCTTTTTTGAGCTCCAGGTAATTAAACCAGAACCAAAATAAAAACAATTTCCAAATGTAGATTTACAGTCATCTATACTACCTCCCCAATTTGAATCACTAAAGCCTACAAGATTGAACTTTTCAGAAGAGTAGTAATGAATACCAAAACTTAAATTCCCTTTCACATACCTCAAAATCCTCTTGGCTGCCTTCATATGTATTTCAAATGGATTTGTCATATACCTTGAAACAAGTGAAACTGAATAGGCAATATTGGGCCTCGTGTGGATTAGAAACATCAAGCTCCCCACAATACTTCTGTAAGCTGTCTCATCAACTAAATCAGCACCATCATCTCTACATAACAAATCTCCATGAGCACTCGGAGTGGAGGCAGGGTTACAATCAGTCATATTAAATTTCTTCAACATATCCTGTGCATACTTTGTTTGACAAATGAAAATCTCATCCTTACTTTGATAAACCTCCATTCCTAGAAAATATTTTATTAGACCAAGATCTTTCATCTCAAATTATTTCAACATAGTAGCTTTGAATTCATCTTTCATCTTAGAACTACTACCCATATACAAAAGATCATCAACATACAAACTTATGATGAGAATATCAGTACCTTCTTGTTTGTAGTATAGGGTAGGATCACTCTTACTTCTCTGGAAGCCATTCTCCTAAAAGTATCCATCAATCTTGGCATACCACACTCTTGGTGCTTGCTTGAGGCCATACAAAGCCTTCTTCAACTTGTAGACATAATTATCTTTTCCTTCCATTTCAAAACCTTGTGGCTGCTCCACATATACTTCCTCTTCTAAGTACCCATTCAAGAAGGCACTTTTCACGTCCATATGATGTATGCTTCACTTGTTTTGAGCTGCTAATGAAATCAACATTCTTATGGTCTCTTGTCTTGCTACTGGTGCAAATGTCTCTTCATAATCAATTCCATTATTTTGTGTGAAGCCTTTAGCAACTAATCTCGCTTTGTGTCTTTCAACACTCCCATCACTGTTAAATTTGGTCTTGTAGACCCATTTGGTGCCAATCTTTTTTTTGTCATGTGGAAGTTCTGTTAACTCCCAAGTATCATTCTTGTGAATGGAATCCATCTCTTCTTCCATGGCTTTCACCCAAACCTCATTAGTACATGCATCTTCAAAACATGATGGTTCAAAATTAGCCTTGGCTAATAAAGCAAAATTCACTGTTTCACCTACTGGGTTTTCTTCATGTACTTGATTTCCACTCCTCTAGTAGATATCACTCAATCTCCTTACTTTCCTTGTAGAACTTGGAGAAGAAGCTGGACTTGAACTTGGTACTAAAGAACTTGATGAAGGGTTGCTTGGTGGAGTTAAACCACTAGATATAGAAACATTAGTTGGCTGCTCATGATCAATATCAGCAATTATATCATCATTCAAAATAGATTTTGGCTTCTCAACATGGCCTTTTTTATGACCATAAACTCCCCCTTCATCAAAAATCACATCTCTTGAGATAATAAGCTTGTTAGTGAGGGGATTATACAATCTATAAGCCTTGCTTTTCTCACTATACCCAATAAAAATACATGACTCACTCTTTGCATCTAATTTCTGTCTATTCTGATCTAGTACATGCACATAAGCCAAACAACCAAAAACTTTGAAATGATTAACATTAGGCCTTTTACCATACCAAGCTTCATAAGGAGTCATCTTTTCTAGTGTACTGGTGGGGCTACGGTTGAGGATGTACACTGTTGTAGCAACTCCATCTCCCCAATAAGAATTGCTCAATCCCTTGGTTTGTAACATGCACCTTGCCATTTCAACCACAGTACGATTCTTCCTTTCAACTACTCCATTCTATTGAGGTGTGTATGCAGTAGTAAGTTGCCTCTTGATGCCATTAAAATCACAATAATTTTGGAAAGCCTTTGAGCAAAATTCTCCTCCACGATCAGTCCTTAAACATTTGATCTTGCACCCTTTCTCATTTTCCACAAGGGCTTTAAACTTCTTGAATGTATCCAAGGATTCATCTTTGGCCTCCAAAAAATATACCCAACAATTTCGTGAGTAATCATCAATAAAAGTGATGAAATATGATGACTTACCCAAACTCTTAGTCTGCATAGGACCACATATATCTTAATGAACAAGCTGAAGTGGGTGATGAGCCCTCCATGCATTGCCCTTTGGAAACTTTTCTCTTGCATGCTTTCCTTTAGCACAACCTTCACAAACCTCCTTGTGTTCCTCAACCTTGGGCAAACTAGAAACTAATGCATGTGAGGTTAGAAACTTCAAACTATGAAAATGTAAATGCCCATACCTGAGATGCCATAACCAACTTGAATCCTCATAAGCCATATTTGCCAAACTGTTGTTATGTTCACCAAACCTCAAGGGGAACATCCTATTTCTTGTCATAGGAACAACAATGATCACCCTATTATCCTTATTCTTATCATAGATAGTACAAGTCTTATTCTTAAATACTACTTTATAATTTATTTGACATAGCTGCCCAACACTTAACAAATTGTGCTTCAATTGTGGAGTATAATAAATATCATGAATACTCTTTATACCTTCTTTTGTTTGGACCTCCATAGCTCCTTTGGCAGCAACCTCCAATGATTTATCATCACCAAGCTGGATCTTGGATTTGAAACTTCCATCCTTTGTTGAGAATAACTTCTCATTCCCTGTCATATGGTTAGAGCATCCAGAATCTAGGTACCAAACATCTTTACTAGTATTTTCACCCTTGGCATAAGATAAAAATAAGTGATCAGGAGGATTGTCACTACTTTCTTGAGCATAGTTAGCATGTTTACCTTCTTTCAATCTGCATTCTCTTTCAAAGTGGCCATACCTATTACAATGGTAACATTGAACATTTCTCTTATCAAATCTGCCTCTACCTCTTCCTCTGAAACCACCACTTCCTCTTGAGCCACCTTTTCCTCTACCTCTTGAAGAATTTTGGCTTTGCCCTTTACCTTGGCCTTGATTGATTTTGGCACTACTGCTGCTTGCATCTTCATTTTTTGTGATTAGCAATTTAAAGGAAAATGCTTTCTCTACGCCTTCAAAAGAATCTTTCAATCTTTCTTCATGAGACATCAGGGATCCAACCAGTTGATCAAACTGTAGTTTTGTCAAATCCTTGCTTTCTTCTATGATTATTGCTACATGATTCCATCTGGGTGTCAAAGATCTCAACACTTTTTTTATCAAAACTTCATTGCTTACAATTTCTCCAAGTGTAGCCATTTTATTGACAACATCTTTGACTCTGACACAATAATCACTTATGCTTTCAGCTTCTTGCATCTTCAAATTCTTGAACTCTCGCTTCAATGTCTGAAGCTTGACCACTTTAACTTGATCACTACCTTGGTAAGCTTCTTGTAGAGTCTTCCAGGCATCTTTGGCAGTTGTTGCTCCTGATATTCTTGGAAATAAGCTCTTATCAAGAGCTATCTGAATGTGAAACAAAGCTTGAGCATTCTTTTTCCTTGCTTCCTTTCTTGTTGTTCTTTTATTAGCTGTAAGGGCATTCCAATCAGTTGGCTCTTCATAACCTAATTCAATAATCTCCCACAAATATTTTCCAATCAAAAGGTTAGCATCTTAATGCACCAATAATCATAATCATTCCCATCAAATTCTAGAACGGGCATATGGTTAGAATTCGACATGATTAACTTTGGCGAAATTCCAACAATAAAACTTTAACCGAAAACAATTTTACCTGCTCTGATACGACTTGTAGAATTTTGAACATGACCTATCCTCTCTGAACCAACTGATTAGCAAACAATAACAACAAAAAGAAGAAAACACCAATATCTTTATTGAAGCTTAATTAAAAAATTACATAGAGGCTGTATATATAAAGAATTTGTAGTCTAGAAGAATAAATAATAACTACAGTTCTAAATATATTCTTAGCTTTGCATGGAAAGCTACTAAGGTTCTCAAACTAAAAAAAACAAACTACTCCCTAAATTAAGAATACAATAAGTGCATGCACAACATGCTTTATTTGCATGAATAAACAAAAAAAAACTATTAACTAAAAATAGCTTATGCATGGTGATGAATGGATAGCTTCATGTCCAAACTGGAGTTGCATGGAGCTGCATGCTAGAAAAGCATCACTTATCAACACATCTTTCTCTATGAGGCATGCGAGCAGCATCACTTATCAACACATCTTTCTCTATGAGGCATGCGAGCACCCTTCTGCTGCTGGAGACATATGCAGGTCCAAGTAGTTTGACAACCATATTGCTTTTCTTCTCTAATGAAAAGAAAACTATCCTTTCTCAGATCAGAGTTTCCAAGAGCTGCTATGCATTTGAGAGTTTTGATGGACATGAATGAAACAAAACAGGTCATATATTATTCATTATAAGGTGGGCCAAGATGTTTAGAGAATTCAATTGTTTTCCACTGAATTTGGTTTCTGTTTGTATGGATATGAACAAAAGAAGTCTATTAGTTTATAGGTTTTCATAATTTAGAAAAAAAAAAAAAAGGTTCAGAATGATTTTTTTATTAATATTTTTTATAATAGATATATTATAAAAATCAATCAAAATAAGAAAGAACAATAAATATATATTTTATATTTTATGTATTATAAAAATTCTTATTTTATATTTGTTCGTTGTTGAGGAGAGTTCGAGCTTATAGTATTTGATATAATAGTGTTTTTCCAAAGGTTTTTTGACAGGAAGGTTTTTGGCTCATGGGATTTGGCAAATTCTGTCTTCTTCCATTGGTAGCAGCAGCTGTGGAGTCTACATTTGAAACTTAACCTATGGACTTAGAAACTTATCCTATAAGCTCTATATGTGGTTTTAGGCTGTGTATAAACTCTTAGTATTTATTTGGTGCAAATTCTTCTAGGGTGGGACAACGTGTTCATATTAAATTGATTGTGGTCTTTTCAGCCTTTGTCTGTAAATGCTAAACAGATAGGCAGATCTGTATACTTCAAATATGATAGGCAGATATGTCTACTTCAAATAATTTTCTTTTCATTTTAAATATTATCTGATTCTTTTGGTCGGTGCGGTGGAACAGTGTATGCACATGATTTGTGAGTGATTTAAACAGATTGTATTATTAGATTTTCCTCATTTCTGATGCTGATTTTTACTTTCCGGTGGCTTTCAGATAAGTTTTTCCCGGATTATCTCCTGTGTCTTGTCTGACGCATTGTCACCTTTTTGTGAGCAAAATGTAAGATCGTTTTTGAGGATTTCATAATTTTTTATTAAGTGACTTAAAATCTGTATGTACAAATTAAAAAAAAATTACATGTCGATCTACCCCACGCCTGTTCCTCTCAGTTTTCCGCTGCAGCATGGAGAGTTTTATATTGCATACTGTGTAATTAGAATTATTTCCGGTTTAGGGCACTTTTGTATAATGTGAAAGGTACAGTTTAAAAAATAAAAATAAAAATGTTAAAATACTTTCTAAATACAATAAACAAATAAAAGATTGTATGTTAAATACATTATATTAATTTTATTTATTTTATTTAAACATTATTGTTGTTCAAATGTTAATCACATTAGTTATTGTTTACTTTATTTTTATTTTCTCAAAATCTATTTTATTTACTTCACAATTATTTTATTTTAATTAAAAATTATTTTATTTTACTAAAGAATGATTTATAATTATCTTTATTTTTTTATTTAAAATGTATTTATAATTTAGGGGGGAACTTACGACGGGATTATGAGCCAAATCTGCTAGAGAGATGGATTTGTACAGAAATTTCAGATTTATGCATGTGGAGGCCCCAGCTGCATCCAAAATTGAGAGATTATGCGAATTCAGAGTTATGATGTTCGATCAGTAATTGACCATCCGTTTGTTGCAGCTAATAGATGCCACTACTTAAATATCGCAAATTCCAAACATGTTTAGGGTTTGACAATTTTAAAAAACATAAATAGTAATATTTTATTTCTGGTCATCCAGTAAAAGTCGGCAACATAATAAATTCACGAGCAGAACCATCTCTCCCACAGTGTGAGACTTCTTCGGCTTGTTGAGATCGATCTAGAAGAACATAGTTCTGAAACCAGGTGCTTTGTTTAACAGGACTCGAATACCTATATGAAACCCTTGCGGGAGTCAATCGTTCATAAATATTTCAGAAACCTCATCTTTTGAAGAAGAAACCCTAGCGCAGAATCTTGGCCGAGGACACTCAAAAGCAACGAATTTGCTTCAAGAAAAGAAACGCAGGAGACAACCTAGAGTGCGGGAAGTGCGCAAAAATCTTTTCGATAGGCCCTGGAAGGTGAGAAGTTGCAGTTCCCTGTGGAGGCAAGGTTTGAAATTGAAGATGCTACAGCCGATCCAATGCTCCTCTGAGTGAAAATCAAAGCACCAGGAGCCGCAGAAGCTTCGAACGCCACCAAATTTCTAAGAACTATTTCTGTGAGAAAATCAAAGTGCTGAGGGTGGAAGCCAAATCGAGGCTCGCAGGGGCTGACGCAACTTCCACGACGTCTACGTGGAGGAGTTAATCTCCTCCACTCGATTTGCATATCCTTCTTCGCCCACTTGCTATTGCATTTTGTGTTTTCATTTACTCTGCTCTGCAAATATTTATTGCGATTAACTTCACCCACTTGCCCTCCCCCGCATGAATCTAACCTTGGTTTCCGATGGAGCCAGAGTCAGACGGAGATATTAGTAATCCTAAACCCTCGCCACAAACATTACCAGCCCTAGCTAAGTCCTTCACCGAGACCGTCGCCTAGACTGTAGATGGAGTCTGCTCAACGACGCACTTCCTTAAGACTCCAGCAGGTGAAGGACCTAGTCAGGACGGTAAGCTCCCTTGCAATTCTTCGGGCTCTTTCTGCATTTCTCCAAACTCTGAAATGTTGGATGAAATTATTTCAAAAAAACATAGATTAAGTGACACTGCTCTCTTTTTTGCCTGTGTTGATGCTAAAAAATGCCCACCTATAAAATTCATAGACAACTGGTTTCATAATTTATGGAATCTTAAACTAGGGCTTAAAATTACATTATGTAGACAAGTTTAGAGAGGTCTCTTTCTCATTTTCTTCAACACGCATGAAGCCCAGTTGGAAGCTCTTAAATTCCAGTACTGGACGATTGGAAATACATCTTTTCGAGCCCTAGCCTGGTCTCCAGAGGCAGTTAATGAGGAAGTCCTCACGCTATCCTCTCCCAGATGGGTCATCCTCAAGGATGTCCCCCCCTTTTTGTGGAGTTTTCTTCCCCAAATAATGGCACCTTTTAGTAAAATTGTTAGGGTTGATGAAACTACTAGATTGGTGCCCAACCTAGACACAAGAATGCTTGTCTCAATCAAGCTCGGAATCGACATTCCACCATCTTTAAACCTAGATATTAATGGAGACACATTTGTCTGCCCGATTGAAATACTTGGAGGATTAAATGCTTGTTTTCTCTGCAAAAAAGAAGGGCACATTTGCAAAAATTGCCCAATTATCAGTCATAAGAAGCAAATGCATAATTCTGGTGAAACTTCTATAAACCCTAAAAATGTTAATAATACGCAACCTCTCCCTCCTATTATTGAGATCCCTAAAGACGTGTTGTCCACAGATCCCAGTTCCTCTCCTATTGTTGCTAACCCTCTCATGCCCGATCGCGCACCCTTGGCCTCTGAGCCCCTCATCCCTATTTCCATCCCCTCTCACAACCCTATTGACTCGCCCGCTGATGGTTTCCAGCTTGTTAAATCTAGGAAACGGAGGTGTAAACTTACCCCTCTCAAAGCCCTAAACCCTAGCCATTCCTCCTCCAGCCAGTTGGCCTCTTCTCCTAATTCCCTGGTCCTTGAGCAGTCCCCTGTCAAATCTGTGCTTAGAAATATGGTTAATAAGTTGGAAAACCCTAGCCATGATGATGATGCTAGCATTAGCAATAACCCTGCAATGATCCTCAGATCTGGAACCCCCGTTCATTCAGTCTCCTCTTCACTTGCAGGACTTACTTCTGACACTAGCACCATTAATCCCTCGGCTTCAAATTCGCTCAAAGAAATAGAGGACAATCATATAATAGAGGTTATATACGGCAATAAAGGTCTAGAAGAAATTAGATCTAGCACTATGCTCCCTGACTTTCCAGGCTCCCAGTTGTCTGGGTCTGACATAGGAGGAAATGTCGATACTAGAGCGGACCCTCTCGAAACCAATGAAGATAATGAGGAATCTATGAAAGGACACTCCCTTATTAAAAAAAAGGTAGGCCTATGGGCTCCAAAAACAAGAAGAAATCTGGCGATCAACAACGATCTCCGTACCAGCCCCCCATAAACCTTCTACCTTGATGAAATACATATCATGGAACATTCGTAGCCTTGAGTCGCCTGACAAAAAATTTGTTATCAAAAGGTTTTTGGATTTGCACAAAAACTTAGATTTTTTGATGTCACAAGAACTTAAATCTGTTGGGTTCTCCCTCGACGCATCGCTTGACTTCATTTGGCGAGATGCAATCAAAATCTATACCAACCACCCGAAAGGTAAAGGAGGGGTTGGGCTTCTTCTCACCCCTAAATGGGCTATGCACCTCAAAGATAAAGGAACCTCTCCCTGTAATAGAGTAGCTTGGGCTACCTTAGAGATGAAGGGTTCTTGCTTTGGCATATGCTCCATTTATGCTTCTAATGATTATAAGGAACGAATATCCCTCAAGAATTGGTTAACTTCCCTCCCAAATATTCCTTGGGTCATGTCCAAGGACTTTAATATGACTGAATCCCAGAATGAAAAGGTTGGGGGTCTCCCATTTGAATGGAAAAACTTAGAAAAGCCTCATTGGGATAGATTCAAACAACATCTGCAACTCTTTGACCCCTTGGAAGCCACTAAACTTGATAACCCTAACCTATGGCACACCTGGTGCAACTTTCAGCAAAGCACCAATCGGATCTACTCTAGGTTAGATAGGTTCTACGCTAATAAAGACTTCTTCTCCTTTTCCCCCAACCAGTTTGGGAATGTGGTTGCAGTCCTACCAACTACCCTGTTTGACCACTTCCCCATCTTAGCCATTATCAACATCAGAAACTCCATCACCCCTTGCCACTCTCGCAATAAGAAATTATTGCTTAATACCTCCTTGCTGCAAGATGAGGATGTCCTTATTGCCATCAAATTAATTAGACTCTTCAATCTGCAACCGCATCTCCCCCAATCCTCCTTGAGTAGATGGCCAACAAACATTTCTTCCTGGCAGATTCTTCTCCAAACCATTGGCCAGAAGAAAGCCAAGGACTTCAGGTTCATAGAAAAAAATCTTACTCTGCACCTTCACTCCCTTGAGCATGAAATTCAACTACAGCCCTCTTCCCCTACCTTGGCTAGACAGGTCTCCAAGGCTAGAGATATCCTCAGAAAGCACCAGCAGGTTAAGATCAGAGGTGCTTTCATCAGAGCCCGTAACCATTGGCTCCAGTTTGGTGATAAGGGCTCCAAAATATTCTTTAATCTACTCAAACAAAAATAGATCAGGGAAAAAATTGATAGAATATCTATAGACAATAAGGAACTCCTTGATATCTATGACATCAAAGAAGCCTTTGAAGTATTTTACAAGACTCTCTTTACCTTTGAGGATAATGAGGCTTCGACAGATGCCCGCACCAGATGTAGGACCATTATCCCTAATAGAATCTCTGAGGATGAATCCAGCCTCCTCAAAGCTAAGCTAACCGTGCACGAAATTAAGGATGCCATTAAGGCTCTTAAGGATAACAAAGCCTCAAGCCCTGATGGACTTCTTGCTAAATTCTACAAAACTAACATTGACTAGATTGCTGACGACCTTTATGATATCTATAATGAAGCTCTTGCCACAGGCACCTTGGGGGAATTCATAAGTAGGGGTATCATTAAGCTTATCCTGAAAGAAGGGGACAAAGCCCTGATTAAAAATTGGAGGCCAATCACCCTCCTTAACGTCTTCTACAAGATCCTAGCCAAAGCCTTAGCCTCCCAACTTGAGAAGATCCTCCCCAAGTTCATCTGTTCCACCCAAGCAGGCTTCATCAAAGGTAGGTACATCCTAGAAAATCTTGTAACAAGTTGGGAATCCATGGAATGGGCCAAGACCTCCAACCAAGACGCCGCCATGTTCCTTGTCAGCTTTGAGAAAGCATATGACAAGGTGGAATGGAACTTCATCCTCATGATGCTCTCTGCCTTTGGCTTTCCTAGTGAATTTTGTGACTGTTCGAATCCTCCTTAAAGATGCATTTACCCTGCTTGAGATCAATGGGACCCTCTCCCAGTCGATTCCCCTCTCTAGATCGATCAGAGAGGGCTGCCCCCTTACCCCTACTCTGTTTGTCATTGCTTCCGACACCTTGTATTATCTCCTTAGAGATGACACCCTGTCCCCCTATGTCCAAGGCATTATCCTGCCGAACGACTCTGAGCTGATCAACATCCAATTTGCTGATGATACCTTGTTCTTCCTGAAGCTCTCAACACAGAATATTGATTTCCTCAATCAAAAACTTGACATTTTTGGTAAGGGCTCTAGAGCCCGAGTATCCAACACCAAATCCATTCTACTTGGTTGGAAAGAGAATCCCCTAGACTGGCTTCAACAATTTGGCTATGCGTGGGGAGGACCCACTAAACTAGTCTGTTATCTTGGCATCCCCTTTTCTTTATCTCCCTCTCTTAAGGACATGTGGGGCTAGGTGAAGGGAAAGATAGACAGTAAACTAGACAAGTGGGACAATAGGGTTCTCTCCCTTGCTGGCAAGATTCAAGTCTGCCAAAAAATCCTATCCTCATACAGTATCTACTACTCCTCGGTTTGTATATTTATCAACTACCAAATCCTTGAAATCCAAAAGGCTATCAGATGGTTCCTTTGGTCAGATGGGAAGGGTAAAAGGAAAGTCCACGTGGTCAAATGGACCTAGTGCCACTTGGATAAAAAACTTGGTGGGCTAGGCCTTAAGGATCTTAGACTGCAAGGCATCTCCCTTGCAACCAAATGGATATTCCACTCTTTGGAAGGGCAAGAACCCTGGAAAATCCTCATTAGGAACAACATACAAAATGGTGCTCCTAAAACAACCAAAACTTGGAAAGCTCTCCTGCTCAGTGACCTAATTGCTGGCAGCTTTCCCATGTCTGTCCAAGGCACCTGGGTGTTCAAATATATCTGGAAAGCCTGGGAGCATGTGCGTGGTCTAATCAGTAACTCAAGCATCAACTCTAATAAGTCCCTACACGGTGAAAGGTCAATATGGTGGAACTTGCATCACAACTCCAAACCCCTTGCCCTAACCCAAGGCTACTCAGTTAAGCATTGGCATAATAAAGGAATCAAGTACATTATG
Organism: Cryptomeria japonica; assembly: GCF_030272615.1. Lineage (NCBI taxonomy): Eukaryota > Viridiplantae > Streptophyta > Pinopsida > Cupressales > Cupressaceae > Cryptomeria > Cryptomeria japonica. The sequence goes on along the minus strand of NC_081415.1, from coordinate 99,653,097 downwards.
GATATTCTTGAACATGATCACCTTATTAGCTGGGAAGCCCTTAGCACTAAATATGACCTCCCTGTATCTCATAAGAAGACATACAATATGATTAAAACTGCTTACATTCCCTTTAACCTCCCTAAGAACACCCATTTAGACGCCTAGAAGTACCTTTCATTCCTATGGAAGGATGGCTCTACCCTCCCTAAAATAAAAGCCAAATCTATCTACGCCCTATTAAACAGTGATTCGTCGGTGATTGAGCACGTCAACAAACTATGGTATGCTAATCTTAGGCCCCACACTTGGCAGCAATCTTTTGTGAAACTTTGGCGAAACCCCATTCCTCCTAATATTCAGTGCTTCAGATGGCAACTTATGTTGGACAGATTACCTATTAGGATATCGGCTGAATATGAGCAGTGCTTTGTCTACAGAAAACCTGAGACTACGGGCCACATCTTCTTCGATTGCCCCTTTGCTAGGGATATTTGGGTTCTATTTGGAATTTCTATTGCAGAATTTGTGTGTCCTCTTGATATAGTTACTGGTTTTATTCATGGACTGAGAAAGGATACTAATCTTGTTTGGCAAATCTTATCTTTGTATATTCTTTGGTTTATTTGGAAACTCAGAAATGAGGAGAAGTTCCAAGGTATTACAAGGGAACATACTGAGTTTTTTAAAAAACTCACACATTACAAAATTGTTGTGCAGGTCTCTTTTGTGATGAACCTCAAGAGAAATAAGCTATTGTGGTTCCTAAAAGATGGCAAGGCAACCATGTTTGTTTACGAGATGCAAGATGGGTACGAATGGGCTAGGATCGCAAAGAACCAGACCTCCTTCGATAAGGCAGTGCAGAAGCTGATAAAGGATCTATAGGACAACAGGCCTCCTCCCTTAAATAGGATTGAGATGTGCTCCTAGATCCTTGCTAGAAAGAAGGTGGTCTAGATGGAGGGCGAATAGGGTTGGACCACATGGCTGGAGGATCAGGATGAGATCCTCCAATTCTTATTTATTTTGCTATGCCCCCTCTTTTTGGATAGTTAGATAACTGTATATATTCCTCTGATTGGCGGTTGGGGCCCTGCCCCCCACTCCCTAGTTTTGTATAAAATCTCTATCTATATTTTGAACTCTCGATTTCTAATATAAAAAAAAAAAAAAGTTATTTTATTCTATTACATTAGCTAATTTATTTGTTTTGCATTGATTTTATTTACTTTAGCATTATTATCTTTATAATTTTCCTCTAGATTATAAGTGGCAGCATGTTGATAATGAAAAAGGAGGGTAAGTTGCCTCTTAAAAAAATTGATACACTCCATATTCTTTCTTAGGTAAGGAGGGAAAAAAGTTCTAATATAATTGTAAGAAGCATGGTTCCACTCTAACCACTTATTATTGGTTTATTATGCTTTTAATTCTGATTTTTCATATTTTAAAGGGAGGTATGTGTGAAATATTTAGTTTATTTTTTTATGTATGTGAAATAAAATTGTTATTTTTAAATTTTATTTTCTTGATGTATATTGTATAGAGTTCACTAACAAATTAAATTGTACTTTTTAAAAACCTTTCTTTTGGCAATAAGTGTGAGACATGGACCAACTCTGATACCATATGAGATTTGGACCAGCTCTGATACCATGTGAGACATGGACGAGCTCTGATACCATGTGAGATTTTGTCAAGATCAAGAGGCAATGGAAAACACAAATAAGAGAGACAAAATATATGATAGAAATAAGCTGTATTCTATCAAGAGAAAATACTGATCAACTGGATCATTAATCAATGTTTACATACAATGAATATGAGCCTGCTTATATAGGCAAGGCTATATGGATATGTGAGCACACAAACATGACATGTGGCTCAATAATAAACAAGGGTAGGTAGGAGAAACAATATAATATTCCACATGAGGTGGATCACCCACGGAATGTGGAGTGTAACAACAAGATCAACACCATAAAAGGTGGAAATTCTCCTACACACACTATCCCAATGTGGCACAAACACCCAAGTGTCTCATACCCAAACTACTATGAAATGCATGTACCTAAGTAAACTTAAGTAAGGTGTAATAATATCCAAGATGAATAATTATTTATACCAACAACCCCCCCTTAAGTGCAACTTAGGGGAATGCACTTAAGTCTACAATGCAACTAAGCAATGTAATATGGGTCCTGGCTACTAGGCCATGTTAGGTACCCATGTACAAATGCAAATGCATGCAAACCAATGCAATGAAATCTCTCACAAAGTGGGGAAAGAGAGAAAAACCCAATGGGAAAAAACCCTCCCCCAAAAGAGAGATCAAAACTAGATACAAAGAACTCTCATAGAAGTATGTGAAGGACAAAACCCCATGAGGAAAAAGTCCCCCCCATATGAGAGAATAAGAAGAGAGACTAGTAAGCCCCCCCTCAATATGGAATTTGCACCAATGATAGAAGCTCGAAGATGAATGAAGAAACTACTCCATAAACGTCGAAACATGTTCCTCCCCTTAGGAAGAAACAAAACCAAAGGTGTATCCATGAAGTTTACTCAACCATGAAGGGAAGATGAAGCAAAAATACTCATGATGAAAGGAATCTCTAAAAACTGCTCAAGTGTCCCCATGTAGATGCTAAAAGGTACCCCCTCCAAAGGTAGTAAAATATGCCACACTATTGAAAAAGGCACTCCAAGATCTAGTGGAGATGAATGTAGAACAATATCCAAAGACTCATATGTCTCCTCAAAAGATAAAGAGACCTCCTCCAAGTGTTGTACAAAAGTATCCACAATCATGTCAACCTCTAAAGATTGATCATGTAGAGAATGCACAAGAGGGTCAGAGTTATCCCTCACAACAATCAAAGAAGGATCATCTTCATCAAAGAGAAGATGGATGTCATGAATGGTGTCTCCCAAATCTGCAATGTAGGAGTCAACAAACAAACCTACAATGTCTGTCAAGTAGGCATCCCAATCAACTGAAGCTGGAAGACATGAAATATCCTACTGCATTGAATCATAAGAAGGCAAAACTGTCGCACTAGCTACATCATCAGGTGCAATAGGTGGTGTGATATCAATAGAAGGAGATGAAATGCAAGGCTCAAGAATGGGGTCACATGTGAGAATTCCCAAGTTCAAATGCCCAAAGTTCTCCTCAAAATCTGAATCATCAACATAGGAAGAACCAACCTTATCAATAGGACCAAAATGTGAAAAAGAGTACAACTGAGATGCATGATCAACCACCCCAGTCGCAATGATAGCTCCACTCTCCAAGTCTCTAATGATAACTGAATCAGGTGTGAACTCCACAGTTTTCCTAGTTGCCCCATGTGTGATTTGATAGATGGAAAGAAGATTATTTGTCAAGTGGGGTACACACAACACATCATTGAAGGAGTTATCCCCAATCGCAATAGATCCTTTCCCAATCACATCCATGTATGTATGATTGCCCATCAAAATCTGCGGCATGTGGCAAGGCTCAAATGTAGAAAACATAGACTGCGAAGATGCCATATGATGAGAAGCCCCTGAATCTAGAAGCCACTTCCCTAAATCATGACATGTAGTAGCACAAAGAGCTTGTCCCTTTCATTTATCTGTCCCAAAAGAGTGATCCTTTCCTTTATCCTTGGAAGAAGAAGCTGATATAGACATTCTAGAAGGTAGGTTGATTCTATTCTTCTCAAGAAGATTCTTCAACTCATCAATATCCTTCTTATAACAATGATGTTCATCATGTCCTGACTTCTTGCAATATCCACAAAAAATATTGTCCTTATATGATTTCCTCTTAGGTGAGAATGGTGAATCACCTTGTTGTGGAGAGGAAGATTGTGCTCCATCTTGTTGTGTTTTTGACTTAGGTTGCTTTTGATTCTTGCCTTTTCCTTGATTACTTTGATTCCCTTTATTAGCCACCAAAGCTTGTGACTTTGAAGATTTGAGAATCCCCATCGTGGTCAACTTAGATTGTTCAAGTATCAACATCTCCGTGAATGAATCAAATGAGGGAGAAGTGTATGAGGAACCTTGAGCTAACCTATGGGTGTGAAAGCTAGATACAAAGGTTGCATACTCTGAAGGAAGCTTGTCCAACAAGTTATAAACCAATTGAGCATCCTTTTTGTCAATTCCATAATCTTTTAGCTTTTCTCTTAGCTCAGTTGCTTTTGTGACATAATCTTGGATTGTATCAAAATCCTTGGGATCCAAAGTTGTGAGTTCACTATCAAGCTTGTAGCCCTTAATCTCATCAACTTGACCATACAATTTCTTAAAAATATCCCAAGCCTCTTTAATTGTTGTACACTTATCAATGTGAAAAATGAGGTCATCTTATACATACTTTCTAAGAGTTCCAAGTGTCATAGCATTCTTAGTAAGCCATTCAATTTGAGCATTAGGATCAGCCTTAGGATCAGGCGGTGCTGTAATAGTTTCATTTACATAATGAATGAGTCCTTTTTCCATTAGTTTACTCCATGCCTTAATTTTCCATGATGCATAATTATGAGGAGTTAAAAGTGGAAATTTAGGAGAACCCATAGCACCAAAATGAAAAAGCAAAAGATAGAGAGAGAGGTACAATCACACAAGACACCCCCCCAAAATACTAATCAAGAAATCCCCCTAAAATGGTGATTTTGGCACTTTATACTTAGTGCGTATACAATGGGCCACTTGCAAAAAAAAGAAAAGTGGACTTCTGATTTTAATTTACAACTTCTCAAAATGAGATCTAAGAGACTTCAACAAATACTTCTAGTGATCTAAATTGAGACCCAAGCAAAATAAAAGTACCAAATATGCGAAAAATGGCCAAATACTGAAAGCACAATTTCTACATAAAATCACTACAAACAGATGGCATATTATGAAAGTAGATGAAAAAATATGCACTTTCAAAAAAATGGCACTTGAAAATGAGTCCATATGAGCCCAAACGAAGCCTCCAAAGTTGTAAAAATTGGGATTTTGCGATTTTCGAAAAACTTGTATCAAAAAATCAGAAAAATTCTACACCACTATACAAAAAAAATCGCTCGAAACAATGAGTCCGAATGAGTGAGATATCATTATTTGAAAAATGCTTACAAAATTATAATTTCTGGAAAATTTCCGCCGCAACGTCAAACTTCAAATGCCTCTAGATTTGGCCTCTAAAGTCTGATTTGGATGAAACAAAAGGTAAAACTAATTTTCTTGGTCCTCCTCAATCCAATGGTAACCTCAAATTTGACCCATCAAGCTTCAATAATAACCTGCAATAGAAAACTCTAAAATACACAACCCCAAATAACATCAAATTTCTCTCAATTAGGAAACCAATCACACTCTAATGGCTCTGATACCATGTGAGACATGGACCAACTCTGATACCATATGAGATTTTGTCAAGATCAAGAGGCAATGGAAAGCACAAATAAGAGAGACAAAATATATGATAGAAATAAACTATATTCTATCAAGAAAAAATACTGATCAACTGGATCATTAATCAATGTTTACATACAATGAATATGAGCCTGCTTATATAGGCAAGGCTATATGGGTATGTGAGCACACAAACATGACATGTGGCTCAATAAGAAACAAGGGTAGGTAGGAAATAGGTGTGGGTAGGTAGGAGAAACAATATAATATTCCACACGAAGTGGATCACCCATTGAATGTGGAGTGTAACAACAAGATCAACACCATAAAAGGTGGAAATTCTCCTACACACACTATCCCAATGTGGCACAAACACCTAAGTGTCTCATACCCAAACTATTATGAAATGCATGTACCTAAGTAAACTTAAGTAAGGTGTAATAATATCCAAGATGAATAATTATTTACACCAACAATAAGTAGATATATACCATATACATGAAGAAAAACAATTAAAAATATTATAAAGTACATTATGTAAGTTTGTACCCTCCAATATGCCATTAAAAGTATAGATTTCTATCGGCCTAGCCCTTGCACCTTGTTTTGATGCAAGTGCTAATTTAGTAATTATATTCTACTAATTATTTATGATACAAATTATTTACAAATTTTCTCATTAAAATCAATAATAGTATATTTTAGTCATAAGCAAATATAAATTTTTCCAGATCATAATATTGTAAAGTGCTTCTTTTAAAAATCAAATAAATTTAAGTGAAGCCTATGCCTATTAGCTAATATTTCAACTCAACTATAAAAAAGGCATAAATGATACTCGAATTTTCATTTTAGTCAATGGGTAGGCTTGGTAGATCAGATTATAAATGTACGGCAAATATCTCACAAATTTGACCAAACTTTAGATTGTACAAACATGGTAGGGGAATGTTTGAGGCAGCCAATTTTGATTAATAATAAATATTATAAAAGTCATTTGAACACGTATGATAGAGAGTTGTATGGGATTGTTAAGATTTCATTCATATTGATCAAGTAAATTCTAAGTTATTAGTACTTGTCGTTAGAAAATTTAATTTGAACCAATTACAAACAAGGTTTTATTTTTGTTTTTAAAAATATTTTTATTTTCTAAAGTTACTCATGCAATTTTTTAAGCTTACTAAAGATTAGCTCATGATTGAGTTTTTTTTTTTTTGGAAAAACATCATTTTTATCAAACTCTTGAGTAGGGGTCTTACCAAAACGAAATACTAAATTACACTCAATTAAAAAATTAACAAAGGCAAGTACTTGCCACTCTGTGGCACTTGTTTATTTTAACACTATTTTATATGTTAATATTTATTACATATTCAATTTTTTATTTTTTTTACAGATAGTAAAAGTCACATGCAATTTGATTACAAAATATAATTTACATTTTTTGGGGGTTCAAATTCAAAAAGTATCAATATTTAGTATTTTTTAGTAATATAATTTAGTATCAAAAAGCATAAAAAAATATCAATATTTAGTATTCTTTTAGTGAATGTTTTATTTTCATAAAGTGGCAAGCCTCATAATATATTGATATAAAGAGAGAACAATTACAAAAAAAAAATTAAAATAGATCAAAGTATAGCACAAAATGGATCTATAAATCCATAAAGACAACTCGAAGACTATAATACAATATACTTCAGAATTATACAAACAACTAATGGAAAACAAAGTATACAAACAACTTATAGGCAACATGTTGCCAAACTTTAAGGTCCAAATGCCTAGATTACATCAAGAAAGAGATCCATGCTAATAAAGACTCAAGCATAATCATTTCATCCAAGTAGGAGCACCACACAAATTTGCTGAGAAGCACCACCCAAAGACAATTGGAGGCCTTCAAATAAAGCATTTCCACAATAGATCTACCCAAGGAAAGAAAACGCACAACATATTGACAAACATGAATGTCAAGGAGAGGGGATATAGAAAAATAAGTTGTAATGACTCCTTACTGCACCAACCTTGCCTTCCTCGGATTAGGAACAATTTCGTCACTCCCAAAGTTTGGTAAGGGCAATAAATCAGATCTAGGGCTTCTTGCAATATTTAGACATTATGATGAACCCATGTCAGCAATGATATTAAATCAATTACATGAATTCTACAGAAGAATAAACTTATTGGGAATGCTAGGGCAATGCTCTAGGCTGGCTTGCCCATCCAAACCCATCCCGTCTCTTAGGCTCGTAGGGTTACCTGATTTTGGTTGGCACTCCCTTGTTCTGAATATGTTAACAAATAGGGAACATAGAAAGATAAGACCTAGAATTAATAATTAAAGAATTTGTGTTACTTAGCTATCATTTTTCCATCCTATTAATGATGGAATTGATTCATCACAACTGGCTTAATTGTAAAATATGATTATTATCCATTAGCGTTCATTTCCTTTTATTTATATTAATATACCTGTGAATACATAGATTATGGTTTATTCCCTTTTTATCTGTTACTAGAGTGCATTTTGATGATTTACTAACTAAACCTGATGTTGTAGGTTGCATATTAAGTGTGGGGATAATTTCAATTTTACTTTGATTGATGTACTTTGTCTTATTATTGATTACTAATAATTCCATAGACAAAGAGTCTTTATTTATCGATCAACATTTGTGATTTTTAGCAATTAAACTATACAGTCACATATATTATGTTCATTCTAGATGATTTTAAAAATAAGTTACATAAAAATAGAAACAATACACTTTTGCATATGAAGACACTTCACAGAGCGATAAGAAAACATGGTTGCATTTTGACACCCCCGACTACTAGCGATGGGAAGGGGGGGAGGCTTTGTATGATTTAAATGCTTGTTCTTCATTGCTGGAAAGAACCAACGTCTCTCCCTCCTCATCGTGTCATATTGTTGAGTAACAAAGGTTACCTGTTTGCGGATTCTCCTAGCAATTTCCTACTTTCCATGATCTTTTTGGAAAACATGGCATCTTTTACGAGTGGTTTTGGGAAAGGATACACCGTTCCATTCATGCTTTTAGTTAAGGAAAACATACTTAACCAACCGCATAGACTTTATCAATTTGAAATAAAATACATTTAACTAATCACATAAACTTTATTAATTCAAAAGTTGAAAATAATACATTGCGTATAAATCTGATTTGGTTATGCCTTTGTTGTTTACATGGGAATATGACATAAGTCCTATTGATGAAGATATAAACATATTCACTTGTCATCTATACATTGATCAGGTTGTTGATTTAAATGAGTAGAGAAAAACATATAATCATCACAAAACAGAAGAAAGAAAAATTACACAACAAACACACTACACAATGAATTGCATGGTTCACCATAACTGGCTACATCAATGGGGAAGTAGGGAATAATATGTATTGATTGATACCTAGTACATGGCTTGTATGCATCCATTTATACAATCATATATAGCTATGAAAGGAAGAGTTGGAAGAAGGCCAATGGTCATGTAATTGTTGGACTTCACATTCCTAACAATCTCCCCCTTGAAGTCCAACTGGTATAGCCATACACTGTGACATTCCCTACATTTCTAGTTCTAATCTCACATTACAACTAGACCCTTCAAAGACTTTAACTTATGCAAACTCTATTCAAGAAAAATTTGAATGAGTCTACTCCAACTTATATTGGAATTAATAAAATCTAACAACCAAATATTTCCAAAAATAACCATATTGTCTTCTATCACACTTATTTGGAGCTTTATTTCACACTTATCAATTCTTGTAAAGCCATTCTCTACATTGTTGAATAGTGCCTTTACTAATTCATAAAGAATGATTCCATCATAATCAACCACAAGTTTTCAACTCTATCAAACTTTGCAATCAAATTTGAATGGAATTTCTCTACAATTCCCCATGCCATGGACCATTGAGTTGTCTCAATTTCTAGGGTCAATGCAAGAAGATGAGTCCACTTTTTGGCCAAAAAGTTGAAGTGTTTTTTCTGATTTTTAGGTTTTGTCTCATTTGAGCTTAAATTTTGAAACACTTGGAGATTGAATCTTGGAAAAAATCAAGCATATAAAAGATAGCCCTCTAAGTCTACTTTCCAAATATGTAATTTATTTTAATACCCACATAATAAAAAATACTTTTTAAAATGGATTTCAAAAGACTATGTTTTAAAAATGGTTGTTTCAGGACCATACCATGCATGTGTACGACCCACACTTTTCGACACAATTAAAATTATTTTCTCAAAACATTTTGGGAAATGATTTTTAACACACTGAAGATTGATGAGCATATTTATTTATTTTTACTATTTTTTTTAATTAGTTTTTTAATGACCGTAATTATCTTTTTAAAAATTTGACATGTACGGCCCACATTATTTGATGTAAACTTAACATTTATTTATTTATTTTTAAATATAAAATAATTTCGTGTAGATTGATGACATATAATTTTTTTTCAAAATTCATTAAAATATTAGAGTCATTAAATTAACAAAATTAGTTAATATTTCAAGTTTATGGACCCGATTTAGTATAAATTAAATGAAAAATGGTTAAAATAATCAATTTTTTTTTAAAATTACATATTTAGAATCTAGCCAGTATAATTTGAAATGGGTTTTAATTTCATATAAAAATTCTCTAATTAGAGGCACGTAAACTATTTCAGAAGTTCATATTTGTGCTTTCGCTCATGGAGATTTGAATTTGCAGTTCCATGTCTCAAGTGTGGCCATTCGAGGCCTATCCTAGACCTAATCTTGAGGCAAGTGGTGGGTTGTGGAATCAATTTCCACAAAATGGGGGCCTGTTCCTAAAATCACCATTATTGTCCAAAAATGACAAAATGTACTAAAAGAAAATGGGTAAAACCGGATTTAAAAACAGGGGCACATTTATTTTCGCCTCAGGCCCTCATTTCTTTTTGCCTCGAGGGCTCGAAGCAAAAATGGGCCCCCATTTTTTGAAAATGGGCCCCCGTTCTAAGAGCACATTTTCCAACACATGGACTTCTGCCAATTTGTGACCCATTACCTTGCTGTTACCCTCTAGAATAGTAATGTTCTCCAAAATGTACAAAACATTGTCCCTAAAACTTTCAAAGCCTTGATCCTCAAAAACTAAGGATCCTCCTTGCTCACAAAAAGCCCACTTTCTCTTCTATTTTCTTTCCTTATCATGTCTAGGATTTTATGTCCCTTCTCTTCAACAATTGGGAATTCAATATCTACCACCAAATCTCTATTCAAGTCTAATAATCAACCTAAGATATCTATTGGGGCTTTAATTTATGCTCTTGTTCTCTTATTCACTCATTCATCATTGCCCACAACTTGATTCATATCTTTTTTGTTTTCAATATTAGATTCGTCTCTCCCAACATCTTTGTTGCTAAGTTCATCATATCTTATTCCAAGATGGCCTTGTTCACCCAAATAAATTAATTTTACCTATCTTTGCAACCACCTTACAAAATTCTCTTTTTCAATAGTTGAATCTAATAATTCATTGTCCATCTCATCATTATCACTTGCAATCCATTCCAACAACATGTTGCGAGTCTCGTCAAGGTTTTCACCATTCTCAATAATCTTTCACTTTTTGGTGTGACTATAGCAAGAACTCCCTTCATTATTTCCTATGTCCTGGAAGCAATCTTTGTAGTCTTTGCAACTACAAGAGAGACTATTTAACTAATTTTTTGATTGTATCCTCCTTCCTGAATCTTAGGGGTTATGTCTTTAGTACTTGATTGGACTACATTAGCAATAGACTCTATAGCTTCTACAACTACTATTGACAAACAACCAATTCCTTGAGAGACTGTAGAAATTGTGTCCTTCAAAAAATTATTTTGATTTTCCCTAGAAGGAGAAGGGCAGTTGCTAGCACCAACATACTTCCCACACTCTTTACTTGGTTGAACATTTTCTTCCGACCTATATAAGCTCTCGAAATTCACCATTTTTTATTGGTTATCCTCACAATGCTTCACATTCCTCTCCAAAAATGCTTGGTCACTCCTGGTGGGCCTATATGGATTATGACTAGGACTCCCTCTAGAATCATAAATATGGTCTGGAGTCTGCCTCTCTCTATCCACGTCGTCATGTATTCAAGCCAAAACTCTATGATCTTTAGATGCAGGCCTCTTCTTCCCTCTGCCACCATCATCATTTTCTCTCTTATTGGTTTCTTGAACCCAAGTCACATCACATACCCCTAGTTCTACATCAGATTATAGTTTCTTAATTTATCATAGGCAACGCAAAACCTCCATTTCCTATTCCATAAAAGTCAGTTGATCCATGAGGAACAAATTCTCCTCCTTCAGCCTCACAATTTGATTGTTCTTGGTATCCTATTACTCATTCACATTTTTATCAAATTCATCTTCACTCTCTTCAACATACTTGTTTCTTCATGCCCTTCTTCAACATCACCATTTATTTGTGCTATAGCAACATCAAGGGTCAAGAAGGAATTAAACCCAACATCCTCCTCCTTTTCAACCAAATCATATTCTTTTTTCCAACCATCCTTCCAATGTACATGATGCTTTGTTTTAATTTTCACAAGCACTACATCACTCTTTGCCAAGTCTAAATTACCAATAAATTCTTTGATAACTGAATTAGCTTCGACATCTTCCTCCATCTATGCTCAATCACTTCACCAAGCTCTAATAGCAATTTTTAATTTAAACAAGCAAAGAAAAACATATAATCAACACAAAACAACAGAAAGAATAATTAGATAACAAATACACTACACAACAAATTATGTGGTTCACTATAATTGGCTACATCCATGGAAAAGTAAGGAATAACATGTATTAATCAATCATATTCAGCAATGAAATGAAGAGTTGAGAGAAGACAAATGATCACAAAACGAATAATCATGTAATCATGCTACCGTTGGACTTCACATTCCTAACACAAATAGGTGTAGTACAAAATTTTGCCCAAACTGACCACCCAAAACCCTTAGAAGGGCCCAAACCATAACATCTGCATAAAAACCTAGAATAAAATAGGGCAGAAGAACCCCCATTTGCACCACTGAAATAATAACCACCCCTCACAAACTGCCACCAGAAGAAGAAACTGAAGGACGAGTTACTTCCTTCTTCGCTGAACGCCACAATACTATCACCAACACTTAGATCCTCATCACAAACCAAAGGTTGGATTTATTTAAATCCCACTTAACGGGCTTTGGATGAGAGTGTTTAACAAAATCCTCAAGGCCCTAAATAGCTCACCAGCTTTTAGGAGCAAGGCATCTTCAAAATCTTCTTCATGGGATACCATCGCATTCTTGAAGGTGGCATGAAAGTCAGTTTCCAGACTGAAGCTCATGCCATTATACACATATTTGAAACTTGGCAATGACCTCACCAACTTCACTGGGATATCCCTCCAACCAGGTTCATACCTGTAAGTGGAACAAATCTTGCAAAGGCGAACTACAAATTTTACTCAGATATGATCTCAGGATTAATGTATTTCTGGTAAATCAACCCAACTTAGTCCTCAGATTGGAGAATTTCAAGGCAGTTTGATAGAAAATGTAAACCCATTTTGTAAACCGAAAATTGCTGCTTAGAATTGTCCAGAACATCCATCCCAATGAAAGAGGAAATCACTTCTTCAAGGAATTGGCAGTTGAAATCGAAAAGTATTCTGAACTTAGCTTTGTTGAATTTTACCGCAAAAGTTTTACCTTCTGGTTGAGCTGCAAAAAGACAAGTTTTCTCCATTCTTCTTCGCCAAATTCAGCGATTTTGAACAGACCACACCAAGATATAGCCAGGTATGGAATGAATGGTATGTGGTGGCAAGTTTGATATACTAACCCTGAAGTAAATGAGCACGTATGACTCGTACAGAGGCAGGGGACGTGGCAGGAGATAAAAGCAGAACAAACACTGAAAAGACATAATCCTCACAAGAAGCAGTCATTACTTAAATTGAATGGAAACCCAAAATGGCAGCGTAAAATGAGAGACATGTGTTGAAGAATGTGAAGAAAGGAAAAATGTAACAGTTCACACGCATGAATTATTCTGTTCTGAAGATAGGATAGCATAATGAGTCTTTAAGGGTTCATGACGATAGTAATTTCGTGACGCCATCAAAGAATCCACTACAACACCTTACCAAAAATATTGTTGAAGTCCAAAGTCTCGAACCCCTTATATGAAATATTATTAAGTGTTCGCAAGTTTGTCAGGAATAATACTGACTTCATGGTAACAATGCATTATCTAATATGCAGAAAACATTTTAAGAAGACCTTTGATGTGTTGAAAATGATAATGGAGTAACCAATTAGGAGAATCTCTTTTGCAAAGGGTATTAATAATGATCATCGAGTCACCTTCGATGTGAATTTTATCACTTCCACGCTGTCAATTGGAGACCTAATTCCAAAGCTGTAATTTCTGCGAAATTGTTTGAGCCAATGGGAAGTGAAAAACGCACTGAAGCTATTATTCCTTAGAACTGGTCTAGCTCCTGAGGCACCCGGGTTTCCACGAGAGGAACCCTCGAAATGTAACTTAAATAACCAACTGGTGGAGGTGTCCATACTGCCCTTAATCTTCTCTGCTTCTTGTCTGCAAGAACAATGGCCCCAATGGAAGGTGTGGAGGGGGAAAGGAGCTGCTAGTGATTTAGAATGAATCTATTCCAAGAAGAAAAAACTTTTCGAGAAGGAATAGACCTGAATAAAAATGCCATACCTATTTTCTGAAATGGCCCTTTCTAAGTAACCATTAACTTGTCTACTGGAGTAGTCACCTTGCAATAGACCCTATCGTTCCATACTAACCAAATGTGTCATATCACTAGTGAAGGGCAGAGATGCCACAAGTAGCCAAAAGTGGAATTTGAGAACAAAATTGGCCACCTTTGGAAAAAATAATAGAAGAGTTTTATTTCTTGGAGCCGACAACCCCAATTTGCCTTGGATCCAAGACCAGCACATAGAACTGACTGGGCAATTGAGGAGAAGATGCTCAATATTTTCAAGAGCTTCACCACAGAGAACACATGTGAATGCAATGATGACTCAGAGACTGTCTAACCTTATGGATGTTAAAATCCTGTCACGAGGGACCAGCCATGCAAAAGATCTGGCCTTAGGGAGGCAAAGGGGAGACCAACAATGTCTAGAAGGCCAGACAAATCCCTAAGAAGACTTCATATCACTTAAGTAACCTGATTTGGTAGAGTAAGAGCCTGAAGAATGTTTAAGCCAGATCATTGAGTGACGTTTATGTGATAAGTAAATAGATCTCTTTTGCTGTTCTTCAACAAGATGTGAGGTCAAATCCTCTAGAAAAGAGGACTCGAAAGACTTGCATACCATCTTGGGAGAGAAGAGTGAGGTGTCTAAGGAGTAGTCACAAACAATTTTATCCTAATAGTTTTTGAGCAAATGCTTGACCTGGTTCCAATCTCTTAATAAGTCAAGCGACGGATGTCCATTACAAGACTCCTCCTAAAAGCGACACTTTTTCCGATTGTTGACCACCTAGGTGAGTATTGGAGATTTATTGAGAGAATCTTTGCAATGTATGTTGTTATTGATGTCAACACTTATGTCTATCAATATGTGTTGTCATTTAGCTTGGATAGATGGAAAATGTACTATGGATATTGGTATATTATTTTGGATAGATGGAAAATGTACTATGGATATTAGTATATTAGATGGTAGTATGTTAGGAGTTGTTTTGATATTGGAGATGTTTTGTCAAATTGGTCATTGAAGAAAAAGTCAATCTTGAGGTTTTATCAACTGACAACATATCAGTCTGAATTTCATGGTATGTATGGATTCTCATGGTATAACTTATGTTCATTATGGAGACACTTTAGTTGAAGGTTGCATGCTTGGAGATGTCTCAATTTTGTCATGGTTAAGTTTCATGACTACAAGTTTCCAAAAACTGACTAGGTGTTGAGACAACAAGTTTCTTTATGTTTGTGGGTCAATGTTTTGCTTCACATTATATTGCATTACAATATTTGGTTGTGCAAATATAGAGTTAGGTTTGGTGATGTCTTATGAGAATACTACTAATCTTTTAGTTGTTTTGATTGCTTAAAAAATAAGTTATAGTTGTTTGATCTTTCAATCCCAGATTGAGAGCATAATAGTTTCCGATCAATTGAAATAATGCTCCGCATTCTCCCACATTGATGGATATGACCACGTGGATTTGGGGATATGTTAAGGATGGAGTATTGGATTAATGATAAGAATTTAAGATCTGTTGGTGAATGATTTCTTTCTTACTATTGTTACATAGACTATCCAATCTACACATCGTTTGACAGATCAGTAATTTACTTCTAGTGCATCATATTATGGTGAAGAAAAAATGTCCATGAGTGGTATGCTTTGTTTGTTGGTTTGAATTATATTTTTGATGTTAGATTGTGTTGGGATCTATCTTTGATATGCAGATTTGATGTATGAAGCCAACTTAGTATGTTTCATTAATTCTAGTTGATCCTGACCAATTTTTTTGGGGTTGAAGAATGTCTTGGAAACTGTGTGTTATCCTTTTGTTGAGGCCAACTATGAATTGGGTTTCAGATCTATAGCCTATCTTGTTGATGATGAAATATTTTTAGAATAGACCTATGCTTGACACATGTTTCACTTATTGGGTTATATTAAGCTAACCTAGTGAATGTTTTTGGATGTTGCAAAGGATATATATAAGGAACAAATACTTTTGTTAATGGAGTAGTTATCATTAAGAAAATAAGTGTGTGTATCTACTCTTGGAGGTATAAGAGTTGACACAAAGTTTATAAAGGTGAAAATTCAATGAGGAAGATTTAAGTTTGAGCTTCAAAGATGACTCCACTAGCAACATTTGAGATGTTTCTTCTACAACAATTTACCTTGTATGATTTTTTGTAATGTTGTGTTATTTTATCCTTCCCTAAATAATTCATCTCCAATCTGCAAGTCATTGTATATTTCCCTAGGACAATGCTCCTTATCCTACAAGCCTAGATGGCAGTGAGCTTCCTTGGCAATGTGCCTAAAATATACATTGTAACTCTTGAACTTTATATATTGTGATTTGATCCTCATCATGTTTTTTCCCTCATATGGTTTTCCATGCAAAAATCTTGTTGTCCATATATAGTTAATATTCTTTTATATTCTTCATTTTTGTAGATCAGATTTTAATGTTTTAAGTGTTATTGGATGGATGAATTTTAGTTTATGTTGATTCACCCCTCCCCCCTTCTCAACATACCATGTGTGCTCAACAATTGGTAACAAAGTGAGGTTCCTAAAGCAACATTTTAACAACTGAGGTAGATCTTACATTTGAATGCATGGGGTCCAAAGCAAGCTTGAATAAGAAGTTTAGTTTGGTATGAAATTTGGATGGTATGGAACCTAAAGGATGGGATGTTCATCCTATTGAGGGATAAATAATTCTTGGAACAGAACTTAGAATTGCTCTTAATGATTTGGATGATGTTAGAGATAAAAGTGAAAAATATTAGAATAAGCTTACAAAAGAAGAAAGGTTGATTTCTAGGCTAAAGACTCAGATTGTAGAAAATAGAGAAAGGAAAGACAAACTCAAGATGGTTAAAAATGAAATTGGAAAACTGAAATATAAAAAGGAAGGAAGAAAAAAATTCTATGGTAAGGGGTATGTGTAGCATCATAAGGGGCCAAAAAAGTGGTGATATGAAAAAAATGTATTTTCCATTTGCCCAAAAATGCAAAAAATCCGTGTTGACTTTTCAATTGGTTTGGATGTCAGTACATGTCTTGACAACAAATATCAGAGAGATATCAGATAATATATATTAGATAATAACCAACATCAGATATCAGATAATAATTCAATGTCCTCTTTTGTGTGGCCTAGGAAACATATATCAGATAATAACCAATATCCAATCATATCGGATACATTGGATATTATCCGATAATCAACATATTTTCATAAGGGTGCCAACAAATTCATTGGCATCCTTTCTTAGAGGTATTGGATATTGGATAATATTCTATATTTGATACCTTGTTTAGGATAGGGGGAGAGAGTGAGGGATAGGGAGAGAAGGGGAGAGAAGGGGAGAGGGAGAGGGAGAAGGAGAGAGAGAGAGAGAGAGAGAGAGAGAGAGAGAGAGAGAGAGAGAGAGAGAGAGAGAGAGAGAGAGAGAGAGAGAGAGAGAGAGAGAGAAGGGGAGAAGGATTGCAAGAGAGAGAGAGAGAGAGAGAGAGAGAGAGAGAGAGAGAGAGAGAGAGAGAGAGAGAGAGAGAGGTTAGGAAATGGATGGGGTAGAGAGGAGTCTAGAAGGGGGAGGGGAGAGATAGGGAGAGAAGGGGAAATGGATCTAGGGAGAGAGAGAGAGAGAGAGAGAGAGAGAGAGAGAGAGAGGTGATTAGGGGGAGGAGGAGAGGGGAGAGATGAAAGTATCAACTAAGGGAGATATGGTGGGAAAGGGAGTGGCAGGAAAGAGGGAGAGAAGGAAAAAGGGAGAGGAGTTTGGCAAAGAATAGGGGAGAGAGGGAAAGGTAAGTAGAGAAGGGAAAATGGAGAGGGGGAGATAGGGAGAGAAGGGGAAAGGGATCTATAAAGAGAGTAATTAGAATTAGGGGGATAGGGGAGAGATGAAAGTATCAACAAAGGAAGAGGGAGAGAAGGGGAAGGTGAGAAGTTGTGGAAAACAAAGAGGGGGGAGAAAGGGAGAGAAGGGTAAAGGAAGAGGGGAAATAGAGAAAAAGAAGTGGACAAGGAGAGAGAGAGAGAGAGAGAGAGAGAGAGAGAGAGAGAGAGAGAGAGAGAGAGAGAGCTAAATATTTAGAAGTATGATACATATGACGAGAGAGTTGGGTACAAAAAAGTGTACAAGGTGTTAGGGATAGCAGGAGAAATAGACTTGTAGCTATATTGAAAGAGTGTCAAAATGGGGGATTATATGAGGGATTTGGGGAAAAATAATTCATTTAATATAAATTTTTATATCATCATATATATATATATATATATATATATATCATTAATTATATTATATTATATGTACTAGTAATATATATAAATATTTATATATTAAATAAAATATCTTAAATAATATTTTTAATTATATACATAATAGTAATATAATATACTATATATTATACAAAATTGTATAAGAGATTATAATATATTATATATTTATAGAAATAAATTAACAAAATTTGATATATGATAATCAAATATCTGATAATATCGGATATCCAATAATATTGAATATCTGATATAATATAAGATATTCATTACTTGCAGATATATCTGATATTGGTTACCTCTAAAAATCTATAACCTTGGATTTTCCTCAAAATTGCTTTGGGATTTGGCTAGGACATGCCAAACCTTCAAAGTGACCACAAAAATTTAGGAGTTTTTCTCGGTTTTCCAAACTTTGCCCATGTGCTTGACAACTTTTTTAACCTAAAATTGATGAAACAAAAAGGTTTTTTTTAGGACATTCTTAGATTTCCACCACTATAAATTATGCCTTATTTTAAATTTAATAAATAATTATTATCATTCTATTTGAATTATGACTAAAGTCCTAATTGATAGGTTGATTGAAAAACATTTGTAACTTTCAAATGCTATCATAGTTTTTGAATCCGAAACATGCGTCAAATTATATACTTCACATACTATAAGATTAAAAAAAATGAATTTCATAAACGTTTGACCAAGTTATGATGCTCAAACATTCAAGATTTTATATTTTTAATAAGTTGTAGTTTAAAAATTCACAACTAATTATTTACTTTGAAAAAAATTACAAAAAAATATGGGCCACTTTTGGACATGAGTCTTCTACCTATATCTAGAATATTTTTAAAAAACATTATGATTTGATTGTGGTTAGGGTGGACAAACAACCACCCAATTTTTATCTTTTTCCTAAAATTTTAATACTATTGCATTGAAATTTAAAAATTCCACCAAATAGATTTTTGTTTTTTCTTAAAATAACTAGTAGCTTAGAAACTAAATTCAATTTTCTACAGAATCTATTCTTACATATTTTTGAAATAATGTGGAAACTTAATCAAAATTTTACATCAAGTGGCCACTCTCTATTTTTCTAAATTTTCATTACCACTTAAGGGCCTAGTTTGGCCCATAGTGATCTTACATATACCCTTAGCTTATGAAGGAAAAAGATAATATAATCAATCTAAAGATTCAAATTGAAGAAGGAAAGAAGACTAGTGATTTTCTAGAAACCAAGTTGCACAACAAATTTGCTGAATGAACAAAAGTTGAGTAAGAAGTTGTTGCCTTAACAAAAGGAGTTGTAGGATGCAAAAGAAAAAATTGAAAAGGGATTGATCTGTAATTGTTAGAAAATAACAAGTTTTCTTGATCTGTCTGAATAACACTACACCTGCTTGACTAGATCCTTCTTAAGCTTCAATATGCCTTTACTCAAATTGCAGATCCATCCACCAATTTGGCAACCACACACTCAACTGGTTTTTTTCCAACTTTTCCAACTCTTTTTCAAATAACTTCATCGACCTTAAATACAAATCAACTAGGTCGTTAACACAATAAAAACCTAATTTTTATCATCGAGATTACAAACAAGTCGATACAATCTTGACCATTAAAAATCATAACAATTTCTTCACATTCTTCAAGATAATTCCACCGCTCCATGATCACCGCTTCATCGGAATTGTAACTCATCACGTGATATGAATTTGATGTAATCCACTTTGCTCCTTTCCAAGACAATAAATGTGCCAAAACAATCTGAACTTATCCTCATACAATGATCACACATGACTCCATCATTATCACTCAACATCAGATCTTAAACCAACAAATTTGATCAGTTAGGGTTTAAAAACAAAGAACTGATAGGGTTTATAGGTTTATAAAACATAGAAAGGTTTAACCCTTTACATCAGTTCAACTTATAAACTACCATATACCGATTCACAACATCTTTCACAAAGTTTATCATACCAGTTACAAGACAATCACAATAACAACAATAACATGAACAATATCATGAATACCATTGACCAGTTCAATTGACATCAATGAAAACATATCATTAATGCAATCTATATGCAAAATACCAACAATCTCCCCCTTTGGCATTATGGCAATACAAATATCAACCCCTCTAATTGTTGTTGTGATTGGTTAATAGGAATCCAGGTTTACATTATCGTGTATTCACCATTCTCTATCTGTCTTCAATTTGTTGATGGTTCATCTAATCAGATACATAATTCTTCTCCCCCTTTGAAAAGAATGCCAAAATGAAAGTAAAACATGTAATTCCAAATTCTCACTGTGCATCAACATGTTGCAACTTGATGCTCCCCTTGTGGAATACATCCACTCCAAAAACATCAATCCATGTAAAATTCTGCAAATGGTTCAAGGACTGATGCAATCAGTATCATTCCCAACTGACTTCATGAAGAGGAACAACCCCCAACTGACTTCTAAGATACTCAAAAGTCATCTTAGGCAGAGCTTTGGTAAAGATATCTACAAGCTGCTCCTAGGTAGAAACATGCTCTAAGATAAAATCTTTACTTTGAACTTTCTCCCTCAAAAAGTGATACTTCAATTCAATGTGCTTAGTCCTTGCATGCAAAATAGGATTCTTATAAATATTAATTGCACTTGTATTATCACACAAAATGTTTATAGGTTTTGAGATCTTCATCTTAAAACCTTCCAAAATGTGCCTCATCCAAATAGCTTGTGTGCAATTCATATAAGCTGCTACATACTCAACTTCAACAGTAGATTGTGAAGTACAACTCTTCTTTTTACTACTCCATCAAACTAGCCTTCCTCCCAGAAATAATGCTCCACTGATAGTACTCTTACGGTCATCAATATTTCCTGTCCAATCAGCATCAATGTATGCCTTCAAATCAAAATTTCCTCCATATGGATACCATAACCCATAGTCAACTGTACATTTTGGATATCTAAAAATTCTCTTGGTTGCTATCAGATGTGCTTCCTTTGGATTTTTCTAAAATCTAGCAACAATACCAACTACATGGGCAATATGCGATCGACTAGGAACAACATAGTGTAATTTACCAATAATTAACCTGTATTCCTTTTCATCTATAGACCTAGATGCATCTTCCTTGGACAATTTACAACCTGTAACCATTGGAGTTTCAACTGGTTTACAGTCACTCATGTCAAAATTCTTTAAAACTTCTTTCGCATACTTGGATTGAGTAATGAAAATACCATTCTTCATCTGTTGTATCTGCAAGCTTATGAAATTTTTTATTTTCCCTACTAATGACATCTCAAACTCATTCTTCATTTCATCTATAAAGTTGTTGCTCATGACATCATTAACTCCAAATATAATGTCATCAAAAAATACTTCACTAACCAGTATTTCATCTCCTTCAGACTTGAGATAAATGTTGTTGTCATCACTGGTTCTTGCAAAGCATATCTTCATTAGATGAGTATGAAGCCTTTCATACCATGTTCTGGGTGTCTGCTTTAATCCATTCCAAACTTTATACAATCTGAATACCATGTCTTCTTTGTCTGTCAATGCATAACCATTAGGCTACTCTATGTATACCTCTTCTTCCAATATCACATTCAAAATGTAGACTTAACATCCATTTGGTATACCTTGAACTTCTTGTGAGCTGCAAATGCAAGTAATGTTCTTACTCCTTCTAGTCTTGCTACTGGTGCAAAATTTTCTCCATAATCTTCTCCTTCTTCTTGCGCATAACCTTTGCATACTAATCTTGCCTTATTGTGAACTACAACATCATCCTCATTCAACTTGTTTCTGAACACCCATTTAGTTCCTATGACATTCTTGTTTACCGGTCAGGGTACCAGTGTCCAAGTGTTAGTTTTCTCAATCTGATCCAATTCCTCTTCCATTTATTTTACCCAATTATCATCACCAAATGCCTCCTTAGCACTTCTTGGTTCAAAGGTGGAGATCATCCAATAGTTCTCTCTTATTCTTCTTCTAGTAAGTACTCCAACATCCTTATCCCCAATAATCTGCTCAAGACTGTGATTCAGTCTCACATATATAGGAATAACATGACCATTCTCCTCAAGTTCAACTTCTTCATTGTCATCTTCCTTTGAATTTATTTGTTTTGATTGAACAAGTACATCAGGATTTGCTTTAACGGTTTTTCTCTTAATAGTTTCAGTTTCCAAAAGCAAAATGCAAGGATCTTCATCCTTTCTCTCTAAATTGATTCCTTCTGAGACTTCAGGACATTCATCTACAAAAACATCAACACTCTCAACAATTATTTGTGTCCGATTGTTGAAGCATTTGTAGGCCTTACTCTTGATGGAATAGCCAAGAAATATGCCTTCATCACTATTTGCTTCAAACTTGCTTATGTAATCACTTCTTTTGATAAAACATTTACTACCAAAGATCGTAAAATAGCTAACATCAGGTGATCAAGCAGGTGATCTTCCATACCAGTACTCATAAGGTGTCTTGTCCTTACCTCTTTTCATCAGAACCCGGTTCAATGTGTAGACCGTTGCACTTACAGCTTCTCTCCAAAAAAATTTTGCCACATTTCCTTGCATCAACATAGTTCTAGCTGCTTCAACTACTATCCGGTTGTTTCTTTTTGCTATACCATTCTGCTGTGGTGTCCTTGGTGTAGAAAGCTGTCACTTAATACCATTCTCATCACAATACTTAGTGAACTCCATAGAAGTGAATTCACCACCTTCATCTATTCTCAGACATTTTATCTTTTTTCCACTCTCTTTCTTAGCTAAGGCTCTTAATTCCTTGAATTTACCAAAATATTCATTCTTATCCTTCCAAAATGTGACCCACATCATCCTTGAACAATCATTAGTGAAGATCATGAAATATCTATCACCTGAAATGCTTCTAGTTCTTATTGGTCCACATAGATCTGCATGAACCAAATCTAACCAGTACTCCACTGAGAAATACTTTCTCTTGAAAGTAGAAGAAGTCATTTTCCCTAATGAACATTCTTTACAAAGAGAATTAATTGGTTTTTCTATCTAGGTAGACCTCTTACTGTGTTAGACTTACTCACTTTAACAATGTTGTCAACATTTATATGACAAAATCTTCTATGCGAAAGCCAACTATCATCTATCTTGGCAATCAAACAGTTGCTAACTTTTGGATTAAGATGAAATAGATTACCTCTGGTTTGTTTACTAGTTGCAATCAATTCACCTTTGTTGTCAAAGATTTTGCACATGCGATTTCTAAATTCCAAAGGGTATCCTTTGTCATTCAGCTGTGCTAAACTTAGAAGATTGTGCTTAAGACCTTCAACCCAATAAACATTGTCAACACTAATCTTCCCATTAAGATAAATAATTCCCTTTCCTTTAACCATATAGGGTGAGCCATTGCGAAATCTGACAACACCACCATCAAATTCCTTCAAGGAAACAAATTTTCTCTGATCACCAATCATGTGATGTGAACAACCACTATCAGGGATCCAAACATCAGAGATATCCATCGTGGATACTAGTGCCTTCTGGTCAGATGTTTCTTCCTTAATAGCCACAAACACAATATCTTCACTAGCATCATCATCAGATTCATCATCAGTGATACCACTATCAATAGAAATAAGACAATCTCTTATGTCTTTACCCTTATATTTCTTAAATTTGTCTCTCTTGTATTCATTTTCACCATTAGGGAAATTAGCTACTTTTTGACCAATCTTATTGCAAGAAAAACATTTCAATGGTAGCTTAGCTCTGTATTTACCAGTACCTCTAGGTAGTTGTTTTGCCAATAATGCTTCAAGATCAACTAAATTGTTTTCATCATCAGCATCTCTGTTGGATCTGGATTCATAGCTATGGTTGGTATGTCTACTTCTTCTCACAGATGGGTTAGAGACAAAAGCTTTGAATGTAGATTTTGATTTTTGTACACTACCATCATAGCCATTTAACTTAAAAGCAGTAAGTTTGCCAATAATAGAGTCAAGAGTTACCTTTGTCTTGTCAATGTATTTTAGCTCCTGAATAGCTGCAACTCGAATAGCATAGACCAGTAGCAGTGTTATCAGTACTTTACTAACCAATGTGGCATCTTCTACTTTCCCTCTTGCACTTTTTATTTCACCAAATATTTCTTTAATCCTTTGACCATTCTGCTAGTTATTTTCGCCTTTGGACATTCTCATGTCATCAAACTTCCCTCTTAAACTCTCTTTTTTAGCAATCTTAACATGTTCATTACCACTATAAATCTCTTCAAGTTTTTTCCACACTTCATATGCAGTTTCAAGACCATGAACATCTACATATTCAACATCAGACAGGGAACTATTAATAACCTCTAATGCTTGATGATTCTCTTGTTTTTCATTCTGATCATCAGTCAGAGTTCTAGTAGGTACAGTATATGTAGTTTCTACATGATCCCAATACTGACTTCCCAGAATCTTAATGTAAATCTTTATTTTGTCGCTCCATATCCTATAGTTATCTTTGTTGACTTCGGAGCTTCTTTCTTCATCATGATCTACAAGATCTTTTCCTTAAGATGTTAGGCTTTTAGGTTAAAGAGGACCTGAGATTCTCTGATACCAATTGATGGTATGATGAAAGAATAAGTATCTGGTAGAATACTGAGAGGGGGGGCTGAATCAGTATATTGAAAAACTGATACAAACTCCCAAAATCAAAATCAAACTTACAAAGTAAACTTTCACTAGATCAAGATCAATACTCTACATTAACCAACATCAACCGGTTTGACTGTTATGACAACCTTAATAGTAAACAACTTCAATCTTGTAAACATCAATAATGCTTAAACAAATATCAACATATACATCTCTCAATACTTCCACTTATCATGCCTTGTTAGAATAGTTAAATAGTTAATCAAATCAACAAATAAGATCATAACCACAAAAGCATTCACCACTTGACACTAATATTTATACGTGGAAACCCCAAATAGGTAAAAACCATGATGAGATGAGATTCACAAGGATATCTATCTGAACTCTTCTAAAGTTCGCCCTATTAGGAGCCAAGCCTGTTAAAGCTTTACAATAAGTCTTGTTAAGAACTAATTCCAGTTAGGAATCACCTGGTTAGGGGATTTACAAATATGCCTTGATGAAAAGCACAATACCTTGTTAGGAGTAACCTCACTGGAGCATTTTAGAATCCAAACTAATGAACCACCTTGTTATAGGATTTAATAAGTAACCAAGCTTGTTAGAGCTTACTCAGTTAAGGGATTTCTATTTTGTTGTTATTGTTAGAAAACAACAGGTTTTCTTGATCTGTCTGAATAGAACTACATCTACTTGACCAGATACTTCTTAAACTTCAATCTGCCTTTACTCAAATTGTAGATGCATCCACCAGTTTGGCAACCACACACTCAACTGGTTTTCTGCCAACTTTGCCAACTCTTTTTCAAACAACTTCATCGACCTTAAATACAAATCAACTAGGTCAGTAACACAACCAAAACCTAATTCTCATCATCGAGATTACAAACAAGTTGGTATAATCTTGACCATTAGAAATCATAACAATCTCTTCACATTCTTCAAGAAATTTCCAACCGCTTCATCAGACTTGTAATTCATCATGCTCTATGCATTTGGTGCAATCCACTTTTCTCCTTTCTGAGACAACAAATGCGCCAAAACAATTTGAATGTATACTCATACAATGATTACATGTGTCTCCATCATTACTGCTCAACATCAAATCTTAAACCAACAAACTTGACCAGTTAGGGTTTAACAACAAACAATTGGTAGGGTTACCATTGTACAAAACATAGAAAGGTTTAACCCTTTACACCGGTTCAACTTACAAACTACTGTATACTGGTTCACAACATCTTTCACAAAGTTTATCATTACCTCCTACTTACAAACATATGGTAGCTATTATTGATGAGATCTGGAGTGTGACTACCATGACAAGAGATATGTTGGTTGGAAATATTGCTGCATTTGAACTGAGCAAGTTCAGTGAATCACATCGAAAGTTTGAGACAACATTTAGAGAATCTTTATCCAAAAAGAAGTATGATACCAAAGAATGCAAAATATCCAGATATGAAAGAGAGAGAAGAGAGATGGAAGAGAAAGAAAGAGAATTGGATGAGCTTGACTCATTATGATTGGTTGGAGATTGTCTAAAGGAGCTGGTAAGTATGATGGAAAATTTCCTTTGAAATGTTTCTCTTTCAATAAGATATGACATTTTGCTTCTAGGTGCCCGAAGAGAATGTCTATGTATGATAGGGATAACAAATTTGATAAGAATGATAGGAATGATAGATATGACAAGCATTAGAAGTATGATAAGCCTTACAAGTCTAACCAGAATTATAAGCATCACAAAATATGTCATTATGCTACTAATGAAGGTGTTACAAATAGAGAATTAGAAGGAGATGAAATTATGGTTATTTCTATTAAAGAAGATGGACCAGTACTTGTTGATTCCACAAGTTGCACTATTGAGGAGAAATATTTAGTTACTAAAGTTGAAGAGAAAGATCAATGGTTGATTGACAACGGTTGTTCATATCATATGACTAGCGATAAAAGAAAATTTATGAATATAGAGAAGTATGATGGTGGAATATTAAGATTTGGAGATGAAAAATCCTCTGTGATCCCTGGTAGAGGTTCTATTTCTTTTGATGGTAAGAATAACACTGATGATGTCTTGTATGTTGCAGGTTTGAAGCATAATCTTTGAAGTGTTGGATAGATGGTTGACAAAGGTTATGGTTTCCAATTCAATAATGGAAAATGCAAGATCCTAAATGCCTTCGGTATAGATATTGCATCAGGAACTAAGAATGAAGCTAATATATTTCATTTGAATGCTAGTGAGAAAAGTTGCTTGATTTCTCAAATTGATGAAAGTTGGTTGTGGCATAGGAGAATGTGTCATGTTAATTTTGAATCAATTATTAAGATCAATTCTACTCAAGCTATTATAGATGTATATGGTGAAAATGGATAACAAATAACAACAATATTGAAAGACTAAAATGGATTCAACCACCAAACCCTAGCCTAACAATGAACAAAGATCCACCATAACATATGAAGATGACCTAAGACAATGCAAAATAACTCAAAATCATAAAGATTATACCATCACATGTCCAATAGGGTTTTTGATCTCCATTCTTCCTATCTCCATTGATCTTGTTTGATATGCTTGCTCTCAGATTTTTGTATGCACAAGAGCTCAATAAAGAACGGAATGTGGTTGCAAGTGGAATTGTAGTGTAGCCAAGTTGCATGAAAGATCATTAGCATGAGTCATTAGGATATGTCATTAGGGTTTGACAATGAAGAAAGCATCTCCTTAAATAGAAGACACAATAAGAAATGGAGGGTTAAGATTGAGAGGTGTAAAAAGAGAGGTCGGCTAGGATTAGAGGGTAGGTAAAAGAAATACCAAAATAATGAAAGAGGTAGGTAGTGTATGAATTAAGAGATGAATGACATGTGTCATGTGTAGAAAAAGATAATGAATTAATTAAATAAATAAATATTTATTTAATTAATAGAAGAAGTAGGACAATTAAATAAATAAAATATTTATTTAATTTAGGAAAGGGATAATTTAAATAAATAAATGTGTTTATTTAAATGAGAAATAAGGCTAGAAGAGGATAAATGAATTAATTAAATAAATAAAAATTTATTTAATTAATAGAAGAATTAGGCTTAGATAATTAAATAAATAAAATATTTATTTAATTAGACATGACAATTTTGAGTGTCTACATTTTGCCCCTCTTTGAGACAATGCAGCTTGTCGCGTTGTTTCAAAGAAGATAAGATGAACTGATACAGAGTTGCCCCAGGATGGGAATTATATGCCCCCTCGAGAGATTGGATGAAAATGTCTGAAAAGATTGCAGACAATCTCTCGATAAGAAAGACGGGATAGAATGGACTGATTGGATAAAGTGACAAAGTCACGGGATGAGAAAGACTGACTCGGGAAATGAAGACGAGGGCTAGGCTAGGCTATAAGATAGACCACGGGCAAAAGACATCCTCATTGTCATCCACACCCTTACAAGATCACAGTGCAGAGCGAGAAAAGAGAAGCAACAGTCAGCAGCGATGGCTTTGGTTCATAGATTTGACCGTGTTCGCCGATTCCAGCGACCAGCAGATGCAGGAGAGCTGGTAAGTACCACAAAACCTCCTCGTACTTTGATGCATTTATTGTTGTCATTAATGCATACTAGGTAATGTAATAAATGCGCATTTATGTCTTCCAGGTCAAATCAGCAGTTTTGTGATGAACATATGCTGTCGATTGGATAAGCTGCTGAGGGGATACACTCAAGAAGGTCCTCTAGGGAAGACTAAGATAGATCAAGGCACTTTGTGATGACAGTGAGTACCAAGATAGAGTACTTTGTGATGAACAGGGAGTACTAAAATATGAGCAGCACTTTGTGATGAACAGGGAGTGCAAATGTGAGTAACACTTTGTGATGAACAGTGAGTGTCACACATGTAGTACTTTGTGATGAACAGGGAGTACTACTAGGATAGATAGCAACACTTTGTGATGAACAGTGAGTGTCACTATGACTGACATGATTTGATTTGCTTGACTGCAGGAGTATTTGCCGATGTTGGAGTCACGGGAGAGATTCCCATCGACTCAGAGGTTGCGACCTGAGTTGACAGCCAAGGACTGAGTTATGATTGAGGTTATGGGATTGAGATACATTCTGTATGTGCCTGAGTTTCGGGTGAACATGGGATTGTTGACTGCACTGGCTGAGAGATGGCACTCAGAGACTTGTAGTTTGCATTTGCCGATGGGTGAGATGATAGTCACCTTAGAGGATGTATATAGGATTCTACGGATACCAATCGATGGGGAGTTAGTACCCTATGATCGAGACAGAGATAGGGATGCACTGAGATGAGTGTTCTAGGATCCAGGACTAGGGATGAGGGTGGGACATGTGGCATGGGATACCATGACATGGATAGGATTAGCACTACCAATAGTGTTGACAGGAGTTATCAGTGGGTTCCTCTGTCTGGATAGGACGACATGAGGGGTGGCTGCAGGGGACACAGGGGCCAGGAGAGTTGATCTTGGGGTGGGTCCTTCTAGGGCTCAAACTCCGTCGAGGCCAGGTGGCTCCAAGGGAGGGAGTTCATCATAGCCTTAGAGGGCTCCCTATGTATCAGTATTGTACCATTTTTGTATTGTAGACACCTGCGGGTGATTTTGTAGCCATATGATTCTGTTGACATCATTGTATCATGACACTTTTGATTATATATATGAGATGATTCATTTCTGCGGCAGCTATATGCATGTGTACCTTATGTGATGAAATGTTCTTATGTGATACATGTTTTATGATATGGATGCTTATATGATGCAATGCAATATATTTTTGTTCTTTTATGTTGTATATGTGATGCATGATGCAAATGTGAATGTATGTAATGCAAATGAATATGATAATGCAAATGATTATTTACATAATGAAAATGTGAGATGTGCTAACATGTGTTGTATGCAGGATGTGATGCAATTGTGATATCTATATGTATGTATGAAATGCTTACATGTGGTGATGTAGGTGTAACTATATGAAATGCAAATGTTTTTGGTGTGTCATTATACTCAGTCATGTGATAGCGGGCTACGCGGACTCGAGAAGGACAATGGAAGTCAATCAAGAAGGGGGATGGAAGACAGAAGATATGAACGTGAAAGAGCTTCTTGTGTGTTATCATCATTGAGCTTTATTATGGCAGAATAGGTTATGACAATCGAGGCATTTGTTCGGCCCAGAAAGTCATTGTACCTGTTTGCATGGAGATAAGACAGTCACAAACAAGGAATGCCCCAGTTCATACTAGACTCACAGTGTCCTCATATCCTTGGACAAGTCATAGCATTACTAAAAGACAATCCACAGACAGCAAACAAAATAGGTGACGATACCCCATCCTCGCCTTTCTAGTCAAAGACATCCTGGAGATAGAATCTCTAGTGAAAGACATCCTGGAAAAGCTAAAAGACATGTCACCAAAAAGATAAAATCAAAAGAAAACCAAGACTCGACACCAACATCCACTGTAGTCCTCAAGTTTAGTGTCTCTTGTCACTTGTTTAAGTCTTATTCGATTGTGGTCACAATGTTCACTTTCACAAAAAGGATAGATAGCACTGAACCATATGTTGTCTGAGTCTGTTGAAAGATTTGATTTTGTTGAAGCTCATTGTTGCTGCTGTGTCTTATCTGAAACTGACTGAATCCATGAAACTGATACTTTATTGCGGAGAAGGCGGAACTTTATTGTGGACTGGCGATGCAAATGCTGCTTTATTGCGGATTGTGCGCGGACAGACTAAAGAAAGCTGGAAGAAACTGTACTCCTTGAACACGTGACGTTCTTAGTTCCACACCCATTACTAGACTTAGGAATTGGCCGTAGTCACAGATAGGATCCGATTTATTATGGATGAAAAGGGGGTGAAAAGGGAGGGTTATGGATGGCTAACCAATCTTAGGTAGATCAATAACAAGCCATGATGGGAATGGGTAAGTTTATTGTGAGTGAATAGGTTGTGAGTGTGTGCAAAGTGAAAGGATGAAAGAGAATCCTGAAGGAGAGAGGAGCAATGTCTCTACGCATGGCGCTGGTGACCCAGTTTTTACCATGGTACTTTCCCAGGGCGCCACCGAAGTGGTTTTCACCGTTGGACGAAATTATTTCTCTTTACTTTTCTCAATTTTTCAATGTTTTTTGTGTCACAAGGCGCCTGTTTGCCAGGTTTTCACCAAGTAACGATTTTTTTGTTTTATGATTTTTTTTGTATTTTTGAAAATTTTTTATTTTTTTTGTATTTTTGAATTAGGATGTTCCGAAGAGCTTATGTGTAGAACCTACGAAGGTGCATGCTGTTGATAGGATCCTCCAAGGGTTCACCTTCTGTAGTTGAGAGCTGATATGCCCCAGATCCATATGCCGCTGTGATGATGTAAGGACCAAGCCAGTTTGGTTCGAACTTGCCCTTCTTATCTCTGTCTTGCTGATTCTTGGGGTTCTCTCTGAGTACTAAGTCACCTACCTCAAATGCGCGAGGCTTGACTTTGTGATTGTAGCTGCATTGTTCCTTGACTAAATGATGTGTAGCTTGAGTGACTGTCTTCCTTGATAAAGGAACTGAGATAGAATTACTAGTGTGTGGACTACACAGGCCCATATGCGTGTCACCTAAAGAAGTTTGGGCATCACTGATAGCAAAGTCCTTTGAGGAAGCTCCATTAAAGGTCCATGATGTATCACCAGAAGGAAAAGGATGTGTGGAACAAGTGGATGAGTTATGAAGGCTTATGATTGTGAAAAGAAGTGAAAGTAAGATAGCATGATGGAGACTTAGGATCAACAAGTATGCTTTTTGTCTTGAAATTTTAGAACTTTTGCCCCCAGTTATTTTGATATTAGGGGATATCAACTCTTTCTCTTTTTCTTTCATAGGATTTTTATCCTTGAATTTGATTTTTGCAGAGTCCAATAGCTTTTGATTTTGATTTGGACTAAAGGACTTTTCTTTATTTTTGAATTTTAGATTTTTCTTTTCAAAGCTTGATTTGTGATCCCCAATTAGTAAGGGCTTTTGTAATTCTTGTTGATCCAAGTCTGGAAGAGGAGTGAAAATGGAATGAGTAGATGAAATGGTAAGGCTATGTGAGTTCTCAAGAGGGTTGGCGATATGCTCAATAGATTCTTTGTTGGAACCACTCTTAGGACTATTGATATCAAGAGATGCTTGCACCACTAGAGGAGATTTGCATTCAGACTTAGTAGACACAACACTAGGTGGTTCATACCCAATTCCTTGCAAATTGTTTGTAGGTTGCTCCTGTTGACTGAATGGCTTAGGAGACTGTGGGAGTTGATCAACATGAAAGATATACTCACCACATCCCATGTCTTTAATCTTGAACTTGTCTTCTTTTAGCTCTGCCTGTTTTGATGTAGAAGCTTTTAAGGATTCAGGATCCACATATGCCGATGAAGGAATAGCTTCTTGATTGATTGGGATTGTTATTTTGGATCTAAGTTGCAGATTGTTGCAATATATATATGGATTTCGATCTGCTTTGACAATCACTTCAACTCCATTGTGTGGAAACTTGATACATCGATGATATGTAGATGGTATTGCTCTCATCTCATGAATCCATGGACGCCCTAGCAATATGTTGTATGTGAGATCTAGATCAAGTACTTGAAAAACCACATCCTTTGTGACTGGCCCTATTCTTAATGGTAAGGTGACCGTGCCCTTGGACGAACGCTCTTCATCATCATAGGCCTTAATGGTGATTTGGTTTGTAGAATTCACAGCTTTTTCAGAATATCCCAATTGTCTTATGGTACTCAAGGTACAAATGTTAAGACCTGCTCCTCCATCTATCAGGACTCGCTTTATTCGGTGTTTATGTATGAAGGCTTCAACGTGTAAAGGTGCATTATGAGGCTGACTTATGGAGGCATCATCGGCTTCTGTGAATGTGAGGGAGTGTGGAACGGATAGGTATCCCACCATGGCTTGAAACTGGTCCACGTTCAGATCAGTAGGGACAGCAGTGTCTCTCAAGATTTTGTCGAGGATGGCTTTATGTGCAGGAGATATACGTAAGAGCTCAAGAATGGAGATGAGCGCGGGTGTCTTCCCTAGTTGTTCTACAAGATCGTACTCAGGCTTGGTAGATAAAGGATTGGTATTCTTAGTGGAGGCACCTGGCAATGTAATCTTACCTCGACGGGTTGTAACATGACATTCGGAGGTAGCTTCGGATGAAGATCCCACACCCTTTAGGACAATTTTAGGTCATTGAGGAGGATTCTCAGGATTTTTATTTTTGATAGTAATGGTAGAGATATGATTGTCCATTGAGATGTGATTGATGGTAGAATCATAATTGTAAGGTGCTCTGGTGTAATTGGTTTGATCATCTGTGACTTTACCTTTTTCTTTGTCATGTTTTGGGAATGGTTCCTTAAACACCTCATGCTCTTGGTTAGATGAATGTCCCTCAATCTCAATATCACCTCTATCAATGAGATCTTGCACAATGTTTTTCAATCGATGGCAATTACTTGTCTTGTGACCCTTGCTCTTATGAAACTCACAAAACTCATCATCATTCCACCAATTCGGTTTGACCTTTGGTTCATATGGAGGAAAATCTGGGACCGTGATCACTTTGTTCGCTACAAGCTTTTTGAATACTGATTCAAGTGGTTCTCCCAATGGAGTGTACTTCCTTCGTGGTTTAGAAGTTGTTTGATTGTTCACTTGATTGTTGGTAGAACTTGATCCAGAAAAGACGACCTTGGGTCTCACTGTGTTGGCATCAACAACACCATCATTAACTGTATTCTTGTTCTTGTTCCAAAATTTTGGTTTGTCCTTTCCTTTGAAGTCCTCTTTGTTTTCTTTGAATAGTTTGATAACTCCTTGTTCAATTAAGACTCTTTCTGTTGCTAGGCCCTTTTCAATGACATCCTTGAATGTAGACAAACAAGCTTTTCTGAGATCATAGCCAATAGCCTTGTTAACATTTTGTGTGAACATCTCCACCATTTGTTTTTGCGGAATTTTGCAAGAGCATCTGCTAGCTAGGTTTCTCCATCTCTGTAAAAATGTTGCGAAAGATTCTCCTTCCTTTTGTTTAGTATTGCACAAGGTAGTAACTGAGACATCTGTTTCAATGTTGTAAGAGAAATGTTGAATGAATGCTTCTGCCAAGTCACCCCATGACTTAATACCGGGAGATAATTGAGAAAACCATTCCATAGCTTGGTCACCTAAACTCTATGGGAACAACCTCATCAAGTATGTTTCTTCTGCCGCTACCTCAATGCAAGCTGTGAAGAATTGTCTTATGTGTGCCTTGGGGTCTCCTCTCCCTCTATATTTGTCGAACTTTGGTGTTACAAAGTGTGGAGGAAATGGAGGCATTGGAATGCTCTTATTGAAGGGATAAGGGCATATATCTCTCATAGTGTATGTAGGTTTGGATGTACTCATGTCCTCCACTTTCTTTTGTAGATCTCTAATTTGTTGCTCCAAATTATTTTTGGGAGGAGATTGATTTCTTGTAGCATACCCCATGTTTGAAACACCCATTTGAGGAGGAGCTTGTTGCATGTATGGATGATACTGATCGTAGACATGTCCATATGGAGGTCTATATTGTTGCGACATGTATGGAGCACTTGGCATAACTTCTTGTTGAGGGACCCCATATCTATTTTGTGTGTATAAACCATATTCAACAGGTCTTTCATTTTCCATTGTGTTGCCCCCAATTTTGACATGAGGTCTCCTTGTGTCAAAATTTTGAGGATGTCCTTGAGTATCCACTTGTCTTGATTGATCCATACCTTGAGCATGTGTTTGAGCATAAGGCCTCCATGATGGTCTTTGAATGTAAGTATCATATGTTTGAGCTTGTGTATGTGGGATTGCTGGTTTTTGAAGCAAAACTGATGGTGACTCAGGCATCATATTCGGTCCTCTATTTCCTCCACTATTTGGTCTCCTTTGATCCATGTTGGGTTGAGCTTGTTGTAAGGGTCGACTTTCCATAAGTTGAGATAAGTCAAAATCATGCGGTATTTTAGCTCCACTTTGTGCCATCATGTTTAAAAAGTATTGATGATCTCTCTTCATTATCTCTTCAACCAATCTATTGAATTGAGGATCCATTATGGATTCTTGTATGTCTGCTGATAGTATTGAAGAGTTGTCAACATTGTCATTGTGTGTAGTATTGTTGTTTATAGCGTTTGCGCTTTCCACATTTGGATTGTTTCTATAAACATTCATGTCTGGTAATGTAGTGTGCTCAGGATTGTAGAATAGATCATTGTCATACTCATAAGAACTCATGTTTGCGGATTCTTGAGCTTCTTTAGCTATTCTCCTAGATTTTTGAAGGCGGGTTTCAACCATGAACTAGGTGTTTGACCAATATGTGAGAGACTAGATGAAAAATGAAAAGAGTATGGAAGACCAAGAGTTGTATGGAGTGTAAATGAATCTTGAGGTGTACTTGCAATGTCCAAAGTGTAAGACCAAGTATGTAAGTAGTAGAGTAGGTGTGACTTCCAAAGAGAGGATAGTTTCTCTTGATGAGGTAAGCTGACCTTGACTCTAAGTAAGACCAAATGAGACCCAAAGGTAAGAAACCTTGATGAGGGACCACTTAGCAAAGTGTAGTTGTATGTAGTGTGTTGACAAAGTATGATGAGGACAAGCAAGTAACCTTTTGACTCAAGTTTAGACAATTGTGAATGTAAAATGAGATGTGAAGCAATGATGGACTATGTGAGACCTTAGAACAGGCTGAATGCTAGATGAAATCTGAAGAGACAACCTAAGAAGCTCAAGTATGCCGAAACTGATTTCTTTTGTTTGTTGGACTGTGAAATTTTTCCAATTTGTGAAGTTTTTGGTTGTGACCAAATCTGAATGTTTGACTATTTTTTGTGACAAGAGGACACAATGTTGATGAGGACTCAGTGTTTGCAAGTGTTTAGACTCCAAAATGACTCCAAGAAAAGTGTGTTGTTTGATGTAAAATTGTTTTGCATACACTTGAAGACACAAAAGACACAATGTTTTGCTGTTTGGTCTTGATTGTTTGAATGTTTAACATAAGTCAAGCACAATTCTTATGGCTGGCCAAGACAATAGTTGTTGATCCCACATGGGGTTTTACCCCCGAGGCTACGCTATTCAGAGCGGATACTTAGATGCTTGACCTCACTGGCTCCACCCTCGGCACTCACTTCTTGGGTCAGCCAAGCATCAGTCCCCATGAAAACTCCCCATGGCGAACTTTGTATCTCTACTAAGAACCGTATGTGTGTGGGCCGCTACCAGAGGTCCGACCTCCTGCCTCAACAACTAGAAGGATTTGGGCATCTAAAACAAAAAGGTGCTAGTAAGGGCATCTGCTCGTGTGGCCATACACGCGGCACTTTCAGCTCTGTAAATACAGAAGGCTCCCAGCTGGTAGGGGTTACGCCCTACAAATGATCAAATAAATTTGATCAAACGGGTTTATGGGGAGACATAGTGTCGGTATGAACTAATCAGCACACGTTATTCATAGTTTTCACCATGAATACATTTGATTATAGTGGTTTGGATGAGGTGGGTTTTCCTCGCTACCACTTGGGTCGTTCTCTTCTCACTAGTAGTCCTAATGACCACACGAGAAGACAGGCCCTCTAAAGATTAAACAAAAAGAGCCTATTGCTCAAGACACAAAAGACAATGATTCAATTTTAGTGCACCAATTGAAGTGTTTGCTAGTCTATGAAAACAAGGCACACAATAAAAATCCCAAAAACCTTGCCAAGGATATGCAACAAAGATTTATTAGTAGTTTGGATTGTTTCAAATGATCACCCCTTCCTGCAAGCACACAAGTTAGGTAAATTTTAGATCCAAAAGACTTTGTGAAATAGGGGCCTTCAACAATGCGTTTTGTTGACCAATTAAAAGACCTGATTCATCATAAAAAAAGACCACCTTTAAAATTTTAAGAGATTTCCAGAAATGTAAGAAAATCCAAAAAATTTGTTAATTTGCTCCAAAAATTAATTTTTTATGAAAAATCATAAAAAATTCATATAAAATGCAAAATCGATCCAAAAAATCTGAAATTTTTACTGGAGATTTTTGATGGTCTTCCAAACTTGCACAAAAAATTTCCTGCAACAAATCCAAGCAGTTTGTGAGATATGAGTAAAATAATGCAAAACCCTAATTTTCAAAGATCTGATTTTTGAAGAATGATTTTGCATCAAATTTAAAATCACAAAGAACAGATCCTATGTATAATTCTGATATATTTCCAAAAATGTAAGAAAATCCAAAAAATTCGCTAATTTTCTCTCAAAATTAATTTTTTATGAAAAATCATAAACAATTCATATAAAATGCAAAATCGATCCAAAAAATCTGAAATTTTTACTAAATCTTTTTGATACTGTTACCAACCTACACAAAAAATTTTATGGCAAAATTAGAAACTGTTTGTGAGATCTGATCAAAATAAATAAAAACCCTAATTTTTAAAATCTGATTTTTAGGGAAATATTTTGCATCAAAATTAAATTCACAAAGAACAGATCCTGTGTATAATTATGAGAGATTTCCAAAAATGTAAGAAAATCCAAAAAATTCTCTCATTTTCTCTCAAAATAAATTTTTTATGAAAAATCATAAAAAATTCCTAAAAATTGAAAATTTGCTCCAAAAATTCTGAATTTTGGATTGAGAGCTCCTGATACTTTTTTCAACTTGCAAAACAAATTTGGTGCAAAATTTCCAAGCCGTTTATGAGATATGATCGAATCTCTCCAAGATCTTGATTTTGTGTCCAAAACCCTAGCTGCACAAGGTTATTCTCCAAATTGTTTTACAAAATAGCAATATAGGGTTAGAAAAATCTGCAAAAAAAACATAGATCAAAGAAAAATCCATGTCCCACCAGGCGTGCCAAAATGTATATGGTGAAAATGGATAACAAATAACAACAATATTGAAAGACTAAAATGGATTCAACCACCAAACCCTAGCCTAACAATGAACAAAGATCCACCATAACATATGAAGATGACCTAAGACAATGCAAACTAACTCAAAATTATAAAGATTATACCATCACATGTCCAATAGGGTTTTTGATCTCCATTCTTCCTATTTCCATTGATCTTGTTTGATATGCTTGCTCTTAGATTTTTGTATGCACAAGAGCTCAATAAAGAACGGAATGTGGTTGCAAGTGGAATTGTAGTGTAGCCAAGTTGCATGAAAGATCATTAGCATGAGTCATTAGGATATGTCATTAGGATATGTCATTAGGGTTTGACAATGAAGAAAGCATCTCTTTAAATAGAAGACACAATAAGAAATGGAGGGTTAAGATTGAGAGGTGTAAAAAGAGAGGTCAGCTAGGATTAGAGGGTAGGTAAAAGAAATACCAAAATAATGAAAGAGGTAGGTAGTGTATGAATTAAGAGATGAATGACATGTGTCATGTGTAGAAAAAGATAATGAATTAATTAAATAAATAAATATTTATTTAATTAATAGAAGAAGTAAGACAATTAAATAAATAAAATATTTATTTAATTTAGGAAAGGGATAATTTAAATAAATAAATGTATTTATTTAAATGAGAAATAAGGCTAGAAGAGGATAAATGAATTAATTAAATAAATAAAAATTTATTTAATTAATAGAAGAATTAGGCTTAGATAATTAAATAAATAAAATATTTATTTAATTAGACATGACAATTTTGAGTGTCTACAAGAGATATTCCTAAAATTGTTAAGCTTTCTAATCTCGTATGTAAGGAATGTCAAATGGGTAAGCAAACACGAATTTCTTTCAAGAGTAAGCAATATACATCTGATGGATTGCTAGATCTTGTGCATACTAACCTATGTGGACCTACAAGTATAAGAAGTGTGCAGGGTGATATATATATTTCATGTTAGTGATTGTTGATTATTCCAGAATGATGTGGGTTGCCATTTTTTGAGAAAAATCAAAAGCATTGGACAAATTCAATATATTCAAAGCCAAGATTGAGATTGAGATAGGACTGAAGTTGAAAAGTTTGAGATCTGACAAAGGAGGAGAATTTTGTTCTGGTGAGTTTGAGTCATTCTATGAGAAGAATGGGATTAGAATACAATTATCTGCTCCTCGAATGCCATAGCAGAATGGAGTTGTTGAAAGGAATAACATAACTATCTTGGATGCTACAAGGACTATGTTGGCTGAAGGAAATGTTCTGAAGATCTATTGGAGAGAATTTGTTAGCACTGTTGTTTACACATTCAATTGAGTACATATAAAAGGTGATTCTGGTAAGACTCCTTATGAGATATGGTTTGGCCATATTCCTACAGTGAGATATTTCAAAAAATTTGGAAGCAAGTGTTATATCAAGAGAGATGAGGATATAAGAAAGTTTGATGCAAGAAATGATGAAGGAATTTTCTTGGGATATTCAACAAAGAGAAAATCCTACCCATGCTACAATAGGAGACTGAGAAAGATAGTTGAAAGTATAAATGTGAAGGTGATGAGAACTATGGAAAATACATCAAAGCGTGCAGATATGATGATGATCAAAATGCTATTTTAACTCAAATTCAAATAGAAGAATTGAAGAAGAATGATCTGGTAGAAATTGTTAATTCAGATATTACTTCTACCAATGAAGAGGTGCAGGAACTTGAAAATCAAAATAATCAAAAGACTCCAAGGTATGTAAGATTGAATCATTCTAAAAATCAGATCATTAGTGATACAAACAAAGGCATAATGACTAGAAGAAGGCTAGCTGCTAAAGAGGTATGTTTGATTTCTAAAATTGAACCCAAAGATGTTATTGAGGCTTGAAAAGATGAAAATTAGATGAAGGCTATGGAAGAAAAATTGAATTAGATTGAAAAGAATAACACATGAGCCTAGACCTAAAAACAAAAATGTGATTGGTACTAAATGGGTATTCAGGAACAAATTGAATGAAGTTAGTGAAATTTTTAGAAATAAAGAAAGATTGGCATGCAATGGATATTCACAAAAGGAAGGAATTGATTATGAGGAGACTTTTTCTTTCTATAGCTACACTTGAAGTTGTTATACTATTGATTGCATAGGCTACCTATAAGGATTTCAAGGTATATCAGATGGATGTCAAGTCAACCTTTCTGAATGGTGATCTTGAGGAAGAAGTCTACATTGAGAAACCTGATGGATTTTCATTATTAGATGATGGAGACATGGTATGCAAACTGAAGAAATCTCTTTATGGATTGAAACAAGCCCCTAGAGTTTGGTGTGCTAGATTGGATAAGTATTTGCTCCAATTGGGATTTAATAAAGGTATTGCTGATAGTAATCTATATTTCAAGATTGAGAATAATAACATTTTAATTGTTGAAGTTTTTGTTGATGACATTATCTTCAGAGGAGATGATGACTTGAGTATGAAGTTTGTGAGTGATATGCAAAAAGAATTTGAAATGTCTATGATAAGAGAGATGATTTTTTTCTTAGGCTTGCAAATTTCACAGATTGGAAAAGGTATTTTTCTATCTCAAGCTAATTATGTGAAGGAATTACTTAAGAAGTTTGGGTTAGAAGATTCTAAACTGGTTGGAACTTCTATGGTGATTAGCTACAAATTGTCTAAGGATGATAAATCTCTGGAAGCTAATCAGACCTTATACAGATCTACGGTTGGTGTACTGATATACTTGACTCAGAGTAGACCTGACATTATGCATGTTGTGTGCATGGATTCTAGATATCAAGATGATCCAAAAGAGAGTCATGTCATTGTTGTGAAGAGGATATTTAGATACTTGAAAGGAACTATGGATTATGGTTTGTGGTATATGAGGAATGATGATTTCATGTTATGTGCTTACACTAATGTAGATTGAGCTGGTGATGTTTATGATTGGAAAAGAACCTATGGTGGTGCATTCTTTTTGTCTAAGAAATTGGTTTCATGGGAAAGTAAGAAACAAGATTCAATTTCCCTATCTACTGCTGAAGATGAATACATTGCTAATTTTAGTAACTGCACTTAGGTAGTTTTAATGAAACAAATATTGAAGGATATCAGAGTTATCTATGATGAAACTACTATCATATATTGTGATAATTCGAGTACTATTAATATGTCAAAGAACCCAGTGCAACATTCAAATACTAAATATATATCAATCAAGTATTATTTCTTGAGAGAAAAAGTCAGTGAAGAGGAAGTGAACTTAGAATATATGTCTACAAAGGAACAAAATGCTGATATTTTCACCAATCCTTTTCCTATAGATATATTTGTCTATTTGAGAGACAAGTTAGGGATATCCACTTATTTAGATGGGAACTAGATGCATTGAATTGCATCAATCCAGTGGACTTCATAGTCTTATCTTTTTGCCCAGATTAATGAGCTTATGCTTATCCTCTAATGAAGTAGTCTATTTGTGATTGAGTTGAGCTGGTTATAATCATGAATTATTTATCTAAGAGGGAGTGTAATTTTGGTTTTCTATTTTGAGAACCTTTGTCATTGATGTAAAAGGGGGAGAGAAGCATGTGAAAAATTGTCTTATCTATTGTTGGTGAGCTTGATCTTAGGGGGAGTCTATAAAGGATGTTCTATTTCTTTGTATTGATTGTTTTTCACATCCATATGTTGCCATCAATGCCAAAGGGGGAGATTGTTGGTCATTGCTACTACTAGGATATGTTCTTGTCATTGATGTCAACATAATCCTATGATTTATTGCTTCAGTGGTTGCAGATTGGTTTATTGGTGTAGTATCATAAAATCATGACCCTTACAATTTTTGACCATATTAGGGTCCTCACACATGTGAAATTGAGTCCCCAAGCTTGACCGAAGACTACTCAACCCTCAGAATATTATTCTCCCTTTCCCTCCACACTACCTTGTCTGCACCCTATCCTAGAGAAAAGAGTATGATAGGGGTGTGGAACCCCTGTTCCTGCCCTATTTTGGGACATGACCCTTCCTGAGTCTGCAATGAAGGTTGTGTAGTGAGTGTGAAAACTTCCCCAATGTTGGCCTGTGACTAAAATGAATCCTATTAACCCTAATCGACAAGTATAAAAGTTGCATTTACCCTCTCATTTGCATAAGTTTGGATAACAAGCAACTTCCATAAGTTCATGAGATCACACATTCAAGCAATCAAGCATTCAAGAGAATTCAAGAATTTAAGCATCCCTTTCAAACATTGAGCATCTCATGTCTCCCTTCAAGGCTAGGTGTTGCATTCAAGTCAAGGATTCAACCATTGAAGAGGAGATCCATTCCTACATTAAAATTCATACAAAAATTTCTATCAACATTTCTATCACAACCTCTCTTGAGGTGATTTGCATTTCAGTCTTTCATTTACATTTACTTGCAAGTACTTTCTTTCATCATTTGGTTAATTCCAAAACTGGGATTTGACCTAAAGTTAAACCCCCAATCCCAACCTTTTTATGTCTCTTTTTTGTGTGTAGGTTACAGGCATACAACTGTACTTTTAGATTTGGACTCCATTCACAGAGGTGCAAAAATCCTTTTCATTTCACAGATTTTTTGGAGGACCGTGTACACTTTCGCTGCGGTCTGGGTAATTTTTTGTCAAATTTGTAGGGTGGCTTCATCTTGATATATTACTACCAAATCTAGGTGCATAGCTTCATCCCACACTTTGATCTTGAGTTAGAATCAATTCTTCATCTCTTTTCACTTAGTCTTAATACATAAATTCAACCAATTCCTTTCCATTCCAAGAAGAGGATTTTTCCTATCATTCTCATATCATTTCATTCAGATTTCAATCTTCTTCTTTGGAGGTTGAATCTAGTGAATTTTTCCCCCTCTTCCAAGTAATGCGTGAAAATTGTTTGAAGGGAAATTTGTAGCGAAACTCTCATCTCTCCTTGGAGGGAAAGGGTAGCTTTCCTCTAAGATCTCTCATTCACACATTTTTAACCCAACATTACATTTTGGTGAACCCTATGTCTTGAATGCTTTCCTTTGAACAAAATTGCATGTTTTTCATTTGCAAGTTTAATTTTTCTGTAAACTTAGTGGTTAATTCATTAAAACCCCTAGTTTTTAAAATTGGAATTGAACTTGTGATTTATAAAAATTGCTTGTTGTTATCTTAGATCTAAAAATTGTTTTGTGTTTCAAATTCAATTTCCTCATTGTCTAGTTCAATTTGCAAATCAAATTTACAAAATTAAGTGGTTAATTGTTAAAACCCTAATTTTCAACAATCATCTTGAACTTGTGCAAAAATTGGATTTCCATTTAATTTTCAGATTTGTGATTGTTTTCAGACTTGTCTTTATTCCTACAATTCAAAATTTTAATTTCCCCCCTTTTTTCAAAATTCAAATTTAAAAAATTAAGTGGTTAGGTCATAAAACCCTAATTTTCAAATTTAATTGGATTTTGTTCAAATTTCAATCAATTTCATTCAAATTCTGATTTCTAAACATTTTCCAAGGTGTCCCTATCCATTAGGTTTGACCTTTTTCAAATTTGGAATTCAATTGCTCTTTTTCTTAAAAACTCTAATAGGGTCCTATTCTCATATTTGAACCTTAATTTCGCCTATCTATAAATTGTAAAATTCACCAATTTTTTGGGGTTAACTTTATAATTATCGTAATATCCATCCCTGAAATTTTTTGAAAAAAGTTGGTCGAACCATGTGCATTCCTGCCACAGTCCTCGACTTTTTTCTTGAAATTTTGGAAGACTATTATGATTGTATTTAATAACCTAAATCTAGAAGATTGGCTGATTTTGTCAATTTTTGGTCCCTCTAGAATCAAAAATACCTCCAAAATTCAACATTTCAAATTTGAAGATTTTTTTAACACCCTGATTTTAAAATTTGTGTTTTTCTTAATTTTAAAATTAAGTGGTATGCCCTTGGCCCTAATTTTAAAATTCCAATTTCCTTGGATTTATTATAGAATTATTTTGAAAATTGTGTCATTTTTTTTCCTCCAACAAACTTCAAATTGTGTAATCATTGTTTGCTTACATTTTGCATTCCTCAATTTTGTAAGCTTTGTTCAAAATTCAAAATTCAAAATTTCCCTCTAGTGCATGAGTTTTACCAAGGAGATGGAGCTTGATTTGGGTCACTTCTTTAATGAGGATAATGCTAATTATTCTCATCCTAATCATGTCTCTATTTAACCCGTTGATGAATCCCATGATGAAGAAGAAGCTTTAACTAGAGTCTCTATAGATCAACTTTCCAAATTGGACAATCAATTTGATATCTTTCAATAATGGATGTCCCAAGAGTACCCTAAGAGTGAAGCTCTTCCATTAATTGAAGGCCTTAAATGCATGATTCAAAGTGATAAGAATGGAATTAATATATTTCATGGTATTGCTCATATTATGGATTCTAATGTCATTCCTATCAAGAGTTGTGTCGAAACCCTAGGTTATTCACAACCTTCAACAAAAGTCAATCCTTTTCTTG
This sequence comes from Cryptomeria japonica, assembly GCF_030272615.1. NCBI lineage: Eukaryota > Viridiplantae > Streptophyta > Pinopsida > Cupressales > Cupressaceae > Cryptomeria > Cryptomeria japonica. The sequence continues at coordinate 99,608,441 of NC_081415.1, read as the reverse complement.
CTTTGACTACTCCTATGACTAGTGTTCCTACTTTCACTTCCAACATCATGGCTACTTCAACTCAAAATGTCATTCGTACAATTATTCATGGGGGAGATCTCCCTTCTTCATTTAATCCTCCATCTTTACCTATGTCTTCAATAAGCATTCCTAATATCCCTCAACCAATCAATGTGACACAAGGGGGAAATTCATTCAACAATTTTATTCCTCCTTTAAGTGTTATGTTGCCTACTCAATCTTCACCTATGCCTACTTATCATAATGTCCCACCACCTTATTCTCAATCAATGCCTTCCTTCCACAATATCACACCACCTTCTCAATCAACTATGTATAACACCAATTCTTCTATCGAAGCAACCATTAACAATCTTGCTCAAATCATGTCTTCCTTACAACAACAAATTGCTTCTATGAATCAATCCAAGTTTAGTGTACCCACCTTTGATGTTGCGAGCCCACTTTCTCCTAATATTGTTAAAGTCGTGCCACCTAAGCATGTATATGTCCCTCAATTAGAATTATATAATGGAAAAGGTGATCCTCTTACAAATGTGAAAACATTTCAAACCTTGTTTATTGACTTTGCTGGTGATCAAAGATTGCTTGCAAAACTGTTTAGAAGAACACTAAGAGATAAGGCTTTACAATGGTATTTCTATTTGCCTTCTTATTCTATCACCTATTTTCAACAACTATAAAATGCTTTCATCCAGCAATTTTAAAATAACATTGGTCCTAAAATCACTTTGACTTATTTAATGCATTGTAAACAAGGTGTTAAAGAAAAAGTGACTGATTTTATTGGTAGATATAAGCATTTTTGTGCTCAATTTTTTTTCTTGTAGCTGATAATGATGTTCAAATTATTTTTATTTCTAATTTACAAAAAGATATTAGGGAAAAGCTTCTTTTTTCTGTGTTTACTTTCTTTCCACAATTGTGTGCAACACTCCATAACTATCAACTAGCTATGAGTCAAATGGAATAATCCACTCCTATGGCTCCGAGTAAAAAGTGTTCAACAACCATTTATGAAGTTCAAACCAACAAAAGGAATCATCAAGTTAAATGATACAATCATCAACAATGTGAACTCTACAACAGGTGTGCCTCCTATTTCTAAAATTTTCAAAAGAAAAAGACAATTTACTTTTTTGAATGAATCTTTACATAGTATTATGTCTTAATAGTTGCAAAGAAATGTTATAAAAATTCCTCCTATAAAACCAGTTGATCCCTCTAAGGTAGCATCCCCTTATTTTGATAACAATTCCTTTTGCTAATTTCATCGTCATCCTGGTCATGATACTGAGAAATGTTTTGCATTGAAAAGTAAGATTCAAGATTTGATTGATAATAATACTATATTTGTGGCATGTGTAGATGATAAGGGAAATAAATCAGTAGATCCTCCTAATCTAAACCTTAAGATTTTCACTGATCCCTTTCCTTCTCATACACCTAGCATGATTGAGATTGTGCCTACTTCTTTCTCCTCTGAGGAATTCACTTCTATGGCTCCAAACTTAGTAAATATGGTAGAAAAACAAGATACACCTAAGGATCCTTATATTACATTTAATCATAGTGAGACCATTAACGCACTCAATGGCCCTTTATACATAGTTGTGAAGGTTAAGAATATACCTTTCTGTGGTACCCTTGTTGATCTGTCTTGTATGGTTAATGTCATAACTGAAGAGTATCTTTTCACTTTACGATTGCACAAACCAATATATGATGAATCTAATGTAGTGGTGAAGTTATTTGATGGATTCTCTTGTCCTTATATTATCTCTATCACCCTTCCTGTTGAAGCTCATACTAAATCTATATGTTAACTTTATTATCATTCCTTCTTCTAAGAAATTCTATGTGAAGTTGGGCTACCCTTGGCTATCTTCCATGAAGGATATTGATTCTCCAATCCATAAGTATTTGAAATTGCCTCACAATGGCGAAATAATAACTGTGAACCATAGCTTATTTAAACCATCTAAAAGAAGTCGTGGAATTCCTATTGATTTATTTTGGCCTAAACAATTTAAATCTCTTCCATCAAGGAGCGATGCTCTTTTTCAATCTTATAAAAAATGGAAGAAAGAGATGATCTTATCCTTAATCCAACCTAGATCTCCAACACTTGACATTCTTATCATTCTTGAAGATGAAGTTCTTCCCCCAGATAGAACTAATCTCCCTCCTATGTAAGATCCTCAACCTATTTCTATGGATGTGTCTATGGCTTCTCCTAACAAACAAAATAATATTCCTTCTAAGGTTAGACCTGTACCACCTCCTCATGATGGACATGGTCTCCTTCCCACACCTAATATTCTTCATTTGTATGGTGCAGTTTGATGTCCTTCCTCTTATAGAGAAAAGAGGCCTGCTTCTCCTCTTGTTCAACCTAAATGAACTCAACCTAAACCTTCAACTATCAAAAAGGAGAATATTCCTCTTCCTTCTCAATCTTCCACTAAGACTCGATAAAATTATTGTGCGAGAGAACACTGATTAAGATGTCATTATCGAGCTCGTGAAGCTATCCCTCAAGTTATTTAATCTCCTAAAACTCTAGCAAAACATATGTGATGGTTTTACTTATATTCATGTGTGAGCTCCTCTTTATATAAATCTTGATGAAGAAATAGATGAAAATGTTATTCATGATGGAGTTACAACTCCTAATGCTTCTGATAGTGATTATGAATATGGTGATGTTGACAAGCATTTATCAGTTGAATTTTCTAAAGCCCTAATCCTAGCTCCTAGAGTTGAACAAAGTGACTTACCACATGAGCATAGTCCTTGTTTCGATGTTGTGATAGAACCATTTTCTATGCTAGATGTCACTCCTTTGGTATGTTACCCACCTTCTTGAAATAGTACTCAACAAGATCGGATGTGGATGTCGTGCTATATTAGTAACATTAGCACTGCGGATCTTCTCTCCCTCTCCTTTCTTTCTCTTTTGTGACTATTCTTTTGTGTATCCCTATTCTTTTATTTTTCCCTTAGTGTCTATTTGAGAATGATGCAAATCATTGATATCTTTTCTTGGTCTCTTTCATGTTGACTCAAAAGACTCATTTCTTCCCTTTCTTCCAAGGAAGTTTCCTTTCTTTGGGGAATGACGATTATTATATGTATCTACATATATGATATACATGAGTTATCATATAACATACTGACCCCAATGAAAGTGAAACTACCTCATGCTTAGTGTTTTGTGTTTATTATCCTTGGGTTTACTCCTCGAGTGGGGGATAAATCCTTGCTATAATGTGCTCCCTCTATTCTCTCTCTTGCGTGTATCCTACCTTAAAGAAATCACTCCCGATAAGGCGTGCATGATTTCTTTAACATGGGGGAATACACTCTACTCATATTCTCCTTCTTGATACTTAGAGTTACTTAGTGAAATTTGTTTTTCTTTGTAATCTTTGGTATGCTTCCTTTCATGACTCATAGTGTGGGGAACTTTTCTACATGCAGTCATGGTTTTTCCCTTCTCGATCTTCCCTTATAATTTTTCAATCAAAGTCATAAGATCCCAAGTCCATTGGGGGCTTTATGCATCTTGCCTCCTTAACGTGGTAGAAGTATTTCAATCTTGTTTCCTTGTACTTTGCCAATAGTATTAGTGTATGCTCATACTCCCGCTAAAGTGGGGGATAAATGTAGTGTCATAAAATTGTGACCCTCACAATTTTTTACCACATTAGGGTCCTCACGCATGCAAACTTGAATCCCCAAGCCCGACCAAAGACCAAAGACTTCTAAACCCTCAGAATCTGCTTCTCCCTTGCCCTCTGCACTACCCTGTATGCATACTATCCTAGAGAAAAGGGTAGGTTAGGGGCATGGGACCCCTATTCCTACCCTATTTTGAGGCAGGACCCTTCCTGAGTCTACATTGAAGGTTGTGTAGTGAGTGCGAAAACTTCCCTGATGTCTGCCTATGACAAAAATCAATCCTATCAACCCTAATTGAAAAGTATAAAAGTTGCATTTAACCTCTCATTTGCATAAGTTTGGATAACAAGAAGCTTCCATAAGTTCATGAGATCATGCATTCAAGAGCATTGAAGCATCCCTTCCAAGCATTGAGCATCTCAAGTCTCCCTTCAAGGTTAGGTGTTTCATTCAAGTCAAGGATTCAATCATTGAAGAGGAGATCCATTCCTACATTCAACTTCATACAAGGATTTTTATCAACATTTCTACCACATCCTCCATTGAGGTGATTTACATTTCAGTCTTTCATTTACATTTACTTGCAAGTACTTTCTTTCATCATTTGGTTAATTCCAAAACTAGGGTTTGACCTGAAGGGTAACCCCCAATCCCAACCCCTTTTTCCTCTCTATTTTGTGTGTAGGTTTCATGTATGTAGTTGTAGTTTTGGATTTGGACTCCATTCACAGAGGTGAAAAAACTCTTTTTCATTTAGCGGATTTTTCGGAGGATCTTGTACACTTTCAACACGGTCTAGGAAACTTTTCCTCACATTTGCAGAGCGTCTTTGTCTCGATATATTACTACCAAATCCAGGTGTACTACTTCATCCCACACTCCGATCTTGAGTTATAATTAGCTCTTCTTGTCTTTTCACTTAGTCTTAATACATAAATTCAACCAATTCCTTTCCATTCCAACAAGAGGGGTTTGCTTATCATTCTCATATCATTTCATTCAAAATTTAGTCTTCTTCTTTGGAGGTTGAATCTAGTGAATTTTCCCCCTCTTCCAATTTAATGCGTGAAAAGTGTTTGAAGGGAAATCTATAGTGAAACTCTCATATCTCCTTGGAGGGAAAGGGTAGCTTTCCTATAAGATCTCTCATTCACACATTTTTCACCCAATATTACAATTGGGATCATGGTTCAACATATAGAGTATTTATAGTATTGTTATATCTTTTTATATTGGTTTCAGTGATTCAAGAGCTTAATTGATCATATCTTATGATTTAGTTTACAATTTGGTTCTTTTGATCAGTCCTTTATAGAGTTCGGTATTTCCTCTGGCATAGTCTAGTGTGATCAGATCTTGATATGAGATTTTGGGAGATTGTTTGGGATGGTTTTGTGTATCTTCATGTTAGATGGATCCTATTTTGGTGCTCCGCAAGTTATCTTTCCTCGTGATAGTTGTTGCTATTTGAGTGTTCTTGTGTTTCAGATGTTGATCAATGAATATTTGATAAATGGTGTTGGTACAATTGTTACAGATGATTTTAATGTGCTTGTTGGCATTTCTTGATCATGTCCTACTTGCCTTGGTGGTCTACATTGATTCTTGTGTGTGTTATGCAATATTCTTGATGGTGTAACATGTTGCGATTGATCTTGGCATGATTTCTAGTGGTGTTGCATATTTTGGCATTTGGTTTAGGTCCATGTTATGTCATGTGTCTCATTCTATTGGTCTAGTGGTTGATCTTTGTATCGTATGATGTAATTTTATAATTGTGAGTTGAGGGTTTAGTTGACCTTGTTCTCAAAGTTGATGATCAATATATATAGATGGTATAGTCATGTAAATTTGGTATCGATGTGGTGTCTACATTATCAGAGAATGATAAAGGTGTGAACAAGTGAATAAATCCTTTGGTATATTTTGAGCAATGAGCTCTAGGCAATAAGCCTAAATGCATGTGCATTCCCCATTGTAATATTTACACATGCTACTGCAGAATATCATCTTATTATGTGTAGGTTCCCACTACAGTTTTTCCCTTAACCAAGTTTTCTATGCCAAAATTTTGGTGTTGTGTGTTTTGGTATCTGTTAACAGCAATCAAGAAGGAAGACTAAGAGGGGGGTCAGTCAGTCTTCACTAGATCATACCAAATTAAACTCTGAAACATAAACTGATAAAATGCAGCAATAAATAGATAAGCAAATTAACAACACAACACACAACACCAATATTTTTATGTGGAAAACTTGGTTAAGAAAAAAACCACGGTGGGAACCTACCCACAGTAAGATGATACTCTACAGTAGTATGTGAAAATATTACAATAGGGAATGCACATGCATTCAGGAACACTTCCTAGAGGTCACTGCTCAAAAGATATTTTCTTAGAAGGATACAACCCTCGAGGAAGTCTCACTAACTTACAATATGATTCAGACTACAATCCAAAAGGAATGAACTACAATAATAACACCTACAAATTCCTGATGATAGTTTTGGTTAAGCACAATTATCTACTCTGGAACACCAATCTCACCACAACAACTCACTAAATGATAAATCCTTTTTTCACACAATCACCTCTCTCTAATAATGCAGACACAATACCAACACCTATAATATATAAGCATCTCACCTATATATATAAATCATCAACTTTGATAACAAGACCAGCTAAACCCTCAACCCTCAACTCACAATTATAAAAATTACATTGATGATACAAAGATTGACTACTAGATCAATATTATGATTTACATTGTATAGCATGGATGTAATTCAAAGTCTCAAATGATTACATCCATTGGAAATCCTGCCAAGATCAATCACAACACGCTATACCACAAGAAATACTACATAACACAAAAATCATCAGTGATGGTTCATAGAAATCACCAAACACTCGCACAATGATCAGTGCAGATTGCCAAAAATAGGTCATGACTAGGAAACATTAAAAAGAACATTAGTATCATTTGGAATAGTTGCACCAACACCTCTTTTCAAATCTTTATCGATCAACGTCTCAAAGTTCAAGAACACAACCAATTAACAATTGTCATAAGGAAAGATAGCTTGTGGAGAACCAAATCACGAACCATCTAAAATGAAGATACACATGGTCATCCCAAAAAATAATCCAAAGTATCAGCACAAGATCTGATTACACTGAAATATACCAAAAGAAATACCAAATTCTACAAAACAGTGATCAACAAAACCAAACTAGAAAACTCAATCAAAAACTCTTCCCAAACTCACTAGAATAACTCACAGGAATATGTTGACGTCAATGGCAACAACATATCCTAGCAGGAACAATGAACAACTAAATCCAATAATCTCCCCAATAATCCAACAATATCCTTCTTTGGCATTAATGGCAACATATGAATGTGAAAAATAATTAATGTAAAGAAAGAAGATATAACCAACAAAATACCCCTAAGATCAAGATAAATAAAATAGTTTTTCACATGATCTCTCTCCCCCTTTGACAACAATATGAAAGATCTCCAAAATAGAAAGTAAAACTCACAATATAGAATCATGAATCTCTCTCCTTGGGATACACAACCAAATCAACAGACTACTCCAGTAGAGGAGCAACACCAACTCATCAATCTTGATAAAAGAATAAGGCTCTAAATTCCACCAGATCGAAGCAACTCAATGCATCTAATTCTCATCAGAAGGGGTGGATACCCCTAGCTTATCTCTCAAATAGACAAATGTATCTACAATAAAAAGCTTAGTGAAAATATCAGCAATAGATACATATTCCAGTTTCACCTTCTGTTCACTAAATTGGTCTCTCAAGTAATTATATTTGATTGATATATGCTTATTCTTTGAATTTCGTACCAAATTATTTGACATGTTTAAAGAATTAGAATTATCACAATATATAATAGTAGGCTCATCATAAATAACTCTGATATCTTTCAACATTTTCTTCATCCAAACTATGTGAGTGCAATTACTAGCAACAACAATGTACTCAGCTACAACAATAGATAAAGATATTGAATCTTGTTTCTTGCAAGCCCATGAAACCAACTTCTTACCTAAAAATAATGCTCCACCAATAGTACTCTTCTAGTCATCAAGATCACCAACCCAATCTGCATTAGTGTAAGAACACAACATGAAATCATCACTCTTTGGATATGATAAACCATAATCCTTAGTTCCCTTTACATATCTGAATATTCTTTTAACAACAATGAGATGACTCTCCTTCAGATCAACTTGACATCTAGCAGTCACACACACAACACACATAATGTTAGGCCTAGTCTGAGTAATATATAACAACCCACTAACCATAGATCTGCACAAACTCTGATTAGCTTTACAAGATTCATCATTTTTAGATAATTTACAACCAGTCACCATAGGAGTTCCAACTAGTTTGGAATCATCTAGTCCAAACTTCTTTAGTAATTCCTTCACATACTTAGTTTGAGATAGAAAAATAACTTTTCCTATCTGTACAATTTGCAAACCTAAAAACAATTTCATCTCACCAATCATAGACATCTCAAATGTTTTTTGTATATCACTGAAAAACTTCATACTCATATCATCACCACCAAAGATAATGTCATTGACAAAGATTTCAACAATCAAAATGTTATCATTTTCAATCTTAAGGTACATATTACTATCATTAGCACCTTTGATAAATCCCAATTTTATCAAGTATTTTTCTAACCTAGCATACTAGCCTTTAGGAGCTTGTTTCAATCCATAAAGTGTTGTCTACAACTTACATACAATGTCTCCATCATTTGACAATCAAAATCTGGTGTAGTCACTAGCTAGGAGGGAGCTCAAAGAGGTCAGTCCAAACTAGTCAGCAAGAGTAAACACAAGGATATGATGGAGGAAATGTAGAATAGATTAAATTATATCATGAAAAATGATTACCACCAACTGATAACAACCAGGTTACAAAAGCCGGCTCACAGGCCTGTGAAAACATGCTCCAAATATAGAACAGGTCACAACTGGGACCTCGAACTTAAGATTTCACTTCAATGTTTTGTCTAACTCTTTTTTATACATTCTAGTGCTCTATTACAATGATTTATACAATCCAAGGGGATCCAATCAGCATAGAAAGGAATCAAAACCCAAAAAACAAGACCTAACGTGTAAAACAAGCAAGGTCGGCCTCCGCCAAAGAAATTCCTCCAAAAAAATCCAATGGAGGAAGTGAGAATAAAAGGGAACATCGGCCATACACCAAGGAACAATGGAATCAATGCTTAGGGCTTTGCAAGCTTAAAAAAGGATCTGGTAGATCACCAATGCAAGTAGCTCCAGACAATCTATAACAGAAAACTATTTCAGAAGTCTGTAGTGATAACTTACGAGAAAATGATCCAAATGATTCTTGGTTTGGGAATAAGGAAGATGATAAAGTCTTCAAGAAAAATACTGATGGACTAGAAATGCATTGAGAAGGGGGGTGAATCAGTGACACCAAAAATGAAACTACTTCAGCTAGTAACTGGTAGATGAACTTGACAAAATTTTAAAGTAGAATGCATAAAATCCAAAATGATATAATAGCATTCAGAATAAGTAAAACATCCACCATAACACAAATATTTATACATGGAAATCCCAAATAGGTAAAAACCATGGTGAGATGGAACTCACAAGCTAACTATCTGCAGTAATAGATAACTGACTAGTTAGGGTCTACAAAGTCCTATGCTAGGAGTGAATCTAGTTAGAGATCCCAAAGTTTGATTAGAAACTTGTACCCTGTGAAAGGTAGTACCCTGTTAGGAGTAACCTCGGTGGAGGATTTATGAATCCAAACTAATGGATCATCCTATATTAAAAGATTTGTACAGTGAAGCTTGTTAGAGCTTACCCTATTAGCGGATTTGACTTCTGTTATAATTGTTAGAAGACAATTGGAATGGTTCGATCTATCTGAGTAGCACAATACTTTCTTGATCAGATCCCTCTAAATATATTCAACACTGCTATTCAAAACACTTTGCAACTTGATACTTTTGCTCTCGCATACAACAAATCACTTTCACTTATCAACATAATCATCTAAAAATAATTATGATGTCATGGAAATGGGGACAAGGCAACAACAAAATGTTAATAAGTTAGTTTCAACCATAAAACCAAAATAAAGAACTGAAAATAATTCCAAACATATCAAAAGAGATTTCAAAAAAGCATGAAAGAAGTTTAACAAATCAAAAGAAAGGAGAAGAACCTCCCTAAGATGCTTCCATGATGCCTTCTGATGCTTCTCCCTTGTTTCTCCCCTCTCCAAGTCCCAAATGAGTGTAGCTCTCAACTTTTAGCACTAGCCATGGATGCCATATGGAGATTCAAGATGGTCGGATGTGATAAACAAATTCTATTCAAGTTTAGATAGTGATGCTATGAGAAATCTCTATGCTAATACCAGTATAGCAACAATACTCTAATGCTTCCTTCTTTGCTTGAGGAGAAGGGTTCTATTTATAGAAGAAATAGGGAAATGAAGGGTTAAGATTGATAAATTTTAACAAGGGTTAGACTTGAAAGATATTCAATCCATGTGAAACTTTCAACCCAATCCCATGTTGACAAGTGTCACCATGAGGAGGATTGAGAGGAGAGATAAGGAGCATTGAATGCTTGAGGGGACATGATGGTTACCCTAGGGGGTTGGGTTAGGATTAGGTTAATGGATATTCCTTTTATCCAAGGGATAAATGAATGTGCAAGGGTTAAATGGTTACCTTAGTCAAAGAAATAAATGATTTGAAGAGACCCATGTGTCAAAAGGATGGTTAAGTTAGAGGAAAGTCTCTAATCAAAGGTAAAAGGTGAATTAACCATAAATGGTTATGTAAGAGGCTTTAATGGTTTGGAAGACTTTAGAAGTTAACCATTTGAAGACATAAAGCCTTTAATGGTTATTAAAGACTTTGGACGTTTTTGAGAAGTGACTTCCTTTTATTTAGGAATGTGACAATGATTAGGATAGGATTAGGATAATTAGAAGGAATTAGAAGAATCTAGAAAAGATTTAGGCATGCAAGTGGATTTTGTAGGAGAATGCAAGTGGGAGGAATTTTGGGATTTTCAGTTGAAATAAAATCATTTATTTCAATTAAATGGTGTAATTTGCATTTGGATAGATATTTAAATAAATATTAATTTATTTAAAGGTGAATGTGAATTTTGGATTTTATTTATGTAAATCTTAATTTATTTACATGAGAAAAAGGAAGATAAAGCATTAAATGCTTGAAGACTTTGAGGGAAACCATTAAAGGCTTGAGAAGACTCTAGAAGGAAGCCATTAAGTTTGAAGACTTTAAGGGAAACCATTAAAGGCTTAAGAAGACTCTAAAAGGAAACCATTAAGTTTGAGGACTTTAAGGGAAACCATTAAAGGCTTGAGAATACTCTAGAAGGAAGCCATTAAGTTTGAAGACTTTAAGGGAAACCATTAAAGGTTTCAAGTGGGTGAGGATAAATAGGATTTTAAATAAATAATTTATTTATTTAAAATAGTTGTGCAACTTGCATATGTAGGAAAATGCAAGTGGGTGGAGGATAAAGGTGATTTAAATAAATGTTAATTTATTTACATGTGAGAGATGGGATTTTGGGGGATTTAAATAAATATTAATTTATTTAAATGTGAGAGAAGATTTTAATTAAACAAATATGATATATTTATTTAATTAATTGTTTGAATTTGGTTGAGTGAATTAAATCAAATAAATTGAATAATTTATTTAATTAATAGGAGAAGAGGGTTAAGATGAATTAATTAAATATTAATTTAATTAATTATTGATTGATGGTTAAATAATCAAGTAAATACTAAATATTCATTTAATTAAGTGGACAGATTTATGTGACTACATTTGCCCCTCTTTGAGATAGTGTGATTTTATCGCGTCATTTCAAAGAAAGAAAAATAGGTGTGAAGAAATGTGCCCCATAAATGTTAATTTAGTGGGTGGTATGTCCCCTTGAGAGACATGGGCCAAATTTTTTTTGAAGAATCGGGCAATCTCTCGAAGAAGAACGAGAAGTGGAGGGGAGGTAGAATAAAAGAAATTAGCAATACGGTGAAAGAATGGAAGAAAACAAAGTGAATACAAAGAAATGGCGAGCCATTGAGTACCCGTAGGTTATGCAGGAGATACAGTGCAAATGTGGTGTTGTGCTTTTGATTGATACTATAAAATTGATCAAAATTGGTTGGACAATCTAGTGCAATCGGTTTAATTTCCCCAGTCGAGTCAAAGCATGATAGTTGATGTCAGTTGTTCGCTTGGACAGGATAAAGTCCAAGTAAGTGAATAAAAGTGACATGATGGTGACTTAGACAATTGATGTAATTTCCCGATGAAGTCAAGGTATTTGAATTAAAATACTCATTGAGACTTAGACAATTGATGTAATTGTCCATTATGATTGTGTTTGATTGGTTGATCAATTGATAGTGTGTGCATGTGATGGATGGTTGTGGTGAATCATAGCAACCCTGTTGAGACTAGGTCATTATGGCAAATGTTTGTTGTAGTTTAGGTTTGCCATAATTGATTATCTATTGAGATCTAAAGATATTTGATTAGAGTATATATTGATAGTCTAGGTGTGTGTGAGTCGATGTGCCTATGTAGACAGAGTAATTGGCTTGATTGGGTTGATGGGAGATGATGTAGGGTATGTGATGATGATTACCAAGATGGGGAGGGTGAGGGGGGGTTCGATGTTAGATAGAAGAAATAGAGGACCTATGACACATTCCTATGGAAGAAGAGGAAAATAGAGTATCCATTATCATTACTATGTATGCATGATATGCATCTATTATGAATGTATGGATGGATGGAATGCAACAAAATACAATATATATATAGATGAGATGGAATGACGATCCATAGTGCTTTATTTTTCATCGTTGAGATTTAAAATGTTTAAGAAAATACAAGCAACTTGACATAATGGTTCAAGGTGACCTGAGTATTCCTTTCATGGATTTTGATATAGCAAGTTAATACAAGCAACTTGATATAATGGATCAAGTTGACCTGAGTATTGCTTGCAGAATAGACAAGGATTATCTCCTTTCGTGAGAGACTTGGAACATCCTCCTTGATCTTTTGTCGATCATATCATGAGACAAGTTCATACCGTAGTAAAAGATAAAACCATTATCAAGCTTGGATGATGCAATAGGAACCAAAGATGGAGTATTGTACCTGTAAGCAAGCAGCATATATAAAGAATAAAGAATATGGACCCTCGATAATGGTTCATGCTCATATGGTCGAGGTATACATTGTAGTCAGCAAGCCATAGTGATCTATGACTATATTTTGCATAAGATCATGTAGCTTAGTGAACTTCCCATGTAGACACCATTAGTACATACCCCAGAATATCATTGGAATAATTTGCAGAAGACATACAAACAATGCTTAGGAACCATCCCGACCACTCTAATCACTTGTGGATATCCCAGATTAGCGTAAGAACCTGATATAAATAAATAACCCACAAATTGAACTAAGTACTTGATAGATTTAAACAAAAATTTATTGTCAAAGAAAACGTGATCTTGTCTTTGTTTTGGTAAGGAAGGATGCATCCTTGTGAAGACGGTTTTTGCATCGATGTTGATTGTTGGGTTGATGTGATAAGTGGTGATCATTTTGAGTATGTCATAGTGTTTGTTTGGTATCTGCTTTGAAAAATGTATGTACAAGGTGTTGCCATGTTTTTGATTGATTTTGATGTTTTTGAAATGTTTTTGGATTTTGTGAGCTAGTTTTCCAATGTTTTTGGATTTTGATGATTGTTTTCCAATGTTTTTGGTATTTTGTGAGATAGTTTTCCAATTTTTTTGGATTTTGTGAGATAGTTTTGAATGAAGAACTCAATGAATCACAAAAATAATGTATAATCCACTTCCATCAAATATATTAAGGCCATTTCCCCCAGTTTAGACATGACTATGAAAAAGTGGGATGCAAGATGCGTGAAGTGCTATCCTTGATTGCAAATCAATAACAAGCCATGGTTTGAATGGATGGATGAGTGGATGAATGTGAATACGATCGCAACAAGTTTGAAAGATGATGGAGCCATAGCTACTACGAGTGGCACCTATATGCTAGGTTTTCACCATCGCACTTGCCCAAGGTGCCACCAGAGTGGTTGTTCACCATTTGGATGTATGATTTTTCTTTACTATTTTGATGTTGTATTTTCTTCAAGACATTTATCTGAATGTTTTTGGTGTTTTTCCCGATATGCATGGGAGTCTGATACATTATGTAGCTTATGTATAAAACCATTTGAGGTGCATGTTGTTGATCGTATCTACTAGCGGTTCTTCGAAAGTAGCCAACTGGTATGCCCCAAACCCAAATACAACAGTAATAACATATGGACCCAGCCAATTTGATTCAAACTTTCCCTAATGTTCTCGATTGGGTTGGTTACAAGGATTTTCTTGAAGAACAAGATCACCTACCTCGAATGTACGAGGTCTAACCTGATGATTATAGCTTCTGCTCATGCACTGTTGATAGGCCTTGAGGTGATTGTATGCAGCTTGTCGTTTCTCATCAAGTAGCTCTAAGTCTTGAAGATGTGATACTCTGTATGCTTCATCATCGATGATATTATGCAAGGAAACCCATAGAGATGGTATCTCGACCTCGATAAGTAAGATAGCTTTTGCACCATGGACTAGTGAGTAGGGAGTTGCGCCTGTAGGGGTTTGATATGCCCATAGTGCTAGATTCAATTGGACATGCCAATCACAATCGACATCATTGACTGTCTTCTTGAGGATTCTTAATATGTTCTTGTTTGATGCTTCGGCCTGACCATTGCCTTGTGGATAATAGGGAGTGGAAAAGCCGTGCTAGATGTGGAATTTCTCAAAGAGCTCATGGACATCTTGATTTTTGAAAGGAAGACTATTATCTATGATGATGGACATGGGCACACCATACTGGCAGATGATGTAATTAAGGATGAATGAGGTGATTTGCTTGTCGATGGCTTGGGTAAGTGGAACAACTTTGATCCACTTTGTGAAGTATTCAGTGGTTGTAATAATGAATTTGTGGCCATTGGATGAAGATGGATGGATTTTACCCACAAGGTCAAGTCCCCATTGGCAAAAGGGCCATGGTGTTGTGATTGGTTGCAATTCTCGTGCTGGCGTATGTATCAGGTCTCCATGAACTTGGCATTTCTTGCACTTTCTGACAAAATAGTAGGAGCCTTTTTCCATTGATGTCCAATAGTATCCAGTGCGCATGAGTTTCTTAGCTAGTGAAGGACCGCTTGCATGAGTTCCACAAATTCCTTCATGTACTTCTTCCAAGGCCTTTGTTATCTCATCTTGCTCCAGACATCAAAGGAGAGTACCATCAATACTGCGTCGGTATAGGGTTTCAGCAATAATGGTATATCGAGCGGTTTGGCGAATGATGGTTTTATGTTGGTTATTCAATTGGTTAGGAGGAAGTATGTGATTGCGTAGATAGGTGTAGAACTCACTGTACCATGGCGATTCAGAACTGATAAGGCAACATATCATCTAAGATTCAGGGATATCATAAGCAGGAATCCAAAGCTGTTCGACCAAGAACTCGTAGCGTGTTGAAATCTATGGAAGATCTAGGAGAGATGCAATGGTAGCCATAGCGTCAACAGATCGATTTTGATCTCTGGGTATCTGCTCAAAGGTGATAGTAGTGAGTGATGTTTTTAATTTGTCCACCATTTGTTTGTACGACATGAGTTTGTCATCCTTGGTCTAATATTCATCTGTTGCTTGTCGAATGACTAGTTGGAAGTCGCCATATACTTGTAGTTCTTGTAACTTCCATTTTGTGGCTAGCTTGAGCCCTATGATCAAGGCCTCATATTCAGCTATGTTGTTTGTACACAAAAATGTGAGCTTGTAAGACTTCGGGATGATGTCACCTTGAGGTGTGATAAACAAAATGCCTACCCCCGAGCCATGCCTAGTGTATGAACCATCAAAGTATAGTTTCCATGGTTGTGTTGTTGTGATCATGAATATCTCTTCATTTGGAAAATTGGAAATGAGAGGATGATCTCCTATGAGGAGAGCATCAACCAACTGATCTGCAATAACTTGGCCTTTGATAGCCTTATGGTCCACATACTTGATGTCAAATTCACTTAGAATCATCACTCATTGGGCCAAGAGGCCTATCAATGCTGCTTTGTTGAGTAAGTACTTTAGTGGATCAATCTTTGCAATGAGTTGTACTTTATGTGTTACTAGATAGTGCCTGTTTAGTGGCTGCCAAGATTACTGCTAGGCAAGCTCGCTCAATACGGGTGTAATTGAGTTCATAGCCAACCAATGTGCGAAAGATGTAGTAAATGACACACTCTTTCCCTTCTACATTGTATTGTGCCAGAAGTACACCTAATGTTGTATTTTTTGCTGAGATATAGAGTAATAAAGGCCTACTTAGATCTGGTGGAATCAGCAATGGTGTATTCATGAGATAGTCATTAAGCATCTAGAATGCTTGCTGACATCTAGCATTCCATTGAAAGTGGATGTTCTTGTGTAACATGTGTGTAAAGGGGTGACACTTATCTTCCAGTTGTGCAATGAATCTTTAGATGGATTGTAGTCACCCTTGTAATGTCCTTAGCTGACTGATGTTCTTCAGAGGTGGCATGTCCATGATTGCTTTGACTTTGGCAGGATCAAACTCAATGCCTTTGTTTGAGACAATGTATTCTAGAAGCTTCCCTGAGGTTACTCCAACGACACATTTCTTTGGGTTGAGTCAAACATGATATTGTTCCAGTCTATTAAATATTTTCTTTAATATTTCCAGATGACCTTCTCTTGTTAGTGATTTTGCCAGTAAGTCATCAACATAATCTTCCATTATAGTATGCATCATGTCATGGAAGATGGTGGTCATTTCTCGTTGATAGGTCGCTCCTACATTTTTTAGACCAAAAGGCATTACATTACATCAGTATGTTCCCCATGGGCATGTGAAGGCCATCTTATGTTGATCCTCTAGTGTGATCTTTATTTTATTGTACCCTAAAAAGCCATCCATGAGTGAAAGCATGGCATGTCCTACTGTTAGGTCCACTATTATGTCGATGTTTGGTAGGGGGAAGTCATCTTTAGGACATACTTTGTTCAAATCTCTGAAGTCAGTATAGATACAGATGCCCCCATCTGGTTTTCTGACAGGCACAATATTGGATATCCAATCTGCATAATCAATTGGCCTAATAAAACCAACATCTATGAATTTCTTGAGTTCTTCTTTGACAAGTACTGCAATCTGGGAATACATCTTGTGAAGCTTCTACTTGATAGGTTTGGCTCCTTCTGCGATGGTGAGGTGATGCATGACTAAATAAGGATCAAGCCCAGACATGTCTGCATATGACCATGCAAAGTTAATCTGGCGCTTTTGGAAGAATTCTACAAAATTAGGTTGTTTGTCTGGAGTTAAAAGAGATGCCAGATGTATGTGGTGAGGAGTTTCAAGAGTCCCCACATTGTATTCTTTGGTTTCCTTGATGAGAATTGTTGATCGTTCCTGTTGTGTACTAGAAGGGAGAATGTCAAACCTTTCATCCTCTGGCACCTCAAAGAGGTTTTCACCATTGGATACACTCTTTCTTTTTACTTTGGTGGGATCAAATAGTGCCACAGTGTGGTTTTCATTGGAAGATCCATGTTTTATTGTTATATTTTTGCAGCTAAAAGGTTTGGCATCCGCCTCAAAGTATGTTGTGCTATTAAGTTCAATGGCGAATCCAACTTTGTGATCCCCGCTTGGTATGTTGTCCTGTAGTTCCAAAAAGTCAATGATCACCTCATTGTTTTGGAAATGGTCAAGACATGGGGGACTAGGTTGGTTCCATTCAATGAGTTCAGGATGGATAATGGGCATTACCTCATCGATTAGGTTAATTTTGTTAGATATATTAGTGAGGGTTAAGACATTGTGGTGAAGGTCATTGACGATACTCTCCCTATCAGAATCAGGCATAGGATGTGATGTAGGGTCTGTGGAAGAAGTTTCCAACTCAAGAACCCAAGAGGTCTTTATCTACGCTTCTCCATAAATAGGGATGTCTTTGTAGGGTGGAGGTAGTGATGTGTCTTCCTCATCTGAAGTATTAAGCTAGATAGAATCAAATTCCCACTCATGTGAGTCAGTCCCTAAGTCACTTTCCAGTATTTGATTACTATACCATACTAGGATATCCTTTGAGTTAAACACTGCAGGTGTGAACGGTTGATGTACCTTTGTAGATGAAATGATTGGTGCTGCAAGAAGGATTATGGGGATCAATGAATCCAATATGGGGAGTATCGATAGTGTTGAATCTATCACTTCTACTAGAATTGCCTTTGTTCTCGATACCGCTATGGGTTCCAATACAATTGTTGCTACTAATGGTGTTATTGATGTTATGGCTGCTGCTAATGGGGTTGTGGGTTTGATTGGTGGGATGATTGGTGTTTTAGATGGTTTTGCTTAGATTTTTAGCCTCAATGGGGCAGTTGTTATGGTGCGTGGTGTTGTTGATATAACCAAAGGTGACCTCTTTGTAATAGGTTGATATAGTGGTTTGTTGGGTTTTCCTTTGAATCTAAGCTTAGGAAGGATCTCCTTTTGAAAGCCCAATCCTGTATTATCTTTGGGCTTTAATTCTGGCTACAGCGGTTCATGTCTTCCTTTCTTGCAAGGTCCCAATGCACTTTGACCATCATAACCCATTGTTTGCATAATGAGAAGGCCTTTGCCACACTGATATGTGGGAAGCTTAGCTTGTGGGATGTTCATGGTGACTGGGTCTTTATAGATCCATTCTGCTAAGTCCTCATCTCTAGTTTCTTCTTCTTGACTCTTTCCAAAGATGAACGATGTCAAAGTGCATGATCACTTGATCAGTGGTGTTTGAAGTAACCATTGAGGTTTACCATAAGTTCTAGGAGAAGTAGGCATTTGTCCAACATAAAAGAGTTGGCTCAAATTGTACTCCCTAGGACCTTCCTCTACTATTTTCATTTTGAGCTTCTCTTGCTTGGGTATAGTGGTGTTTGAACAAGAAAGAGAGGCAGGATTTACGTATGATGTGGATGAGATGGCTTCTCTATTGTTGGGAATGGTAATCTCTGGTTGATGACCTATATTATGACAATATGCAAAGGGGTTTGCATCACCTAGGATTGTGATTTCTACACCATTGTGTGGGAACTTGATACACTAATGGTAGGTGGATGGAATAGCTTGCATGGCATGTATCCAAGGTCTTCCTAACATCAAATTGTATGGCAGAGAAAGGTCTAGAACTTGATAGATGATGCATTTCACCACAGAGCCCACTCAGATTGGTAGCACAACAACTCCTTTGGATGAACGCTCATGATCATCATAGGCTTTGATTGTGATCTTCTTGCAGGGATCCACTGATTCAATTGCATATCCCAAAGCTGTGACTAATTGTAGTGTACAGATATTCAGGCCTACTCCATTATCGATCAAGACTTGCTTGATCCTATGTTGGTTGATAAACCCTTCAATATAGAGTGAGGCATTGTGATGTTGCAGGAAGGATGTGTTGTCACTTTCAAAGAAAGTGACACAAGGTGATGATCTTAGGTTTCCAACCATAGCTTGGAACTGATCTGTATTTAGGTTTGCAAGGACTGACACCTCTTGGAGAGCTTGATCCAAGATTGTTTTATGGGATGGAGATAGGAACAATAGCTCTAAGATAGATATCAGTGTGGGCATTTCATCTAACTGGTCCACAAGGTTATACTACTTTGGGATAGATGGGGTGCCTTGTGGAGTTGCTTTTATGGTAATCTTGTCATGACGTGTAACAACATTGCAAATGGAGCTGGTATTTTTGATGGTAATAGTTGCAATTTGTTCACTGGCATCATATAGGTGATTCACAGTGTAATTATATGTGGCTTGCATATAATCAGTGGTATTTGTGTTTCTCCCTGAAGTGGAAGGACCCCTTTTATCTTGGGATGGAAGTGGATTTTTGAACATAAGATGATCATTATTTGTTGTTTTTGGATCATGTCCTTCAATTTCAATTTCACCTCGGTCAATAAGATCTTGAATAAGATCTTTCAATCTATGACAATTGCTTGTCTTATGCCCTTTCCCTTGATGGAAATCACAATGTTTAGTATCCCTCCACCATGAAGGTTTGACTTGAGGTTCATAATTTGATGTTTTGGGTAAGGTCACCAGATTTTGAGAAACCAACTAAGGTAACACTATTTCAATGGGTTCCCCTAAGGGAGTGTATGTTCGTTTTAGTTTAAAATTTTGTTGACATTGTCTAGGTTCCTCTTGAGATGTATTGCATCCTTGATTTGGAGGAGCAACTATGTTATTCTTGGGTGTGGGGTTCTGTCCTGCAAATCGAACCACAAATTGTGCACTTTTGATAGTTCTTGCATCCACAACCTCATCATTGATGATGCTTTTATTTTTGTTTGAGAAGTTAGGCTTGTCACTATTGAAGCGTGGGTGAGGATTATCCTTTGGCTCATTATATATCTTGATAAGCCCTTTTTTGATGAGAGCCCGCTCACATTTTAAGCCTTTAATGATCATGTTATTGAAAGAGTCTGTTTCTTTTACATCTAGGTGAAATTCCATTTCATCATTTAAGTTGGAAATAAATATTTCCACTAGTTCTTGTTCAGGTAACTGAAGAGAATGTCTACTAGACATTTGACACCATCGTTGCAGAAAGACTAAAAATAGCTCACCCAATTTTTGTTTAGTGTTACATAGATCAGCCATGGTGATATCACGTTCAATGTTGTGTGAGTAATGTGCTAGGAACTTTTGGACTAGCTCTTCAAAGGTCCTAATGCCACCTGGTAATTGGGAAAACCATGATGTGGTTGTTCCTCCCAAGATTTGGGGAAAAAGTCACATTAGGTATGTATCTTCGTATGCCACTTCGAGGCAAGCTGAATGGAATTCTCTAACATGATCACGAGGATCTCCTTTTCCTTGGTACTTTTCAAACTTAGGTGTTTCAAACCCTCATGGAAAAGGTGGCATATAAACATTCCTATCAAAGGGATAGGGATAAATTTTATTGAGTGAAAATTGATTAGTTTTAACACCACTATGAAGTTGTTGGGCAATATTTTTGACTTGTTGCCGCAACATGTCTATTTCATTTGGAGGAGGAGGTGGAGGATTACTTTGAGGAAGGTTATATCTATTGTGATCTCAACCTCTTTCATCATCATTACAACTTTGGTGTTCTGATGCTTGTCTTAGTTGTGCAACATCAAAGTCAGAGGGTAGTTTACCCCCTCTTGAGCAAGTCTTAAAAAGTGAGCATCAACATTGCTCTTGAGTATTTCATCAAAAGGTCTATTAAAGAGAGGGTTGTGTTGTGCCCTTTCTATTGTTGGAAGAGTAGGAGTACTTGGGTTGTCATCATTTACATTTCCTCCAAGGGCTTCTTGGAATTCATTGATATTTTCCTCCTCTTCCTCTTCAATTTCTTGTTGTCTAGACCTGGAGCTGGTATGAGCCATTTTGTTTACACGTTTTTATTGAAGCTTGATGAAAATGATGATAAGTTGGTGATGAAATGAAAGATTGATGTTTGGTGAAGCGTTTTGCATATGAATCTCTAGCACTAAAGGTAGATGGTACCAAAGTTCCTTCTTGAATTGCTTGTTGTGTTTGATTGACAAAGTTTGATGTGATAAGGTTTAGAGAGATCTGAGATATGTTACAGATTCAACTACCTAGTAATAAGAGGATTCAC
The DNA here is from genome assembly GCF_030272615.1 of Cryptomeria japonica. NCBI lineage: Eukaryota > Viridiplantae > Streptophyta > Pinopsida > Cupressales > Cupressaceae > Cryptomeria > Cryptomeria japonica. The sequence goes on along the minus strand of NC_081415.1, from coordinate 99,586,859 downwards.
TCATAGAGTGGTTTTAACCTGCGTAGAAATGCCTCTTAGGATGAGTTTATCCTAGATGTAGAGACACTCTAAAAAGTGATGTGTTTGTGTTTGATTCAAGCAATATCGAAATAGAACTTAGGACAAAAACCTTTTGATGTTTTGAGAGTTGGAATGGATTTGATGAGATATGAATATGATAATGGATGAGATGTTTAACTTCAATAGAAACTTTGTGTTACAAAAGGAACAAATTCTTCCTCTTCTTGTTCAAGGGTTGGTGGTTCTGCCCGAGCTACGTTATATGTGATGCAAATGTCGAGAAAGAAGTCAGGATTCGTTTTGCCTCCTTTGTTCTTGTGATAACTCAAACCTCGATATTGCATAAAAGCTCTATGGTTTAATGACTCTTGGTCAAATTCATTTGATTTCCCTTGAAGATATAGACGCATGTGATGTAAGAAGGTTCTATGAGAGACAAAGATTTGTCTATTAAGATAGAAGAATTTCCTCCTTTTGGTAAGAGCCTTTGAGCTTAAGGGTCTTTTCTTGAAGTTGATGTGTTGATGAAGATTTTGCTTTCTTAAGATGTGAAGAATGGTCATATAGTTTGATACTTTTCATTGTTGCTCTTTGTTTTTGATCTTTTTGTTGGTATTTGAAAATGTTCTATTGGATGAATACTTGTTTTTGGAACTGATTTTTTTTTATTTGTTCTTTTGACAAGAAAACAAAGCAAGCACACAAACACAAGAATGTTGCCTCAAAAGGCACAAATAGATGTGGGTCTAGATCAACCCAATCCTTGGATTTTTTATGACCCTTTTCTTCAAATGTATTTTAGGTTTTTTCCAAAGCCTGAAGTTGGCTCAATTTTCACTGGTCTTGGCTCAAAAATGAAACCACTTCAAATACTCTTTATCCCTAAGGTCAAATTGCCATTTGTGATAATTTTAGCTCACATCTTGATATTTCTTCGACTTTGGTACTACATACCTCATGAATCCCACCGTGGCAGGTAAGGATGTGATATATTAAGTCTTGCGCAAGCATAACAAATAGATGATCCCTATGACAGGAGAGTCACCACTTTTATCAGGCTACAAATAACCTTTCAAAAAGCTATGTTTCTACTCAAGGAAATATGTATGGTGATTATCTTGGGAGCAAAACCTTCTATGCTCTTGCACTAAATTTATCACAAATATCCTCAATCAATAGAATGGGTGGGCTACTACATAAAGGTGTTTAGTAATTTTTTATTTCTTTGGACATAAGTTCATTTTGTAGTGAATCACTTAAGAGCCTTGTAACTTGTCGTGGGGCCCATTTTTCCTTTCGACAAGTTACATTGTAGGAACAACTATACCTAAGGCTACAACTTTCACTCACACCTAATTTCTATAGCAGCTCGAAGGATTTACTACACGAGGTCATTCCCAAGAGTAATGTGTCTCTTGGTAGGCCTCTCTTAAAAAGATAAACTTTTGAGTGTTACTAACACTTTTCTCTTACACCTAGGACCATGAAATACAAGGGAGAGGATAGTGTGTGTTAGAAGTAGGACCACTCTACAAATTTTGCACAAGCGTGCCAAACACAAAAGACACTTATTCTTTTTAACCCATTATTGCAATGTGATCGATTTGCTACTCGGAGATTGTTTGTATTTTGGTATGGTTTTGTCATTGATGTCAACACCTACTGAAAACAAGCACTTTGGAGATCCAGCAACATTCACCGGCAAGCAAGTAACTATTGCATAGTTACTGGTATATGGTTCACTGGTAGGATATAATGTTCACTAGTACCTGGAATGATATGGAAGACACTTGGCAATGTTGAAGACATTGTGTGGACACTTTGTTTTGAAGGATTGATCATTGGTATATTCATATTTGCATATTTGCTTTTATCGACAAATAGGTCCAGGGTTATCTAGGGTTACACCGGTAGGTTTATCTTTTCTAGATCAGCATGGCACACTATGGAGATGATTTATTATTGTTGTAAATGCATTAAGACGACATGTTTAATCAGTTATTGCATCAGATATTATATTGTATGAAAAATGTTTTTATTGTAATATCTTGTAGAGCCAACCTACTAAAATTGGTCTTAGGGTATGGTATAGATGTAAGATCTTATTTGTAAGATCAAATGTGAAATGTGAAAAAGAATTAAGAGAAGGTATATGTGAGATTAAGCAGAGATATACACGAAGAAATCATTTGAAGGTGAAGTTAGGTTTTTGTATAATCATATCAGCATTACACTAATACTGAATCCAGCATATGAAGATGCTATTTTGTGTAGTACATTCTTATTGGATTTAACCATCCAACTGTAATCAGTGTGACTCCCATTTTGTGATTGAGCAGTGAACTCTAGGCTGTTGGCCTTTCTGCATGTGTAGACCCCATTTATGTACACTTACTATCTATAGTAGTATCATCTGATTGTGGGTAAGGTTTCCCACCATGGTTTTTCTCCTTACAGGGTTTCCACGTACAAATATTGGTGTTATGTATTGTGGATGACTTTATGTTTATGTTTCATGCATCAATCTTTACCAGTATAGCAATTTACTATTAACACTGTCTACCGGCATACTTAATTGGTTTACCGGTATTAAGAATTAAGTTGGTTAATTGGTTTTTGGTTTGAATTTATTAGACAACTGATTCACCACTCCCCCCCCCCCCTCTCAGTTGTCTTCGGGACCTAACAGAGATGTTGCTCCAACAACCATGGTGTTCTTTTTAGCCAAGATAGCAAAATGAAGTGTTCATTTTATTTAAGATTTGAAAATGATTGTTCTCTTTTAAACTCGAAAAATAACAAGTTGATCATTCCTTTTAGCCCATATTGCAAGATGTGAATGTTCATTTTAGCCAAGGTTGCAAAAATGATAGTTCATTTTAATCCAAGATAGCAATGTGATTGTTCTTTTTAAACTAAAAAAAAAATAACAAGTTTATTGTTCTTTTTAGCCCATATTGAAAGATGTGAATGTTCATTTTAGCCAAGATTGCAAAAATGATAGTTCATTTTAATCCAAGATAGCAATGTGCTTGTTCTTTTTAAACTCAAAATAAATAACAAGTTGATTTTTCTTTTTAGCCCATATTGCAAAATGTAAATGTTTGTTTTAGCCAAGATTGCAAAAATGATAGTTCGTTTTAATCCAAGATAGCAATGCGATTGTTCATTTTTAGACCAAGATAGCAAAATGAAGACAATGTGAATGACTATCCTAGGATTGATCAATTTTTCCAATTAGAACATGTTCAAGAATTTTTTTGTTGTTGCAAATTTGACACTTTCAACACCTGCAACAATATGTTAGAAAGACACTCCTTATGTCCTGCACAAGATGTAAACCCAAAATTAAATTAATCATATTAACACAAATCACACTAACAAACAAATTAGATCTAAATTAATAAAACTAATTTAAATCTAATCAAAAAAATAAATTAATAACTAATTTAAAATCTAAATTAGAACTAAATGAAAGACTAATTTAGAAAAATCTTAATTTAAAGACTACTTTAAAAAATAACAATAAAAAAATCTAATTTTAAATAAAAACTATTTTAAGAAACTTTAAAAAAATTCTATTCTAAAAGACTAATTAAAAAAATAAAATTTAAACAACTAATTTAAAAGTCCATTCTAAAAAGAAACCATTTAATAAAAAAAAACATTCTAAACAACTAACTAAAATGGCTTATTCAAAAAAAAAAGAAAAAAAAAAAGAAAGAAAGCGAATTTAAAAAAAAAATTCTATTATTTCACGTTGGGTTCAGCAAATGATGTCATGGAAATGGGGACAAGGCAACAACAAAGTTCAATGTTAATAAGTTAGTTTCAACCATAAAACCAAAACAAAGAACTAAAAACCATTCCAAACATATCAAAAGAGATTTCAAAAAAGCATGAAAGAAGTTTAACAAAACAAAAGAAAGGAGAAGAGCCTCCCTAAGATGCTTCCATGATGCCTTTTGATGCTTCTCCCTTGTTTCTTCCCTCTCCAAGTCCCAAATGAGTGTAGCTCTCATCTTTTAGCACTAGCCATAGATGCAATATGGAGATTCAAGATGGTTGGATGTGATATACAAATGCTATGCAAGTGTAGATAGTGATGCTATGAAAACACTATATGCTAATACCAGTATAGCAACAATACTCTAATGATTCCTTCTTTGCTTGAGGAGAAGGGTTCTATCTATAGAAGAAATAGGGAAATGAAGGATTAAGATTGAGCAATTTTAACAAGGGTTAGGATTGAAAGATATTCAATCCATGTGAAAATTTCAACCCAATCCCATGTTGACAAGTGTCACCATGAGGAGGCTTGAGAGGAGAGATAAGGAGGATTAAATGCTTGAGAGGACATGATGGTTATCCTAGGGGGTTGGGTTAGGGTTAGGTTAATGTATATTCCTTTTATCCAAGGGATAAATGAATGTGCAAGGGTTAAATGGTTACCTTAGTCAAAGAAATAAATGATTTGAAGAGACCCATGAGTCAAAACGATGGTTAAGTTAGAGGAAAGTCTCTAACCAAAGGTAAAAGGTGAGTTAACCATAAATGGTTATGTAAGAGGCTTTAATGGTTTGGAAGACTTTAGAAGTTAACCATTTGAAGACATAAAGCCTTTAATGGTTATTGAAGACTTTGGAGGTTTTTGAGAAGTGACTTCCTTTTATTTAGGAATGTGACAATGATTAGGATAGGATTAGGCTAATTAGAAGGAGTTAGAAGAATCTAGAAGGGATTTACGCATGCAAGTGGATTTTGTAGGAGATTGAAAGTGGGAGAAATTTTGGGATTTTCAATTGAAATAAAATCATTTATTTCAATTAAATGGTGTAATTTGCATTTGGATAGATATTTAAATAAATATTAATTTATTTAAATGTGAATGTGAATTTTGGATTTTATTTATATAAATCTTAATTTATTTACATGAGAAAAAGGAAGATAAAGCATTAAATGCTTGAAGACTTTGAGGGAAACCATTAAAGGCTTGAGAAGACTCTAGAAGGAAGCCATTAAGTTTGAAGACTTTAAGGGAAACCATTAAAGGCTTAAGAAGACTATAGAAGGAAGCTATTAAGTTTGAAGACTTTAAGGGAAACCATTAAAGACTTGAGAAGACTCTAGAAGGAAGCCATTAAGTTTGAAGACTTTAAGGGAAACCATTAAAGGTTTCAAGTGGGTGAGGATAAATAGGATTTTAAATAAATAATTTATTTATTTAAAATTGTTTTGCAACTTGCATTTGTAGGAAAATGCAAGTGGGTGGAGGATAAAGGTGATTTAAATAAATGTTAATTTATTTAAATGTGAGAGATGGGATTTTGGGGGATTTAAATCAATATTAATTTATTTAAATGTGAGAGAAGATTTTAAATAAATAAATATGATTTATTTATTTAATTAGTGGTCTGAATTTGGTTAAGTGAATTAGATCAAATAAATTGAATAATTTATTTAATTAATAGGAGAAGAGGGTTAAGATGAATTAATTAAATATTAATTTAATTAAGTATTGATTGATGGTTAAATAATCAAATAAATACTAAATATTCATTTAATTAAGTGGATATATTTATGTGACTACAAATTCACTATGATGTCAATAAATAGACATTCATATTTCATGTCGGCTTAAAGAAATTATAACACAATTTCCTAGGTATAGCGTATTTGGTCAAGTGATCATAACTCATCACAAAAATTATCGAATATTGGTTGGAGTTAAATATATGAACCATTATCCTTGAATCTCTTGACATAATCTCCACTTGATCTTCTTCTTGATGCTAACTAATGTATAACAACTGGTTGTCTCTTATGCATATACCGGTTGACACAAAGTATCGGTTAGAGATAAACCACTAAGTATACTGGTTGTAGTGTAAACAATCTTGAAGTTACACCGGTAGACAATATAAACATATGTGTGTGTATGTGTTTCATCGATGACAACATATGATGAACATATTAGAATAATCATCAAGCCAACAACCTCCTCCTTTGGCATTGATGGCAACACCTAGAAAATTTTACAGTAATACCGCTAAGTATACATACAAAACAAATTTACACATATACACATGCTCCCCCTTATTACATACAATATACAAAATTTTCAAAAATGCACATACATATTTCTACTCCCCATTTGACAATAATCCCAAATTAAAAAAGCAGTATATATATTGTAGCGTCGTAAATTGTACGCACTCGCTAGGGTGGTACAATTTCACACCTAGTTTAGCACCCGCCTTAGTGCATTTTACATTCTGCATTGCATTTCCCCTTTAGCACTTAATTAATCAAATTAATTAGGTCTAAGGTCCTATTTCATCATTCTCTACATCATAAAGTTGGGCCCTTTCACTAAAGCGCACCCTTCGCATTTTATTCCTCCAATACATCACTTAATCAAAAACCCTAATTAGGCCCTATTCTGAGCTTGGGGGCTTAATTTCGGGGGTCAAAACATCTCGAAATCACCTGTAACTTTGGGATTCTCTCTAAAATCATCATATCCGACAACCCTGAAAATTTGGTGAAAAGTTGTCGGGACCATGGCGCCCGGAGTGCAACATGGTCCCGAACATTTTTCCCAAAATTTTAGGAGCGTGATCCAATCATAAAATAAAGCTTAACCCCAAGAAATTGGTGGGATATTCAATCTCTAGATCGACCAAAAGATGAAATTGCAATCTAGGGTTTCATACATAAGAGCTCTCTTTCTTCATTTGAAGGGATCCAAATTTTGGTTTTCAGGAACTTCATATGCAGCGAAAGAGCAAATCTTTGAAGACTTCAACATCTTACAACATCCTTCTATAAAGCATCTATCAAATTCATTCATCCACTTAGGGCTTGGAAGACATTGAAGAACAATAGGAGATTACCGACTGAAGATTGGCTTGTACTCCTCCCTTGAGGGTTGGGTATGACTTCATGTTGTTTTCATGTCTTTACATAAGCTTCAATACATCATTTATTCATGCTTTAGATCACTTTGCATCTTGATTTAGAGCATTTACGTTATCATTTACAAGCAATTAGGGTTTACTTTCTAGGTTGCTCTAGTTTGCTTTCTTGCATTTTGGGACCTTGCACACACACTAGGTCTGCACACACAATATGTTTACAAAACAACTTGGCTATTCGTGGAGGTGGAAATCACCGAAGTGGGGGTTTGACTAAGGCAAAACCCTATATAGCCGCCCATACACCCTTTTTCAGATATCATTGCAGGTTTCGGGATTCAGACGACGCCGCGGGATATAGATCCGGAGAGAGAAGGTCGAGATAGCACTCTGTATCAAATTGCAGAGCAAAAGACTGGGACAGGGGCGCTGGGTGCCCTGGTCCTGCCAGGACAGGGGCGCTGGGTGCCCTGGTCCCTGGGACAGAGGCGCTGGGCACCCTGGTCCTCCAGACAGACAGCTTTCAGACAGCTTCCCGACAGTGTTTCAGAGTGCAGAACAGCAGTTTCCGGTGCAGTTTTCAGGACAGTGGCGCCCGCGCCCCCATCCCGAACATTTTCAGTCCGATTTTGACTCCGGGTACACATCTGCATTCTTATTTCATCCTTGTATTTACAGCTGTTCATTGTTTAATCTCAATTCTGCAATCTTGTTATTAGTTCATACTTGCATTTTGGGATTAGGGTTTGAACTTGCATTACTTGATCTTACAATTTCAACAAGGGAATAGAAATCCTAATAGATATCCCGTGGCTCTCTCTTTCACAAAAAGAAGTAGCCAATTGTGCGATATCTCTAGGCTCTTTCGTATTCCGTAATGTGTGTCAAAAGGTAGGATTAGGGCATGATTAACCTAGTCTCACTTTTTCCCCCACACATTTTGGTGAACCCGACGTGAATCTATCATTGCTTCCTCTTGCATTGCATTTGTTAGATCTAGATCTAGATTTAGTGTGTTTTCATTTCATTTTCATTAAAAAGAAAAAGAAAAAAAAAAAAAGTGTGTTTCTTTGCATTGGGTGTTTTAGTTTTGTGTAATCTTTTCAAAATGTTAGACTTTTATTTGCAAAATGTTCATGCTTTCGATGATTATTATGAGTATAGCCAAGATGAATTAGATGAAGCTTTAGATGAGTTTTTGAACCCTAAGGATGCCAAACCTTCATTTTACCAAAAACTCATAAACCTTGTTACTATGCCATTTAGGTGTGATGAGAAAGATAAGTCGAATGATTCCTCTCAAGGATACATTCCTATCCAATCTTCCACTAAATCTAGTAACATGGTTGTTTTCAACAATCCCCTCTATGAGGAGATGTCTCCTTTTGAATCAAAAGATAAACCTTTCAATAGATATGATCATGCTTTGTTGGATGATGCTCTTGATGACTTTGTGACTTTATCGAAATCTCTAAACAAAAACAAAACTTCTAAATTGGTTAACATGATAAACTTGAATGAGCATAAAAAGCCTCTCTTTGAAGTCCAAGGAGCTTATCCTTCTCCCACCTTTCAAGTTTCTAAGTCACCTCTCCTTACTGTCCAAGGAGGGTATGATCATGATTCCTTTCGTACTCCGAATAAACCAATCATCACTGTGCAAGGAAGAAAACCTATAAGTCCTTATAATTATGCCAAGCAAATAACTAGAGAGAGTTATCATGCGGTTGCCCATACTTATCATACCAGAAATAATAGGCAACCTAGTCCTCCTCCTGTTATTCTAGTTTCCCTTCCGAATCCTCAACCGGTGCTTCCACAAGCTCCCCGTATTTCGCAAGTTCTTAGTAAGGAATATGATCTCATAGAACAACTTAAAGCTACCCTTGCTAAGATATCCCTTTGGGATTTGATTCAAACTTCTTCCGCTCATCAATGAATGTTACAAGATGCCCTGAAAGATTTGAATGTTCCTCCACCGAATACATCTAGTAATATAGCATCTTTGGTTAACTTTGTGATGAATCCTAAAGCTCAAATTGTGTTTACCCAAGATGAGTTGCCTACTAGTGAAATCCAACATCAATATGATCCCTTGATGATTGTGGTTATCATGAAAGACACGGCTATAAGGCGAACACTAGTAGATAATGGCTCTGGTCTTAATGTGTGTAGCATTAATCTTTTGCATAAGATGAATGTGGATACATCCTTAATTGAACCGAACTCTCGTCCTATTCGAGGCTTTGATAATGTGGCTAAAACTTCATTAGGTACTATCACCTTACCCATCACAGTGGGGCCTGTTACTTTGCCTACACCTATCCATGTTATGTCGGGAAATCTAACGTACAACTTGCTACTGGGGAGACCTTGGATTCACAGTATGCAAGTTGTCCCTTCTACATTGCATAGACAAGTTAAATTTATTTATAACAATAAGACATATACCTTGATAGGTGATACTAATTTTCAAGCTTGTTTGCAAACATCCACTTCTAAGGGGGGTTCTTCTAAGCCGTCCTCATCTAGTGATGAATCTTTAAATAAGATACCTATCGGTGAATCCTCGCTCTTCGATGATCAAAATTCTTTGGATGAGTCTGGAGCTCTTGGAGAAGATTCTTCTCGACTTGAAACTACACATAAGAAGGATTTTGATCCTGGGAAGATCCTCGAAGACGATGATTGGGGATCCCTTGATTTTAATCCTACCTTTGTGGGTGAATATAAGGTTCCTTCTAGAGAAATTAAAGTTGAAAAGAAGGAAGAAGCTGAAAATCATAAAGTTGAAAAGAAAGAATCAACCTTACCTGAATCTATGAGTAATAATTTTGTGGCCACCTCTCAAACTTCTTCTCCTCACATCTCTAATTATGAAGAGTTTGATTCTTTGTCTTATGAAAAACCACCTTCTCTTCCTGAAATGCCTGATCGATATGGTCGTGGTTTTCGCATTTTCGCTAAGCATGGGTATCATGGAAAAGGTTGTGGTGCTCATGAACAAGGGATAAGAGTTCCTCTAGAGACTAATTTTCACAATTATGCCTTTGGACTTGGCTTTAATCCCTGCAAACGTACTAAAGCTTCTAAAAGACCATGCATTAGTGTTAATGCTATCTCTACATCTTTATCAATACAACATCCTGAGTACATTGATGGGGATCCTTCGTGTGCCTGTGCTTTGGATGTCTTCCCTACCGACGATGCTTTAGCTGAGTTCTTGGGAGCCTATGACACTCTTCCTCGTTATCATCACAATAGGGGACTCCCTTATTGTTTGAACACTAAAGCCTATTTTGGAAAAGAGATTGATAATGACGAGATTGTGAAAGAATTCCCTCAGTTAAAGGATACTCCTCAACAAAGTAATCTTCTCATAAGTGACACCACTGATGTTAAGATGGATCCTTGCAATAAAGAGAAAGTCATTAAAATTGGGAAATGTTTGGATGAAGAGGAACAGAAACAATATGAAGAACTATTGCATGAATTCCCTGAGATCTTTGCTTGGGCATATTCTGACATGCCTGGTATAGATCCTAAGATCGTTACTCATAATATTGTCTTAGTTCCTGATGCTAAGCCCGTGAAATAAAAGATTCAAAAAATGAATCCTAAGGTGGCTCTGCTTGTTAAGGCTGAGATTGAAAAATTATTGGAGGCTGGATTTATCCGCCCTATTGACTATTCCCCATGGATTTCAAATATTGTCGCTGTGGCTAAACCAGATAACAAAATAAGAATGTGTACTGACTTTTGGGATCTAAATAATGCTTCTTTAAAAGATGATTTCCCTCTTCCAAACATTGACATGATAGTTGATTCTACGGTAGGACATGCCTTGTTATCCTTCATGGATGGTTTTTCAGGCTACAATCAAATTTTTATTAACCCTCAAGATCAATTCAAAACTACTTTCACCACTCCTTGGGGTACGTTTTGTTGGATAATGATGCCTTTTGGACTTAAAAACACCGGTACAACTTATCAACGAGCGATGACCCTTATCTTTCATGATTATATGCATAAGATTTTAGAGGATTATGTTGATGATATTTTGGCCAAATCCTTTCTTCGCATGGATCATGTTAAAATCCTTCGTCAAATCTTTGAAAGAATTCGTAAATATCACATGCGCTTGAATCCCCGAAAATGTGTTTTTGGTGTGGATAGTGGAAAACTATTAGGGTTCATAGTTTCGCATCGTGGGATTGAGGTGGATACTAAGAAAATAGATGCTATTGTCAACATGCCATCTCCTAGAAATGTGTCTCAACTTAAAAGCTTACAAGGAAAGATTCAAGCTATTCGTAGGTTTGTGTCTCAACTTGCGGATCATACCTTTCCTTTTACTCAACTTCTTAAAAAGGATATCACCTTTCAATGGAATGAGGATTGTCAGCAAGCATTTGAAGATTTGAAAGTGTATTTGGCTAGTCCTCCTATTCTTCAACCTACCGAACCTTCTAAACCTTTCCTTCTGTATACAGCTGCTTCCTCTCATGCTCTCGCAGCATTGTTGGCACAACATGATAAAGATGGTAAGGAATGTCCGGTTTATTACATAAGTCGTACCTTACTCGATTATGAGACCCGATATTCTGCGATAGAAAGACAATGCTTGGCCTTGGTATTTGCGACTCAGAAATTGAGACATTATCTTTTAAATTCAGAAGTCCATGTCATGGTAAAGTTTGATCCTTTGAAGCATCTTTTCTCTAAAACTGATTTATCAGGACGTCTAGCTAAGTGGGTTATGATGTTAACTGAATTTGACCTTAAATTTGTTTCACAAAGAGCAATTAAAGGACAAGCGTTGACCGATCACTTAGTTGAGGCCCCTTCACCTTTCTCCTTCCCTAACCCTAAGTCCTTTCCTGACGACTTCATTCTTTCTATAGAGAAAGATGAAACTTGGGAGTTATACTTCGATGGCTCTAAGTGTCGTACGGGATCGGGGGCAGGTGTTGTTCTGATTTCTCCTACAAAGAAACCCATTCCCTTATCCTATCGTCTAAATTTCCTGTGTACCAATAACATTGCTGAGTATGAGGCTCTTATAGCGAGAATAAAAGCAGCCTTAGCTCTGAATATAAAACACATACATATCTATGGAGATTCGCAATTGATTATAAGACAAGTAACAGGAATATATCAAGCGAAACAAGACAAATTATCACAATATAAAGACCTTGCTATCTCTTTATTACAAAATTTTGATTCTTATACTATGGAACCTGTTCCTCGAAAAGATAATCGACATGCAGATGCAATGGCATGTGTGGCTTCTCTTGTATCTTTAGAGGACCCTGTGGTTGATCTTAAATTTGTTATTCACAACCTTATTTCTCCAGCTATTGTAGACGATTCTAGCTTGGTAACATGTTGTGATTTTATAGACTCAGATGAATGGTACTCGCATATCGTAAGATATTTGACTGATGGTACCTTTCCTGATTCCGCTAATAGGAACACTAGGGCTAGAATCCGCAAGCTGTCTGCTAGGTATATCATTCTTTCTAATGTCCTTTACCGAAGGGGTTATGATGGTCTTCTCCTTCGTTGTCTCAACAAGTCAAAAATCCCTGTGGCTCTTGAAGAGGCACATTCAGGTGCCTGTGGGGGGAATTTTGGGGGCAAATCCTTGGTGCATAGATTGCTTCGTATGGGATACTATTGGCAAACTATGCAGAAGGATTCCTTTTCATTTGTTAAAAAATGTCATCAATGTCAACAACACAATAATCTGATTCATGCTTCTACCCAAGAACTCCGTTCTCAAGTAGCTTCTTGGCCTTTTTCCGCATGGGGTTTGGATCTTATTGGTAAAATCTCTCCTCCTTCATCTCAAGGACACACCTTCATTATAACCACAACATATTACTTTACGAAGAGGGTAGAAGCTATTCCCCTTCGCTCTACCACTGCTGAAGTGATTTGTCAATTTCTTCTAGAAAACATCATTTCTCGATTCGGGATACCTTCTACTATTATCTCAGATAATGGGACATCGTTTAAGAACAAGGACGTGAAGAAATTCCTCGAGAAGTATCATATCAAACATCGATTTTCTACACCATACTATCCTCAGTCAAATGGTCAAGCCGAATCATCCAATAAGATAATTGAACAAATTCTTCGCAAAACCATGAATAAGCATGGTAAGGATTGGAGTAACCAGCTAATCCATGCTCTTTGGGCCTACCAAATGAGTGTACGAATTGCTATGGGAACTACTCCTTATAATCTTGTTTATGGTGCTGACGCTATTATGCCCTTAGAATTAGAGATTCCATCACTTAGGGTTTCTCTCAAAGGTATAGTAGATGATGACTCTTATAGAGAATCGCGACTTCAACAGCTTGAGATGCTTGATGAACAGCGTATAAACGCTCTTGAGCATATTCAAGTGTATCATAAAACTCTACAACGAAGCTATAATGATAAGGTTATTCAACATTCCTTCTCAGTAGGTGACTTAGTCCTTTATGAGAATCAGCGCAATGTGAATGCCTTACCTGCAGAAAAGGGAAAATTCAGTCCTAATTGGCTTGGACCATACATCGTTATTGAGGATTATGGATCAGGTGCTTACAAAATAGCGGATGTAGACGGTACGCCTCTTAAAGAACCTATAAATGCTATGCACTTGCATAGATATTATGCTTAATTCTTCACTCCTTATTTATCTTCTTTTCAATTCTTCAACATTGGATAATATGTTAGTGTCTCTTAATTAAAGCAAAATAGAATTAAATGTTATGTTGTTTAATCTATATTGCTTCGTTCCTGACAAGTGTGTCTTCTTACTTTATGGTTTGTCTTGAATTCATTTATGTAAATTGTGAAAGATTTACATTCCATTATGCTAGCATATTATACAGTGTCTTTATGTGTTAAGTAGAATCGTATCATGTTGTGTTTAAATTAAAAATTAAATCACATTAGTTATATGATTCTTAGACTTAATGCATATTTCTTCCTTATCATCAATGTTGTACTTGATTAAATATTTAATTAAGTCACACATGTATCAATTTAATCATGGAGCATTGAGAAATCAATCACATGGAAATTAAATTCTGAACGTACATGTACATTTACCAGATGTATTAGATTTGATCAAAACAAAATATACATTGTTTTAAGCATTAAAGATAACACATTTGAGACAAAAGAGAAGCATGTATATATACATATATATATGTGTGGATCGTATACAAATATAGGTCACTGTACATCCAAAAATGTGACCTCTCTTACATCATAAAATCATCTCCTATCCCTAGGGCTAGTGGCTGGAGAATGTCGACTGGACGCTCCCTCCTGATCTGGCCATGAAGGTGGACCCATGGGTGTGTAGCGCGATACAGATCGTGAGTGACTCCAAGAGGAACTCCTGCGATCCCTATCCATAAGGATCGCGCGATAGGTGGTAGCCTCGGTCTGAGCCGCTGCTAGATCTTGCCGCGCCTGCTGGAGGTCCTCTGATAGGACTCTCTCTCTCTGTCGCGCCTGCTGGAGGTCCTCTGATAGGACTCTCTCTCTCTCCCTCCATATATCTACCTGTACTCGGAATGGGAAAAACAAATCCTCATGCCGACCCGCGTTCCCCTGAGGTCTATAGGCAATCTGTGAGGAACTGAGGATCTGTGCTATCATGGAAATATCTGTCATCGCCTGCTGAATCAGGGAACGCCATTCCTGCACATTAGCTGTGGTAGTAGAACAGATTTTTGTTAGTACCATTCTATATCATCAAAATGTCAATCAATCAATATAAACCTACTATACCTGGATCCCCCTCACGCCAGTAGGGATCATGATATGGTAGTATCTGTGCCTAGGAACCGCTACTCTCCCCTCGCTCGAATAATCTATCCATGATGGGTGTAGGCTAGATGGTACTAGGGACAGGCCTCCGTATCGCTTCATGTTCCCCTTGTTGGGGAATAAGAGGTGGATCCAGAGCTATGGTATCATCTCCTGAATGGTGGGGAGCTGCATCTGACTCCTCCTCATCATCTCTATCCTCCTCCTCATCATCCTCCTCATCATCCTCATCCTCGTCCTCATCCGCATCATCACCTGCATCTCCCTCGTCCTCCTCTCTATCTGTATCCTCCTCCTCCTCTTCGGCACTGGGCTGATCGCCTGTAGGTGGATCAGGATCTCCCGCCTCCTCATGACCCTCTCCCTCCTCTGGCTCCTCTGACCTGGATCCCTGGTCCTCATCTTGGTCTCCATGTCTCCATGGGCCTAGATAGCCTGTCGGATGATCTGGTGGAAAGATAGGACCTGGATATGATCTCATAAACCATGAGATGTACCTCCGCTATGCTCCAGGCTCTGCAGAATAATCAGTGACTACATCCTGATCAGATCCCTCTAAGTCTGTAGTCTCGATGTCATCTATCGTCGGTCTCACTACTGCTCTAGGTCTGGGAAGGACCCGCGAGTGTCGAGTATAGATGGGCACATCGGCTGGAACACACTGCTCTAGCCTGAACTACCTCCATACTCAGTCGAAGTAGAAAGGGACTATGATGTGTGCATATCATCCCCGCAGTAGGCGGTTCCTCTGTAGACATGCTAACTATCTCTCCATACCATCCCATCTGTGCATCCGTAGGTAAGGTCTCCACACTGTCACCTCGGCTGTCACTCTATCAAAAATCACTCTCCAATATAACAAATCTCCAAATCTCCACTCGCTGGTAAGTGGATAAGAAAACACCCTAGGTCGCTCGCTCGCTGTACTTAGCGGAAAGCCGACGGGCCTGGTGCATGTGAAGTGCTCTAAAATCCACACCTGCAGAAGTGTGCATGTCATCAAACTGAACCCCTGTCCGAATACGTACTCCTCAAGGTTGTGATAGAGATGTGCAAGCATGCTCTGACCCCAAGCATACACTCTCCTGTGTCTCTCCATTGCTCTGATACACTATGTGAGACCCCCATGCATGTGTGTCCCTTGCCCATTAGGGTAGACGGCTAGTGCTATGATGGCTATCATAAGGCGTCTCAAAAGGGGTACCTCCCTTGTAGGATGTAAGAGCCAGCTGACCATGATGCGACCTCTCGTCTCGCTCGGCATGACTCTCCCTATGCAATACACCTGCTCTCTCTGATGATCCTCCACTGACCGATCGGTCGCGTATGTAACAGTCGCTCCTTTGATAGGAAGACGAAGTATACGGTACACATCCTCGAGTGTGACTGTCAGCTCTCCTACTGGAAGGTGAAAAGTGCATGTGTCAGGATCCCATCGCTCCATCAATGCCATCAGCATCACAGGATGGAACCGAATGGCCGGCATGAGGATCACATACCATAATCCTACTATCGACAGTGTGTCTCTCTCTGACTGAGTAAGCCGCGGAATCTGATCTCGCAAACTGCGAAGGATATGTCCCGCTGTATGCTCTCTCATGTACGGAAGGCCCTGCCACACAAAAACATAACCGTAATCAGTATTCAATCATCAAAATCGCTAATGCAAACTGTCGAACATCGTGTGCTAGTCCTGAAATCTCTCGCCGAGCCCTGATTGGGGACCATAGTGTCCTGTCAGGGACCATGGCGCCCTGAGGGGACCATGGCGCCCTGTCAGGGACCATGGTGCCCTGAAGGGACCATGGCACCCCTGTCAGGGACCATGGCACCCTGGGGGGACCAGGGCACCCCACAGGGACCATGGCACCCTGGGTGGGCCCCGAGTCAGCCTTCAAGGCCGCATACGATCATAGAAAAGTCAAACATGCGAAAAATCAAAAGTCAAACGTTCAATCAACTCACCTCATCCAGTGGCTCGTCGTCGATCACGGCCTAGCGCAGGATCTCAACCCTCGTGGGATTCTCCAGTCATCGTGAAGGCATGATGATGGCTATGTGGGCTCCGCTGCACTGAATAGTATTTTGAAATCGACAAAGTGACGAATACAAGTGTCACTTTCGAGGTATATACTCTCGTTTGTTTATTCTTACTTTTTGAAACCTTAATTTTCCTCTTTCATTCATTTTATCATAACTTGAGTTTGGGAGATGCGATTTTTGAGCCGTTTGTTGCGTTGGAATCGTATTTTCCTTCCCCTACTCTCGGGATGTTCCAAAAAGTGCTCTGATGAAGCCTATTTAGTGAACACCCCTCATCAATACTACCTTACACAATTTGTTGCAAGTAAACATGCTACCCTGTTTCACCTCCCTAATAAGCAAGTCGAAATAGGGGGGGGCATATAGCTACTCACAGATTTCATCACTTTCCTTAGTAAGCATTAGGTGATTTTTGTGATCTAACGTGTGTTTTGTAGGGTGCGGTTCCTAACTGTGTACTACAGATACCGCTGGGGGCTTCATCCGACAACTTATGGATATATCCTTTTTCAAATAATGTTTACTTTCTGTACTTTAGCTTGCATATGCATGTAGTACTCATATGACCGCTAAAGTGGGGGCTAAATGTAGCGTCATAAAGTGTACGCACTCGCTAGGGTGGTACAATTTCACACCTAGTTTAGCACCCGCCTTAGTGCATTTTACATTCTGCATTGCATTTCCCCTTTAGCACTTAATTAATCAAATTAATTAGGTCTAAGGTCCTATTTCATCATTCTCTACATCATAAAGTTGGGCCCTTTCACTAAAGCGCGCCCTTCGCATTTTATTCCTCCAATACATCACTTAATCAAAAACCCTAATTAGGCCCTATTCTGAGCTTGGGGGCTTAATTTCGAGGGTCAAAACATCTCAAAATCACCTGTAACTTTGGGATTCTCTCTAAAATCATCATATCCGACGACCCTAAAAATTTGGTGAAAAGTTGTCAGGACCATGGCGCCCGGAGTGCAACATGGTCCCGGACATTTTTCCCAAAATTTTAGGAGCGTGATCCAATCATAAAATAAAGCTTAACCCCAAGAAATTGGCGGGATATTCAATCTATAGGTCGGCCAAAAGACGAAATTGCGATCTAGGGTTTCATACATAAGAGCTCTCTTTCTTCATTTGAAGGGATCCGAATTTTGGTTTTCAGGAACTTCATATGCAGCGAAAGAGCAAATCTTTGAAGACTTCAACATCTTACAACATCCTTCTATCAAGCATCTATCAAATTCATTCATCCACTTAGGGCTTGGAAGACATTGAAGAACAATAGGAGATTACCGACTGAAGATTGGCTTGTACTCCTCCCTTGAGGGTTGGGTATGACTTCATGTTGTTTTCATGTCTTTACATAAGCTTCAATACATCATTTATTCATGCTTTAGATCACTTTGCATCTTAATTTAGAGCATTTACGTTATCATTTACAAGCAATTAGGGTTTACTTTCTAGGTTGCTCTAGTTTGCTTTCTTGCATTTTGGGACCTTGCACACACACTAGGTCTGCACACACAATACGTTTACAAAACAACTTGGCTATTCGTGGAGGTGGAAATCACCGAAGCGGGGGTTTGACTAAGGCAAAACCCTATATAGCTGCCCCTACACCCTTTTTTAGATATCATTGCAGGTTTCAGGATTCAGACGATGCCGTGGGATACAGATCCGGAGAGAGAAGGTCGAGACAACACTCTGTATCAAATTGCAAAGCAGAAGACTGGGACAGGGGCGCTGGGCACCTTGGTCTTGCCAGGACAGGGGTGCTGGGCACCCTGGTCCCTGGGACAGAGGCGCTGGGCTCCCTGGTCCTCCGAACAGATAGCTTCCTGACAGTGTTTCAGAGTGCAGAACAGCAGTTTCCGGTGCAGTTTTCAGGACAGTGGCGCCCGCGCCCCCATCCTGAACATTTTCAGTCCGATTTTGACTCCGGGTACACATCTGCATTCTTATTTCATCCTTGTATTTACAGCTATTCATTGTTTAATCTCAATTCTGCAATCTTGTTATTAGTTCATACTTGCATTTTGGGATTAGGGTTTGAACTTGCATTACTTGATCTTACAATTTCAACAAGGGAATAGAAATCCTAATAGATATCCCGTGGCTCTCTCTTTCACAAAAAGAAGTAGCCAATTGTGCGATATCTCTAGGCTCTTTCGTATTCCATAATGTGTGTCAAAAGGTAGGATTAGGGCATGATTAACCTAGTCTCGCTTTTTCCCACACACACACACACACACACACACACACACACACACACACACACACACATATATATATATAATTTGTATCCAAGTGTTTATCATATACAACAATAACTAGAAAAAATGAATCAAAGTTCATGCATAAGCAATTCTCATGAAAATAAGATTGTAGTTCCTCTTCAACTATGATAAAATATTTGTTCATGTCTCTAGCACGTTCTCAGTGTACTGAAATGTAGACATAAGCTGTGAATGGAACTCTTCCATTGAATACAGTGTATAGGTTTTTGGATTTGCTAAGATAGCTTTTGTATTTGAGTAGGCTCTCTATAGTATGTCCACTTGTTATGTGAGAAGACTCTTGAGTTCCTTTAGAGACCAGAGTCTCTTTTCCTTTTCATGATCATAAATATCCAACCTGTTATGCAAATCATTGATATATTTGTTTAAGGCAAAAATTGAGTCCTTAAGTGGGACATATGCATTGCATATCCTTTCTAGCTCTTGCTCTATTTGTGTGCACCTTTTTGAATTATCAGAATAAAAGAAAGAAACATTAGAGGTGGAAGCAAGAAACTTTCCTCTTGTTTCAATAGCTTTTCTCAACAAATCTTTATCATGCGACAAAGCCATTTTGCCAGTATCAATGTCCTTTGCTAGTTTTTCTCCATACTTCTTCTTGTGACTTTTCTCAGTGTAGGTTTGAGTAGCATATTCAAGTGACTTGATTTGATCAGATGCATCTGCAACTAACTGACCAAGTTTTCTAATAGGGTTCGATAGATGTGTTGTAGACATTTCCAGTAGTAGGCTAGATAAAATATCTACTACAGTCCAAATTGTTTCTGTCTCAATCCTTTTATCTTTTAGTCCCTTCTTATGTGCTCTAGATTGCATGACATTAGAAATCTTCATAATTTCAGATGCGCTCATGTTGTCAACATCAATAGGCCTTGAAATTCTCAACAAATCATCATCAGGATCATCAAGTTGTTGTTGCTTTGCTAGTTCAAAGGATGTAACCTTAATGATTGCTTTCTCTTGATTCTTCTCTATTTCCTTTTCACAAATTTGTGTGACAACAATTTCCATAAGCTCCTTCTGAGTTTCTTGAAAAATCAGTGGAGATTGGGTTTCTCCGGTTGTTCTGGTTCCGATGGATTGACAACTTTTAGTTGAGTTGTTGGTTGCTCAACTAATTTGACCTGTAAATTAATGATTTCGGGAGGCTCCATATCTCATGCAGTGACATCTCTAGATAGATCAACTATGTCTTGAACATCATCAACAACATGAACAGTGATGTCATCCTTCTTCTTGACATGATAGACCACATCTACTTGAACAATCTCTTCTTCATCCATTTTCGGTCTATTAACAACAACATATTCCTCATTCTTAGAAGATTGTATAAGTTCTTCCATCCTTTTGATATTGCAGGCTATATGATGGGTCTCAGTTTCAATAATTGACCTCTTTCCATTAAGAAGCTTAAATCTTCTTTCTTTGAACATAAACTAAGCTTTGTACTGAGCAACTAAAGCACTAATTACATCCTTAGAAAATTCAGAAAAATATTGTACAAATATCTCATCAATGATTTCTTTTTCCAACTTTCCAACTTCCTCCCACTTATTTAAAAGAATAGTATATAAATAATTTGAGATATCCTTGTCAATATCATGAGGTAATCTACTATAATGGCACTGTAGAAACCTAAAATTTTCTTGTCTAATTAAAGAAATATCTTTATTTATTTAATTCATTCATTTATCCTCTTCTAGACTTTTTCCTTATTTCAATAAATACTTTTATTTATTTAAATTATCCTTTTCCTAAATTAAATAAATATCTTATTTATTTAATTGATCCCACTTCCTCTATTAATTAAATAAATCTTTATTTATTTAATTAATTCATTATCCTTTTCTACCTATGACACATGTCATTCATCTCTTAATTCATACCATTATCCTTGGCTAGGATTTTGTGGTTGAATTCATTTAGTCTTTCAATGTTGTTGTATCCATTTTTACCATAAAAAATTTCACCATTCCTCTCCTAGACTTGGATCAACAAGAATCAGAAAATCTCTTACTCATTGGGGATCACAAATCAAGCTTTGAAAAGAAAATCTAAAGTCAAAAATAAAGAAAAGTCCTTTAGTCCAAATCAAAATCAAAAGCTATTAGACTATGCAAAAATCAAAGTTAAGGATAAAAATCCTATGAAAGAAAAAGAGAAAGAGATGATATCCCTTAATATCAAAATAACTAGGGGTAAAAGTTCTATAATTTTAGGTCAAAAAGTATACTTGTTGATCTTAAGTCTCCATCACGCCATCCTACTTTCATTTCTTTTCACAATCATAAGCCTTCATCACTCATCCACTTGTTTTGCACATCCTTTCCCTTTTGGTGATACATCATGGACCTTTAATGGAGCTTCCTCAAGGGACTTTGTTATCAAGGATGCCCAAACTTCTTTAGGTGACACACATATGGGAAATGTAGTCAACACATTAGTAATTCTATCTCAATTCCTTTATCAAGGAAGACAGTTACTCGAGCTACACATCATTCAGTCAAGGAACAATGTAGTTACAATTAGAAGGTAAAGCCTCACACATTTGAGGTAGGTGACTTAGTTCTCAAAGAAAATCCTAAAAATCAGCAAGACAAAGAGAAGGGAAAGTTCGAACCAAATTGGCTTGGTCCTTACATCATTACAGTAGTCTATAGATCCGATGCATATCAGCTCTCAACTCTAGATGGTGAACCTTTGGAGGATCCTATCAACAACATGCACCTTCACCAGTTTTACACATAAATTTTTCAGAGTATCCTAATTAAAAAAATTTAAAAAATCAAAAAACATTCAAAAATACAAAAAAAAATTTAAAAAAAATTCAAAAATACAAATAAAAATTGAAAAATCTAAAAAAGTAAAGAGAAATAATTTGTCCAACAGTAAAAACCACTTCGGTGGTGCCCTAAGAAAGTACCATGGTGAAAACCAGGTCATCGACACCATGTGTAGAGACATTTCTCCTCCCTCCTTCAAGATTGACTTTCATCCTTTCACTTTTTGCACACACTCACAACCTCTCCATCCATAATAAATTTACCCATTCCCATCATGGCTTGTCATTGATCTACCTAAGATTGGTTAGCCATTCATAATAAACCTCCATTTTCACCCCTTTCCATCCATAATAAATCAGCTCCTATTTGTGGCTAAGGCAAATCCTACGTCTAGTGATGGGTGTGGAACTAAGAGCATCACACGTTCCAAGGAATATAGTTTCTTCCAATTTTCTTCAGTCTATCCGTGCACAATCTACAATAAAATAACACTTGCATCGCCAATCCGCAATAAAGTTTTGCCTTCTCCGCAAAAAAGTATTAGTTTCATGGATTCAATTAGTTTCAGATGAGACACAATAGCAACAATGGGCTTCAACAAATCAAATCTTTCAACGGACTCAAAAAATATTATGGTTTAGTGCTATCTATCCTTTTGTGAAAGTAAACATTATAACCACTATCAAATAATACTTATACAAGTGACAAGAGACACTCAACTTGAGGACTATAGTGCATGTTGGTGTCGAGTCTAGGTTTTCTTTTGATTTTATCTTTTGGTGACATATCTTTTATCTTTTCCAGGATGTCTCTGACTAGAGATTTTATCTCTAGGATGTCTTTGACTAGAAAGGCAAGGATGGGGTATTGTCACCTCTTTTCTTTGTTGTGTGTGGATTGTCTCTTAGTAATGCTATGAATTTTCCAAGGATATGAGGACACTTTGGGTCTAGTATGAACTGGGGCATTCCTTGTTTGCAACTGTCTTATCTCCATGCAAATGGGTGCAATGACTTTCTGGGTCAAACATATGCCTAGATTTTCATAACCTACTTTCCATAATAAAGCTCAATGATGATAACGCACAAGAAGCTCATTCACTTTCATATCTTCTATCTTCCATCCCCCTTTCTTGATTGACTTCCATCATCCTTCCTAACTCCGTGTACCTCCTATCACATGACTAAATATAATGACACACCAAAAACATTTGCATTTCATTTAGTTGCACCTGCATTACCACATGTTAGCATATCATACATACATATAGATATCACAATTGCATCACATATTGCACACAACACATGTTAGCACATTTTACATTTTCATCATGTAAATAGTTATTTGCATTATCATATTCATCTACATTTCACATATTTACATTCATATATGCATAACATATAAAACATAAAAGAACAAAAATATTGCATTTCATCAAG
Source organism: Cryptomeria japonica (assembly GCF_030272615.1). NCBI lineage: Eukaryota > Viridiplantae > Streptophyta > Pinopsida > Cupressales > Cupressaceae > Cryptomeria > Cryptomeria japonica. The sequence continues at coordinate 99,563,526 of NC_081415.1, read as the reverse complement.
TAGATAGACACATACATCATGAAACATATAAAAGCATCACATAGGTACACTTGCATATAGCTGCTGCAAAGGATCATCTCATATATATATATATATATATAATCATAAGTGTCATGATACAATAATGTCAAGATCATATGGCTACGATCACCCGAAGGTGTCTACATAATCATACAAAATGGTACAAAAATGATACATAGGGAGCCCTCTAAGGCTATGATGAACTCCCTCCCTCAGAGCCGACTAGCCTCGATAGAGTTTGAACCTTTGAAGGACCTACCCTAGGATCATCTCTCCTATCCCATCTCTCTCATGGTGGTGGAGGACCCATGACCCCACCGCTCGATGCCTATCTCCTGTCCCTCCCTCCAGTGGTCGTCGCTATCCGTGATGGTCTACAAAAGCTCCTAGCCCACTGATCTGGTGGCACTAATCCATCATATAGGTCTCTCCAGTAGCCTATCTCCTCCTCGGATTGTAGAACATAGGCGTATCTAGCTCCTACCTACCTCCCTGCCCTCAGTGCTATCTCAGCCTCTATATAACGCTAGATAGCTTAATCCCTCTCTCGCTCAGTATCCCATAGCTATCTCCTGAGCCTCGTCATCTCCCGCTCTAGATCCTAAATCTCATCTGCTTGTTCTTGGCAGATCTCCCTCAAAGACTGTAACTCATCCTCATTGTCTCCCCCCTCACCTTGTCCCTATCCCTATCCCTGTCCATGTCTAGGAACCTGTGTTGCTGGCACTTGTAAAGCCAATCCACCTTTGCCCCTCACTATGTGAGCCTGTTGAGCCTACCTCTCCTCTCCACCCTCTCTTAGTGGAGCCACTCTCCTCTCTGCTACTGTACCCCACCTCCTCCATCGGCCTCTACCCCCGCCATCTCCATCATCATCCCCATCACCTCCACCATCTCCATCTATCACCTCCCCTGGATCTGTCAGCCATGGAAATGGATTCTCTTTCCAATATGTAGTATACTCTGCATCCATCCCTGCATCCTCTATCTTTGGCCACATATCCCAAGGCAGGTGAATCATCTTTTCTAGCTACGTTACTGCCTAATCATAAGACAACAATGTCTCAAAGTGTGCCTGATCTCTCACTGTCTGAGCATACATCCCAGAACCCCATGGCATCTGTTGTATCCTACCAAACTACCTGCCCATCCTATCCACCAACCACCTCTCAAGAACATATGGCATCCGCCCAATCAGATACCTACTCTTAAACACATATGGCAGCTCCACTGCATCATCCTACCACTCCTCACACTCTTAGTACAACCTCCATACTACAGTGTCAATCTCATCAATGACCTTGTGCTAGTACTCTAATCTCCCAATTTGTGGATGAGATGTAATCATATCATACAAATGCACAAAATTGTGTCCATGCCCCCTGCCTCTCAAATGAATCGGTCGTGTCACTGATAGATGCTCATATGCCCACACCTGCAACAATGTAACTCCACAGCCCAATCCCACTGATCCATGATATATAAATTGATAAAACTCATAGTACAGGTGTGCCATGAGACACGGTCCCCATGCAAACCTAGTGTACTCTATCACTAATGTCTCTAGTGTACCACCCTAGCCCATAGCCAATCCTCATGTAGCCCTATCCGGATAGAGGAACCCACTGATCACTCCTGCCAGTACTATTGGTAGTGCTAATCCTATTCATGTCATGGTATCCCATGCCATATGTCGAGCCCTCATCTCTGGTCTCGGATCTTGAAACACTCATCTTAGTGCATCCCTGTCTCTGTCTCAATCGTAGGGTACTAACTCCCCATCGATCAGTATCCTCAATATCCTATAAACATCCTCTACGGTGACTATCATCTCACCCATAGCCAAATGAAAACTGCAAGTCTCTGAGTGCCATCTCTCAGCCAGCACAGTCAGCAACCCCATGTTCGCCTGACACTCAGGCACATACAAAATATGTTGTAGGCCCATAGCCTAAACCGCTGCTCTCTCCTCAACTATTAGCTCTGCTTGCAAACTCTGAGTCGATAGGAATCTCTCTCGTGACTCTAGCCTAGGTAGGTCCTCCTGTAGTCAAGAAAATCAACTGTGTCAATCATAGTGGCATTCCTTGTTCATCACAAAATGCTACTTAGTATCCTAGTGCTTATGATAGTCTATCCTAGTGGCACTCCCTGATCATCACAAAGTTTTTCTTTTTATCTTAGTGGCACTCCATGTTCATCACAAAGTGTTGTTGTTTATCCCAGTGGTACTCCCTATTCATCACAAAGTACTACATGTTTTGCACTCCCTGTTCATGACAAAGTGCTACTCTTTTAGTACTCCCTGTTCATCACAAAGTACTATGTTTTGGCATTCCTTGTTCATCACAAAGTGCCTCGATCTATCCTATCATAGGGCCTCTACTTGAGTGTATCCTCTTGAGTAGTTTCCTGATTGGCAACATATGTTCTATCATAGAATTGTCAATCCTAGCCCTATTTGCTATCCTATTCTTCCCTAGAGGACCTACTTGAGTGTATCCTCTCAGTAGCATATCCAATTGGCAATGTATGTTCATCATAGAACTGTCGATTTTGCCTAGAAGACATAAACACACTTTTATTACATATACGTGCTTACATACTACACATACTCATATGCTCTGCATAGACATGCCTGACATACATAGACATGCCTCTGCTCTGCATAGATGTGCCTATATAACACATACGCGCTTGCACAACACAGAGACGCTCGCATCTGACACAAATACCTTTGCATTCATAGATGCGCCTAACACAAATACAGATGTGCCTAGCCAACCCAGACGTGCCTGGCACTAGCACAGATGTGCCTTAGCATTTTTTGACCTTGCTTGACATATCTTAAAAATAATTAAATGCACTACCTAGCATGCATTTATGACAACATTTAATGCAATAAAGTACAAGGAGGTTTTGTGGTACTCACCAGCTCTCCTGCATCTACTAGCCTCTGATATCGGCAAACACAATTGAATCTATGCACCAATGTCATCATTGTTGATTGCTCTCTTCTCTCTCTGCACTCTAATCTCTTGGATGTGTTTATGACAATGAGGATATCTTCCCTCATAGTCTATCTTATAGACTACCCTAGCCCTAGTGTCCCGAGTCAGTCTTCTTTATCGTGTGACTCTTTCACTCTATCCTATGTTGTTAGTCCATTCTAGCCTTTCTTTCTTATCGAGAGATTGTCTGTGCTCTTTTCAAACATTTTTTCATCCAATCCCTCAAGGGAGTATACCATTCCCATCTTGGGACAACTTTGTATCAGTTCATCTTATCTTCTTTGAAACAACGTGACAAGCTGCATTGTCTCAAAGAGGGGCAAAATGTAGACACCTAAAATTGTCTTGTCTAATTAAATAAATATCTTTATTTATTTAATTAATTCATTTATCCTCTTCTAGACTTTTTTCTTATTTAAATAAATACTTTTATTTATTTAAATTATCCTTTTCCTAAATTAAATAAATATCTTATTTATTTAATTGATCTCACTTCCTCTATTAATTAACTAAATCTTTATTTATTTAATTAATTCATTAGCCTTTTCTACCTATGACACACATCATTCATCTCTTAATTCATACACTACCTACCCTCTCATTATTTTCTTATTTCTTCTACCTACCCTCTAATCATAGTTGACCATTTATCTTTTACACCTCTCAATCTTATCCCTCCATTTCTTAGAGTGTCTTATATATAAGGAGATGATTCCTTCATTATCAACCCTAATCATTCTAATCAACTATTCTACTCGACTACTCTAGCATTCAAACTTTCATATGTGATCAAGTCTACTTGCAACCACATTTCCATTCTTTGTTGAGCTCTTGTGCACACATAAAATCTGAGAGCAAATATATCAAGCAAGATCAATGGAGATAGGAAGAATGGAGATCCAAACCCTATTGGACATGTGATGGTATAATCTTTGTGATTTCATTTGATTTGCATTATCCTAGGTAATCTTCATATGTTATGGTGGATCTTTGTTTTTGTTAGGCTAGGATTTTGTGGTTGAATTCATTTAGTCTTTCAATGTTGTTGTATATATTTTCACCATAAACGAGCACAAGTTATTGATTACCTGTTGAATGACTTGCTCTTTCTCATGTTCATTGAAGGAATCAAAATGTTCTTTGACATTTTCAAATCTATTTCTCCCTAATGTCTTCATTGATCTTTCAAAGTGGCTCTAAGGTTTGAAAGTAGAGATATCAAGAGGCATAGTAGCCTTTAACACTTCCTTCACTTTCTTAGATATTTTGTTGGTTACTTTCATCTTCTTGGGTTCTTCCTCAGTGTTAGTACCCTCAGATTCTACTTGCAGAATTAGTTTTCTACCTCTCTTCCTTGTTACATTATCCTTCTTTAGATAGACCTTAAGTGTCGATTCCTTCTTGTTTTGGATACTCCGAGTCACCCTTGTATTATTTATTGCTGGAGGTGCTTCCTCAACTTTATTTTTCTTTCCTTTCTCACTTCTAGTAGGAGCAATATTGGTTTCAGCTGGTGCAACCTGGACTACCACAATATCTAGTTTTGCCTTATTTTTATCTTTAGGAGATGCTAATAGGTGATTAGCATAACCAACCACTAAGTCATAATTTTCTTCATAACTCATATCTTCCATTTCTTCTTTTCTAGGCTCAATTTCTTGCATCAAACAAAAGTTAGTGCTAATTATGAAGACTATGTCTTTTGCAAAATGTCTTACCACATCTTCAGGTAATCTCATTCTCATGCTCATCTTTTTTTGAAATTCATTGAAATACTTATTCATAGTAGGATGAAATTATTCCTTACATCCTTGATGTTGTTCTTTATTTCAGCTGATACTAGTAGGTCCTTTCACCATTCGATATCTCCTATTCTCAGTAGAAAGCTTTGGAAATAAAAAGAATAACCCGACCAATAGCTAACCATATTTGAACTTTTGACTACTGTCCTTTTTGATAGATTGCAAATTTAGAAATAATTGCCTCCTAATAGCCTCACAAAGGTCATAATCTGCATTTTCAACAATCATCCTATGAGCTGTATGAATTGCTACAGATGGAACACTATTAAGTCTAGTAGAGTAAAATACCCGACAACCTATCACCATTGTTGCTAGTTTCATCGTAGGGTCTTTGATATTGTTAACAGAAATGACATGTTTATCAGATGTTGAACCGGTTAGAGAGAATACCGTCTCTTTTGAAATTTGCCTTAACACGGGTACTTCACTGGTTGAGAAATAACTAGTTACAACCTGAATGGCTTCCTTATTTATAGTGTGAGTTCTCTCTAAGTACATATTCTCACCATGAACCCGACTAAAAATGATTCTAATATGCTCTTTCTCAAAATCTTCTAGAAAATAAGTGGCATTATGAAAACCCTTCTTGAAAACCCTAGCATACTCTATTTGAAACTTTCTATTCTCATCACAGAGGGATTTTAAATAGTGATCCTAGATCTTCTATCTTACAATCAATATAACTTGACAAATCACCTTTAACCAAAACTCCACTAGGAACTTGTGACAATTCATTATATGACACAATTTGTTCTACTACTAAAGCTTCCATTGACTCAAAAGTAATGGTTAACCTTTCTATAGACTTTGAAGATGATGCCATTGCAGATGAACAAGATTCGAAGTAGGATTTTCAAAGAAATATCTTTTCTCACACACGCTAACTCATTTTACTGGTTGAATTCCCAAGTGCACACCAATTCGATCTTATGCAACCCTCAAATCTACTTGATTACAAATCGCAATGCAACTTCGATAATTATCAGCCAACAATCTTTCTTAGCTTAGCAAGCGCTCCAAATTTCTCTTTCGAATGTGTTAGGGCAAAAATAACAAAGTGAAAATTTTCTTTTATCATTTTTACCTACTGCATTAAATGCTCACCCATTAGGGTTGTAAACCCTAATTTCACCTCTCAAGGAGTAAAACTGATTGATAACATATTGACAAAAAGTTACCAAAATTTCATGCTTCAATTTTTTCTTGCCACTCATTCATCTCAAGGGGTCTGGAGGTGGATTTGCCATTTAAGCTCCCCTTAGCCAAATGACAAGGCTTAGTTCACTAGTGTAGGGTTCTCTTCACTTGGGGAAGGAACAGTTTCCTCTCTAGGTGTTTCATCACTCTTTTTCTTCCATATCTAGTTCATTTCCTCTCTAGTTTCTTCAACATTTACTTTCTTCTTTCCTTTTTGATCCTTAGAATAATTGATCAGTTTCCTATTTTTGGATCTACAGAATTTTGTTAAGTGCCCCAGTTTGTTGTAGTGATAGCAAGCCATAGCAGATGATCTCCAAGGTCCTACATTTCCTCTCCTAGTTCTTCTTCTGCAATTCATAGCCACATGACAAAAGTTGTTACAAATGGTGCATATGACATTCATTACCTTTTCCATCTCAAATGGACTAAATCGGTTGCTAGAGGGTCTTTGCTAGTTCATGTTGATCCAGTTGTCAAAATTCCTCATCCAATTGCCATTTGGTCTTGGATGCATATGTGGTACAAGATTATTATCTCCATATCTACACTCAACAGATCTATGTCCGTACATTCCACAAGTCAAGCAATGACCTTCAAACTTCTAAGACACGTATCTAGCATTATTATTGAATCTTGCTTTTTTGTTAGGTTTGTCTTTACAAACATTTATAGTGTGACCATGTTTATGACAAACAAAACAAATAGGTTTAAAGACCTTCTTACCGATAGGATTTTTGACCTTAGGAGTAGATTTGATCTTAAGAGTGTTGCTCTTGGTACCAGAGGATTCACCTTTTTCATATGTGTGAAAACCAGGTCCAGAGGTATCACCTTTCATCCTTTGGGACTAAATTTGTTCTTCCAACAAGATTGAACTTTTGATGAACTTGTCCAACTTCTCATTTTCTTCAGTAAGTTGTGTGGTGAGATCTTCATTATGCTTTGAGAGGTTCTCTTTCAGAGATGATGCTAATTCAAGATCTAACTATAGGTTTTCCTTATATTCTCTTTCAAAATTCAAATTCTCATGTAAGGTAGCATTTTCTCGCTTGAACTTGGGAATCTCATGATCTCTTTCCTTGATAATACCTTCAGCAACTCTTCTAGCTTCTAGTTCCTAACTCATATAGATAGTTATACTTTCCAGTTCTCTCCTCAGATTTAGCTTTTCACTGTTGAGTTTTTCAACCTCCTCTACCAAAGCATCAATATTGGCTTCATCTGATGAACTATTATTAGATATCTCCAATAGGTGTTCAATAAGATCTCTCCTTTTTGTTTGAGAAGCTTTCAGTTTGACCCTTAGGGTTTCAATCTCATTTATGCTATCTTCTAGCTCTCTAGCCATCTCAAGGTAGCTCATGTCCCCAATGGTGGTTTCAAGACTTCTTTCTAAGAGATTAGTCTTGAAAGAAGTTTGGCTCTGATACCAATTGATGGACTTGAAATGCACTAAGAGGGGGGGTGAATTAGTGATACCAAAAATTAAACTACTTCAGCTAGTAACTGATAGATGAACTTAACAAAACTTTTAAGTAGAATGCATAAAATCCAAAATGATATAATAGCATTCACAATAAGTAACACATCCACCATAACACAAATATTTATATGTGGAAAACCCAAATAGGTAAAAACCATGGTGAGAAGGAACTCATAAGTTAACTATCTACAGTAATAGATAACTCACCTATTAGGGTCTACAAAGTGCTCTGCTAGGAGCGAATCTAGTTAGAAATCCCAAAGCTTGATTAGAAGCTTGTACCTTGTGAAAGGTAGTACCTTGTTAGGAGTAACTTGGGTGGACGATTTCTGGATCCAAACTATTGGATCACCCTGTTAAAGTATTTGTACATTGAAGCTTGTTATATCTTACTCGGTTAGGGGATTTGATTTCTGTTGTAATTGTTAGAAGATAATAGGAATGGTTTGATCTGTCTGAGTAGCATAATACTTGCTTGATCATCCTTCTAAGCATTATTCAACACTCTCTGCAACTTGATACTTTTTCTCTCACATAAAACAAATCACTTTCTCTTATCAACATCATCATCTAAAAATAATTCACTATGATGTCAATATATAGACATTCAGATTTCATGTCAGCCTAAAGAAATTATAACACAATTTCCTAGGTATAGTGTATCTGGTCAAGTGATCATAACTCATCACAAAATTTATCGAATACCAGTTGGAGTTAAATATATGAACTGTTATCCTTGAAACTCTTGACGTAATCTCTGCTTGATCTTCATCTTGATGACATAATCTTGGCTTCATCTTCATCTTCATCTTTATCTTGATGCATATACTAGTTGACACAAAGTACCGGCTAGAGATAAACCACTAAGTATACCGGTTGTAGTGTAAACAATCTTCAAGTTACACTAGTAGACAATATAAACATATGTGTGTATGTGTTTCATCAATAACAACATATGATGAATATATTACAATCATCATAAAGCCAACAAATACAACTCCACAAGGTCCGATGAGCCAAATCCGAGAAATATAGAAAGAAATGTTGAAACTATAAACATAAAAGAAAATAAATTTTTATTTATTTTTGGATGATACAAGATTGCGTAGAATCAGGGATGCTCTTGCGTCAAAATCTATTAGGTTGTTCAATGTAAACTTCTTGTTCTAGATCACCATTCAAAAATGCGGATTTGACATCCATTTGATATACCTTGAAATCTTTATAAGTAGCATAATCAAGAAACAATCTAACATCTTCAATTTTGGCAATTGAAGCAAAATTTTCTTCATAATCAATCCCTTCTTTTCATGAATATTTTTTGCAGACCAGTGTAGCTTTATTTCTAACTACTTCGTTGAATTAATTCAATTTCTTCATAAAATCCCATTTAGTAATAATAACATTTTTATCCTTAGGTATGGGAACAAGTTCCCAAGTGTTGTTCTTTTCAACCTGATCTAACTCTTCTTCCATGGCTCTAATTCAATTATCATCTTTAAAGGATTCAACAAAATCCTTAGGTTCAACTTTAGAAATCAAACATATTTCTTGTAGTCATTACACCTTTATTCATATCATTAATAATCTAATTAACAAAATGATTCAATCTTACATACCTTGGAGTCTTTTGATTGGTCTGATCTTCAGATTCTTTCACATCATCACCAACACCAGCAACATCCAGATTTATATTCTCTACCAGATCATTCTTCTTAGGTTCTTCACACTGAATAGGAGCTAAAACAACATGTTGACCTTCATCATAAGTTTTGATCTCCTTCCAAGATTTTCATCCACCTTCACATTTGCACTATCAACTATCTTTCTTAGTCTCTTGTTATAACACCGATAGGCTTTGCTATTTGTAGAATATCCCAAAAAGATACCTTCATCACTTCTAGTATCAAACTTTTCAATCTATTCATCTCTCTTGATATAGCATTTGCTACCAAAAACTTTGAAATATTTCACAATCACTAGTACATTCGGGTCAAGATTTTGATGGCAAATCATCAGAATTCTGACCAAATTTCATCGCACTACTGACAAAAAAAACTGTCGAAAACTTTGTGTCGGAAGTTTTGACTATCCTTGTGGTCATCACCTCCAACCTTTCTGACAACCACCATGGATGCTCATTCCCCAAAAGAATACCGTCGCGATCTCAGGCTATCATCGAAATTCTGACTCCAAAAGATAAAATTCTGACAGAGGAGTGTCGTTGGATGCACAACATCCTTGTCAAGAATTTCATTAGTTGTCGTCAGAATTCCAATGGTGAGAGATGATGTGGGTCAAACGGCTTTGCCGTCATTGAATGAAAGCTTTGAACGAGTTCTATTTTTTAAAATTGCATTAAACATTTTAATTTATTTGATTTAGTGTTATTTGCAAAAAATGATTATCAATGATGTTTCCTTTCTCCAAGAATTGTCTAGGATCTTTTCGTCAGATAATATGTAACATCGAATGACTAAATTTTTTCTTTACAAATGCTTATTTAATTTAATTATTATCTAAGAAAGAATTAAAATTTATATCTGTACGGAAGCAGAACATACAAGTTGAAGAGTCATGTGCAAGCAAATTTCCTAAAAGAAAGCAAGCAGGCATTATCTTGAATGACATGGAAACAAGCTCATTAGCTGCCTAGAAGAGAGCAATTGGAGAATGGCCGAGGAAAGTGCTAAAGGGTGATAAATAGATAGATAGTATGCAATACAAACAAACAATGTTTGGAGTGTCTGATGTGATGTCTCTAATTTATGTTCGGAGGGACTAACTAGTTTTGGAGTTCCTCTGAAACCTATTGGGCCACAATTGGAGGAAATCAATGTGTTCATGCAATGAGCACCTTTTTTCTATTATGAGAATGATACTTTTGCACCGAGGGATATTTGGAAGTCAATATCCAAAAATTTCTATAGTGTGGAACAAGAGTTGGCAGACTCGAAGTATAATTGTTAGCTTTTAGAAGACTAAGAGTTTATGTACACAATCTCCCAATAGAAGAGTGATTTCAAGAATTACCTCTCCCCCCCATGACTATTCAGGAAGCACTTCCTCAAATAGAGGACTATTGGCCTCCATGGGATCAAAGAAAAAAATTAAAGCATAGACTCTAGATGATGTGGTGGTGTCCTTCATGAAGAACTCTACACTATAATTGAAAATTCATGAGGGAACCTACAAGATAGTGAAGAGACATACAATCTTGAAAAGTGGGAAGAATGGATCTTGGTTTGGGTGGGGCCAAGTCAGGTGGCTCCTCTAGAGGTTGACGAGATAGAAATCATATTAGGATTTGAAAAAGATCACACTCATGGAACTTCGTGTGCGAGTGATCGATTGCGGTGTTTGGGTAATGCATTCCAAATGGGCAATGTCTTGATTAAATACTTTTATCCTGATGGCATGCAATTGTATCTATTTGGAATGCATTACCCAAACACCACAGTCGATCACTCGAACACGAAGTTCCATGAGTGTGATCTTTTTCAAATCCTAATATGATTTCTATCTTGTCAACCTCTAGAGGAGCCACCTGACTTGGCCCAACCCAAACCAAGATCCATTCTTCCCACTTTTCAAGATTGTATTTCTCTTCACTATCTTGTATTTTCCCTCATGAATTTTCAATTATAGTGTAGAGTTTTTCACGAAGGACACCACCACATCATCTAGAGTCTATGCTTTAATTTTTTTCTTTGATCCCATGGAGGCCAATAGTCCTCTGTTTGAGGAAGTGCTTCCTGAATAGTCATGGGGTGGAGAGGTAATTCTTGAAATCTCTCTTCTATTGGGAGGTTTTTTACATAACCTCTTGGTCTTCTGAAAGCTAACAATTATACTTCGAGTCTGCCAACTCTTGTTCCACACTATAGAAATTTTTGGATATTAACTTCCAAATATCCCTCAGTGCAAAAGTATCATTCTCATAATAGAAAAAAGGTGCTCCTTGCATGAACACATTTATTTCCTCCAAGCATGGTGGTGCAGGAGCACCCAGGAATACAAGGTGGAGCAGGGTCACTGATAGGCCCTATGGAGGATTTGATGAAAAATGAAGACAAACAAGACCTATAAGGTCTTTAAATGATGTAACATAGTCATGTGAGCCATAAAATGTAGTGAAATGCAATGTAATGGTCAAAAAGTGTAAAATTGCCATTTTGAGCAATTAGGCCTAGAAAAGGCTAAAATTGGGTTTTTGGGATAGAAGTGTGTTTAGATGGATAAAATATGTTTATAAGGTCATCTAATGACCATTTTAATGTTTTAGAAGTTTTATATATATTTTTGGCAAGTTGACATACATAGTTGTCAAACTTGACAACTTTGGAGCAACTTTTTGTTGTCAAAAAGTTGTCAAGAATGCAAAAAAGTTGTCATAAGTTAGTTATAAGTTGGTTTTAGCTTGGGTTTTGACCTAGAAGGCCTTGAGGGTTATAAATAGATGAAAATTGAACCATTTGAAGAGGTTGGATTTGTATTAGCAAGAGGGAGTTAATGAAATATGACTATTTTTCATGTGTATTTTCCAGGTTTCCACATAGAACAGTCTGATTTTCCATTGTTTTGAGTGCTTTTATGAATTAGTTTTCATTCCTTCATGGTTGGAGATGTTTCTATAATTAATTAAGTTTATTTTGGCTTTGGCTTGAAGTGATTTGGTTATGTTTTGGTGAAGATGTCTAATTTCTTGTGAAAACAGTCATATCCCTGCCATAGGGTTAATAGTGAGCATGAAAATGTTGTATATTTTATTTCCAGATTGATCTAACCCCAAAAATGGGTATGATGGTCTATTATATTGTATATTTTCATAAGATTTGGTTTCAGGAGGCCATGCACAAGACGACATGTGCATCATTTCTTTTCTTCTTCTTCTCTCTTAATTCTTTCTACTTCTTGTTTCCTCAACTCTTCTTCCTCTCTTTTCTTCTTTACACCAAATATTAGTTTTTTCCACTTCTTGTAAGCACCTACTATCTCTTTTTCAGATTTTGTTCACTCCATCTTCACCCCTATATCCCAAACCTTTTGCTGGCTCTGATACCACTTTGATGCGGAGACGAGGTGAACCTCACTCAACCAAAATAGGAAATACTCCTATAACCCTTCAATGGGATCACCTCTGAGACCCAACACCCACACTCAAGACCTCTCAATGGTCAAAACACATCAGTTGTCCACCAAACTCCACATGCTTGCCAATATTAAAATAGACATATGCTAAAACATGGTGTCTTTGATCCTAAAGCACTTGGAAATCTACAAATTCAACACTAAGGACTCCTAAGGACCTCTTTCAACCTTCAAGGCTCTACTCATGTTACATCCTATCCATTTAACCCAACAAATACAACTCTTTCATTAAATAAAACCAAAACTACCTTCTTACTGCCCTCTTTGATAGACACGTACTCAGAGTTCCATAACTTTTTAAATGGATCTAAAATCCTCAATCGCTTCAGTGAGATTATTAAAAACTTGATCCTTTACAACATATCAAAAATTAAGGATGATCCAACGGTTGAGTACGGAGATATGGCCCCCGTATCAGACTGCATTTTTTCTAGGACTGTCTTTTCCAATCAAACCACCAACTTGCCTAGCTTCAACTTAAATGCACTTTCTCCTTGCAAACCTGGCCAAGAAATAAAATATATACACTAAACAAATGAATTTTCACTTTAACTAAACCATCCATGGGATCCCAATCTTGGTTTAGTCAAGTGGATACATTTTCAAGCCACAAACCCTTGACAGGGCAGCGAACTGGCAAAAACTAAAAGATTTTATTTGATAAACCAAAACTCAATAAAAATCCTCACACAAAAAATGAAAAACCTTCATACAACCATTACACAAACTCCCATGAAAGAAAAGTACGGAAATAGTTCTCTGTACGGACTGTTACAACAAATTTAGCTTTAAAAAACATGAAAAATAGTCATATTTCATTAACTCCCTCTTGCTAATACAAAGCCAACCTCTTCAAATGGTTCAATTTTCATCTATTTATAACCCTCAAGGCCTTCTATTTCGAAATCCAACCTAAAACCAACTTATAACTAACTTATGACAATTTTTTTGCATTCTTGACAACTTTTGACAACAAAAAGTTGCTCCAAAGTTGTCAAGTTTGACAAATATGTATGTCAACTTGCCAAACCTATATCTAAACCTTCTAAAACATTAAAATAGTCATTATATGACCTTGTAAACCTATTTTATCCACCTAAACACACTTCTACCCCAAAAACCCAAGTTTAGCCTTTTCTAGGCCTAATTGCTCAAAATGGCAATTTTACACTTTTTGACCATTACATTGCATTTCACTACATTTTATGGCTCACATGGCCATGTTACATCATTTAAAGACCTTATAGGTCTTGTTTGTCTTCATTTTTTATCAAATCCTCCATAGGGCCTATCAATGACACTACTCCACCTTGTCTTCTTGGGTGCTCCTGCACCACCTATGATAGGGAGACAAATGGATCAAACTCAAACTTAACAATACAAGACCCTTTGAGACTTTACAAACTGCCTCAATGTATTGACAAAGAAAAATCATTGCAAAACTACCACCTTGGTGCCATATTGATAGACCCTTACACAGTCACCCATAACTTTTTCAAATGAACAAATTTATTCGATCGCTCCGGTGAAAGTCTTCGTAACTTGGTTATACAAAACATATCCAAAAATTAGAAAAATCCCAGACCTTTACTCCCACAATGCACATGCCATCTTGTGCATGGCCTCCTGAAACCAAATCTTATGAAAATATACAATATAATACACCATCGTACCCATTTTTGGGGTTAGATCAAACTGGAAATAAAATATACAACATTTTCATGCTCACTATTAACCCTATGGCAGGTATATGACTGTTTTCACAAGAAATTAGACATCTTCACCAAAACATAACCAAATCACTTCAAACCAAATCCAAAATAAACTTAGTTAATTATAGAAACATCTCCAACCATAAAGGAATGAAAACTAATTCATAAAAGCACTCAAAACAATGGAAAATCAGATTGTTCTATGTGGAAACCTGGAAAATACACATGAAAATCATATTTTTATTGCTTCAACACTCCAAACCCGATCAAAAAACCTTTAAAAACCACCACAAATGATTCAATTTCATCCATTTATAACCCTCAAGGCCTTCTAGGTCGAAATCCAACCTAAAACCAACTTATAACTAACTTATGACAACTTTTTTGCATTCTTGACAACTTTTTGACAACAAAAAGTTGCTCCAAAGTTGTCAAGTTTGACAACTATGTATGTCAACTTGCCAAAACTATATATAAAACTTCTAAAACATTAAAATGGTCATTAGATGACCTTATAAACATATTTTATCCATCTAAACACACTTCTATCCCAAAAACCCAATTTTAGCCTTTTCTAGGCCTAATTGCTCAAAATGGCAATTTTACACTTTTTGACCATTACATTGCATTTCACTACATTTTATGGCTCACATGACCATGTTACATCATTTAAAGACCTTATAGGTCTTGTTTGCCTTCATTTTTCATCAAATCCTCCATAGGGCCTATCAGTGACCCTGCTCCAACTTGTCTTCCTGGGTGCTCCTGCACCATACTCCCGGGGATAAAAAGAATGCAAGGTCCCCTTGCATGGCTGCCTCCTCTTCCTGGCTTTCCAATTCATTGGAACTTGCATTGTATACCCTACAAAAAAATGTACATGCTTTGGCAACTCATGGCACGTCCTCTCAAAAAAATGGTACTCAAGGTAAGCACCTCCAACATGATCATCCTTGTAAACACTCAACAAACCTGCATACAAAACATTAGGATAAACAAAAACATCTTTTTCATTGATTATAATATCATCTTGTTCCAGCAAACCCATTGAAATCTCTTCACATTTAAAATGCCATTCTCCTTGGCATGTCAACATAACCTCACCCATCATCAAGGCTTTATCATGAGCCTTCTTCTTTGTTGCAACTAGCCTCTTCACAAGCCAGACTACCTTCTTGTGCACCCTCAAGTGCCAACTCTTTGTTGTACCCTCTAGGTTTTCCAATTTCAACTTCATTTGTGCTTCCCTAAGTTCATCTTCCTTTCTCTTTTTCTCTAGTTCCTCTTTAAGCTCCCTCAATCTTGCTTCATTTGCTTCTAAAGCCCTTCTTAAACTTCTCAACTCATCTCGTTTCTTTTCTTCTTCTTCTCTCTTAATTCTTTCTACTTCTTGTTTCCTCAACTCTTCTTCCTCTCTTTTCTTCTTTCCACCAAATATTAGTTCTTTCCACTTCTTGTAAACACCTACTATCTCTTTCTCAGATTTTGTTCACTCCATCTTCACCCCTATATCCCAAACCTTTTGCTGGCTCTGATACCACTTTGATGCGGAGACGAGGTGAACCTAACTCAAAAAAAATAGGAAATACTCCTATAACCCTTCAATGGGATCAACTCTGAGACCCAACACCCACATTCAAGACCTCTCAATGGTCAAAACACATCAGTTGTCCACCAAACTCCACATGCTTGCCAATATTAAAATAGACATATGCTAAAACATGGTGTCTTTGATCCTAAAGCACTTGGAAATCTACAAATTCAATACTAATGACTCCTAAGGACCTCTTTCAACCTTCAAGGCTCTACTCAAGTTACATCCTATCCATTTAACCCAACAAATACAACTCTTTGATTAAATAAAACCAAAACTACCTTCTTACTGCCCTCTTTGATAGACACGTACTCAGAGTTCCATAACTTTTTAAATGGATCTAAAATCCTCATCGCTTCGGTGAGATTATTAAAAACTGGATCCTTTACAACATATCAAAAATTAAGGATGATCCAACGGTTGAGTACGGAGCTATGGCCCCCGTATCAAACTGCATTTTTTCTGGGACTGTCTTTTCCAATCAAACCACCAACTTGCCTAGCTTCAACTTAAATGCACTTTCTCCTTGCAAACCTGGCCAAGAAATGAAATATATACACTAAACAAATGAATTTTCACTTTAACTAAACCATCCATGGGATCCCAATCTTGGTTTAGTCAAGTGGATACATTTTCAAGCCACAAACCCTTGACAGGGCAGCGAACTGGCAAAAACTAAAAGATTTTATTTGATAAACCAAAACTCAATAAAAATCCTCACACAAAGAATGAAAAACCTTCATACAACCATTACACAAACTCCCATGAAAGAAAAGTACGGAAATAGTTCTCTGTACGGACTGTTACAACAAATTTAGCCTTAAAAAACATGAAAAATAGTCATATTTCATTAACTCCCTCTTGCTAATACAAAGGGAACCTCTTCAAATGGTTCAATTCTCATCTATTTATAACCCTCAAGGCCTCCTATTTCAAAATCCAACCTAAAACCAACTTATAACTAACTTATGACAATTTTTTTGCATTCTTGACAACTTTTGACAACAAAAAGTTGCTCCAAAGTTGTCAAGTTTGACAAATATGTATGTCAACTTGCCAAACCTATATCTAAACCTTCTAAAACATTAAAATAGTCATTATATGACCTTGTAAACTTATTTTATCCACCTAAACACACTTCTACCCCGAAAACCCAATTTTAGCCTTTTCTAGGCCTAATTGCTCAAAATGGCAATTTTACACTTTTTGACCATTACATTGCATTTTACTACATTTTATGGCTCACATGGCCATGTTACATCATTTAAAGACCTTATAGGTCTTGTTTGTCTTCATTTTTCATCAAATCCTCCATAGGGCCTATCAATGACACTGCTCCACCTTGTCTTCTTGGGTGCTCCTGCACCACCTATGATAGGGAGACAAATGGATCAAACTCAAACTTAACAATACAAGACCCTTTGAGACTTTACAAACTGCCTCCATGTATTGACAAAGAAAAATCATTGCAAAACTACCAGCTTGCTGCCATATTGATAGACCCTTACACAGTCACCCATAACTTTTTCAAATGAACAAATTTATTCGACGCTCCAGTGAAAGTCTTCGTAAGTTGGTTATACAAAACATATCCAAAAATTATAAAAATCCAACGGTGGAAATGTGAGATATGGCTCCCGTACTAGGACTGTATTTTCTACAACAGTCTGCCCCTAAACTTTCAGACCTTTACTCCCACAATGCACATACCATCTTGTGCATGGCCTCCTGAAATCAAATCTTATGAAAATATACAATATAATACACCATCATACCCATTTTTGGGGTTAGATCAATCTGGAAATAAAATATACAACATTTTCATGCTCACTATTAACCCTATGGCAGGGATATGACTGTTTTCACAAGAAATTAGACATCTTCACCAAAACATAACCAAATCACTTCAAACCAAAGCCAAAATAAACTTAGTTAATTATAGAAACATCTCCAACAATGAAGGAATGAAAACTAATTCATAAAAGCACTCAAAACAATGGAAAATCAGATTGTTCTATGTGGAAACCTAGAAAATACACATGAAAATCATATTTTTATTGCTTCAACACTCCAAACCCGATCAAAAAACCTTTACCAACCACCACAAATGATTCAGTTTCATCCATTTATAACCCTCAAGGCCTTCTAGGTCGAAATCCAACCTAAAACCAACTTATAACTAACTTATGACAACTTTTTTGCATTCTTGACAACTTTTTGACAACAAAAAGTTGCTCCAAACTTGTCAAGTTTGACAACTATGTATGTCAACTTGCCAAAACTATATATCAAACTTCTAAAACATTAAAATGGTCATTATATGACCTTATAAACATATTTTATCCATCTAAACACACTTCTATCCCAAAAACCCAATTTTAGCCTTTTCTAGGCCTAATTGCTCAAAATGGCAATTTTACACTTTTTGACCATTACATTGCATTTCACTACATTTTATGGCTCACATGACCATGTTACATCATTTAAAGACCTTATAGGTCTTGTTTGTCTTCATTTTTCATCAAATCCTCCATAGGGCCTATCAGTGACCCTGCTCCACCTTGTCTTCCTCGGTGCTCCTGCACCATACTCCCGGGGATAAAAAGAATGCAAGGTCCCCTTGCATGGCTGCCTCCTCTTCCTGGTTTTCCAATTCATTGGAACTTGCATTGTATACAATGCAAAAAAATGTACATGCTTTGGCAACTCATGGCACCTCCTCTCAAAAAAATGGTACTCAAGGTAAGCAACTCCAACATGATCATCCTTGTAAACACTCAGCAAACCTGCATACAAAACATTAGGATAAACAAAAACATCTTTTTCATTGATTATAATATCATCTTGTTCCAGAAAACCCATTGAAATCTCTTCAGATTTAAAATTCCATTCTCCTTGTCATGTCAACATAACCTCACCCATCATCAAGGCTTCATCATGAGCCTTCTTCTTTGTTGCAACTAGCCTCTTCACAGGCCAAACTACCTTCTTGTGCACCCTCAAGTGCCAACTCTTTGTTGTACCCTCTAGGTTTTCCAATTTCAACTTCATTTGTGCTTCCCTAAGTTCATCTTCCTTTCTCTTTTTCTCTAGTTCCTCTTTAATCTCCCTCAATCTTGCTTCATTTGCTTCTAAAGCTCTTCTTAAACTTCTCAACTCATCTCGTTTCTTTTCTTCTTCTTCTCTCTTAATTCTTTCTACTTCTTGTTTCCTCAAATCTTCTTCCTCTCTTTTCTTCTTTCCACCAAATATTAGTTCTTTCCACTTCTTGTAAGCACCTACTATCTCTTTCTCAGATTTTGTTCACTCCATCTTCACCCCTATATCCCAAACCTTTTGCTGGCTCTGATACCACTTTGATGCGGAGATGAGGTGAACCTAACTCAACCAAAATAGGAAATACTCCTATAACCCTTCAATGGGATCAACTCTGAGACCCAACACCCACACTCAAGACCTCTCAATGGTCAAAACACATCAGTTGTCCGCCAAACTCCACATGCTTGCCAATATTAAAATAGACATATGCTAAAACATGGTGTCTTTGATCCTAAAGAACTTGGAAATCTACAAATTCAACACTAAGGACTCCTAAGGACCTCTTTCAACCTTCAAGGCTCTACTCATGTTACATCCTATCCATTTAAGCCAACAAATACAACTCTTTGATTAAATAAAACCAAAACTACCTTCTTACTGCCCTATTTGGTAGACACGTACTCAGAGTTCCATAACTTTTTAAATGGTTCTAAACTCCTCATTCGCTTCGGTGAGATTATTAAAAACTTGATCCTTTACAACATATCAAAAATTAAGGATGATCCAATGGTTGAGTACGGAGATATGGCCCCCGTATCAGACTGCATTTTTTCTGGGACTGTCTTTTCCAATCAAACCACCAACTTGCCTAGCTTCAACTTAAATGCACTTTCTCCTTGCAAACCTGGCCAAGAAATGAAATATATACACTAAACAAATGAATTTTCACTTTAACTAAACCATCCATGGGATCCCAATCTTGGTTTAGTCAAGTGGATACATTTTCAAGCCACAAACCCTTGACAGGGCAGCGAACTGGCAAAAACTAAAAGATTTTATTTGATAAACCAAAACTCAATAAAAATCCTCACACAAAAAATGAAAAACCTTCATACAACCATTACACAAACTCCCATGAAAGAAAAGTACGGAAATAGTTCTCTGTACGGACTGTTACAACAAATTTAGCTTTAAAAAACATGAAAAATAGTCATATTTCATTAACTCCCTCTTGCTAATACAAAGCCAACCTCTTCAAATGGTTCAATTTTCATCTATTTATAACCCTCAAGGCCTTCTAGGTCGAAATCCAACCTAAAACCAACTTATAACTAACTTATGACAATTTTTTTGCATTCTTGACAACTTTTGACAACAAAAAGTTGCTCCAAAGTTGTCAAGTTTGAAAAAT
Organism: Cryptomeria japonica; assembly: GCF_030272615.1. Classification (NCBI taxonomy): domain Eukaryota; kingdom Viridiplantae; phylum Streptophyta; class Pinopsida; order Cupressales; family Cupressaceae; genus Cryptomeria; species Cryptomeria japonica. The sequence goes on along the minus strand of NC_081415.1, from coordinate 99,543,102 downwards.
ATGTATGTCAACTTGCCAAACCTATATCTAAACCTTCTAAAACATTAAAATAGTCATTATATGACCTTATAAACCTATTTTATCCACCTAAACACACTTCTACCCCAAAAACCCAATTTTAGCCTTTTCTAGGCCTAATTGCTCAAAATGACAATTTTACACTTTTTGACCATTACATTGCATTTCACTACATTTTATGGCTCACATGGCCATGTTACATCATTTAAAGACCTTATAGGTCTTGTTTGTCTTCATTTTTCATCAAATCCTCCATAGGGCCTATCAATGACACTGCTCCACCTTGTCTTCTTGGGTGCTCCTGCACCACCTATGATAGGGAGACAAATGGATCAAACCCAAACTTAACAATACAAGACCCTTTGATACTTTACAAACTACCTCAATGTATTGACAAAGAAAAATCATTGCAAAACTACCACCTTGGTGCCATATTGATAGACCCTTACACAGTCACCCATAACTTTTTCAAATGAACAAATTTATTCGATCGCTCCAGTGAAAGTCTTCGTAACTTGGTTATACAAAACATATCCAAAAATTAGAAAAATCCAATGGTGGAAATGTGAGATATGGCTCCCGTACTAGGACTGTATTTTCTGCAACAGTCTGCCCCTAAACTTTCAGACCTTTACTCCCACAATGCACATGCCATCTTGTGCATGGCCTCCTGAAACCAGATCTTATGAAAATATACAATATAATACACCATCATACCCATTTTTGGGGTTAGATCAATCTAGAAATAAAATATACAACATTTTCATGCTCACTATTAACCCTTTGGCAGGGATATGACTGTTTTCACAAGAAATTAGACATCTTCACCAAAACATAACCAAATCACTTCAAACCAAAGCCAAAATAAACTTAGTTAATTATAGAAACATCTCCAACCATGAAGGAATGAAAACTAATTCATAAAAGAACTCAAAACAATGGAAAATCAGATTGTTCTATGTGAAAACCTGGAAAATACACATGAAAATCATATTTTTATTGCTTCAACACTCCAAACCCGATCAAAAACCCTTTACCAACCACCACAAATGATTCAATTTCATTCATTTATAACCCTCAAGGCCTTCTAGGTCGAAATTCAACCTAAAACCAACTTATAACTAGCTTATGACAACTTTTTTGCATTCTTGACAACTTTTTGACAACAAAAAGTTGCTCCAAAGTTGTCAAGTTTGACAACTATGTATATCAACTTGCCAAAACTATATATAAAACTTCTAAAACATTAAAATGGTCATTAGATGACCTTATAGACATATTTTATCCATCTAAACACACTTCTATCCCAGAAACCCAATTTTAGCCTTTTCTAGGCCTAATTGCTCAAAATGGCAATTTTACACTTTTTGACCATTACATTGCATTTCACTACATTTTATGGCTCACATGACCATGTTACATCATTTAGAGACCTTATAGGTCTTTTTTGCCTTCATTTTTCATCAAATCCTCCATAGGGCCTATCAGTGACCCTGCTCCACCTTGTCTTCCTGGGTGCTCCTGCACCATACTCCCGGGGATAAAAAGAATGCAAGGTCCCCTTGCATGGCTGCCTCCTCTTCCCGGTTTTCCAATTCATTGGAACTTGCATTGTATACCCTGCAAAAAAATGTACATGCTTTGGCAACTCATGGCACCTCCTCTCAAAAAAATGGTACTCAAGGTAAGCACCTCCAACATGATCATCCTTGTAAACACTGAACAAACCTGCATACAAAACATTAGGATAAACAAAAACATCTTTTTCATTGATTATAATATCATCTTGTTCCAGCAAACCCATTGAAATCTCTTCACATTTAAAATGCCATTCTCCTTGGCATGTCACCATAACCTCACCCATCATCAAGGCTTCATCATGAGCCTTCTTCTTTGTTGCAACTAGCCTCTTCACAGGCCAAACTACCTTCTTGTGCACCCTCAAGTGCCAACTCTTTGTTGTACCCTCTAGGTTTTCCAATTTCAACTTCATTTGTGCTTCCCTAAGTTCATCTTCCTTTCTCTTTTTCTCTAGTTCCTCTTTAAGCTCCCTCAATCTTGCTTCATTTGCTTCTAAAGCCCTTCTTAAACTTCTCAACTCATCTCGTTTCTTTTCTTCTTCTTCTCTCTTAATTCTTTCTAATTCTTGTTTCCTCAACTCTTCTTCCTCTCTTTTCTTCTTTCCACCAAATATTAGTTCTTTCCACTTCTTGTAAGCACCTACTATCTCTTTCTCAGATTTTGTTCACTCCATCTTCACCCCTATATCCCAAACCTTTTGCTGGCTCTGATACCACTTTGATGCGGAGACGAGGTGAACCTCACTCAAACAAAATAGGAAATACTCCTACAAATCTTCAATGGGATCAACTCTGAGACCCAACACCCACACTCAAGACCTCTCAATGGTCAAAACACATCAGTTGTCCACCAAACTCCACATGCTTGCCAATATTAAAATAGACATATGCTAAAACATGGTTTCTTTGATCCTAAAGCACTTGGAAATCTACAAATTCAACACTAAGGACTCCTAAGGCCCTCTTTCAACCGTCAAGGCTCTACTCATGTTACATCCTATCCATTTAACCCAACAAATACAACTCTTTGATTAAATAAAACCAAAACTACCTTCTTACTGCCCTCTTTGATAGACACGTACTGAGAGTTCCATAACTTTTTAAATGGATCTAAAATCCTCAATTGCTTCGGTGAGATTATTAAAAACTTGATCCTTTACAACATATCAAAAATTAAGGATGATCCAACGGTTGAGTACGGAGATATGGCCCCCGTATCAGACTGCATTTTTTCTGGGACTGTCTTTTCCAATCAAACCACCAACTTGCCTAGCTTCAACTTAAATGCACTTTCTCCTTGCAAACCTGGCCAAGAAATAAAATATATACACTAAACAAATGAATTTTCACTTGAACTAAACCATCCATGGGATCCCAATCTTGGTTTAGTCAAGTGGATACATTTTCAAGCCACAAACCCTTGACAGGGCAGTGAACTGGCAAAAACTAAAAGATTTTATTTGATAAACCAAAACTCAATAAAAATCCTCACACAAACAATAAAAAACCTTCATACAACCATTACACAAACTCCCATGAAAGAAAAGTACGGAAATAGTACTCTGTACGGACTGTTACAACAAATTTAGCTTAAAAAAACATGAAAAATAGTCATATTTCATTAACTCCCTCTTGCTAATACAAAGCCAACCTCTTCAAATGGTTCAATTTTCATCTATTTATAACCCTCAAGGCCTTCTAGGTCTAAATCCAACCTAAAACCAAATTATAACTAACTTATGACAATTTTTTTGCATTCTTGACAACTTTTGACAACAAAAAGTTGCTCCAAAGTTGTCAAGTTTGACAAATATGTATGTCAACTTGCCAAACCTATATCTAAACCTTCTAAAACATTAAAATAGTCATTATATGACCTTGTAAACCTATTTTATCCACCTAAACACACTTCTACCCCAAAAACCCAATTTTAGCCTTTTCTAGGCCTAATTGCTCAAAATGACAATTTTACACTTTTTGACCATTACATTGCATTTCACTACATTTTATGGCTCACATGGCCATGTTACATCATTTAAAGACCTTATAGGTCTTGTTTGTCTTCATTTTTCATCAAATCCTCCATAGGGCCTATCAATGACACTGCTCCACCTTGTCTTCTTGGGTGCTCCTGCACCACCTATGATAGGGAGACAAATGGATCAAACTCAAACTTAACAATACAAGACCCTTTGAGACTTTACAAACTGCCTCAATGTATTGACAAAGAAAAATCATTGCAAAACTACCACCTTGGTGCCATATTGATATACCCTTACACAGTCACTCATAACTTTTTCAAATGAACAAATTTATTCGATCGCTCCAGCGAAAGTCTTCGTAACTTGGTTATACAAAACATATCCAAAAATTACAAAAATCCAACGGTGTAAATGTGAGATATGGCTCCCGTACTAGGACTGTATTTTTTGCAACAGTCTGCCCCTAAACTTTCAGACCTTTACTCCCACAACGCATATGCCATCTTGTGCATGGCCTCCTGAAACCAAATCTTATGAAAATATACAATATAATACACCATCATACCCATTTTTGGGGTTAGATCAATCTGGAAATAAAATATACAACATTTTCATGCTCACTATTAACCCTATGGCAGGGATATGACTGTTTTCACAAGAAATTAGACATCTTCACCAAATCACTTCAAACCAAAGCCAAAATAAACTTAGTTAATTATAGAAACATTTCCAACCATGAAGGAATGAAAACTAATTCATAAAAACACTCAAAACAATGGAAAATCAGACTGTTCTATGTGGAAACCTGGAAAATACACATGAAAATCATATTTTTATTGCTTCAACACTCCAAACCCGATCAAAAAAACTTTACCAACCACCACAAATGATTCAATTTCATCCATTTATAACCCTCAAGGCCTTCTATTTCGAAATCCAACCTAAAACCAACTTATAACTAACTTATGACAACTTTTTTGCATTCTTGACAACTTTTTGACAACAAAAAGTTGCTCCAAAGTTGTCAAGTTTGACAACTATGTATGTCAACTTGCCAAAACTATATATAAAACTTCTAAAACATTAAAATGGTCATTAGATGACCTTATAAACATATTTTATCCATCTAAACACACTTCTATCCCAAAAACCCAATTTTAGCCTTTTCTAGGCCTAATTGCTCAAAATGGCAATTTTACACTTTTTGACCATTACATTGCATTTCACTACATTTTATGGCTCACATGACCATGTTACATCATTTAAAGACCTTATAGTTTGTCTTCATTTTTCATCAAATCCTCCATAGGGCCTATCAGTGACCCTGCTCCACCTTGTCTTCCTGGGTGCTCCTGCACCATACTCTCGGGGATAAAAAGAATGCAAGGTCCCCTTGCATGGCTGTCTCCTCTTCCTGGTTTTCCAATTCATTGGAACTTGCATTGTATACCCTGCAAAAAAATGTGCATGCTTTGGCAACTCATGGCACCTCCTCTCAAAAAAATGGTACTCAAGGTAAGCACCTCCAACATGATCATCCTTGTAAACACTCAGCAAACCTACATACAAAACATTAGGATAAACAAAAACATAATTTTCATTGATTACAATATCATATTGTTCCAACAAACCCATTTAAATCTCTTCATATTTAAAATGCCATTCTCCTTGGCATGTCAACATAACCTCACCCATCATCAAGGCTTCATCATGAGCCTTCTTCTTTGTTGCAACTAGCCTCTTCACAGGCCAAACTACCTTCTTGTGCACCCTCAAGTGCCAACTCTTTGTTGTACCCTCTAGGTTTTCCAATTTCAACTTCATTTGTGCTTCCCTAAGTTCATCTTCCTTTCTCTTTTTCTCTAGTTCCTCTTTAAGCTCCCTCAATCTTGCTTCATTTGCTTCTAAAGCTCTTCTTAAACTTCTCAACTCATGTTGTTTCTTTTCTTCTTCTTCTCTCTTAATTCTTTCTACTTCTTGTTTCCTCAACTCTTCTTCCTCTCTTTTCTTCTTTCCACCAAATATTAGTTCTTTCCACTTCTTGTAAGCACCTACTATCTCTTTCTCAGATTTTTTTCACTCCATCTTCACCCCTATATCCCAAAACTTTTGCTGGCTCTGATACCACTTTGATGCGGAAACGAGGTGAACCTCACTCAACCAAAATAGGAAATACTCCTATAACCCTTCAATGGGATCAACTCTGAGACCCAACACCCACACTCAAGACCTCTCAATCGTCAAAACACATCAGTTGTCCACCAAACTGCACATGCTTGCCAATATTAAAATAGACATATGCTAAAACATGGTGTCTTTGATCCTAAAGAACTTGGAAATCTACAAATTCAACACTAAGGACTCCTAAGGACCTCTTTCAACCTTCAAGGCTCTACTCATGTTACATCCTATCCATTTAAGCCAACAAATACAACTCTTTGATTAAATAAAACCAAAACTACCTTCTTACTGCCCTCTTTGGTAGACACGTACTCAGAGTTCCATAACTTTTTAAATGGATCTAAAATCCTCATTCGCTTTGGTGAGATTATTAAAAACTTGATCCTTTACAACATATCAAAAATTAAGGATGATCCAATGGTTGAGTACGGAGATATGGCCCCCGTATCAGACTGCATTTTTTCTGGGACTGTCTTTTCCAATCAAACCACCAACTTGCCTAGCGTCAACTTAAATGCACTTTCTCGTTGCAAACCTAGCCAAGAAATGAAATATATACACTAAACAAATGAATTTTCACTTTAACTAAACCATCCATGGGATCTCAATCTTGGTTTAGTCAAGTGGATACATTTTCAAGCCACAAACCCTTGACAGGGCAGCGAACTGGCAAAAACTAAAAGATTTTATTTGATAAACCAAAACTCAATAAAAATCCTCACACAAATAATGACAAACCTTCATACAACCATTACACAAACTCCCATGAAAGAAAAGTACGGAAATAGTTCTCTGTACGGACTGTTACAACAAATTTAGCTTAAAAAAACATGAAAAATAGTCATATTTCATTAACTCCCTCTTGCTAATACAAAGACAACCTCTTCAAATGGTTCAATTTTCATCTATTTATAACCCTCAAGGCCTTCTTGGTTGAAATCCAACCTAAAACCAACTTATAACTAACTTATGACAATTTTTTTGCATTCTTGACAACTTTTGACAACAAAAAGTTGCTCCAAAGTTGTCAAGTTTGACAAATATGTATGTCAACTTGCCAAACCTATATCTAAACCTTCTAAAACATTAAAATAGTCATTATATGACCTTGTAAACCTATTTTATCCACCTAAACACACTTCTACCCCAAAAACCCAATTTTAGCCTTTTCTAGGCCTAATTGCTCAAAATGACAATTTTACACTTTTTGACCATTACATTGCATTTCACTACATTTTATGGCTCACATGGCCATGTTACATCATTTAAAGACCTTATAGGTCTTGTTTGTCTTCATTTTTAATCAAATCCTCCATAGGGCCTATCAATGACACTGCTCCACCTTGTCTTCTTGGGTGCTCCTGCACCACCTATGATAGGGAGACAAATGGATCAAACTCAAACTTAACAATACAAGACCCTTTGAGACTTTACAAACTGCCTCAATGTATTGACAAAGAAAAATCATTGCAAAACTACCACCTTGGTGCCATATTGATAGACCCTTACACAGTCACCCATAACTTTTTCAAATGAACAAATTTATTCGATCGCTCTAGTGAAAGTCTTCGTAACTTGGTTATACAAAACATATCCAAAAATTAGAAAAATCCAATGGTGGACATGTGAGATGTGGCTCCCGTACTAGGACTGTATTTTCTGCAACAGTCTACCCCTAAACTTTCAGACCTTTACTCCCACAATGCACATGCCATCTTGTGCATGGCCTCCTGAAACCAAATCTTATGAAAATATACAATATAATACACCATCATACCCTTTTTTGGGGTTAGATCAATCTGGAAATAAAATATACAACATTTTCATGCTCACTATTAACCCTATGGCAGGGATATGACTGTTTTCACAAGAAATTAGACATCTTCACCAAAACATAACCAAATCACTTCAAACCAAAGCCAAAATAAACTTAGTTAATTATAGAAACATCTCCAACCATGAAGGAATGAAAACTAATTCATAAAAGAACTCAAAACAATGGAAAATCAGATTGTTCTATGTGGAAACCTGGAAAATACACATGAAAATCATATTTTTATTGCTTCAACACTCCAAACCCGATCAAAAAACCTTTACCAACCACCACAAATGATTCAATTTCATCCATTTCTAACCCTCAAGGCCTTCTAGGTCGAAATTCAACCTAAAACCATCTTATAACTAGCTTATGACAACTTTTTTGCATTCTTGACAACTTTTTGACAACAAAAAGTTGCTCCAAAGTTGTCAAGTTTGACAACTATGTATATCAACTTGCCAAAACTATATATAAAACTTCTAAAACATTAAAATGGTCATTAGATGACCTTATAAACATATTTTATCCATCTAAACACACTTCTATCCCAAAAACCCAATTTTAGCCTTTTCTAGGCCTAATTGCTCAAAATGGCAATTTTACACTTTTTGACCATTACATTGCATTTCACTACATTTTATGGCTCACATGACCATGTTACATCATTTAAAGACCTTATAGGTCTTGTTTTCCTTCATTTTTCATCAAATCCTCCATAGGGCCTATCAGTGACCCTGCTCCACCTTGTCTTCCTGGGTGCTCCTGCACCATACTCCCGGGGATAAAAAGAATGCAAGGTCCCCTTGCATGGCTGCCTCCTCTTCCTGGTTTCCCAATTCATTGGAACTTGCATTGTATACCCTGCAAAAAAATGTACATGCTTTGGCAACTCATGGCACCTCCTCTCAAAAAAATGGTACTCAAGGTAAGCACCTCCAACATGATCATCCTTGTAAACACTCAACAAACCTGCATACAAAACATTAGGATAAACAAAAACATATTTTTCATTTATTATAATATCATCTTGTTCCAGCAAACCCATTGAAATCTCTTCACATTTAAAATGCCATTATCCTTGGCATGTCAACATAACCTCACCCATCATCAAGGCTTCATCATGAGCCTTCTTCTTTGTTGCAACTAGCCTCTTCACAGGCCAAACTACCTTCTTGTGCACCCTCAAGTGCCAACTCTTTGTTGTACCCTCTTGGTTTTCCAATTTCAACTTCATTTGTGCTTCCCTAAGTTCATCTTCCTTTCTCTTTTTCTCTAGTTCCTCTTTAAGCTCCCTCAATCTTGCTTCATTTGCTTTTAAAGCCCTTCTTAAACTTCTCAACTCATCTCGTTTCTTTTCTTCTTCTTCTCTCTTAATTCTTTCTACTTCTTGTTTCCTCAACTCTTCTTCCTCTCTTTTCTTCTTTCCACCAAATATTAGTTCTTTCCACTTCTTGTAAGCACCTACTATCTCTTTCTCAGATTTTGTTCACTCCATCTTCACCCCTATATCCCAAACCTTTTGCTGGCTCTGATACCACTTTGATGCGGAGACGAGGTGAACCTCACTCAAACAAAATAGGAAATACTCCTACAAATCTTCAATGGGATCAACTCTGAGACCCAACACCCACACTCAAGACCTCTCAATGGTGAAAACACATCATTTGTCCACCAAACTCCACATGCTTGCCAATATTAAAATAGACATATCCTAAAACATGGTTTCTTTGATCCTAAAGCACTTGGAAATCTACAAATTCAACACTAAGGACTCCTAAGGCCCTCTTTCAACCTTCAAGGCTCTACTCATGTTACATCCTATCCATTTAACCCAACAAATACAACTCTTTGATTAAATAAAACCAAAACTACCTTCTTACTGCCCTCTTTGATAGACACGTACTCAGAGTTCCATAACTTTTTAAATGGATCTAAAATCCTCAATCGCTTCGGTGAGATTATTAAAAACTTGATCCTTTACAACATATCAACAATTAAGGATGATCCAACGGTTGAGTACGGAGATATGGCCCCCGTATCAGACTGCATTTTTTCTGGGACTGTCTTTTCCAATCAAACCACCAACTTGCCTAGCTTCAACTTAAATGCACTTTCTCCTTGCAAACCTGGCCAAGAAATAAAATATATACACTAAACAAATGAATTTTCACTTGAACTAAACCATCCATGGGATCCCAATCTTGGTTTAGTCAAGTGGATACATTTTCAAGCCACAAACCCTTGACAGGGCAGCGAACTGGCAAAAACTAAAAGATTTTATTTGATAAACCAAAACTCAATAAAAATCCTCACACAAACAATAAAAAACCTTCATACAACCATTACACAAACTCCCATGAAAGAAAAGTATGGAAATAGTACTCTGTACGGACTGTTACAACAAATTTAGCTTAAAAAAACATGAAAAATAGTCATATTTCATTAACTCCCTCTTGCTAATACAAAGCCAGCCTCTCCAAATGGTTCAATTTTCATCTATTTATAACCCTCAAGGCCTTCTAGGTCGAAATCCAACCTAAAACCAACTTATAACTAACTTATGACAATTTTTTTGCATTCTTGACAACTTTTGACAACAAAAAGTTGCTCCAAAGTTGTCAAGTTTGACAAATATGTATGTCAACTTGCCAAACCTATATCTAAACCTTCTAAAACATTAAAATAGTCATTATATGACCTTGTAAACCTGTTTTATCCACCTAAACACACTTCTACCCCAAAAACCCAATTTTAGCCTTTTCTAGGCCTAATTGCTCAAAATGGCAATTTTACACTTTTTGACCATTACATTGCATTTCACTACATTTTATGGCTCACATGGCCATGTTACATCATTTAAAGACCTTATAGGTCTTGTTTGTCTTCATTTTTCATCAAATCCTCCATAGGGCCTATCAATGACACTGCTCCACCTTGTCTTCTTGGGTGCTCCTGCACCACCTATGATAGGGAGACAAATGGATCAAACTCAAACTTAACAATACAAGACCCTTTGAGACTTTACAAACTGCCTCAATGTATTGACAAAGAAAAATCATTGTAAAACTACCACCTTGGTGCCATATTGATATACCCTTACACAGTCACTCATAACTTTTTCAAATGAACAAATTTATTCGATCGCTCTAGTGAAAGTCTTCATAACTTGGTTATACAAAACATATCCAAAAATTACAAAAATCACTGGTGGAAATGTGAGATATGGCTCCCGTACTAGGACTGTATTTTTTGCAACAGTCTGCCCCTAAACTTTCAGACCTTTACTCCCACAATGCATATGCCATCTTGTGCATGGCCTCCTGAAACGAAATCTTATGAAAATATACAATATAATACACCATCATACCCATTTTTGGGGTTAGATCAATCTGGAAATAAAATATACAACATTTTCATGCTCACTATTAACCCTATGGCAGGGATATGACTGTTTTCACAAGAAATTAGACATCTTCACCAAATCACTTCAAACCAAAGCCAAAATAAACTTAGTTAATTATAGAAACATTTCCAACCATGAAGGAATGAAAACTAATTCATAAAAACACTCAAAACAATGGAAAATCAGACTGTTCTATGTGGAAACCTGGAAAATACACATGAAAATCATATTTTTATTGCTTCAACACTCCAAACCCGATCAAAAAACCTTTACCAACCACCACAAATGATTCAATTTCATCCATTTATAACCCTCAAGGCCTTCTAGGTCGAAATCCAACCTAAAACCAACTTATAACTAACTTATGACAACTTTTTTGCATTCTTGACAACTTTTTGACAACAAAAAGTTGCTCCAAAGTTGTCAAGTTTGACAACTATGTATGTCAACTTGCGAAAACTATATATAAAACTTCTAAAACATTAAAATGGTCATTAGGTGACCTTATAAACATATTTTATCCATCTAAACACACTTCTATCCCAAAAACCCAATTTTAGCCTTTTCTAGGCCTAATTGCTCAAAATGGCAATTTTACACTTTTTGACCATTACATTGCATTTCACTACATTTTATGGCTCACATGACCATGTTACATCATTTAAAGACCTTATAGGTCTTGTTTGCCTTCATTTTTCATCAAATCCTCCATAGGGCCTATCAGTGACCCTGCTCCACCTTGTCTTCCTGGGTGCTCCTGCACCATACTCCCGGGGATAAAAAGAATGCAAGGTCCCCTTGCATGGCTGCCTCCTCTTCCTGGTTTTCCAATTCATTGGAACTTGCATTGTATACCCTGCAAAAAAATGTGCATGCTTTGGCAACTCATGGCACCTCCTCTCAAAAAAATGGTACTCAAGGTAAGCACCTCCAACATGATCATCCTTGTAAACACTCAGCAAACCTACATACAAAACATTAGGATAAACAAAAACATAATTTTCATTGATTCCAATATCATATTGTTCCAACAAACCCATTGAAATCTCTTCATATTTAAAATGCCATTCTCCTTGGCATGTCAACATAACCTCACCCATCGTCAAGGCTTCATCATGAGCCTTCTTCTTTGTTGCAACTAGCCTCTTCACAGGCCAAACTACCTTCTTGTGCACCCTCAAGTGCCAACTCTTTGTTGTACCCTCTAGGTTTTCCAATTTCAACTTCATTTGTGCTTCCCTAAGTTCATCTTCCTTTCTCTTTTTCTCTAGTTCCTCTTTAAGCTCCCTCAATCTTGCTTCATTTGCTTCTAAAGCTCTTCTTAAACTTCTCAACTCATCTCGTTTCTTTTCTTCTTCTTCTCTCTTAATTCTTTCTACTTCTTGTTTCCTCAACTCTTATTCCTCTCTTTTCTTCTTTCCACCAAATATTAGTTCTTTCCACTTCTTGTAAGCACCTACTATCTCTTTCTCAGATTTTGTTCACTCCATCTTCACCCCTATATCCCAAACCTTTTGCTGGCTCTGATACCACTTTGATGCGGAGATGAGGTGAACCTCACTCAACCAAAATAGGAAATACTCCTATAACCCTTCAATGGGATCAACTCTGAGACCCAACACCCACACTCAAGACCTCTCAATGGTCAAAACACATCAGTTGTCCACCAAACTCCACATGCTTGCCAATATTAAAATAGACATATGCTAAAACATGGTGTCTTTGATCGTAAAGAACTTGGAAATCTACAAATTCAACCCTAAGGACTCCTAAGGACCTCTTTCAACCTTCAAGGCTCTACTCATGTTACATCCTATCCATTTAACCCAACAAATACAACTCTTTGATTAAATAAAACCAAAACTACCTTCTTACTGCCCTCTTTGATAGACACGTACTCAGAGTTCCATAACTTTTTAAATGGATCTAAAATCCTCATTCGCTTTGGTGAGATTATTAAAAACTTGATCCTTTACAACATATCAAAAATTAAGGATGATCCAATGGTTGAGTATGGAGATATGGCCCCCGTATCAGACTACATTTTTTCTGGGACTGTCTTTTCCAATCAAACCACCAACTTGCCTAGCTTCAACTTAAATGCACTTTCTCCTTGCAAACCTGGCCAAGAAATGAAATATATACACTAAACAAATGAATTTTCACTTTAACTAAACCATCCATGGGATCCCAATCTTGGTTTAGTCAAGTGGATACATTTTCAAGCCACAAACCCTTGACAGGGCAGCGAATTGGCAAAAACTAAAAGATTTTATTTGATAAACCAAAACTCAATAAAAATCCTCACACAAAGAATGAAAAACCTTCATACAACCATTACACAAACTCCCATGAAAGAAAAGTACGGAAATAGTTCTCTGTACGGACTGTTACAACAAATTTAGCTTAAAAAAACATGAAAAATAGTCATATTTCATTAACTCCCTCTTGCTAATACAAAGACAACCTCTTCAAATGGTTCAATTTTCATCTATTTATAACCCTCAAGGCCTTCTTGGTCGAAATCCAACCTAAAACCAACTTATAACTAACTTATGACAATTTTTTTGCATTCTTGACAACTTTTGACAACAAAAAGTTGCTCCAAAGTTGTCAAGTTTGACAAATATGTATGTCAACTTACCAAACCTATATCTAAACCTTCTAAAACATTAAAATAGTCATTATATGAGTTTGTGTAATGGTTGTATGAAGGTTTTTCATTGTTTGTGTGAGGATTTTTATTGAGTTTTGGTTTATCAAATAAAATCTTTTAGTTTTTGCCAGTTCGCTGCCCTGTCAAGGGTTTGTGGCTTGAAAATGTATCCACTTGACTAAACCAAGATTGGGATCCCATGGATGGTTTAGGTCTAGTGAAAATTTATTTTTTTAGTGTATATATTTCATTTCTTGGCCAGGTTTGCAAGGAGAAAGTGCATTTAAGTTGAAGCTAGGCAAGTTGGTGGTTTGATTGGAAAAGACAGTCCCAAAAAACATGCAATCTGATACGGGGGCCATATCTCCGTACTCAACCGTTGGATCATCCTTAATTTTTGATATGTTGTAAAGGATCAAGTTTTTAATAATATCACCAAAGCGACTGAGGATTTTAGAACCATTTAAAAAGTTATGGAACTCTGAGTACGGGTCTATCAAAGAGGGCAGTAAGAAGGTAGTTTTGGTTTTATTTAATCAAAGAGTTGTATTTGTTGGGTTAAATGGATAGGATGTAACATGAGTAGAGCCTTGAAGGTTGAAAGAGGGCCTTAGGAGTCCTTAGTGTTGAATTTGTAGATTTCCAAGTGCTTTAGGATCAAAGACACCATGTTTTAGCATATGTCTATTTTAATATTGGCAAGCATGTGGAGTTTGGTGGACAACTGATGTGTTTTGACCATTGAGAGATCTTGAGTGTGGGTGTTGGGTCTCAGAGTTGATCCCATTGAAGGGTTATAGGAGTATTTCCTATTTTGTTTGAGTGAGGTTCACCTCGTCTCTGCATCAAAGTGGTATCAGAGCCAGCAAAAGGTTTGGGATATAGGGGTGAAGATGGAGTTAACAAAATCTGAGAAAGAGATAGTAGGTGCTTACAAGAAGTGGAAAGAACTAATATTTGGTGGAAAGAAGAAAAGAGAGGAAGAAGAGTTGAGGAAACAAGAAGTAGAAAGAAAGAAGAGAGAAGAAGAAGAAAAGAAACGAGGTGAGTTGAGAAGTTTAAGAAGGGCTTTAGAAGCAAATGAAGCAAAATTGAGGGAGCTTAAAGAGGAACTAGAGAAAAAGAGAAAGAAAGATGAACTTAGGGAAGCACAAATGAAGTTGAAATTGGAAAGATTAGAGGGTACAACAAAGAGTTGGCACTTGAGGGTGCACAAGAAGGTAGTTTGGCCTGTGAAGAGGCTCATGATGAAGCCTTGATGATGGGTGAGGTTATGGTGACATGCCAAGGAGAATGGCATTTTAAATATGAAGAGATTTCAATGGGTTTGTTGGAACAAGATGATATTGTAATCAATGAAAATTATGTTTTTGTTTATCCTAATGTTTTGTATGTAGGTTTGCTGAGTGTTTACAAGGATGATCATGTCGGAGGTGCTTACCTTGAGTACCATTTTTTTGAGAGGAGGTGCCATGAGTTGCCAAAGCATGTACATTTTTTTGCAGGGTATACAATGCAAGTTCCAATGAATTGGAAAACCAGGAAGAGGAGGCAGCCATGCAAGGGGACCTTGCATTCTTTTTATCCCCGGGAGTATGGTGCAGGAGCACCCAGGAAGACAAGGTGGAGCAGGGTCACTGATAGGCCCTATGGAGGATTTGATGAAAAATGAAGGCAAACAAGACCTATAAGGTCTTTAAATGATGTAACATGGTCATGTGAGCCATAAAATGTAGTGAAATGCAATGTAATGGTCAAAAAGTGTAAAATTGCCATTTTGAGCAATTAGCCCTAGAAAAGGCTAAAATTGGGTTTTTGGGATAGAAGTGTGTTTAGATGGATAAAATATGTTTATAAGGTCATCTAATGACCATTTTAATTTTTTAGAAGTTTTATATATAGTTTTGGCAAGTTGACATACATAGTTGTCAAACTTGACAATTTTGGAGCAACTTTTTGTTGTCAAAAAGTTGTCAAGAATGCAAAAAAGTTGTCATAAGTTAGTTATAAGTTGGTTTTAGGTTGTATTTCGACCTATAAGGCCTTGATGGTTATAAATAGATGAAAATTGAACCATTTGAAGAGGTTGGCTTTGTATTAGCAAGAGGGAGTTAATGAAATATGACTATTTTTCATGTTTTTTTAAGCTAAATTTGTTGTAACAGTCCGTACAGAGAACTGTTTCCATACTGTTCTTTCATGGGAGTTTGTG
Organism: Cryptomeria japonica; assembly: GCF_030272615.1. Lineage (NCBI taxonomy): Eukaryota > Viridiplantae > Streptophyta > Pinopsida > Cupressales > Cupressaceae > Cryptomeria > Cryptomeria japonica. The sequence continues at coordinate 99,527,251 of NC_081415.1, read as the reverse complement.
TAATGGTTTTATGAAGGTTTTTCATTGTTTGTGTGAAGATTTTTATTGAGTTTTGGTTTATCAAATAAAATCTTTTAGTTTTTGCCAGTTCCTTGCCCTGTCAAGGGTTTATGGCTTGAAAATGTATCCACTTGACTAAACCAAGATTGGGATCCCATGGATGGTTTAGTTAAAGTGAAAATTCATTTGTTTAGTGTATATATTTCATTTCTTGGCCAGGTTTGCAACGAGAAAGTGCATTTAAGTTGAAGCTAGGCAAGTTGGTGGTTTGATTGGAAAAGACAGTCCCAGAAAAAATGCAGTCTGATACGGGGGCCATAGCTCCGTACTCAACCGTTTGATCATCCTTAATTTTTAATATGTTGTAACGGATCAAGTTTTTAATAATCTCACCGAAGCGATTGAGGATTTTAGATCCATTTAAAAAGTTATGGAACTCTGAGTACGGGTCTATCAAAGAGGGCAGTAAGAAGGTAGTTTTGGTTTTATTTAATCAAAGAGTTGTATTTGTTGGGTTAAATGGATAGGATGTAACATGAGTAGAGCCTTGAAGGTTGAAAGAGGGCCTTAGGAGTCCTTAGTGTTGAATTTGTAGATTTCCAAGTGCTTTAGGATCAAAGACACCATGTTTTAGCATATGTCTATTTTAATATTGGCAAGCATGTGGAGTTTGGTGGACAACTGATGTGTTTTGACCATTGAGAGGTCTTGAGTGTGGGTGTTGGGTCTCAAAGTTGATCCCATTGAAGGATTATAGGAGTATTTCCTATTTTGTTTGAGTGAGGTTCACCTCATCTCCGCATCACATGGCCCAATAGGTTTCGTAGGAACTCCGAAACCAGTTAGTCCCTCTGGACATAAATTAGAGACGTCACATCAGACACTCCAGACATTGTTTGTTTGTATTGCATACTATCTATCTATTTATCACCCTTAAACACTTTCCTCTACCATTCTCCAATTGCTTTCTTCTAAGAAGTTGATTAGCTTGTTTCCATGTCATTCAAGATAATGCTTGCTTGCTTTCTTTTAGGAAATTTGCTTGCACATGACTCTTCAACTTGTATGTTCTGCTTTCGTACAGATATAAATTTTAACTCACGCTTAGATAATAATTAAATAAAATAAGCATTTGTAATGAAAATATTTAGTCATTCGATGTTACATATTATCTGATGGAAAGATCCTAGACGATTCTTGGAGAAAGGAAACATCATTGATAATCATTTTTTGCAAATAACACTGAATCAAATAAATTAAAAATGTTTCATGTAATTTTTAAAAGTAGAACTCATTCAATGCTTTCATGCACCGATGACAAAGTCATCTAACCCACACCATTATGCATAATAGAACAAATCAATATAATAGGCTATTATAAAGAATATATGCAAAAAAATCAAAGAGCATTAAATTACCATTACAAACCCATAAACCATTAAATAGTGAAAATAGATATAAATTTGTAAATGTCTCCCTATAAACACCACAACCATAACCAAAACAAAAAAATTCTTACCCGCAAAAACTTAGCTGGTGAGTTGCAAGTCTACAACATCTCTTAGATGATCAAACCATTTCTTAATTTTGTTCTTCTGGTTAGTCAATGGATTTAGTTGCATGTTCAAGTTTTCTATTTGAAGCCTTCTATTTCCCTATATTTGAGACATAATAAAATTCTTGTGAGTAGGAAATTGATTCAAGAGTTACGTGTGAAGAATTTGGCAAAGTAAATGATGACAATCAAACTCAAATTTTATCTATCTTGATTAAAGACTTTTATCCTGATGGCATTAAGTTAAAGTTCTTTCTCTATTTTTTGGTGATCTCTGGAGTAGAGGTTGCTTTGCATCGACCTGGCATACATATAACTTGTGTTGTTTCTATGGAAATATGTATCCTAGGATGATGCAATGCAACCTCTACTCCACCAATACTAGATAGAAGAGAAAGTACTTTAATTTAAAGCCATAACAATAAAATGCTTTCAAGACATATATTAGTTATAAAAGGAAGCCTACCCTGTCATTTGAAGGGGTTTACCTACAATTCAAGTGATCTCTTAAATATAAAATCAATTCAATTCCAAGTGAACATGCAATCAAGCATTCATCAAGAATTGAAGGAGAAATCAAGTTAATAAAGATATTTAATAAAGATATCATCTTTTAAATTAAGAAATGGGTAGGAGATTAAGAATACAAACCTTCCATATTGCACACTTCAAGGTATATTAAAATCAGTTTAAAGTGTATTCATTTAGGGACCTTTCATAAAATATTCTCAACTTATATATCATAAAAGGATCTGCTCCACCAATACCAAATAGAAGAGAAAGTACTTTAATTTAAAGCCATCAGGATAAAATGCTTTCAAGACATATATAAGGTATAAAAGGAAGCCTACCCTGTCATTTGAAGGGGTCTACCTACAATTCAAGTGATCTCTTAGTTATAAAATCAATTCAATTCCAAGTGAACAAGCAATCAAGCATTGAAGGAGAATTCAAGTTGGTGTAGGTGAATTTGGAAGACAAAGGACTCAATGAAGCCATTAAAGACTTTTGAAGGTCTTAGGAGTGAAGAGCCAATCAATTATGATGTCTTAAGGGGCAGCCTTAAACAACACACACTAAGCTTTGATTGCTTAGGTGTGTTGTGGGCCCATTCCTTCCCTTGACGTCCCTTCCTGTCTGTTTCTGTTAAAAAGAAAATCACCGTTAGCATTTGAATTCAAATAGTGTTCTCGTGTTTGACTACATAGAACAAAGAAAATGGCATAAGAAACTCTCATCTACCTCGTAGTTGTCATAGAATACCTCCCCGAGGAGATATTCTCATGTCCTTTCTTGCTTTATGTTGTCGATGAAATACATAAGCGTCCTCACAATGCAGTCAATGCAACAAATAGATTTCCATTTTGATCAGTTTTATTTACCAACGTACTCTCTACCTGTGCCAAAATGAGAGCTTTAGAATAGAGTATGGGCTTCCATCAAAGCAGAAGGTAAGGGCAATTAATATCATATGCTTACGGTTGGAAATGCTCTGTTTGACATGTTTGGAAAATGTGGAAGTATAGACATGAAAGCACATGAACTATTTAGTAAGATGAATCAAAGAAATATGATCTAATGGAATGCTATGATTGCAGGATATGCACAAGATGTGTTTGAAATGGATTTAGAAACTTCCAACCAAATGTGATTAGTGAGTATAGATGTTGTAGTGCAACTGCCCAGGTACACATGCATGCAAAATATGTAAGCTTAGATAAGGCACATGAACTATTTGACATAATGCCTCAAAGATCACCCAATATCCAATGACGGTTGGGAGAAAGAAAACATCAATTTTTTGATAATCTTAAATATTTCTTTATTCATCACTATAAATCTATTATGAATATAGTCTCAATATTGCAGAAATTTATTCTATTATGAATGCAATATTTAGGGATGTAATCTTTATATATATATTTTAATTAGGAAAAGGTCCTAATAGAATCCCCAACTAATCAATCTATAGAAAGATACCACTAAAGAAATAAATTCAATCCTCACCACTATGGTCTTGAAGGCTTTTAAGACACTTGGATTCCTATTTTGGCCCACTTTTCCTTGACCCTATGTTAAGATAGTAAACTAGTTTGAGAGAATCTATTGGGTGGGAAATTGTGTATGGTTGCAATTATTTTCATGCATGGAAAGTGATTTAAAGTTTGGACCAATAGAGGATAAGTATTTCTTGAACCTTCAAGGACATGTGTAGAGCACCGCATGGATGTTTCTCCATTATTGAACTCTTTGAATATGTAATTAAATTATTTTTGGTTGATGACACAGTAAGTGTGGTATTTGTCTTTTCGATATGTTGTGGATAATATTAATCAAATATTGAATTTTTTTGATGTTATATACACTATGTTTTGGATTGAATTTAGGTAAGCGAAGAGGTAAGGGAAGAATAAAAGAGGTACACAAAGGAAGAAGAGTGAAATAGGTGGTTTGGGATGGAGGTTACAAGTATATATGATAATTCGTATGGATAATTTGTTGTCTATAAAGAGGCAAATAAGCTATCACAACTTCAACATGAATGAATGCCTTATCTACAGAAGAAAAAGGTACTTCCAATGGTTTCAAAATTTGTCAAAATAGTTATGATATACCAAATAATCAAGTGGAATATCCTTTAGGTAACTAATATTATCTTCAAACTATTTATTTTGATTTTCATCATATCCTTTCCATGTGCATTTCCCTTGGTTTTAGTCCCATTTTTTCTTTATTTTATTCAAAACAAAATTTATAGATGCCTCTACTTGTCTCACCACTCATTAATTGTTTGGTATTTTCATTCCATTCACCAAGGTTGGCATCTATAGTAAGACTTTGTGTCATGGCCAAGCTAAATGATTTGCCTCTATTTTCTCTCCAATCTAGTCACCTAGTAGCATGTGAAATCTATCTCTTCCTAATTATTATTCTCTCCGTCTTGTTAATGACCATTTCATTAATGAATCCTTCCTCATAATTTTGGATAAGTGAGACAATGTTAGCTCAATGAATCTTTTCAATCCTCTTTCAAGATTCTTTCCCAAGTAATAATCTTGCATATTGAAAAATAAATTACGCTTCTATTTTTCCAAGCTACTCTTCCTTATAATGTTTAGATTTATTCTAAAGTTCTCATTGTGACTCATGTTTACTACTCTTCCTATTAGTCTCATTCCAATATCTCCTACAAAAATATGGAATGATTACATTTATATTTTATTTGTGTCTCCTAAATATCCACAAAATTTGGAACAATAATACAATTTTTTAATAATATTTAATTGTAAAAGAAAGGATTAAAATGGTACTAAACACTCTAAATAAATTAATCAGGGTTAAAGGGATAAACTAGGATCAATTCATGAAGGCAAGATCTGTTATCTCAAAATTAATAGATTCATGCAAGAAAAGAAATATTAAATCTAGAGATAAAATTCTTGAAAAATTTAGCTAGCTAAAAGTGAAAGAATGTTGTCAAGCTCTCATTTTCGCACAGACTGGCAAAGGTTGTAGAGGAGAAATCACTATTGAACTTACCCCTGTCTCATATAACCCTATGTTGAGACCTCGCTCAGTAGGATTCAATCTAATCATTCACCCATCTTCTTACAGTCTAGGCCTTAGAATAGATTTTATTAACACTTCACCTTTTGCCCTTTTTTCAATTCAAGTTAGTTTAGGACAAAAAGCATCGCGAGATTGAAATATCAGATGATCAAGTTCTAGCTATTCAAGCATTCGACAATTCAACGTAAGTCCCCTTGTGATACCAGCAATCACATCAACCAACTATGTTTATCCACACGTCGTGACCTGACATACCAGAACCTTGGAGTTGTCTTAAGTGATCCTTAAGCAAATCTCCAGCCTTTGAGTAACTTTGTTCAAGAGAGGATAAGATGCTTTTGGGTATTTTATTCTACGTTTGCATGTGCATAAAAAACACATCAACACCTCCCACTTGTCAATGGATAAGCTAAAGTTGCTCTATAATGAATGGTTTATAACACACACCACTTGATGAAGGTTTTGCAAATGGGGTGGCAAGTTGAATGGGTTTGATCTTGGGACAATCTACATGGTTAAATGTGCTTGATTTAGAGTAGTATTAGTATGGGTGACCTCCTAGGAATCCCTAATGCTTCACTGCTATGAGCATCACTTTGATGAAATGAGTACTAAGTGATCCATTCTTATGAGAGGTTCATGTAAACTACTCATGAGAATGGGTCAGCTTGACTCTAAAACTATGCAAGTGAATCTTGATATAAATATCATAGTATGAAATTCTTGTGAAAAAACTCATTCTTCTAGCATTGAAAGTTGTGAGAGAGTTATTAAGGGGATTCTCGTGTGTATAGATTCAATGTATAAGTTCAAGACAGATTTTGAAGTGATATTTCTTTCCTTTTGGTACATCTATCTTTAAATTGGATGTTCTTTTGCCTTCATGGTAGGGAGTAAGTAATTTTTATGTGGGTTCCTTTTTTTATTCTTGGATTATTAAGGAAAACATATTTTGTGAAGAGGAGGTTTTTCTTGTTATCTTATAAAAAAATTGGGTATTAGCTATTATAATAAATGATAGACAAAACAATATCCTTTAAGGCTGTTGAAAAGAAATATCTATATGATGGATTCTCTTCCCAATTTATCTTCAAAGTTATTTAGTAAATATTTGGGAAACCAAAATAGGGTATGTTGATTTGTAAAGGAAGAACTAAATACAAAAATTCCCAAAAGAAGATGTGTTCGCTAATTATTTTTGTTCCTTCGGTATTTTGGAAGTTGAAATGTTCCTTATATCTCTTCAATCTCCCAAGCTTGTTCCAACAACCATAAAATTTTATGATTGGGATGCAAGGGAGATTAGTGGATTTGATGGGTTGGCTTTGACTAGATTCACCTATGACAATTGATGATTTATTAGGCATTGTTGTCGTCGATGCATTGTTAAGGTTATTATGGTTGATTATCAAAGCTAGTGGGATTCAAATATAGAGGTGTGTTTAAGATAATTCTTATCATTGGTTGGTTAATAAAAATATGGTTTCAAGATTGATGCGCAAACATATTAGAAGGGCACTTTTATAATGTATGTGAAATAATCACATTATTAAGCAAAATAATAGGTAATCTATAGGCAAGAATACTCCATATATAGATATTCTATATGAGGGACATGACTAATTCCACAAACTATAAGATTGACTAGGCTTTTCTCATTAGTGGAATCATATAATAGCTAGTGTGTATTGTTGCCTAGATGCATGAATTTGTAGTTTCCATACAACTAAGAAATGATAATGTTTCTAAGTACAAACCAAGTGGGAACTATGGACCCACTAATCTTATTTGTAACCACTCACCATGACTATATTATGATAACTCTCTTATTGATAATAGAGAGTATCTAATACATTTATTAAGACCCTGATTATGGTCATGGTAGACCACACAAAGAATGACTTCCATAGGAGGCTAAGAAGGTGATCCATGAACAAGAGTTTGTTTCATTCAATCCTTAACATTAACTATCATTAAGGTGGAAGAATTTAGTGAACAACCTCTTATGCTACCTAGGTACCCTAATGTCATATTCTATTAGAATTAAACAAGTAGTTAGAGTTCATTCTATTTTTAAATCCAAGCATAGAGGGGGGACTATAATGATCCATCATCATTGAGTGTTTTTAATTATATAAGAAGGGATTTTGAAAGGGCCCTGATCCCTTGTGCAAAGAGAAAGATGAAGCATTAATCCCAACAAAACAACAAAAAAAAATAGCTCCAAAACAACAAAACAACAAGAGGTGGAATAACTAAAGCAAAAATGAACCATCCTAAAATCAAGGTGGTTTAAAAAATTGATCCAAAGCTCTTTGATTGAGCACAAAGGAAGGACCCTTCTCTCCAAATCCTATTTTCTTGAGACAATGAAGGGACATAATATCATTGGAAAATCCATCATTAGAACCCAAAGCATTATATATCCTTGAACAATCCAAAGGGGAACTCCCTTGATTAGAATCAATATTTTGAATCTCTTGGGAAATAGGGAAAGTTTCATCCTTATTTTTCTCCTTACAAGCATGACAAATAACTGAAGAGTACTCATACTCAAACTTCTGCACCCATTTTCCATTTTAGAGATAGGCTAATCTGGGTAGGGAGAGCTTGATCGCCATTGAGTGAGGATGCCAAGAATATCTTTGATATAGATAAAAAAATGGGATTAAACCAGGGCTCAAGGACCCATCTACACAATAGCAATCATATGTCAAGAGTAACCACTGCCATGAGATATGAAACTTAAAACAATGTGACAAAGATATTACTATGTATAACTTGAGAGCAATCATAATTATACCCTTATTTGATCCAAGGGGTTATATGGAGGGGAAGATAGTGAGAAAGTATGTTTATGTGACTAATTTAGAGATTTTTTTGGAAAATTTTGCCAAAAAATCTCAATTTAGAGAAAGTGATTATTGTACTACTTTACTTTGTTTTGTCTTAGCTTGAAAAAAAAAGTCTAGTTTAGATTATTTTCCTATAAAGCAAAATGCTCTAACCATATTGTTATCAAATGCAAATATTTAGAAGCTATTCCATATGATATTCTTGATAAAACCATTTCTTTTATAGAATCTAGAAAGGTAAATATTTTAAGATTTGACTATGGAGATAGCCACCCAAGATCTAGAGGTCTAATGGAAAGCACAACAAAATGAGAAGATCAATATGACATGAATAAACTATATTCCTATCAATGAATGCAAGTTTACAATATGAATGAATGAGATTATGAATAGAACCCCTTGATTATATAGGTCAAGATGAGACATGTAGTATATCATAAGATTATGAAAGTATCTTAATCTTATGACATGAGACATAAAGTGATAAGTATCCTATGTATACCTTAAGTAAACTTAATGATAAGGCATAAAAATGACCTAATAGTGGAAGTAGCTAGGTAATATCCCTATTACACCAACAATTATTGCTACTTGTTCTTTGATTCATCTCATTGATATGGCTCAAATTGAAATAATTCATTTCATCAATCAGAACAAATATATTCAAAATTTTACTAAGCAATAAAACAAGTCTCGTGATCGTTACTTTCCTTAAACTAGCCCCTTTGGTTGCTAGCCCTTTACTCACAAGCATTACTCTCACAAAAACTACAAACTCATTTTTTTGTAAGTGATCCTTTAATCATCATCATTTTCATGCTCCGAACACACTTACCTTTGCAAGTGCAAGTATCCCAAGCTTCAATCCAAAACTATAATCTACTATATTTGCAACAAGCTTTGCCACATAACTTCAAATTTCTCTTGTAAGAACACAATTGTTAAATTAGTCTACATGACTAATGCAATATCATGGAGGGGTGTAGTAGAAGAAGACATATATCTCTATAAACAATATGACTTTTTTGAATCTGTTCTCAAAGATCAATGATGAAAATAATGAAGATGGGGTTTTTAGTATGATATATGAATTAACTGAACTACATACTATAAGAATGAATAGGTCTGAAGAAGATCAAGGAAGTAGAGGATAGAGGATCTCCCTATACTAGTAACACATTTAGACGAAGGTAAATCACAATCTTCTTTTAAAACTTTTATAGTGACTCTACAAGGTACTAGACCTTTCCTAATTTCTTTCAAATTAGTAAACTAATGAAGATATGACTATTCTTTAGAGAACATCTAAGAACCAGTAGGAAACACCAACACATATATATCCATATAAATTGAGAAACAATAGCTCATCTAGGTTTTCATAGTTATTTCTCAGTTATGGACAACAATAGTATATGTATAGGTTTAAAGTTTAAACCCTTGGCCATGGAAGTATTCTGATTTAAAGTTTAAGTAGTGAGTTGTCCCATATGCATCCCATAGTTGTGGTCTAAAAGGTTACAGTGGAATGGTAATGGGAGACACTCACGATAGTATGACCCAATTACCAAATCCGTCTAGCAAAATAAGGTTGTCTATTACTCCACTAGACATGTGATTAAGTTGTAGCATAACAATTATAGGTGACATTAAAGTGTGACTCGATTTATAAATATTCAAGAATGTGATTAAAGCATTGTTTTTACTGCATGAAAGTTGGCCTCACCAAGTAAAACCAAATAAGTGCACACAAAATTATTAGATAAACTGTCCATCACAATGACATACCATCCATGCTATGCCAATATTTTTCAGTTTATGATCACTATTTTCATACAAAACTCAAAAAAAGGGAACAATATGATTCGCGTGAATAAAATAATGGAAGGGATTGAAATGAAGGCAACCTTGTAATTTGACAGGGTGGTAAATCTCCAGAGCTTCCAGCAATCTTAGTTCCAGCTCTACTTGGGGTAGTTCCTTGGGAAGTGACCAATGATCTTCCCCACCATGATTAAACCCATAGGTTCGCTACAAAGGTGGGATGAATGAGAGGCGAGATTTTGTAAAGAGGCAGGATTTATGAAATGACTTGGTCTTTTCTTTTTTTTTTAAGTAATGCACGCAGTCATCAGAATTTCGACGAATGTGGGCACTTTTTCTTAAAAAACCCTAATGTCATTGCCAATTCCTTCTACGTCGAAATCAAATGTTGAATTATCATCGGAATTCCAATGAAATTGAGCATTTTTTCAAAAAAAAATCAAGTTTGATCACAATATACCTTCTCCATCAAAATTTTAGGCTAAATGAATTAGTGAGTAGTGGGACATGAACAAACCAAATCTCATAAGGGGTCTTACCGGTATCACCTTTGATATGAAATCTATTAAATGTACAGATTCAATACTAATAGATTCTCTCTAGTAGACCTTCAGAAAATTTCCTTCAATCAACATGGTTCTTGTAGCATCCAAAACAGTACGGTTCTTCCTTTCAACAATCCCATTTTGTTGTGGGGTCCTAGGAGTAGATAGTTCTCTTCTGATTCCATGCATCTCACATAAAGAAATGAACTCAATGGAATAAAATTATCCACCTCTATTAGATCTCAGACACTTCAGCTTCAATTCAAACTTTATTTCAACTTTATCTTTGAATATCTTCAATTTCTCAAATGCTTCTAATTTTTCTTTCAAAAAGACAACACACATCATTATAGAATAATCATCAATTAGTAGCATAATGTATCTATCACCCTGCACACTTCTAACATTTGTAGGTTCACATGGGTCACTATGCACAAGATCTAACAATCCATCTGATGTATACCATTTACTCTTGAAACAAATTCTTGTTTGCTTACCCAACTAACATTCCTTACATACTAGATTAACAGGTTTAACAATCTTAGGAAGATCCCTAACTGCTTGTGTAGAACTGATCTTGATCAATGAATAAAAGTTTATATGACACATTCTTCTATGCCACAACCAATTCCCATCTATCTTAGCAATCAAACAACTTTTCTCATGAACATTCAAATGAAAAATATTACCTTCAGTCTTAGTCCCTTATGCAATCTCTATACTGAAGGCATTCAAGATCTTTCATTTACCATATTTGAATAATAGATCATAACCCTTATCAACCATCTATCCAACACTCAAAAGGCTATGCTTCAAACCTTCAACATATAGAACATAATTAGTGTTCTACTTACCATCAAAAGAAACAAAAGCTCTCCTAGGGATTACACAGGCTTTGTCATCACCAAATCTAACTATTCCACTATCATACCTTTCTATACTTACAAATTTGCTTCTGTCACCAGTCATATGACATGAACAACTATTTTCAATCACCCATTCAACCTTTTCTTCTACCTTAGGAGCCAAAGATTTCTCCTCAAAAGAACAACTAGTGGAATCAATAGGCACAGGTCTATCTACTTTAATGGTAATAAAAAAAATTCATCTCTTTCTAATTCATCATCTCTAACAACTTCATCTGCAACATAATATCAGTTCTTGTGGTTTCTAAACTTTTGATTAGACTTATACGGCTTATCATACTTTTCATTTCTATCATTCATATCATGCTTATCAAACTTATCAAGTATGTCATACTTAGCCATTCTCTCTAGGAATCTATAAGTGAAATGTCCTATCTTACTACAATAAAAATATTTCAGGGGAAAGTTTCTATCATACTTACTGACACCTTTAGGAAATCTTCGGGCAATCAATGCTTCAAGCTCATCAAGCTCTCTTTCTTGTTATTCTATCTCTCTTCTTTGTCTTTCATATCTAGATATCTGACACTCATCAAGATTATATTTCTACTTATTAGACATAGATATTGATGCTTTGAATGATGTCTCAGAATTTCCATGTGATTCTCCAAATTCACTTAGCTCAAATGCAACAAGTTTTACAACCAACACATCTCTTGTCATTGTAGTTACACTTCAAATCTCATAAATAGTGGAAACCTTTTGTTTATAGACAGGAGGGAAAGATCTCAACACCTTACAAATAGTCTCATCTTCTTTAATATTTCCACTGGAAGATCTGATACCAAGGACAAGCTCATTCACCTTATCCATGTATGAATATATGTTCTCATCATCTCCCATCTTCAATGTCTCATACTTTCCTTTTAAACTCTCCAATTTAGAAACTTTCACTTGACTATCACCTTCATACAAGATTTCAAGCTTCACCCAGATCTCATGTGCGGTCTAAAGTTCCATGGCATTTGTCATTTCAGAAATAGTCAGGGCACTAAGCAATTATTCCTTTGATTTGATGTTATATTAATCTTACTTAACATGATTAGGAGTGGATGGTCCATTTTGAGGAACAACATAGAAATTATTAGTAATCTTCCAATAATATTCTCCAAGACATTTCATTTGCACCTCCATTCGTCTCTTCCACACAGTAGAGTTGCTTCCATCAAACCTCAGACTGTCCTTCTTGAAAAGAATACCTTGAGCTACCATCTCAGATCTCCTCAAGTGACTAAGCTTCTACATGAGGATCTATCTCTAATACCAATTGTTATCAGTAATAAAGAAGGAAGACTAAGAGGGGTGGGGGTGAATCAATCTTCATCCGATCATAGAAAATTAAACTCTAAAACATAAACTGTAGCAATAAATAGATAAGAAAATTAATACCACAACACACAACACCAAGATTTTGACCTGGAAAACCCGGCTAAGGGAAAAACCATGATGGGAACCTACCCATAGTAAGATGATACTCTACAATAGTATGTGAAAATATTACAATGGGGAATGCACATGCATTCAAGCATACTTCCTAGAGATCATTGCTCAAAAGATATTTTCCTTGAAGGCTACAACCCTTAGGGAAGTCTCATTGGCTTACAATATGATTTTGACTATAATCTAGAAGGAATGAACTACAATAATAGCATCTACAAATCCCTGATGATAGTTCCAGTTAAGAACAGTTGTCTTCTATGTAACACTTGACCAAATGATAAATCTCTTTTTCACACAATCAGCTCTCTCTAATAATTCAGACACAATACCAACACCTAAATTACATAAGCATCTCACTTATATATACAAATCATCAACCTTGACAACAAGGCCGACTAAACCCTCAACCCTCAACTCAAAATTATAAAAATTACATTGCACGATACAATTATCAACCACTAGACCAATATTATAATTTACATTACATAGCATGGACCTAATTCAAATTCCCAAGTGCTTCCATCCACTAAAAATACTACCAAAATCAATTGCAATAAGTTATACCACAAGAATGTTGCATTACACAAAAAATCATCATTAGTTCATACAAATTACCAATCACTTGCACAATGATCAATGTGGATTTCCAAAACAAATAGGTCACTACTGTTGCCATTATGGATTAATTGATGATGTGTTGCATTGAGGTTTTGTCATTGATGTCAACACTAGCTGATATGGATGGTTACCAATAGATAAGTTTTGGTTACCAGTATAAGAACTCCGGTAGAAGAGATTATATGTTAGCACTTTTGACATGTTTGGATTAGTGAAGTATATTAGATTTCATGAGTTATATGCTCCATGAGCATGTTTTGGTAAGTTGGTATTGGCTTGGTAATTGGATTTTATCATACAGTCTAGTAAACCCTTACCAGCACTAGTTTAAGGCTTTACTAACAGAGCTTTCATTGAGGAATCATGATAGGATGCATAATTGGTGTTGGTGCAGCTTCTTTGAGGATTTCAAGATGCTAAACATTTTCTTTGATCATACTTCAAATGCTTGAAGACATTTCTTTGGTGTGGTGGATCCAGAATAGGTCTGATACTTATCTAAGTTATGGACCAGTATCATGATAGCATGTAATCTACGCGTTAGCTGGATGCTTCGAGATGATTTATCGATTTGTTATTACTGTTTTGGTCTTAAGCCAACATGACATATCATTGTAAATAGAGTTATGTAATGATATTATTGTAATATCTTAAGGTGGCAAACCTAATTGATTTAGGCATTAGGGTTGGTATAAATAAGAGATAGAAACTCTTTGAAAATTATCATGGTTATTGGAAAGGTCATGGTCAAGGAATGTAATGTGCGAATATTGTAATATCATTTAGCCAGTGGAGTTGATCGATCATTGGTGATAGAAGAGGATTTAATCCCTTGGCATTGAGCTTAACTGGGACTCTAATTAGGCATGGTAGATGCTATTATAGTATTTCACTCTATTGGATTGTTTCCCATTTATCTTGAGAAGGATGTAGCCTCTCTGTAGTCAATGAGACTCTTTTTTAATGAGAAGGATGCTCTAGGCAATGTGCCTTCCTACAAGTGCAGGCCCCTCATTTTAACACATACTTTCTGCAGAAATATCATCTGACTATGGGTAGGCTTCCCACTGTGGTTTTTCCCTTTCTGATTTTTCCACATACAAATCATGGTGTTATGTGGTATGGTTTCTTTGCATAGATTATATGGTTAATTGTTAAGTTGTATTGTTTACAGGTATATGTTCCTAACGACATTTGTTTGTGCTTTACCGATACTTGATTTGTTTAAGGTTGTATTGTGGATTAAAATTTATAATATGTTAACAACTGATTCCCCCCCCCTCCTCTCAATTATTCACCGGTCATCCTAACAATTGGTATCAGAGCTCAGGTCCTCTTTTGTAGAAGTTTAACTGCTTGAGGCAGATCCTATGGAAACTAACACTTCCAATCCACTGACAACTATTTTTAGAAGAGAAATCCCTAAGCTTGATGGAACAGATTATGGGATATGGTAAATTCTAATGGAGACTCATCTTAGATGCCTTGGAAAAGGATATTTGGGAGATCACTGAGAGAGGATACATGCTTTATGATCCAACATTTGGCAATCCTACTCCTGTAGACCTAGATAACAATATTGAAAATGATTGCAGAGCTAGAGAAGCCCTCTTGTGTGCACTTATTGATCAACAAATTATGGGATTGACTGATAAATCATCATCTAAGGTTATATGGGAAAAATTAGAAACTCTAAATGAAGGTGACCCTACTGTCAAAATTGCTAAACTTGATGGTTGCCGAGTAAGGTATGGAAACTTGAAAATGGAAGAAAATGAAAGAATTGTTGTGTTTATGGAAAGAGTAAATGAAATTGTTATGGGAATTCAATGTTGTGGAGGATTTTTAAGTGAAGATGAAATAGTTTCCAAAGTTTTGAGAGCCCTTCCACCGATTTACAAGATGAAGGAAACTACCATTAATGAGTTATGAACAATGGCAAACACTTCAGTCAACAAAGACATTCTAATTGGGAAATTATCTGCTTTTGACCTTGAATAATTTGGATCTTCTGGAGTTGTAAAGTCTGAACCTTCTTTTCATGCATCATCATCAACATCTATCAACAAAAGTGATTGGAGAGCCCTATATGCAAAAGAATTGGAAGACGCGAGGAAAGAAGGTGAAGAGATTGAGCAACTTGAAGCCTTGTTTTCTAGAAGAATACCTAAAGGTCCAACTGGAAGTAAGTATGAAGGAAACAACCTTTTAAATGTTTTACATGTAATAAGATTGCTCATTTGGCATCTAGATGTCCTTAAAGGAATGCAAGGTTTGAGGAAAGAGTTAAGAAAACTTTTAAGCCTAACCGGAATAGATATAGATTCAATAAAAGTAAACAATGCTACATAGCAGATGAGGAAGGAGTAACTGATGACTCTCGTGATGAACTAGTAGAAGACTCTGCTAGTGGATCTGGAAATGGAAAAGAATGGGTTTTCTATGCTTTGAAGGAAGATGAACTAGAACCGACTATCAAAATTGAAGAGAAGGCCCTAACAACAAAAGTTGAAGATAAGGATGAATGGGTAATTTATAGTGGATGCTCACATCATATGAATGGAGATAAAAGAAAATTTTTGTCCCTACAAGAATAGAATGGTGGTCAAATCAGATTTGGAGATGACAAGGCATGTATGATCAAAGGTAGATATATTATTTCTTTGGATGGCAAGAATTACACTGATAATGTCTATTATGTAGAAGGTTTAAGGCATAATGTTTTGAGTGTTGGCCAATTAGTTGATAAGGGTTTTCAACTTCAGTTTAAAGATAGAAAATTCAAAATCACTAACAAGACTGGTTTGGAAATTGCAACCGGTATTCAGACATGAAGTAATATCTTTCACTTGAACACTGGTAATAAGACATGTTTCATTTCTCATATTGATGAGAGTTGGCTATGGCATAAGAGGTTGTGTCATGTTAATTTTGATTGTATTGTTAAGATTAGTTCAACTAAGGCAGTTAGAGATATACTTAATATTATGAAGCCTCATAATCCGATATATAAGGAATGCCAATTGGGTAAGCAAGTCAGAAGTTCTTTTAAGAGGATACATGATAAATCTAATGATGTACTTGATTTTATTCACACTGACTTATGTGGTCCAATAAGGACTAGAATCTTTCAAGGTGATAGGTATTTCATGTTGATTATTGATGACTACTCTAGAATGATGTGGGTGAATTTTTTGAGGGATAAATCTGAAGCCTTTGAGAGATTCAAGATCTTTAAAGTGAAGGTTGAAATAGAAACTAGATTGAAAATCAAATGTCTAAGATTAGATCATGGTGGTGAATTCACTTCTCATGAATTTAATAGTTATTGTGAGACAAATGGAATCAGGAGACAACTATCTACACCTAGGTCTCCTCTACAAAAATGGAGTAGTTGAAAGAAAGAACAAAACCATTTTGGATGCTACTAGGTCTATGATGATGATTGCCAAATTGCCTCATATCTACTGGAGAGAATTAGTGAGTATGGCAGTCTACACATTCAACAAATTTCACATCAAAGGTGAAACCGGTAAGACCCCTTATGAACTATGGTTTGAACATACACCTACTGTTAAGTATTTCAGAATTTTTGGAAGGAAATGCTATATCAAAAGAGACGATTCAATTGGAAAGTTTGATCCTAGATGTGATGAAGGGATATTTCTGGGTTATTCAATTCAGAACAAAGCATATAGATGTTATAACAAAAGATTGCAGAAAATTGTTGAGAGTGCGAATGTCAAAGTGGATGAACGGTATAAAAATCATTCTATATCATATGATAGGAAACCAGTAGTGGAAATGATCATAACTAAATCGACAATTCCTCAACTAGTACAGGAAGCTGAGGCAATTAGACCAACACAATCAAAACATTCAATTGTGACTGATGATCAGAGTGGTGAACCTGAAGTTCAAAAGACACCAAGGTATGTAAGATCAAATCATTCTGAAGATCAAATTATTGGAGATAGAAACAAGGGAGTTATGACAAGAAGAAAATTGGAAAATAAATAGGTATGTCTTATTTCTCAAGTTGAACTGGCAACTGTTATTGAATCTTGTAAGGATAAACATTGGTTAAAGGCTATGGAAGATGAATTAGATCAATTAGAGAAGAATGAAACTTGGTCTTTAGTTTCTCGACCTAAAAATTAGAATGTTATTGGAACTAAATGGGTTTTTAGAAATAAACTCAATGAGGATGGTCAAGTTATAAGAAACAAGGCTAGATTGGTTTGTTAAGGATGTTCTCAAATGGAAGGAATTGATTATGGTGAGACATTTGCACCTGTGGCTAGAATTGAAGTTGTTAGACTATTTCTTGCCTATGCAACTTATAAGAACTATAAGGTTTATCAAATCGATGAAAAATGTGCATTTCTAAATAGTGAGCCTGAGGAATAATTTTACATTAAGCAACCTAATGAATTTTTACTAACAGATGACAAAGACATGGTTTGCAGATTGAAGAAAGATTTCTATAGTTTGAAATAGGATCCTAGAGCTTGGTATGCAAGGTTGGATAAATATCTTTTGAAGCTTGGTTTAAATAAAGGCAGTGCTGATAATAATCTATATTATAATATCATTGATAATGATATTTTGATTATTGAAGTTTTTTTTGATGATATCATTTTTGGAGGAGAAGATAAACTGTGCATGGAATTTGCTAACAAAATGAAAAATGAATTTGAAATGTCCATGATTGGTGAGATAAAAAATTTCTTAGGTTTGTAGATTACTCAAACTGACAAAGGAAATTTTATCTATCAAACTAAGTATCTGAGGGAATTGTTGAAAAAGTTTGGTATGGAGAATTCCAAACCAATAAGTACTGCTATGGCTACAAGTGAGAAATTATCTATGAAGGATACTTCTACACCGGTAAATCCAATAAGTTATAAATCTATGATTGGTGGTCTATTATATCTAACTCAGACTAGACCTAATATTATGAATGCAGTAAGTATTATTTCAAGATATCAAAGTAATCCTAAAAAGCATGAATGTGCAGTAAAGAGGATATTTTGGTATTTGCAATGAACAAGAAAATATGGTTTATGGTATTCCAGAAATGATGATTTAACTTTATGTGCATATACTAACTTAGATTGGGTAGGTAATACTAATGACAAGACGAGCACTTCTGGTGGAGATTTCTTTCTTGGAAAGACACTGGTTCATGGATAAGCAAAAAATAGTCATGCATTTCTTTATCTACTACAGAAGTTGAGTATGTTGCAAAAACAACTAATTGAACTTATGTTTTGTGGATGAAGCAAATGTTGAAAGATATCAGAGTAAATTGTAGTGAACCGGTAGTTATCTACTGTGATAACTCTTTAGCTATTGACATGTCTAAGAATCTTGTATTTCACTCTAAGACTAAGCATATTTCAATAAAGTATAACTTTCTAATGGACAAGGTAGAAGCAAAGGATGTTAAAATAGTTTATGTGAACACTAAAGAATAGATTGCAGCCATATTCACTAAACCACTATCTAAGGAATCATTTGAATATTTAAGAGTCAGGTTAGGGGTTTCTACCCCTCTGGCAAAGATGATTGATGAAGTTTGTCATCAGTCCGACATGTATTATCAGAAACATTATTCATTCTAGCACTGATGAGTGGTGCTACTACTCAAGGGGAGTAGTTGCCTTTGAGATTCAGAGATTTATATCATTGCTTTGATATTTTTGTAAGGTTTCTGGCATTGATGTCAAAGGGGAGTGATATTAATGTGAAACATCATTCCACATGGGGGGACCCTTTTGACATCTCTTGGTACTTAGATGTTTTTCACATCTAATGTTGCCATCAATGCCAAAGAGGGAGGTTGTTGGCATTATGGATGAATTGATTATGTGTTGCATTGATGTCAACACTAGCTGATATGGATGGTACTGATAGACAAGTTTTGGATACCAGTATAAGATATAGTGTTAACGGCATAAGAGATTATCTGTTGACACTTCTGGCATGTTTGGATCAGTGAAGTATATTGGATTTCATGGGTTATATGCTCCATGAGAATGTTTTGTTCAGTTGGTATTGGCTTGGTAATTGGATGTTATCATACACTCTGGTAAACCCTTACCAACACTGGTTTAAGGCTTTATTGATAGATCTTTCATTAAGGAATCATGACAAGATGCATAATTGGTGTTGGTGCAACTTCTTCAAGGATTTTAGGATGTTGAATATGTTCTTTGATCGTGCTTCAAATGCTTGAAGATATTGCTTTGGCATGGTGGACCCAGAATAGGTCCGGTACCTATCTAGGCTATGGATCAGTGTCATGCTAGTGTGTACTCTACATGTTACCTAGATGATTCAAGATGACTTATGGATTTTTTTATTATTGTTTTGGTCTTAATCTGACATGGCATATCATTGTAAATGGAATTATGTAATGATATTATTGCAATATCTTTAGGTGGCCAACCTAATTGGTTTAGGCCTTAGGGTTTGTATAAATAAGAGATAGAAACTCTTTATAAAGTATCATGGTTATTACAAAGGTCATGGTCAAGGAATGTAATGTACGAATATTGTATTATCATTCAGGTAGAGGAGTTTATTGATAATTAGTGATCAAAGAGGATTTAGTCCTTTGACATTGAGCTTAATTGAGACTATAATCAGGCATGGTAGATGCTATTTCCAGTAGTTCACTCTATTGGATTGTTGTCCATTTATCTTGAGAATGTTGGAGCCTCTCTGTAGTCAGTGAGACACTTATGTAATGAGCAGTACACTCTAGGCAGTGTGCTTTCTTGCAAGTGCAGGCCCCTCATTGTAACACATACTTTTTATAGAATTATCATCTAACTATGGGTAGGCTTCCCACCGTGTTTTTTCCCTTTCTGGGTTTTCCACGTACAAATAATAGTGTTATATGGTATGTTTTCTTTACATTGATTATGTGGTTAATTGTTAAGTTGTATTTTTTATCAGTATCTATTCCTATCGACATCTATCTGTTCTTTACCTATACTTGATTTGTTTAAGGTTGTATTGTGGATTAGAAGTTATAATCTATTAACCACTGATTCGCCCCCCCCCCCCCCCCCATCATTTTTTCATTGGTTATCCTAACAATTACTAGGAAAAACTAACAAGCACGTTAGAATCATTCAGAACAGTTGCACCAACACCTATTTTCAAATTTTCATTGGTCAACGTCTCAAAGCTCAAGAACACAACCAATTAGAAAATGTCATGAGGAAAGATAACTTGTGGAGCACCAAATCACAAACCATCTGAAAGTAAGATACAAAATATCATCCCGAACAATAATCCAAAGTCTCAACACAAGATCTAAACACACTGGAATATACCGGAGGAAATACCTGATTCTGCAAAATAGTGACCAACAAAACCAAACTACAAAACCAGATTAAAAACTCTTCCTAAACTCACCAGAATAACCCATAGGAATATATTGACATCAATTAAAATAACATATCCTAGCAGCAGAAATTATCAACCAAATCCAAGAATCTCCCCAATAATCCAACACTATCAATTTTCTTATCCTTGTTGTTGCTGTAGTTAATCAGATTTTTATTTGAGGTCAAGTTTGTTAATCCGGTGAAAACTGATTCAGCCCGCCTCTTAGTATTCCTTTATTTTGTTGCCAATAATAGGTTGGGTGAGTGGAGAGGTACAAATTTTCTTCTGGCTATCTATAACAACTTGGGAAGATATATTTGCATGAGGAACTGATGATTCAAATGAATAGGCAGCAATTTACTAGCTTCTATGAGACTCATTTCATCTCTAATTTTGCTAGATGATATGATTGAGGAAAAAAATTTATCCACTAATAACCATATCATATTTACAATTTTAAGATCTAAAGACTTTATGATATATAGAAATGCAAAATTTGGAGAAAGCCTTACATCAACTGAATTTCTTTTGTATACCTTGTCAAATCATGCATTAAAATCATACATGCACTCTCTAGGATACATCATAATCATAATAAGAGTTTGAACAAGGGATCTAATATCCACCTTCATACAAAATTTAATCAAAGAAAAGCTACACAAGTTGATCCCATGTTGTGATTGTTCTAGGCTACAAGGTTTTATACCTTTCTCATGCTTTCCCATCAAGAGAAAATGCCAATAATCATAGAGCCACATTTTCAGCTATGATATGATGGATACTACATAAATTTGTAATATGATAAATGTGATTCTTAGCGGAAACATAACGATCTCTATAAAAATAGGTAATTCTTTCAATGATGTTTTAGTCTGAACATGATCACATTGTTTTTGTAGAGGACCACTTGAATTCCAAGTCACAAATGGTAAATTTCTTACTCGAATATTGAGATGGACATAAATATTATGGGCTACCATATTTCATGCTCCAATGAATACATATTTTGTGAATTCTACCCATAATCATGTAATACAAAACAAGGATGAATGAAGATACACATATTTGGTCTGTGTTTGAGGTCCCACCAAGCATGTAGAAAATTGTTGATGGTTTATTTATACTAGATTTTTGCACTTGCATACAAACCTACACCAACAATGAGAAATCTCACAAAGCGTGGGACCAAAGTTTGTTGAATAACCTTTGGAGTTTTACAAGATGACTCTTGGTTATATCTTTAATAAATTTTAGCTTTCAAATTTGGGAAAAGGGAAAGAAAACACAAAGAAACAGACCCTAATGAAAAGTAGCAATACGCCAATACACAAATCCCTTATTAGGATATTTTTTACTATGCATAGTATTTCACAACCATAAGACTAAGTAAACATAGACACAATAATGAAAAGTGAAAAAACACATAGTCATTAATTGAGTAAGGTTTGATAATCTTATATTACAAATAGAGCCTACACATATCAAATGAGAGAATAGAGAATGATTTAAAAAGAGATAAAATTATGGCATAGAATGACTATCTTCCAAACATGGAGAATGTAGGTAGTGAGCATAGAGGAGGAGAATGCAAGTACTGAGCACATTTCAAGGAGGAGAACACAGACAATGAGCATAAAGAAGAACACAACTGTGATGCAAGATCCAATAATGAGGTAGTGGCTTCGGGATTTGGTGAGACAAACAAGGGTTTGTTGGTTGTATTTGTTTGTGGGACCAAGCTAGAGATTCACGGGAATAGGTCCACACTTTTTTTATGAAGTTTTCAAGGTAAGCTCCTATTACCTCTAGTTTTCACTAGTCGTTTTATCAGTTGGGTTATTCTTTTTGTGTTTCTTTAAAATGCTATAAACTCTAAATTCCAAACATAAATCAAATACCTTGTAATAGAATAGTTAACTTGGTAGTCAAAAAGTGTGGGTTCAACATTAAACTTGAAATACTCAAACCTAAAACTGGGTGTTTGGGTGGGAAAAACCAATGTTAGTGGTGGGTTTATCAATGGAGAACCCAAAATGCAAAGAGGACAGTGGCAATGTTTTGTTGGAATAACTTGAGGAAAACAATGAGAAGGTGAACATAAAGAAACAAGGAATAATATCTTAGACCAAAATTCTAGCACTATATTTTCCTACTGATTCTTCTTGTAATATGGAGCATCATGCCTGCATACAAGTAAGAGAAATATTGACATTTGTAAATGCCAAGTAGTACAAGAGGATCTTGCAATGAAGGAAGGCCAAAATAGCTAGAAAATTAAGATGGTTAGGACACTGTAAATTTATCGCAGTACTTCCAAAAGTAGTAAACTTCAATTAGACAACTATCACATGTGAAATTAAACAAGAGAAGGCAAAACCAATGATAGAATTACTAGAAAATCATGAGAACCTGGAAACTCAAGTTAAAAATATTGAACGTCAAGTTGAAAACTTAGAAAATGAAGTTGAAAGGATATATTTGCAAAAACATAAGTCTAATTATATTGAGAGAATGAAGCAGCAAGAAGTAGAAACAAAAAGGGATGTGGAAGGTGAAGGTTAGGTGAACCAATATAGTCCTAACTCAACTCCTTTAACTTGGTCTTCAAACATATATGTTAATGAATTAATTGAGCTAAAGAAGAGACTTGAAGATTTAGAAGTAGCAGAATAGAGGAAGTACAACAAATGGTAAGAGATCATGGATACCAATCACAAACTCTCTCAAGAAAACAATATTTTTAGGAAGGAGATATTCAAACTTCAATCCAATCTAAAAATAAGACAATAGGAAATAGAAACTATGAAGCATGAGATAAAGATGATTAAAGATGGAAATTACTTTATATAAGAGGAGGAAAGGTTCACCCCACCACTAGAGGAGTTCTAGTGAGCAATAGAAAGCATAGAAATTAGGGAAGAAAAGTTGAAGGAACAACTGGAAGAGGCAAAATCATGGGCACAAGTAACGAAAGGGTCAATTGAGAGTCAATGAGAACTCATAGAGAAGTAGATTAAGGTGCACTTAGGGGAAGAAAAACATATGAACAATATAGAAACAAATATAATAATAAAAGGTCAGAAGGACTATGGAGAACATGAGCATACTGATAAGCTAATTAAAGAATTTTTGGCGGATAAGTTGGAGTGGGTGGGGCATATTCAGCAAGCAAGCAAAATTGGCAAAGTGGCACAAGATGGCAGGAATAGGAATATATGAGTAACATTTAAAAATACAGAGGACAAGATCAAAATTATTAAAAATAAAAGGTTTCTCAATAGAACGTGATTCTACATAGATGAAAATTTAACCCCACTACAATTAGAAGAGAGAAGAAAAGAATCAAAAAAAGTGGTAGCAGCAAGAAATGCAGGTAATGAAAGTGGATGTATAGAGGGAAAGCTCAGTTCAACAACCTAATTATACATGATAAATAGGAAGGTGGGAGCCCCCAAGTACACCTCTCAATGGTAAGTTGGAATTGTAGGGGCTATCCTTGGAGGAGGGGGCCTGTTTAGGGCCCATAGTTGAGGGGATGGACATAATTTTGTTCCTTGAAACACATGAGGATGAGGGCTGCAAGGTCCCAAATTTTAGGGGTTACACAAAGATGTCAGTTGGAGGGCTAACAATTTTAGTGACTCTTGGGGAAAAATCATAAACATAGAAAAGGAAGACCCAAATAAGTAGTACATATGGATAAAAATAGAGGTAAAGGAGAACATAATTTATCTTGCAACATGGTACTTTGCTCCACATGGTTCAAAATTCTACAAGAAAAAGAAATTAGACAAAGAGGATCCATACGCAACCTTGGAAAAGGATATATCAGCATACAACCACAAAGGTGAAATCATCCAAATTGGAGACTTTAATGCTAGACTAGCAAATAACCAGTCTATTTGTATTACTAATGAGGAGGGAATAGGACACAATCCTCTATGGCTAGAAGAGGAAGGGAACCAAAAGTGGGAAAGATTATCTCAAGATAAAAATGGGGCTATCACACATCATGGGACAAAATTGTTGGGAGTATGTAGCTTGTATGATTTAATTATATGCAAAGAAAGAAAGAAAGAGGCTACTCAAGGAGCAATCCTTTTGATGCATGAAAATCAAGAAACCTTTCAAACAACACTGGAAAAATAGTTGCATGAAGTGGGAACCAATGGGATGAACAATTCAAATAAGAAAACTATGGAAAACATCATGTTGACCTCTATTATTTTAAAGGCCCTCAATTGTTTCAAAAGGTCTAGGCCTAAAAGAGGCAATAAAAATAGATTTCCAGCAAACCCATGGTACAATGAGGATTGGAAGGTAACAAAGAAAATGGGTAAAAGTTGGGGTAATAACAAAGAATATGTAAAGCTGATCAAACTAAAAAAAGAAGTCTATATGAAAACTAGAAGAAAGGAGTTCATATCACTTGACAGGCACAATCCAAGAGGATTTTGCAAAGAATTGCAACAACAAGACATGATTAAAGGGAACAATATTATAGATCTTGAATAGTTAGATTATGCAAAGCAACTATATAAGAGGGGCCCGCATATAGACAACCCTCCAATAATTAATTTGAGAGCTAAACGTTTCTCTTCCAAAAACATTAAAAAAGGAATAAAGAAGTTGGAAATGGGTAAACTTCAAGACATCTGATAGTTCTGATACTTAATGTAAGTACAGATCCAATAGCCAACAAGATGAGAGGGGGGGGGCTGAATCATAAAAACTTAATCTTCCATAAAAACATCAGATTCAACCTCGTTAACATATACTTCAGTAATATAACCAAAACTGCTAAACATACAAACTCAAAAGCATATAAACATCATAAACCTCATAACACCAGATTTAACATGGAAACCCAAATAGGGAAAAACCACTGTGGGATTTCGGACCCACTAAGAAATATACTCTTCAAGAGTATGCTCGGTTAAAAGAAAATCCTGTTAAAGATTACAAACACATTGCTAGATGTGACCTAGTTAAGGGATTTCCCTCAGATCTGTTAGGATCTTCACCTTGTTAGAAGTGACCTTGTTAAAGGATTTGAAACACTCAATCAAAATGTCACCTTGCTGGAGGGTTTTACAAATAAGACTGTTAAGCCCACTCAGTTAAGAGATTTTCTATCACTTTTACAAAATAACAGTAATAAAAATCTATCTGCAACTTCACATCTAAAATGCTAAAGCAGATTCTTATTTGTTCAATACAATCTAGACATAGAACTAATCTCGTCCATTTGCTGGGCTTCTATACTCTATTATTCAAATAGGTCCTCAAGCTTCTATGCTCGGTAATCACTATGTAGCATCCCTGTGCATACATTTTCCCGCATGCACTATTTATCAATAGTTCCTTATTTATAAACAATTAGCTAACCACTTAATCTCCTTGATCACATTTCCCATGATCAATCATAGCCATCAGATCTTCAAACTTTGTCCAGGTTCAATGTATCCTTCGATTTGAAAATGTTTGACCCCACCTAGGAACTTGCATACATTTCTTGGAACTTGTGCTAGGGTATTGCAGTTCAATCTGAGTTGTAGATCTTCATGCTAATTTGCCTTTTCCATAGATTCATTAACAAACTTCATGCATGACATACCAATCATTTAATCAATTCCAGCTCATCAACTTCCTTCATTAAATAACGCATGCAACCATTTAATGTATTCTATTATAGTTTGGTTACAAGTCGGTAACAACTCAGTAAATACTAAACTTCACTCGGTAGACATTCTGCCTTCATTAACTAATAGCGATAACCTTAGGGTTTACCGACTAGGTTCCTTAGGGTTTACCAACTAGGTTATTTGCTCGATAACATAGTATAGTATTAACCTTACAATTTACAACATATGTATGATGTTAAAACAATCTAAACATCATGATCTCATCATTGTCTAACTCGGTAATAGTTGCCCATTGAATACCTTATTCATCCCCTTATTCATCATATTCTTTCTATGTCTTCTACCGACATCTTTATACTCTTTAAAATCATACTTCTCAAGATATGGCAACATCATACTGAATTAGAAAATCAATTTCTTGACATCAATGACAAAATAATAATATCAAGACAGTAAACATCCTTAATCAGTTATATCCATAATCATCAACAACCTTCTCAATATCTTTATTGAAATGCCAACAATCTTCCATTGCCAATTATAATGCCAAATGCTAACAATCTCCCCCTTTGGCATTGATGGCAAAACCAATTGATTTGACCTTAAAAAGATTTAGATTGTTGTGATTCTGAAATGCTGAAATGCTCTCACCCATACATTAGACTTCTCTTATTTTCTTCAGTCTTTTCAATCAGTCTTCTCTCCCTTATATTAGTCTTCTCCCCTTTTGGCAACAATGCCAAAAAGTAAAGAACTAAAACATAATTTCTTCCTGTATGAAGTGATTTCCTACTGCTATGTATCAACTGAGTCTTGATCAGAGCATTTTGTCTTCAATTCCTATTCCCTTTATTGTTTCCAGTATTATTTCCTGTACACCTTTAGAAAACATCCTAAAGTGTGTAAATCAACATCAACTCCTAAAAGATATTTGATAAAGTCATCGAATTGATGCTTTCACTGAACTCGGTCAATGAGTAGAAGATAGGGGTAGGACCCCTAACTTACTTCTGAGATATTCAAAAGTGTCCCTTGGTAGTGGCTTGGTAAAGATATATGCTATTTGTTCCTTTGTGCTAACATACTCCAACACCACTTTCTTCTCTTGAGCTTCTTCTCTAAGATAATGATATTTGATACAGATGTTCTTTGTCTTAGAGTGCATAACAGGATTCTTTGAAATGTTAATGGCACTAGAATTGTCACAAAATATAGTTACTGGCTCGGTAACTTTCTCATTTATTCCTTCCAATGGTTGTTTGATCCATGCAATGTTGGTACAATTCAATGCTGCAGCAATGTATTCAGCTTCTACTGTTGACTGTGAAACACATCCTTGTTTCTTGCTAAGCCAACTCACTAGTCTTTCTCCTAAAAAGAAAGCTCCTCCACTTGTGCTTTTTCTATCATCAATGTTGCCTACCCAATCAGTATCAGTATAAAATTTTAAATCGAAATCATTTCCTTTTTGATATACTAAGGCTAATCCTCTATGCCTTTCAAGTATCTAAAAATTCTTTTGATTGTTGTCATGTGTTTTTCCTTAGGATTTGCAGAGAATCTTGCAACTATACCTATTGCATGTTCTATGTCTAGTCTGCTGTGAACAACATATTGTAGCTTTCCAATCATAGATCGATAAAGTGTCTCATCAATAGATGCAGATTCATCATTCTTTGATAATTTATGGTTGGTAGTCATAGGAGTACTTACTGGTTTTGAATCCTCCATTCCAAATTTCTTCAAGATTTCCTTTATGTACTTGGATTGAGTAATGAAAATCTCATTTTTCATTTGCAGTATCTGTAAACCTATAAAATACTTTATCTCACCGATTAATGACATCTCAAATTCTTTGCTCATTTCATTTCCAAAGTTCTTGCATAGAGAGTCATTTCCACAAAATATAATATCATCAACAAATATGGTTGAGATTAGTATTCCATTTTCATCATTCTTCATGTATATATTGCTACTCTCACTTATCCTTATAAAACCAATCTTAATCAAATAAGAGTGCAATATTTCATACCATGCTCTAGGTGCTTGTTTTAGACCATATAATGCTTTATTCAATTTACATACCTCATCTTTATTATTTTCTTCAACAAATCCTTCAAGTTGTTCAATAAAAACTTCTTCTTCTAATATTCCATTCAGAAATGTAGATTTGACATCCGTTTGATATACCTTGAAGTTCTTGAAAGCAGCATATGCCAACAATGTTCTTACTCCTTCAAGTCTAGCCACAGGTGCCAATGTTTCACCATAATCAATTCCTTCCTCTTGAGCATAACCTTTGCAAACTAGTCTTGCTTTATTTCGAATGACCTCTCCTTTTTCATTTAGCTTGTTTCTGAAAAATCCACTTTGTACTGATTACATTTTTGTCCTTTGGTCTTGGGATTAGTGTCCATGTGTCATTCTTCTTGATTTGATTAATCTTTTCTGTCATAGCATTTATCCAATCTTCACTGTTAAATGCCTCTTTCACTATTCTCGATTCAAATTCAGATATCAAACATGTTTTATGTCTCAGTTTGTTCCTTGTCATCACTAGATCATCCTTATCTCCTATAATCTGACTTGGTGCATGATTTCTTCTGACATACTCGACTAATACAGGCTCGGTAGGCTCTATATGATCTTCTTCATCACTCGGTAACTGGATATTTTCTTCATTTTCTTTAACAGTTCTCTTGGTAGGACTTGTTGGTTGAACATAGACAAATTCATCATAATCTTCTGGTTCTTTGGAATTTCCTTCATCATTTCTTTCTGTAAATTCATCAATTTTCACATTTGCACTTTCTACTATTTTGTTAGGTGATTTGATCAGACATTTAAATGCTTTTCTTCTAGAAGAATAACCTAGAAATGTTCCTTCTTCACTTTTCTGATCAAACTTGCCATTTTTATCTTCTTTGTGTACATAGCATCTACTTTCAAAGATTTTAAAATAAATTACATTAGGTTTCTTGTCATACCAGATTTCATATGGTGTCTTCAAAGTACCTTTCTTTAGTTGTACTCGGTTCAAGGTGTAAACTGCAGTGCATATTGCTTCTCTCCAAAATGTTTGTGGCACTTTCTTTTCAATCATTAGGGTTCTAGCACAATCCACAATAGATCCGTTTCTTCTCTTAGCTATTCCATGTTGCTGTGGAGTTCTCAGTGCAGAGACTTATCTTTTAATACCATGATCATTGCAGAATAAGTTGAACTCATCAGATGTGAATTCTCCTCCTCTATCTGACCTAAGACATTTCAATTGTCTTCCTATTTCATTTTCAACTCTTTCCTTGTACCATTTAAACATTTGAAAAGCTTCTAATTTTTCTTTTAAAAACACTACTGACATCATCCTTGAATAGTCATCCACAAATAATATGAAATATTTATCACCATAATAACTTTGAACTTTCATAGGACCACAAAGATCAGTGTGCACAAGATCTAAAATTCCCTTAGAAGTGTAAGACTTACTCGTAAAGCTTGATCTTGTCATCTTACCCATCTGGCATCCTCGGCACATAGAATTCTTATGTTTTTCAAGACTCGGTAGACCTCTTACTTAGTGCTTCTTACTTATTTTGTTCAGGTTATCAAAATTTACATGACAAAACCTTTTATACCATAACTAGGTATCATCTATCTTTGCATACAAACACTTGTTCCGAGTTGAGTCAAGGTGAAATGTGTTACCTTTTGTTTGTGTCCCGGTAGCAGCTAACTTTCCATTCTTGTCATGAACTTTGACAACTCTTTTCTAAAATTCTATTCGGTAACCTATATTGTTTAGCTGTGCTACACTCAACAAATTGTATTTCAAACCTTCAACCCAATAAACATCATTGCATCTTGCATTATCAAGAAGTGTTATAGATCCTTTACCTTTCACCGAACATGGTGCATCATTACCAAATCTAACATAGCCTCCATCATAATCTTCTAACATAACAAACTTGTGTTTATCACCTATCATATGATGTGAGCATCCACTATCTATGATCCAAGAATCATTAGTATTTATGTGAGATATTAGGGCTTTTTCTTCATACCTTTCTTCATTAGATCCATCTTTGATAGCCACATAAACTACTTCCTCTGTATCAGTTTCATCTAATTTATCATCATTTGATTCCTCATCAGCTATTAAGCATGTCTTTCTATCTCTTCTTCTGAAGTCTCGGTGTCCTCTATAATGATTGTCTTTCTGTCTGTCATCTTGGTAATCTCTCTTTTCAGTAGAATATTTTTCAAGACAGTTAGAAGCCATATGTCCTATCTTATCACAATTGAAACATTTCAAAGGTAGTTTTCCTTTATACTTACCTTTGCCTCTCGGTAACCTTTTGGCTAATAGTGCTTCAAACTCTTCCTGCTTTTTGATTTCCTCATATAGTTTGTGTACTTCTTCCATGTTCTTACGAAATATTTCACTTGCTCCACTGTGATCTCCTTCATAGTACTTATACTTTATTTCATTGTAATCATTAGATTCATCAAGATGAAAAGAAATAAATGTAGATTCAACTTTATTTACTGAAGATCCACTGTTATCAAAGTTACTTAACTCAAATGCATGTAGCTTACCAATAGTAGCATCTAAAGAAACTGGCATATTAGGTACAAACCTCAATTCATTGATTGTAGAGACTCAGATTGCATAAGCCGGTAGAAGGGTTCTTAACATCTTACTTGTTATATCCTTTTCTTCAATAGTTGCACCTGCTCCTTTGATTTGATTGACAATCTCCTTTAGTCTTGTACTGTACTGAGTTATGTTCTCACCTTCATTCATCCTCATAGATTCTAGTTGTCCTCTTAGACTATCTACTTTTTCTCTTTGAACATGTTCATCTCCTCTATATACTGATATGAGCTTATTCCACATAGCCTTTGCATCATTATAGCCTTCTAGATCATTAAACTCTGACTCGGATAATGTAGATGTTATTTCAATCATTACTTGGATATGTTCTTGCTTTGGCTTTATTTCTTCCATAGTCAATGGATAGGTGCTTGATGTGATGAAATCATTCTCCAGATAATATACAACATATTTTCCAACTCCTGATAGGTGTAGCTTCATCCTTTTCTACCTTGTAGAGCACTTGACTTGTTCAGCTTCGGTGCATCCCTCTTATACATCTTCAAATCTTTGCCTCAAGTACCTTTAAAATTTTCTTCCAGAGTCCAAACCTCTGATACCAATTGATATTTCTGATACTTAATGTAAGTACAGATCCAATAGCCAACAAGATGAGAGGGGGGGGGGGTGAATCATACAAACTTAATCTTCCATAAAAACATCAGATTCAACCTCGGTAACATATACTTCAGTAATATAACCAAAACTGCTAAACATACAAACTCAAAAGCATATAAACATCATAAACCTCATAACACCAGATTTAACATGGAAACCCAAATAGGGAAAAACCACTGTGGGATTTCGGACCCACTAAGAAATATACTCTTCTAGAGTATGCTCAGTTAAAAGCAAATCATGTTAAAGATTACAAACACATTGCTAGATGTGACCCGGTTAAGGGATTTCCCTCAGATTTGTTAGGATCTTCACCTTGTTAGAAGTGACCTTGTTAAAGGATTTGAAACACTCAATCAGAATGTCACCTTGCTAGAGGGTTTTACAAATAAGACTGTTAAGTCCACTTGGTTAAGATATTTTCTGTCACTTTTACAAAATAACAATAATAAAAATCTATCTACAACTTCACATCTAAAATGCTAAAGCAGATTCTTATTTGTTCAATACAATCTAGACATAGAACTAATCTTCTCCATCTACTGGGCTTCTATACTCTATTATTCAAACAGGTCTTCAAGCTTCTATGCTCGGTAATCACTATGTAGCATCCCTGTGCATATATTTGCCCGCATGCACTGTTTATCAATAGTTCCTTATTTATGTTATTAGCTAACCGCTTAATCTCCTTGATCACATTTCCCATGATCAATCATAGCCATCAGATCTTCAAACTTTGTCCAGGTTCAATGTATCCTTCGATCTGAAAATGTTTTACCCCACCTAGGAACTTGCATACATTTCTTGGAACTTGTGCTAGGGTATTGCGGTTCAATCTGAGTTGTAGATCTTCATGCTAATTTGCCTTTGCCATAGATTCATTAACAAACTTCATGCATGACATACCAATCATTTAATCAGTTCCAGCTCATCAACTTCCTTCATTAAATAACGCATGCAACCATTTAATGTATTCTATTATAGTTTGGTTACAAGTCGGTAACAACTCAGTAAATACTAAACTTCACTCGGTAGACATTCTGCCTTCATTAACTGATAGCAATAACCTTAGGGTTTACCGACTAGGTTCCTTAGGGTTTACCAACTAGGTTCTTTGCTCGATAACATAGTATAGTATTAACCTTACAATTTACAACATATGTATGATGTTAAAACAATCTAAACATCATGATCTCATCATTGTCTAACTCGGTAATAGTTGCCCATTGAATACCTTATTCATCCCCTTATTCATCATATTCTTTCTATGTCTTCTACCGACATCTTTATACTCTTTAAAATCATACTTCTCAAGATATGGCAACATCATACTGAATTAGAAAATCAATTTCTTGACATCAATGACAAAATAATAATATCAAGACAGTAAACATCCTTAATCAGTTATATCCATAATCATCAACAACCTTCTCAACATCCTTATTCAAATGCCAACAATCTTCCATTGTTTGTTATAATGCCAAATTCTAACATGGATGGTTTACAAGAAGAACAATTAAAATGGGGTTTAGAGGATCTCATGCCTCATATTAAGACAATATTCAATGAGGTCCTTCAATATGGGTTTCTGAAAAATTGGACGACTAGTATTGTCATCCCCTTGCTCAAAAGTGGTGACATCAACAAAAACCCTTCAAACTACCACATCATAATGATCAATTCTCTTTTTGGAAAACTATTTGGGAGCATGATAGAATAATAGATCAATGTTTGGGCTGAAAAAGGAGGGAAAGAAGGCAAAAGGGCAAGCAGGTTTCAGGCCAAAACATTCTACCATTTATCATTGCATGACACTTAGACACTTGATTGAGAAGGTATGGGATAAACAAGGAGAGGAGGTTTCTGGCTACTTTGTTGATTTCAAGAAATCTTTTGATACAATACCTAGGAGAAAATTGTGGAGTAGGATGGAAGAATTGGAAATTCCAAAATAGTATGGAGTTGTTGTTGATAGGCTGTATGAACAAGTTTGGACCAAAATTTGAACCAAACAAGGATTTTAGAATAGTTTGGAAGTGATATCGGGGTCAAGAAAGGATGTCCATTATCCCCTACCTTATTTGGGATATACATTGACAAATCAGAGGAGTGGATTGATAAGTTTGGTGGTGGAAGGGGTTACTTGACCAATTATGTTATAAAGCTACTTTTATATGTTGATGATCTTATTTTAATAGCAAAAACTGTTGGTATTTTGATATGGTTTTATCATTGATGTCAACACCTACTAAAACACTAGCACTTTGGATATCCAACAACATTCACTAACAAGCATGTAACTATTGCATAGTTACTAGTATATGGTACATTGATAGGATATAATGATCACCGACACTTGGAATGGCATTGAAGACACTTGGTAATATCGAAGACATCATGTGGACATCTCATCTTAATGAATTGATCATTGGTATATTCATATTTGCATATTTTCTTTAATCGGCAAATAGGTCTAGGGTTATCCAGGGTTACATCGACAGGTTTATCTTTTCCAGATCAGCCTGGCATGATATGGAGATGATTAATTATTGTTGTAAATGCATTAATCCGACATGCTCAATTGGTTATTGCATTGGATATTATATTGTTTGTAAAATGTTTTTATTGTAATATCTTGTAGAGCCGACCTACTAAAATTGGTCTTAGGTTATGGTATAAATGTAAGATCTTATTTGTAAGATCAATGTGGAATGCGAAAAAGAATTGTATGAAGGTATATGTGAGAATAAGTAGAGCTATACATGCAGAAATCATTTGAAGATTGAAGGAGGGGTTTTGTGAAGACAATCAAAACTACACCGGTACTAAATCCATCATATGAAGATCCTATTTTGTGTAGTACATTCTTATTGGATTTAACCATCCAACTGTAGTCAGTGTGACTCCCATTTGTGATTGAGCAGTGAGCTCTAGGCGCTTGGCCTTTCTACATGTGTAGACCCCATTTATGTACACTTACTATTTGCAGTAGTATCATCTGATTGTGGGTAAGGTTTCCCACCATGGTTTTTCCCCTTATAGGGTTTCCACGTACAAATATTTGTGTTATGTGTTGTGGATGACTTTGTGTTTATGTTTCATGCACTAATCTTTATTGGTATAGCAATTAAGTGTTAAAACTATCTACCGACATACTTAGCTAGTTTATCGGTATTAAGCATTAAGTTGGTTAAGTTGTTTATGGTTTGAATTTATTTGACAACTGATTCACCCCCCCTCTCAGTTTTCTCTGAGACCTAACAATTGCTATCAGAGCTTAGTCCTCTTTTGCAGAAGTTTAACAGCTTGAGGAGATCCAATGTCTACTAACTATTTTAGGAAGGACAGTCCTAAACTTGATGGAACCAACTATGGGATATGGAAGATCAGAATGGAGACACATCTAAATTGCATTGGGAAGGACATCTGGGATGTTACAAAGAATGTTTATGCTGCTGTTGTACAAGGTCAGCCTAGTCCAGCTAACTTGACAAAAGACAAAGAAAATGATTGCAAAGTAAGAGAAGCACTTTTGAGCGCATTATCAGATCAACAAATCATGGGACTATCAGATAGGTCTACTGCTAAAGCTATTTGGGATCATTTGGAAACACTGAATGAAGGAGATTCCACAGTCAAAATTGCAAAACTTGAAAGCTTTTGGGTTAGGTATGAACATCTGAAAATGGAAGAAGATGAAAGGATTTCTACTTTTATGGAAAGAGTAAATGAAATTGTTTCAAATTTTTTAAGAGGATTGCCACTGGCATATAAAATGAAATTCATTGCTATAAATGAGTTAAGAACAATGCCTAATGCATCAGTTACTAGGGATACATTGATTGGGAAACTTTCAGCTTTTGAAATTGAAGAATTTGGTCCTGTTGCTACTATAAAGATAGATTTGGCCTTTAAAGCATCAACATCATCTACTCCATCATTTGTCAAATCTGATTGGAAAGCCTTTTATGCAAGAGAACTTGAAGAAACTAGGAAAGAAAATGAAGAACTTGAAGAACTTGAAGCACTATTTACAAGGAAAATGCCTAAAGGTTCAGTTGGAAGTAAGTATGAAGGTAAAACACCCTTTAAACATTTTAACTACAATAAGATTGATCATATGGCTTCAAGATGCCCTGATAGACATGCTAGACTGAGAGAAGAAGCTAGAAGAACATACAAGCCTAACCCTGAGTATCAGAGATACAGATTTAAGAAGAATAAAGATAAATCTTGTTACATTATTGATGAAGGTGTGACTGATGATTCTAATGAGGATCCAATAGACAATGGATGGGTTTTTGTTGCTATAACAGAAGATCAACTGGCACCTACTACTCAACTGGTAGAACAAGCCCTAGCAGCTAAAGTTGAAGTAAAGGATGAATGGATCATTGACTCAGGATGCTCACATCATATGATAGGAGACAAAGGTAAATTCTTGAACTTTCAAGAATACAATGGAGGCTTAGTGAGATTTGGAGATGACAAAGCTTTCTCAATCAAAGGTAAGGGTACAATATCTCTTGATGGTAAACATAACACTGACAATGTCTACTATGTTGAAGGATTAAAACATAATCTTTTGAGTGTTGGTCAATTAGTTGAAAAAGGATTTCAATTACAATTTAAAAATGGAAAATGCAAAATCATGAATAGAACTGGTTTGGAAATTCCAACTGATAATCAGACTAGAGGTAATATCTTTCATTTGAATAACAGTGAAAAGACATACTTGTTTGCACATATAGATGAAAGTTGGTTATGGCATAAGAGACTTTGTCATGTAAACTTTGATTGCATGGTGAAGATTAGTACTACTAAGGCAGTTAGAGATTTACCTAAAATTGTCAAACCTCACAATACAGTATGTAAGGAATGTCAATTTGGAAAACAAGTTAGAGCTAGTTTCAAAAGTATTCTAGAAAAATTGAATAATGCTCTTGATTTGATTCACACTGATTTATGTGGTCTAGCTAGAACTAAAAGCTTACAAGGTGATAGATATTTCATGCTAATCATTGATGACTATTCTAGAATGTGTTGGGTTACTTTTCTCAGAGAAAATCAGAAGCACTTGGAAAGTTCAAACTATTCAAAAGCAATGGTTGAAAATGAAACTGGTAAGAAAATCAAATGTCTCAGATCAAATCAAGGAGGTGAATTTACGTCTAAGGAATTTAATACATTCTGTGAAGTGAATGGAATCATAAGACAACTATCAGCACCTTGGACACCATAGCAGAATGGAGTTGTTGAAAGGAAAAACAAAACTATCTTGGATGCAACAAGAAGTATATTATCAAAAGCAAACCTACCACATGTATATTAGAGAGAAGTAGTCAGTATAGTGGTCTATACATTCAACAAAGTTCACATCAAAGGTGAAACTGGTAAGACCCCTCATGAACTATGGTTTGGTAATACTCCTACTCTTAAGTATTTTAGAATTTTTGGAAGTAAATGTTATATCAGAAGAGATGAGTATATTGGCAAATTCGATCCTAGAAGTGATGAAGGAATATTTCTTGGTTATTCATCTAAGAGCAAGGCATATAGATGTTTTAACAAAAGATTTGCAGAAAATTGTTGAAAGTACAAATGTAAAGATTGATGAACAATTTAGAGGAACTTCAAGGTATATAAACTCTGAACCGGTAATAGAAATTTTGACAAATGAACCTACACTGAATCCATGGATACAGAATGAAGATCCAGTTACCCCGGTATCATCTGAGGATTCCACAGTAACTGAGGAACAAGAGTAAACAAAAACACCCTCGTATGTAAGACTGAATCATTCTGAAGATCAGATAATTGGAAACAAGTTTAAAGGAGTTATGACAAGAGGAAGATTGGCAAATGAAGAGGTATGTCTTATTTCTCAAATTGAACCATCATTTGTTAATAAGGCATGTGAAGATAAATTTTGGATTAAAGCTATGGAAGAAGAATTAGAACAAATTGAGAAAAACAACACTTGGACATTAATTCCCTGGCCTAAAGAGAAAAATGTAATTGGAACTAAATGGGTATTCAGAAACAAACTTAATGAAGATGGTAAGTTTGTCAGAAATAAAGCAAGACTAGTGTGTAAGGGATATTCTTAGAAAGAAGGAGTTGATTACAATGAAACCTTTGCACCGGTAGCTAGAATTGAGGCAGTCAGATTATTCTTGGCTTTTACAGCACACAAGAACTACAAAGTTTATCAAATGGATATTAAATGTGCATTTTTGAATGGAGATCTTGAAGAGGAAGTCTATATTGAACAACCTGATGGATTTTCTTTGATAGATGACAATGATATGGTTTGCAGGTTAAGAAAAGCTTTGTATGGATTAAAACAAGCTCCAAGAGCTTGGTATGCAAGATTGGATAAGTATCTTTTGAAGATTGGTTTTACTAAAGGGAATGCAGACAACAATTTATATTACAAAATAACTAATGATGACATCTTGATTATAAAAGTATTTGTTGATGATATAATCTTTGGAGGAGAAGATGAATTATGTAAAGAATTTTCTATTAAAATGCAGCAAGAATTTGAAATGTCTATGATTGGAGAAATAAAATTCTTTTTAGGATTGCAGATTTCACATACTAACAAAGGTATATTCTTGATTAAATCCAAATACTTAAAAGAGTTATTAAAGAAATTTGGGATGGAGAACTCTAAACTAGTAAGCACACCTATGACAATAAATGACAAATTATCACAAAGAGATGAATCTACACCTGTTAATCTGACTAGATACAAATCTATGATAGGAGGTTTACTATATTTGACACAAACCAGACCTGATATTATTACTCTCTTTATGTATTTTGATTTCTGGTTATGATCTTTTTGGAGATTGTTGGTTTTGGGTATTTGGCATTTCTATTTTGGCACTTTGATGGTTTTTCCATCTTGTGTTGCCATCAATGCCAAAGGGGGAGATTGTTGGTATTTTGGTATGGCTTGATCATTGATGTCAACACCTACTAAAACACTAGCACTTTGGAGATCCAGTAGCATTCACCAGCAAGCAAGTAACTATTCCATAGCTACTAGTATATGGTACACTGACAAGATATAATGATCACCGACACTTGGAATGGCATGGAAGACACTTGGTAATATCGAAGACATCATGTGGACATCTTGTCTTAATGAATTGATCATTGGTATATTCATATTTACATATTTGCTTTTACCAGCAAATGGGTCCAAGGTTATCCAGGGTTACACCGGTAGGTTTATCTTTTCCAGATCAGCATGGCATGCTATGGAGATGATTAATTATTGTTGTAAATGCATTAAGCCGACATGCACATCATTTGAAGATTAAGGGAGGGTTTTTGTGATGACAATCAGAACTACATCGGTACTGAATCCAACATATGAAGATGCTATTTTGTACAGTACATTCTTATTGGATTTAACCATCCAACTGTAGTCAGTGTAACTCCCATTTGTGATTGAGCAGTGAGCTCTAGGCGCTTGGCCTTTCTGCATGTGCAGACCCCATTTATATACACTTACTATCTATAGAAGTATCATCTGATTGTGGGTAAGGTTTCCCACGGTGGTTTTTCCCCTTACAGGGTTTCCATGTACAAATATTTGTGTTATGTGTTGTGGATGACTTTGTGTTTATGTTTCATGCACTAATCTTTGCCATTATAGCAATTAACTATTAAAACTATCTACCCACATACTTAACTAGTTTACCAATATTAAGCATTAAGTTGGTTAAGTTGTTTTTGGTTTGAATTTATTTGACAACTAATTCATCCCCCCCTCTCAGTTGTTGAAGACTTCAAAGATCTACTCTTTCACTCCAAAGAAGGCTTTTTATGCTCCAAAAACCTGTTCTTAGATTCTTAGAAGAATACCCCTTCAAATGAAGAAAGAGAGCTCTTAAGTATGAAACTCTAGATCTTAATTTCATGTTTACGTCGACCTAGTATTTGAATTTCCTGCCCATATTTTGGGGTTAAGCATCATTATATAATAGGATTATGCTCCCAAAATTTTGGGAAAAAAGCCAAGGACCATGTACATTCCCGCCACGGTCCGACCAAATTTTTACCAATTTTTTCAGGGTCATTAGATATGATGATATTAGAGTGAATCCCAAAATTACAACTGATTCCAAGATGTTTTGATATGTGAAATCAGGCCTAAAAGATCAAGATAGGACATTATTATGGTTTATGATTAAATGATCTATTGAAAGAATAAAATGGAAAGGGGCACACTTAGGGTGAGGGGCCCAACTTTATAACATGGAACATGACTTTAGATTTAATTAAATTAACTAATTAAATACTTAAAGGGAAATTATGAATGCAAGATGCAAAACACACTAAGGTGGGAGCTAACCTAAGTGTGAAATTGTACCACCCAAGGAAGGGTGTACAATTTACGACACTAGAGGTAGATCTCCCTTAGACTCTTGGTCTTCTTTGGAACTAGGGAGGTGAGAGTGGGTTTTTAACTCTCATTACTACTACTACTCTACTATGTAGGACATGTTTACAGTTGTCCTAAACCATTTAGAGCTCTTTATGTACTAGTTTGGAGCTATCTAAAGCTATTAAGAGATGATTATATGGTTGTATGTGGATTCATTCCTTTCTACCTATCTAAAGTTGTCTATTTGAGAATGTATGTGCATCTTGAGCTATCTATAGCCACTTAAATATTTTGTAGACTGAGTTCTAAGACTGTCTATTTAACTACTTGTCCGTGTAAGGAGCTCTTAGGAGATTTTGATGCCTGATGCTCCTTTATTTTGACAATCTTCAAACTCATCTTCTTCATCATCAATGGGCACTATATTTGAGATGCCTGAAGAGGTGTCCACAAAGCCATCCCATGACTCATTATCAATCAACTCCATATTTCTAATAGTGATAATATTCTTGGTAACAAGGTTGTACAGTCTATATGCCTTGGACTCAATACTATAGCCAATGACAATGCATTTCTCACTCTTATCATCTAATTTTTTCCTCTTCTCCTTTGGCACATGAGAATATGCCACACACCTAAAATCACTTAAGTTCTCAACTATTAGCTTATATTTTGTCCATTATTCTCATGGAATCTTATCACAAATTGCCTTTATGGGACTTCTATTTATCAAATAGACTACTATTGCTATAGCCTCACCCCAATACTCATTTGGGAGTCTCTTTGCCTTGAGAAAACTCCTTTCCATTTGTATGATGATCTTATTCTTCCTCTCATGTACTCTATTTTACTACATAGTATAGCTTGTTGTTATATCCTTTTTGATGCTATTTTTCTTGAAAAAAAGTACAAACACATTGGAGGTATACTCTCCCCACAATCTGACCTTAGAAATTTGATGCAATGCCCACTTTCCTTTTTAGTCTGGGCCTTAAACAACAAAAAATTATGAAATACTTTACACTTATGTTGCAAAAAATAGATTCATGCTCTATGGTTGTAATCATCAATGAAGGTCATAATATATTGGCTCTTGCCAACAAAAAATGTTTGCATAGGACCATACAAATCAATATGCACTAGATCCAATGGTTCTCTTTCCCTCCTTGAGTTTCTTGATCAAAAGGTTTGCCTTTGTTTCTTACCCAAAATGAAAGCTTCACACCTACTACCATGCTCTACTATCCTTGGTAATCCATCTAACATTCTTTTCTTGGACAATAGACTCAAACTAGTATAGCTTAGATTTCCATACCTCAAATGCCATAGCTTGGAGGAATCTTGAATGACTGTCTTAAGGACTATTTTCTGATGTAAGTTATCATACATTTTCCTTGCTTGGGAGGTGCAACCATAAACTAAGAAGAGAAACAATTCTCTATTCTTAATGAAAACATCCAATTCTTTATCATTTGAATTGCAACAACCACTTTATTTCTCCCATCTTTATAAAAAATAACACATTCACCCTTCTTTATCAACACTTTGCTTCCATCTTAGATCAACTATCCAACAAGAATGAGATTAGACTTAATACTAGGGGCAAAATAAGCATTCTCAATCTCCTTCTTCTCACCTTCCTTGGTGTTGGTCATAATAAATCCTTTTCTTAGAACTAGAGCTATTCCATTGTTCCCCATTTTAATTTCAGATTTAATATTTTTATCAATGAAAGAAAATAAAATTTCATTACCACTCATGTTGTTATTACAAAAACTATCTAGATAATAGACCTTAGGGATACCTTCTTCACTAATGTTCCACATGATGATGGCTTTGGATTGATTATCTTTAACTACATTCACATCAACCACATTTGCACTTTTCTTGAATTGATTATTGTGTTTTTTTCTAGCACTCACTTGCATCATGACAGAATTTGTGATAATAATAACATTCAAAATTTCTCTTATCATACCTCTAATTTAAGTTGTTAGTTTTCTTGCCTTGTTTGGAGTTGGTCTAAGATTTTTTCACTCCCTTACGTCTATTTTCTCATCCCAAGCTATCTCTTCTAACACTTCCTTGTTTAGAGTTTCCACAAGCTCTTCTTTTTGAGCTCCTTCTTGTTTCTTCTCCCCTTGCCTCTTTCATTTCCTTGAGATTTGAAATCTTTCTCTCAAGAATAAGTTGTAGACCTAATTAGGAATTTCTCGTGGGTTTTAAGATAGCCCATCAACTCATCTATCATCAATGTGGAAAGATCTTTTGTCTATTCAATGGTCCAATCACATGGAATAAAACCAAATAGAATAACAATGAGAGACAAGCAATACTTTCTTGTATTAAATATGGAAATGAACTTTTACAAAATAAACTAAACTAAGAAAATAAAATTATTACTAATTTATTACAAATAGGTTTGCAACAA
This sequence comes from Cryptomeria japonica, assembly GCF_030272615.1. Lineage (NCBI taxonomy): Eukaryota > Viridiplantae > Streptophyta > Pinopsida > Cupressales > Cupressaceae > Cryptomeria > Cryptomeria japonica. The sequence continues at coordinate 99,484,765 of NC_081415.1, read as the reverse complement.
TTTGGAATTTCACCCAACAAATCCTAGAGCTTCACTAAGCTCTCTTTAAAATGTGTAATACCCATCTAAAATCACATGATAAATCAGGTTTTCTGATACTGATCCTACACTTAAATACAGAGGATGTAATTATTGATATTCTAATCAATGTCTAGATAAAGAAATATGTGGTCATTATGATGATAACATTTCCACTAATATAGTTAATTATCAATGGTTACATAAATATGTCTTTATGGTTGATTAGGTGGAAAGGGATGATATCACATCATTGGAGAATGCATGTGATGCTAAAACCTCCTTTCGATGAATTTGATATTTTGATTTCTTATATGTGTATGTGGATATTGAGGTATAATATGAAAATACTCTGATTATGCTAAATAGGAGATGGTCATGTAGACACCTAAAAATGCACACTAATTATTCATCTTATTAATTACATAATTCTTTAATTATTTAATTAATTGAATATTATTATTCTCAATTGACTCAATCATCATCTTTCCACATTATTAATTATTCAATTCCACATTCTTCATCTTATTAATTAAGTAATTCATTAATTCTTTAATTAATTTGAAATATATTCAAATTTTAAATAATTCCATCTAATTTCATTTCTCTCAAATTGACAAATTCCTCAAATTTCAATTTCACCTCATTTCATCTAATTTCATTTCATCAAATTAACATTTCACCAAATCTGAATTTCAATAAATTTCAAAATTCAAATCCAAAGAAAATGAAATTGAAATTCAATTGAAAAATCCTACCACACCTGTTGAAAATTATCTTAACTAGTTGATCAAATTAGTTAACTGGTAAGATAATTTAGTTAAATCTCAAATCTCCCCTTTTCACTCCAAATTACCTTTTGTGACTAATCAATTAATTCAGTCATCTCCCCAATCTATCCAAGTAACTAAGCAATATATTTAGTTCACTATTCAATCTATTGAGTTAACAAATCAATCAAGATGAGTTCATTGATCAATCTAAATCAGTTGACTATCAATCAGGACTTGAGTTCAAATCCTCATCCCTTATGTGTTGAAAATCTATATAAACAACAACATTTTCACAAATCGGTCTAGAATCATAGTCTTCAAATAATTATCTAATTTATGTAAGAATCCTGGTGCAATACCTACAAGCACAATTCAGACAAGCAAAATGGAAGAAAAGATGCAGGATGAGAGAGTCTTTATTTGAATTCATTGCTTATTTTTGTATTGATTTTCATTGGTTATGTTTGATGTTTGTTAATTAGTTGAGAATTAGTGATTCAGTCTTATTTGCTAATTAGCTCAATGCATATGACTTTCAAGCATGAAAACATGTCACTTAATGATACTTTTCTAACATCATAATGCGTTATTAACAAGTGTATTGTTCTAACCATGTTTATTATATGTTTTCTTCTAGAAAATGAATTACAATCTAGGGTAATGCCTTCTATGTTTTTTCTCTTAGTTATGTTCTTATGGATCTATATTGGCTTATGTAGCATGTTGCCTATCAAAGGTAGGCATGGTCAATTGATTTATTGTAGGTTGTTTATGTATAGTGGACCTATCTTTTAAGGGATGACTATATTATGTTGATCTATATTTTAAGGACCATTCAATGGTATTAAGGTTTATGGTTTCTTTTATGATGTCCTAAAATTGTATCTATGATGAGGGTATATCAATCAAATATTAGGGTTTAATGCTTAAGGTAACTTGATGATTAGATGTGAGATGAAGTGATACAATGATGACGTTATGGTTTTATGTTATAATCTTTGATGGCTATATGATAGATGATGTATTATTTTAATTGTTAGATATTTAGTTAATCCCAAAGACACTAAGAGAGGGAGGGGGTGAATCAGTGTTAGACCGGTGAATGAAAGATTTAAACTTATTTGCAACTTTATAACTTAAATTAATATACTAGTAAGAAAATAATAATTAAGTCAAGATAAACAAAAGAATCAACATCAATGCACACCATAACACAAATATTTTAGCGAGGAAACTCGGTAAGGGAAAAACCTCGGTGGGATTTGTGACCCACAATATTTACTCACTGGCCAATATGAATAAATATTACTTGGTACAATAGGGGCCTGCACATGTAGGAAGGCCAACTATCTAGAGCTCACTACTCAATAACAAAAATTGATTCCCACTGACTACATAATTGGATGGTTAAATCTAATAACAATGTACAGCTTCAAAATAGCATCTACAATGTTGGATTCAGTACTAGTTTTAGTTCTATCTAATACATCTGCCAAAAATGTTGTCGTTAAATGATTCTACTTTCAAAAAATAGTCTTCTCTTTCCTCTTCTTCTTATTCGCTCTCAAAATAAATACATCAAAGTGCATAAACAACTATTCTCTATCATATCTCAATCCTATTAGTGCTTTCATATATTTTTCTTACATGCATTATATAGAAAATGACCTATAAGTTCTCATGCATATATGAGTCTTTATAATACATCATGTCGACCATATAATTTACATTACAAAAAATATTATTGCCAAGTCGGCTTTCCAAGCCGATATGATCTGCTCCCGATGTAAACTAGATGCTAGTCCTCGTAGGTGAAGTCTATTTGTCAGTTGAATGTGTTAAATCTGTTGCCACTATGTTGCCATTAATGACAACATCTACCATTCTCATCTGAGTGTATAATGCCAAAAATCTCCCCCTTTGGCATTGATGGCAACATTCATGAGAAAAATTAAAACTGATATCCAAATTTGAAGTCCAAAAATAGAGTGTGCTCCCCATGAGAAAATGATCTCCTTCTGTTCACATTTCAATGCTTCACTTTGTACATTTTTCTCATTATACCACTCCCCGTTTGACACAAATGACAAAGGATGTCAAAAGTATCAAAAAATTCAAAAATTTACTTAGAACCTTGAAGCCGCTTATGTACAACCTGAAAAATATCTGCAAGAACTAAGTTAAGACCCTGCAAGAATCTTGTACTGTTAGTGATTATTGCTCTAGTCTACCTGATCATCCTAGTGAGATAATGCATCTGTTGCTCCAGTGATCTTTCTCCTTGAATAGTTGCCTTGGATAGTTCATTCTGGTGTGTTAATAAATTGTCCAATCTAGGACCAAGTTTATTCTTCAACTCTTGGGTTTTCATCTTCAACCTTGCTCTCTCTTTTTCCAAAATTTCAATTTTCTCTTCATGAATAGCCATTTCCTGATCCAAAACTGATGTTAGTTCTAAACAACCAATCATGTTATCTACAATGTCATCAATCTCCTTCTGATTTTTCTTGATTTGTTCATCAATGTCTTCTGTTAAATGATGAGGTTTGCAAGCTTCCCGGTATAATTCCTTATACTCCAAAATAGTGGAATTCAATGCCAGTAGCAATGAATCAATCTATTCTATACAATCCTTTATTATTTTGTCAAAGAAATATTACATTTCCTTATTAACTCTTTCTTGGATAGTTTCCTCATTTATCATGTCCAATGTCTGAATGTTAGTAGAAATAAATTTGGACAATGTGTCCAATTTACCTATTGAGCCAACAATGTGATCTACCTTGCATGTTGGTGCAATCATCTGCAAAATTGGTAGAGATTCATCTATAGCCTTAAATGTAAAGGCATTGCATTCAATTATCTTCTTTATTGAATCCAAAAGTACATCAGTGACATTTGTTAGTCTGAAATCCACAGTAGAAGTACTGGGAGAAGTTCTAGGTTCTACAATAATTTTCTTCTCTTCTCTAGATACCTGTTCAATTACCTTAACCTCTTTCTCTTCCTTATTCTCATCCTTACTCTTTGTCGGTTTAGATGCTATTTGTTATTTTTATGTCGGTGTCTCAACATTCAGCTTTGTGTCAACAATCTTGACCAGTGATTCAACATTTATAGATTCAAATGTATTTTCCTCAACAACTTCCTTATCCATTACAATATTGATGTCATGAGTGTCAACATTCACTGTGAATAGAATGTTTGACTCACGATCAACATCGTATGTTTTTACTTCCTCTGACTTCTCTTCTTTAGGCTGATTTTGCATTTCTGCAGGTGGGGTGTCCTGAGTCGGTGGAGGTAAGTTATCTTTTATTGTGAGATCAGGAACACTGCCAACCTTACTCTTACCCTTATCTTCTTTTTGATATACCTTAGTAAAGGATTTGTCAACTTTTTGTCTATCTTTTTCTTCCCTTTTCTCCTTCTCTACAAAGAATGTGTCCCACTTATCCGATGTTTCATCTGCTATCTCTTTTAATCAGTGTCAGACCAGTGAATGAAAGATTTAAACTTATTTGCAACTTTATAACTAAAATTAATATACTGGTAAGAAAATAATAATGTAGTAAAGAGAAACAAAAGAATCAACATCAATGCACACCATAACAAAGATATTTTGGCGAGGAAACCCGGTAAAGGGAAAACCTTGATGGGATTTGTGACCCACAATATTTACTCACTGGCCAATATGAATAAATATTACTTAGTACAATAGGGGCCAACTACCTAGAGCTCACTGCTCAATAACAAAAATGGAGTCCCACTAACTACACAATTGGATGGTTAAATCCAATAATAATGTACTGCTTCAAAATAGCATCTGCAATGATGGATTCAGTACCGGTTTTAGTTATATCTGATACCTCTACTAGAAATGTTACTGGTAAATGATTCTTCTTTCATGAAATAGTCTTCGCTCTGCTATGCTTCTTATTCACTCTCAAAATGCATAAACAACTGTTCACTATCATATCTCTATCCTATTACCGCTTTCATATATTTTCCTTACATTCATTATATATCAAATGACCTACAAGATCTCATACATATATGAGTCTTTACAATACATCATGTTGGCCATATAATTTACATTACAAACAATATTATTGCCAAGTCATCTTTCCAAGCTGATATGATCTATTGCTGGTGTAAACTGGATGCTGGTGTGGATAACCTTGTTGTATTTACCAGTGCAAGTAGGTGAAGTCAGTTTGCCAGTTGAACCTGTGAAACCTATTGTCATTGTGTTGCCATCAATGACAACATCTATCACTCTCATCTAAGTGTATAATGCCAACATTTATCATGCACTAACATATGTTAGAATGATTGTATATTAGGATTGATTATGGTTATTAATCCAATTTGCTAGATGTATATACATTGATGTGTATGTGGTGTAGGTGTTTTTGAGTTTTTTTTTTGTTGCAACACCAAGCATCTACTCCACTTGGCTTCACAGGTCTGAGTGTGCCTAACAATCCCTGATGGTGGTAATGGAGATGGCATCAAGGCCTATGTTGACTTAACCTTAACCATTGTCCCATAATAGGATAATTATCTTTGGTCACGTGTTTACCTATTCAAATTTTCCCTAAAGGCAATATTCACTACCCTGAGTCAATTGCTTTAGTTTCTAATGAATGTTGTCTTTATCTTGGTTGCGTATTTAGGTGTAATATTTTATTGGGACAATAATATTATTTTATATGTAATTATTGATGATTGTTAGTATTATTATTAATATTATTGTTTAACTAAAGATATGATTTATTTTTATTTATATTAAACTGTTCATTCCAACTATTTAATTATGAGATTAATTATTTATGAGACTATGATTAATTGAGTTCTTTTAGGTGGGGAATAATAAATGATATATATTATGCTTTTGATATATATTTAATTGATTTTGATTGGTGGGGATTTGGTTTCCATTACTGAGTTTAATCTTGGTTTATGCTTTAAAAATTTTAAGTTTATTTGTGGGAGTTGGTTAAATTTTTTTGTACACAATTTTGTTAGGGTATCTAAAATTATTTTATGTATTTATTTCAGAGAGAAAAGGCTACTCAATAATGGTGGTTTTTGCTGGAGTTTGAGAGGTTTAATGATTTTTATGTGCAAGGAGAGGATTTGGTTAGAATTTGTTTCCAATTCTTTGTGTATTTGGTGAGGGTTTCTTGTTGGAGTTTTCTTGAGATTATTTGGGGAGGATTGCTGGTTGATTTACTGCTACATTTTCTTGGTTTTTTATTGGAGGATTGCTAGTTATGCATGGATTGTCCTCATGATTTGATCTTCCTCTATTTTATTCATTTCTTGATTTCTCTGTAGGGCTTGATGTAGGATTTTATTCCCTCTTGCTTGATCTTTTCTCATTGTTTTAGGATTGGAAACAATGTGAATTTAATCCCTTTTACTTTCAATGTAAAAATGGTTTTGATTTTTTATTATGTATGAGTACTTTTATGTTTGAACACCCTCTTTTTCCTTGAGTTTTTATAGGTTATTTTTTTAACAAATCTTTGTGTTATTTTCAATGATCTTGAGTATAGTTGTATGGATTTGTTGTTGTGTAGGGTTTTATTGATATGCTTCAAAATTATATTGATCTTATTATGGTTGTAATTGTGATGAGGTGAAAATAAAATTTTGTAAGCTAAGACCTAATACCACTCTCATTCACACATTCGAATATGAATTAGTTGTCACAGATTACCGGAAGCATTAAGTAATTTAAACTTTAATATCAGAACCCAAAATGATAATCTAGGAATATGAGTTAATCTAATTAAGCATAAACAATAAACACATAATAAAATCCATTCACACAATACCAAGATTTGTATGTGGAAACCCTGATAAAGGGAAAAACTATGGTGGGAAGCCTATCCACACTCAGATAATACTTCTGCAATAAGTATGTGAATTACAATGAAGGGGCCTGCACTTGCAAGAAGGCCAATATCCTAAAGCACATTGCTCATCACAAAAGGAGTCTTACTGACTACATACAAATCTAGACTACAATCTAGAGAAGTGTTGAATTGAAAAAGATAGCATCTCATATGCCAAAGTATAGTTCCAGTTAAGCTCAATACTAGAGGACTAAATCCTCTTACAGAAACCCAATTTGCTCTCCAATGATCGATCAACTCCTCTGCTTTAATGATATTACATTATTCACACATTACATTCATTTGTCCATGACCTCTTACATTAACCATGATGATCTACAATGAGATCTTACATCCATATATACAAACCCTCGATCATAAGCAATTAGGTCGGACACCAGACAATAAACTAATTACATAATTACAAACCATGTCAGCCTTAGGCCAAACAAATAATATCCAACACATAATACATCCTAGAAATATATCAATAGGTTCTATCCACATGTTACATCAATGCTAGTCCATAACCTAGATCAATCGGGACCAAGCATAGGTCCACACACTTCAGCAATGATCTCCGAATGCCAATTCTTGAACATGATCACCAAAACTATTCTTAAACTCCATCAGAAGTTGCACCACTATCACTTATGCATTTCATTAGAGATCTCCACCAAAAGCTCTACCGGTGAAACCCTCATCAGAGTCAGAAACCAAGCATCTAAGCAAGAAGGATAGCATCCAATCACCACACCAAAACTAACTGACAAAATATGAGTATAAGTATCATGAACAAGCCAATTCCATCACTAGATTATACTGGAGCCTGTCGGATCATAGTTAACTAGAAACTACTTAACCTACCAGGACCAGAAGGATGCCGGTAAAGCATCCAAATAGCTAGTGTTAACATCAATGATAAAACATCAATGAAACACATAATCAATTCCACCAAATGGCCAACAATCTCCCCCTTTGGCATTGATGGCAACACTAGATGTGAAAAACATCTAAGTACCAAGAAATGCCAAACAAGTCTCCCCCTGTGGAAGACAACCAACACTCAATGTCTCTCCCCTTGTGAATAATATTTATGTAAAGCTTTGAATATCGATCTCTTACTTTTCATATTTCTCCCCATTTGACATTTATCTTTAACTTTTTTACATCAATATCTCTCCCCCTTTGACATCAATGCCAGAAATTTGATAGAAATATCAAAGCAAAAACATAAACCTCTGAATCTCGAAGTTGACTACTCCCCCTAAGCAATAGTATCCCACATCAGTGCTAGGATAAGTAGTATTTTTGATAATGCTTGCCAGAATGATGCCAAACCACATCAATCAAGTCTCTACCGGATGGGTAGAAAACCCCAATCTGTCTCTCAAGTACTCAAATGATTCCTTGGATAAAGGTTTAGTGAAAATATCTACAATTTGCTCTTTAGTGTTCACATGAACAAGTTTAACTTCATTTGCTTCCACCTTCTCCTTCAAGAAGTTATACTTGATAGATATGTGCTTTGTCTTAGAATAAAATACTAGATTCTTTGATGTATCAATAGAAGCAGAGTTATCATGGTGAATAACTATCGGTGTGTCACAATCCACCTTTATATCCTTCAACATTTTCTTCATCCATAAAACTTGTGAACAGTTAGTAGAAGCAACAACATATTCAACTTCAGTAGTAGATAGAGTAGTACATAATTGTTTCTTACCGATCCATGAAACCAACGTCTTTCCAATAAAGAAACCTCCATCGGAAATTCTTTTCTAGTCATCAACATCTCTAGCCCAATCAACATCTGTATATGCATATAAAGTAAAGTTATCATCCTTAGGGTACCACAAGCCATATTCTGATGTACCTTGCAAGTATCTAAAAATTCTTTTCACCACCATCTCATGATTTTCTCTAGGATCACTCTGAAATCTTGAAACAATACAAACAACATTCATAATGTTAGGTCTAGTCTGAGTCAAATAAAGAAGACATCCAATCATAGATCTATATCTTGTAGGATTTACCAGTGCGAAAACATTTTTTCTTATCAATTTCTGACTTGTAACCATAGGAGCTCTTACCGGTTTATAATCTCCCATACCAAATTTATTCAACAATTACTTAGCATTTTTAGTTTGACAGATAAAAATATCTTTGTGTGTTTGAGTAATCTGCAAACCTAAGAAAAATTTCATCTCACCAATCATAGACATCTCAAATTCTTTTTCCATATTATTAGAAAATTCTATGCATAATCTATCTTCACCTCCAAAAATAATGTCATCAATAAATAATTCAACAATCAATATATCATCATCAATGATTTTATAATATAAATTACTATCAGCACTGCCCTTAGTAAAAACAAGCTTCAAAAGATATTTATCCAACCTTGCATACTAGGCTCTAGGTGCTTGTTTCAATCCTTATAAAGCTTTTGTTAACCTGCAAACCATATCAGTATCATCTGATAGTGAAAATCCATCAGGGTTCTCAGTATAAAATTCTTCATCAAGATCCCCATTGAAGAATGCACATTTAACATCCATATGATAAAACTTGTAGTTTTTGTAAGTAACATAGGCAAGAAATAATCTTACAGCTTCAATCCTAGCTACCGATTCAAAGGTCTCTCCATAATCAATTCCTTCCTTCTGAGAATGTCCTTTACAAACCAATCTATCCTTATTCCTTATAACTTGACCATCCTTATTCAATTTATTCCTAAAAACCCATTTAGTTCCAATGACATTTTTATTTTTAGGCTGGGGAACCAAATTCCATGTGTTATTTTTCTCAATCTGATCTAATTCTTCTTCCATGTCTTTTATCCAATGTTCATCTTTACATGCCTCAATTATTGATACTGGTTCAACTTGTGAAATTAAACATACCTCATTAGTTGCCAGTGTTCTTCTTGTCATCACTCCATTTCTCTTATCCCCAATGATTTGATCTTCAGAATGATTCAATCTCACATACCTAGGAGTCTTCTGACTCTCTATTCCTCTTCCCTGTTCTTCAGTTACTGTAGAATTCTTTGATGTTGCCAGAGTAACTTGTTCAACTCTCGATTTCGGTAAAGGTGCTACCGGTTCAGATATAATCATTTCCACTACCGGTTCCTTTTCATAAACTCTGATTTGACTTTTTCTCAGCTCATCTACTTTGACATTATCACTCTCCACAATGCTCTGCAATCTCTTGTTATAACATCTATATGCTTTTCTTTCATTAGAATAACCAAGAAATATGCCTTCATCACATCTAGGATCAAATTTCCCAATAGTATCTGTAGACACCTAAAATTGTCATGTCTAATTAAATAAATATTTTTATTTATTTAATTATTTTAGCCTAATTCTCCTATTAATTAAATAATTATTTATTTATTTAATTAAATCATTTATCCTCTTCTAGCATTATTTCTTATTTAAATAAATACTTTTATTTATTTAAATTATCCTTTTCCCTAAATTAAATATATACTTTTATTTATTTAATTGATCCCACTTCCTCTATTAATTAATTGAATCTTTATTTATTCAATTAATTCATTAACGTTTTCTACCCATGACATATGTCATTCATCTCTTAATTCCTACACTACCTACTCTCTCATTATTTTCTTATTTCCTCTACCTATCGTCTAATCTTAGCTGATCGTTTATCTTTTACACCTCTCAATCTTATACCTCCATTTCTTATAGCGTCTTCTATATAAGGAGATTTTTCCTTCGTTATCAACCCTAATCATTCTAATCTATCTTTGAAACCAACTATGCTTTCGAACTTTCATATGCGGTTAAGTCTACTTGCAACCATATTTCCATTCTTTGTTGAGCTCTTGTGCACACATAAAATTTGAGAGCAAATATATCAAGCAAGATCAATGGAGATAGGAAGAATGGAGATCCAAACCCTATTGGACATGTGATGGTATAATATTTGTGATTTTATTTGATTTGCATTGTCTTAGGTAATATTCATATGTTATGGTGGATCTTTGTTGTTGTTAGGCTAGGGTTTTGTGCTTGAATCTATTTAGTCTTTCAATATTGTTGTTTCCACTTTTCACTATAAACATTTTGGCATGCCCCATGGGACATGGATTTTTGTTAAATTTGTATTTTTTTTAGGTTTTTCTAACCCTATATTATTGTTTTGTAAAACAATTTGGAGAATAACCTTATGCAGCTAGGGTTTTTGACACAAAATTAAGATCTTTGAGAGATTTGATCTGATCTCACAAATGGCTTAGAATGTTTGCACCAAATTTTGTTGGCAAGTTGAAGACAGTTTTAAGAGCTCTCAATGCAAAATTCAGAATTTTGGAGCATATTTTAATTTTCTATGAATTTGTTATGAATTTTCATAAAAAAATAATTTTGAGAGCAAATGAGCAAATTTTTTGGATTTTATTATATTTTTGGAAAGATCTTTGATTTATACACATGATATTCTCTTTGTTATTTTAATTTTGATGCAAAATATTTCCTAAAAAATTGGATTTTTAAAAATTAGGGTTTTTCATTATTTTGATCATATCTCACAAAATTCTTTGAATTTTGGCATACAATCCGTTTTGTAGGTCAAGAACAATATCAGACATACTCAGTAAACAAATCAGATTTTTTGGAGCATATTTGCATTTTCTATTAAGTTTTTATGAATTTTCATAAAAAATTAATATTGATAGTTGGATTGTCTTACATTTATAGAAATTTCTCATAATTATACACAAGATCTGCTCTTTGGGATTTTAATTTTGATGCAAAATAATTCCTAAAAAATCAGATCTTTAAAAATTAGGGTTTTGCATTATTTTGATCATATCGCACAAACTGCTTGGAATTTTGGCAGGAATTTTTTTATTTAGGTTTGGAATGCTATCAAGAATTTCCAGTAAAACATTCAGTTTTTTTGGATCAACTTTGCATTTTCTATGTATTTTTTATGATTTTTGATTAAAAAATTAATTTTTGGAGCAAAGTAGCAACTTTTTTGGATTTTCTTACATTTCTGAAAATGTCTTGAAATCTTACAGGTTTTCTATTTTTTATGATGCAAATAACTCATGGAAAATCATATCTTTGAATCTATAAAAAAAAAAGTCCTGTCAAAGGCCCCTATTTCACAAAGTCTTTTGGATCTAAAATTTACCTAACATGTGTTCTTGTAGAAGGGGTATTATTGCAAAAATACTAACAAATCTTTATTGTAGAATTTTGGCAAGGGTTTTTATCTTTATTTTGTGCCTTGTTTTCATAGATTACCAAACACTTCAATTGGTGCACTAAAATTGAACTAGTGTCTTTTGTGTCTTAAGAAACAGGCTCTTTTTGTTTAATCTCTAGAGGGCCTATCTCCCCATGTGGTCATTAGGACTCCTAGTGAGGAGAGAACAACCCAAGTGGTAGCGAGGAAAACCCAACTCTTCCGAACCACTATAAATAACTGTATCCATGGTGAAAGCCATGGGTAACATGTGCTGATTAGTTCATACCGACACTATGTCTCTCCATAAACCCATTTGATCAAATTTATTTAATCAGTTGTAGGGCGTAACCCCTACTAGCTGGGAGCCTTTTGTATTTACAGAGCTGAAAGTGCAATATGTATGGCCACATGAGCGAATGCCCATACTAGCACCCTTTTTTTTTAGAAAGACAAAATCCTTCTACTTGTTGGGGTAGGAGGTCGGACCTCTGGAGTGGCCCACACACATACAGTTCTTAGCAGAGATACAAAGTTTGCCATGGGGAGTTTTTATGGGGACTGATGCTTGGCTACACTAGAGAAGTGAGTGTCGAGGGTGGAGCCAGTGGGGTCAAGCATCTAAGTATCCTCTTTGAATAGCGTAGCCTCGGGGGAAACCCCATGTGGGATCAACAACTATTGTCTTGGCTAGCCATAAGAATTGTGCTCATCTTCTTTTAAACATGAGTGCCTATGAGTATGACAATGATGTATTTTCCAATTCTGATCATGCCACATTACCTGACATGGATGCCTATAGAAACATTCCAAATGTTGAGAACATGGATACTACAAACAAAAATGATACACACAATGACAATATGGACAAATTTTCCATACATTCAGTAGAAGTGGAAGACTCCATAATGGATCCCCATTTTAATTGATTGGTTGAGGAAATAATGAGAAGAGATAGACAATATTTCTTACAAGTGATGGCACAAAGTGGAGCCAAGATACCTCATGATTTTGATATGTCTCAAATAATGGAACATCAACCTTTGCAACAACCTCACCTCAACATGGATCAAAGGAGGCCTGATAGTGGAGGAAATAGAGGACCACATATGGTGTTTGAATCACCATCATCTTTGTTTCAAAAACCTGAGGTCCCACATACACATGGTCAGACATATGATACTCACCTTTGCAAACCATTATGGAATTCTTATGCATAAAAATATACTCAATCACATACCAATGCTAAGGACCAACCACCAAAGCAATTGGATATCCAATGGCATGATCAAAATTTGGACACAAGGAAACCCTGAGTCAAATTTGGGGGCAACACATTAAAACAAACTCATGACATGATTGTAGAGTATGGTATACATGGACAAAATAGATATTTCATTCCTCATCATGACTCTATACCAAGTGGTCCTTATATGCAACATCACTATAGACCTCAATATGAACATGTGTATGATCAATACCATCCATATATGAAAAATTATCCCCCTCCACTTGGTGCCTCAGGCATGGGATATGGTATAAGAAGTCGATCTCCACCTAAGAACAATTTGGATCAGCAAATTAAGGACTTACAAAAGAAAATGGAGGACATAAATATACCAAAGCCAACTTACACAATGAGAGACATATGTCCCTATCCATTTGACAAAAGCATTCTAATGCTTCCATTTCCTACTCACTTTGTGACACCTAAGTTTGATAAGTATAGAGGAAAAGAATATCCTAAGGCACATATAAGATAGTTATTCATAGCTTGCATTGAGGTAGCAGCATAAGAGACATATTTGATGAGACTATTCCCATAGAGCTTAGGTGATCAAGCTATGGAATGGTTCTCCCAACTCCCAGCTGGAATTAAGTCATGAGGTGACTTAGTAGAGGCATTTATCCAACATTTCTCATACAACATAGAGACAGGCATATCAGTCACTACTTTGTGTAACACCAAGCAAAAGGATGGAGAGTCTTTTTCATCATTTTTACAAAGATAGAGAAATCTAGCTAGCAGACACTCTTGTGAAATTCTACAAAAAACAAATGGTAGAGATGTTCACCCAAATTGTTAACAAATACATTGGTTATGATCTAAGAAAAGCTTTTTTGTCCACCTTCAAGGATGTCATTGAGAAAGGCTTAGCGACATAAAAGGTCCTAATTCAACAAGGCATCGTCAAAATATTCAAAGAAAAGAAAGAGGACTTTAAAAGAAAATACAAGCCAATATTTTGGAATAAAAACAAGAACACAGTCAATGGTGGTGTTGTTGATGCTAATACAGTACGACCCAAAATTATTTTTTCAGGATCAAGCTCCAACCAATGAAGTGAATACTCAAACAACTTCAAAATCACAAAGGAAGTACACCCCATTGGGAGAACCACTAGAGTCATTTTTCAAGAAGCTAGTGGCAAACAAGATAATAAAAATCCCAGATCTGTCTCCATATGAGCCAAAGGTTAAACCAAATTGGTGGAATGATGATGAGTATTGTGAATTTCATAAGAGCAAGGGACATAAAATAGGAAACTGTCATCGCCTGAAGAACATCATACAAGACCTTATTGATAGAGGTGACATTGAGATTGAAGGGCATTCATCCAATCAAGAACATGAAATGTTTAAATAACCATTCCCAAAACATGACAAGGGAAAATATAAAGCCATAGATGAGAAGACCAACTATACCAGAGCATCCTATAACTATGATTTAACTATCAATCACATTTCAATAGACAATTATGTCTCTACCATTATCATCAAGGACAAAACACCAGAAAATTCTACCCAAAGACCCATAATTGTCCTAAAAGGAATTGGATCTTCTTCTAAACATACCTCTAAATGTAATGTTACAACTCATCAAGGTAAATTCACTTTGCAAGGTCCTCCAGCTAAAAACACCGCTTCATCATCAACCAAACCTAAATATGACCTTGTTGAACAGTTAGGGAAGACACCCATGCTTATCTCCATCCTTGAACTTTTATGCATATCCCCCGCACATAAATCCATTGTTGACAAAAATTTGAGAGACACTTCCATCCCCACTGATCTGAATGTGGACTAGTTCAAAGCCATGGTGGGATACCTTTCTGTTCCATACTCCTTTACATTCATTTAAGTTGATGATGCCTCGATGAGCCAAACACATAATGCACCTTCACACATTGAATCCTTCCTACACAAACATAGAATAAAACGAGTCCTGATAGATGGAGGAGCTGGTCTCAATATATGTACTTTGAACACAATCATACAATTGGGATATTCAGACAAAGTTGTGAATGCTACAAACAAAATTACCATCAAGGCATATGATGATGAAGAGAATTCATCTAAGGGCACAGTCACCTTACCTCTCAGAGTACGGTTGATTACTAAGGATGTAGTTTTTCAAGTCCTAGACGTTTATCTCATATACAACCTATTGCTAGGACATCCATGGATTCATGAGATGAGCACAGTCCCATCTACATATCATCGATGTATCAAGTTCCCACACAATGGAGTTGAAGTGACCATCAACTCTGATCCAAAGCTATTCATATATTGCAACAATTTGTGACCTAGATCAGAAATAACAATCCTAGTCAATCAAGAGGTTGTTCCTTCATTGGCATATGTTGATCCAGAATCCTTAAAAGCTTCTACATCCAAACAAGAAGAAATCAAAGGAAAGTTCAAGATTAAAGACATGGGATGTGGTGAGTATATATTTCATGTTGATCAACTCCCACTATCTCCTAAGGTATTCAGTCAACAAGAACAATCTATAAACAATTTGCAAGGAATTAGGTGTGAACCACCTAGTGTTGTGGCTACTAAGTCTGAATGCAAATCTCCTCTAGTGGTGAAAGCAACTCTTGATAACAATGGTCCTAAGAGTGGTTCCAATGAAGAATCTATTGAATGTATCACCAACCCTCTTGAGAACTCACATAGCCTTACTATTTCATCCACTCATTCCATTTTCACTCCCATCCTAGACTTAGATCAACAAGAATAAAAAAAGACCTTACTCATTGGGGATACAAAAATCAAGGTCAAGCATAAAAATCCTATGAAAGAAAAAGAGAAAGAGATGATATGCCTTAATATCAAAATAACTGGGGGAAAATGTTATTAAATTTCAAGTTAAAAAGAACACTTGTTGATCCTAAGTCTCCATCATGCTATCCTACTTTCACTTATTTTCACAATCACAAGCCTTCATCACTCATCCACTCGTTTTACACATCCTTTCCCTTCTGGTGATACATCATGGACCTTTAATAGAGCTTCCTCAAGGGACTTTGTTATCAGGGCTGCCCAAACTTCTTTAGGTGACACACATACATTCCTATGTAATGCACACACTAGTAATTCTATCTCAGTTCCTTCATCAAGGGAGACAATCACTTGAGCTACACATCATTCAGTCAAGGAATGTTGCAGTTACAATCATAAGGTAAAGCCTCACACATTTGAGGTAGGTGACTTAGTTCTCAAAGAAAATCCCAAAAATCAGCAAGACAAAGAGAAGAAGGGCATGTTCGAACCAAATTGGCTTGGTCCTTACATCATTACAATAGCCTATGGATCCAATGCATATTAGCTCTCAACTCTAGATGGCAAACCTTTGGAGGATCCTATCAACAATGTGCACCTTCACAGGTTTTGCACAAAGCTCTTTAGAGTATCCTAATTCAAAAATACAAAAAAAATCAAAAAAAGTAAAGAGAAATAAATTCATCCAATGGTGAAAAGCACTTCGATGGTGCCCTGGGCAAGTACCATGGTGAAAACTGAGTCACTGACATCATTTGTAGAGACATTGCTCCTCCCACCTTCAGGATTCAATCCCATCCTTTCAATTTGCACACACTCACAACCTATCCATTCATAATAATAAACACCCATTCCCATCATGGCTTGTCATTGATCTACCTAAGATTGGTTAGCTATTCATAATGATCCATCCTTTTCACCCATTTCTATCCATAATAAATCAGCTCCTATTTGTGACTAAGGAAAATCCTACATCTAGTGATGGGTGTCAAACTGAGAGCATCACACATTTTGAGAAGTACAGTTTCTTCCAGCTTTCTTCAGTCTATCTGCGCACAATCCACAATAAAGCAACACTTGCATCACCAATCTGCAATAAAGTTTCATCTTCTTCGCAATAAAGTATCATTTTCATGGATTCAGTTAGTTTTAGATGAAACACAATAGCAACAATGGGCTTCAACAAATCAAATCTTTCAACAAACTCAGACAACATTATGGTTCAGTGCTATCTATCCTTTTGTGAAAGTAAACATTGTGACCACAATCAAATATACTTATACAAGTGACAAGAGACACTAAACTTGAGGACTATAGTGGATGTTGGTGTCAATTCTTGGTTTTCTTTTGATTTAATATTTTTGGTGAAATGTCTTTTAGCTTTTTGGGATGTCTCTAACTAGAGATTTTATCTCGAGGATGTCTTTGACTAAAAAGGCAAGGATGGGGTATCGTCACCTATTTTTCTTTGTTGTATGTGGATTGTCTTTTAGTAATGCTATGACTTGTCGAAGGATATGAGGACACTATGAGTCTAGTATTAACTAGGGCATTCCTTGTTTGCAACTAGCTTATCTCCATGCAAATGGGTACAATGACTTTCTGGATCGAACCTATGTCTGTATTGTCATCACCTACTTGCCATAATAAAGCTCAATGATGATAATGCATAAGAAGGTCTTTCACTTTCATATCTTCTATCTTCCATCCCCCTTTCTTGATTGACCTTCATCATCCTTCTCGAGTCCATGTATCCTGCTATCACATGACTGAGTATAATGACACACAAAAAATATTCACATCTCATGTAGTTTACACCTGCATTACCACATATTAAGCATTTCATACATACATATAGATATCACAATTACATCACATCCTACACACAACACATGTTAGCACATTTTACATTTTCATCATGTAAATAGTTATTTTCATTATCATATTCATCTGCATTTCATACATTCACATTGGCATAACATATTAAAAACATAAAAGAACAAAAATATTGCATTTCAGCATGTACTTATTTGCATCCATATCATAAAATCATCATCATAAATCACATCAAAGCAACATCACATAGGTACACATGCATATAGTTGCCACAAGGATGAATCATCTCATATATATCAAAATCATAACTATCATGATACAATGATGTCAAAAATTATATGGCTACAATCACCCGAAGGTGTCATCATGTAAAATGGTACAAAACTGATACATAGGGAGCCCTTTAAGGCTATGATGAAATCCCTCCCTCAGAGCTAGCTGGCCTCGATGGAGTCTGAGCCTTGGAAGGACCTGCCCTAGGATCATCTCTCCTACCCCCTCTATCTAGTGGTGGTGGAGGACCCATAAGCCCACCACTAGATGCCTATCTCCTATCTCTCCCTCAAGTAGTCATCGCCATTCGTGATGTTCTCTGAAAGCTCATAGCCCGCTGATTTGGTGGCACCACTTTATAGTACAAGTCTTGCTAGTAAGATATATCCTCCCCTGCCCATAGAACATAGGCGTAGCCTATGCTTGTTTCCTTTGTTGCCTACCTCCTTGCCCTTAGTGTTGTGTCTCAGCCTTTGTATAGTGCTGAATAGCTTGATCCCTCTCCCACTTAGTATCCCTCAGCTATCTCCTGAGCCTAGCTGTTTCCCTCTCTAGATCTTGGATCTCATCTGCCTATCCCTGGAAGATCTCCCTCAAGGATAGTAGCTCATCCTCCTCTCCCACCTCACCCTATCCCTATGGCTACTCCTATCCATGTCCCCATTCCTATACCAGTTTGGGAACCTATAGTGCTGGCACCTATAACAAAAAAGCCATTGCATCATCCTCCCACTCCTCACAGTCTAAGTATGACCTCCATATCACACTGTCTATCTCATCGATAACCCTGTGCCAATACTCTAGCCTCCCAATCTGTGGCTGAGAAGTGATCATATCATACAAGTGTACATAACTGTGCCCATGTCCCCTACCTCTAAAGTGTATCAGATGTGTAACTAGTAGATGCTCATATGCTCATACCTACAATAGTGTCACCCCGCATCCTAATCTTGTTGATTTGTGATCTACAAACTAATGCAACTCATAATACAAGTGTGTCAGTAGACATGGCCCCCATGCAACCTGGTGTGCTCTATCACCAATGTCTCCAAAGTCCTCCCCCATCCCATAACCAATCCTTGTGTCACCCTATCCAGACATAGGAACCCACTAATAATGCCTACCAACACCACCAGTAGCACCAATCATGTCGTTGTCATGGTGTCCCAAGAAACATGTCTTGCCCTCATCTCTAGTCCTGGATCCTGAAACAATCATCTAAGTGCATCCATGTCTCCTTCTCGATCATAAGGAACTAACTCCCCAATGATTGGTATCCGCAGTATCCTATATACATCTTCTAAGGTGACTATCATCTCACCCATCAGCAAATGAAACATGCATGTCTCTGAGTTCCATCTCTCAGCTAATGCAGTTAGCAATCCCATGTTCACCCAAAACTCAAGCACATACATAATATATCACAAGCCCATAGCCTGAATTGTTGCTCTATCCTTGAGTGTCAGCTCTGGTCATAAGCTCTGAGTGGACAAGAATCTCTCTCATGACTCCAACATCGGTAGGTCCTCCTGTAGTCAAGAAAATCAATTGTGTCAATCCTAGTGGCATTCCCTATTCATCACAAAGTGCTGCTTTTTTATCCTAGTGCTTATATCTATCATATGGCACTCTATCCTAGTGGTACTCCCTATTCATCACAAAGTGCTACTTTTTATCTTAGTGGTACTCCTTGTTCATCACAAAGTGCTTCTTTCTATCCTAGTAGCATTCCCTGTTCATCAAAAAGTGCTACTTTGATCCTATCTTTTATGGAACCTACTTGAGTGTATCCTCTTGAGCATCTTATCTAATTGATAACATATGTTCTATCACAAAATTGTCAATTTCAACCCGATCCAATTGGCAATATATGTTCTATCACAAAATTGTCAATTTCTTTGGTACTCCCTGTCATCACAAAGTGCCTCGATCTATCCTTTTCTAGGGCCTCTACTTGAGTGTATCCTCTTGAGTAGTTTCCTAATTGCCAATGTATGTTCTATCACAAAATTATCAATCCTATCCCTATCTGCTACCCTAGTCTTCCCTAGAGGACCTACTTGGGTGTATCCTCTCAGTAGCTTATCCAATCGACAATGTATGTTTATCATAGAACTATCGATTCGACCTTGAAGACATAAATGCACATTCAAGATGAAAACACACTTACATACTTCTCAAACATGCCTGTCCTGCACAAATGCGCTTGCAAGACATAGATGTGCTCACATTGATTACATACACTATTACAATCGTAGATGCACCTAACACAAACATAGATGCGCTTAGCCTACCCAGACATGCCTAGCGCTAATGTAGACGTGCCTTAACGTTCTACCCCACTTGACAAGTTTTTGCAACCTACCTAATGTGCATTTATTGCACTAATTAACATTCATTTATGACAACAATTAATGCAATAAAGTACAAGGATTTTTTGTGGTACTTACAAGCTCTCCTACATCTACTAGCCTCTGATATCGATGAATGCAATTGAAACTATGCACCAATGCCATCACTACTAACTGCTCTCTTCTCTCTCTACACTCTAATCTCTTAGGTGTGTGGATGACAATGAGGATGTTTTCCCTCATAGTCTATCTTATAGACTACCCTAGCCCTAGTCTCCCGAGTTAGTCTCCTTTATCCCGTGACTCTGTCACTCTATTTTGTCAATCCATTGTAGCCTTTCTTTCTTATCGAGAGATTGTCTACGATCTTTCCAAACATTTTCATCCAATCTCTCAAGGGGGTATGCCATTCCCATCTTGGGGCAACTTTGTATCAATTCATCTTATCTTCTTTGAAACAACACGACAAGCTGCATTATCTCAAAGTGGGGCAAAATGTAGACACCTAAAATTGTTATGTCTAATTAAATAAATATTTTTATTTATTTAATTATTTTAGCCTAATTCTTCTGTTAATTAAATAAATTTTTATTTATTTAATTAACTCATTTATCCTCTTCTAGCATTATTTCTCATTTAAATAAATACTTTTATTTATTTAATTGATCTCACTTCCTCTATTAACTAATTGAATCTTTATTTATTTAATTAATTTATTAACCTTTTATACCCATGACACATGTCATTCATCTCTTAATTCCTACACTACCTACCCTCTCATTATTTTCTTATTTCCTCTACCTACCCTCTAATCTTAGCCAACCATTTAGCTTTTACATCTCTCAATCTTATCCCTCCATTTCTTATAGTGTCTTCTATATAAGGAGATTCTTCCTTCATTATCAACCCTGATCATTCTAATCGATCTTTGAAACCAACTACGCTTTCGAACTTTCATATGTGATCAAGTCTACTTGCAACCACATTTCTATTCTTTGTTGAGCTCTTGTGCACACATAAATCCTAAGAGAAAATATATCGAGCAAGATCAATGTAGATAGGAAGAATGGAGATCCAAACCCTATTGGACATGTGATGGTATAATCTTTGTGATTTTATTTGATTTGCATTGTCTTAGGTAATCTTCATATGTTATGGTGGATCTTTGTTGTTGTTAGGCTTGGGTTTTGTGGTTGATTCTATTTAGTCTTTCAATATTGTTGTTTCCACTTTTCACCATAAAAAGTATCATCTCTCCTGATATAATATTTACTACCAAAAAATCTGAAATACTTATTTGTAGGTGTATTTCCAAACCATAATTCATAAGGTGTCTTATCAATTTCTCCTTTGATATGTACTCTATTGAATGTATAAACTATTGTACTTGTTGCTTCTCTCCATTATATATGAGTTAGATTAGCTTCCATCATCATTGTTTTAGCAGCATCCAAGATACTTATGTTCTTCCTTTCCACAACTCCATTCTACTGAGGTGTTCAGTGAGCAAAAATTTGTCTTCTTATACCATGCTTGTCACAAAAGTTTTTAAACTCATCGGAAGTGAATTATCCACCATGATCTGAGACTATGCTTAATTGCACATATAGATGAAAGTTGGTTATGGCATAAGAGACTATGTCATGTAAACTTTGATTGTATGATAAAAATCAGTACTTCTAAGGTAGTTAGAGATCTACCTAAAATTGTGAAACCTCAGAATACAATTTGTAAGGAATGTCAATTTGGAAAACAAGTTAGAGCTAGTTTCAAAAGTATTCCAGAAAAATCCAATAATGCTCTTGATTTAATTCACACTAATTTATGTGGTCCAGCTAGAACTAGAAGCTTACAAGGTGATAGATATTTCATGCTAATTATTGATGATTATTCTAGATTGTGTTGGGTTACTTTCCTCAAAGAGAAATTAGAAGCACTTGGGAAGTTCAAACTGTTCAAAGCAATGGTAGAAAATGAAACCGGTAAGAAAATCAAATGTTTAAGATTAGATCAAGGAGGAGAATTCACATCTAAGGACTTTAATACATTCTGTGAAGTGAATGGAATCAGAAGACAGTTATCAGCACCTTGGACACAATAGCAGAATGGAGTTGTTGAAAGGAAAAATAGAACTATCTTGGATGTAGCAAGAAGTATGTTATTAGAAGAAAATCTACCACATGTGTATTGGAGAGAGACAGTTAGCACTGTTGTCTATATATTCAACAAATTTCACATCAAAGGTGAAACCGGTAAGACCCCTCATGAACTATGGTTTTGTAATACTCCTACTCTTAAGTATTTTAGAATTTTTGGAAGTAAATGTTATTTTAGAAGAGATGAGTATATTGGCAAATTTGATCCTAGAAGTGATGAAGGGATATTTCTTGGTTATTCATCTAAAAGCAAGGCATATAGATGTTTTAATGAGAGATTGCAAAAATTTGTTGAGAGTACAAATGTAAAGATTGACGAACAATTTAGAGGAACTTCAAGGTATATAGACTCTGATCCGGTAACAGAAATTGTGACAAATGAACCTATACTGAATCCACCGGTACAGAATGAAGATCCAATTACTCCGGTATCATCAGAGGATTCCATAGTAATTGAAGAACAATAGCAAACAAAGACACCCTGGTATGTAAGATTGAATCATTTTGAAGATCAGATAATTGGAAACAAATTTAAAGGAGTTATGACAAGAGGAAGATTGGCAAATGAAGAGGTATGTCTTATTTCTCAAATTGAACCATCATCTATCAATGAGGCATGTGAAGATAAATTTTGGATTAAAGCTATGGAAGAAGAATTAGGACAAATTGAGAAAAATAATACTTGGACATTAGTTCCCCAACCTAAAGATAAAAATGTAATTGGAACCAAATGGGTATTTAGAAAAAAGCTTAATGAAGATGGTAAGGTTGTTAGAAATAAAGAAAGACTAGTGTGTAAGGGATATTCTCATAAAGAAGGAGTTGATTACAATGAAACCTTTGCACCAGTAGCTAGAATTGAGGCAGTTAGACTATTCTTGGCTTTTGCAGCTCACAAGGACTACAAAGTTTATCAAATGGATATTAAATGTGCATTTTTTAATGGAGATCTTGAAGAAGAAGTATATATTAAACAACCTGATGGATTTTCTTTAACAGATGACCATAATATGGTTTGCAGGTTAAGAAAAACTCTGCATGGATTGAAACAAGCCCCAAGAGCTTGGTATGCAAGGTTGGATAAGTGTCTTTTAAAGATTGGTTTTACTAAAGGAAATGCAGATAGCAATTTATATTACAAAATAACTAATGATGACATCTTAATTATTGAAGTATTTGTTGATGATATAATCTTTGGAGGAGAAGATGGATTATGTAAGGAATTTTCTATTGAAATGCAACAAGAATTTGAAATGTCTATAATTGGAGAAATAAAATTCTTTTTAGGATTACAGATTTCACAAATTGATAAAGGTACATTTTTGAGTCAATCCAAGTACTTGAGAGAATTGCTAAAAAAATTTGGGATGGAGAACTCTAAACTGGTAAGCACACCTATGACTACAAATGACAAATTATCTCAAAGGGATGAATCTACACCTGTTAATCCAACTAGATAAAAATCTATGATAGGAGGTTTACTGTATTTGACACAAACCAGGCCTGATATTATGAATGTAGTATGTATTGTTTCTAGATTTCAAAGTAATCCTAGAGAAAATCATGAATCAATAGTGAAAAGGATTTTCTGATACTTACAAGGCACAACAAATCTTGGATTATGGTACCCTAGAAATGAAAATTTTGACTTATGTGCATACATAGATGCAAATTGGGTAGGAGATATAGATGATAGAAAGAGAACCACTGGAGGAGCATTCTTTCTTGGAAAGAGATTAGTTTCTTGGTTGAGTAAGAAATAGAGTTGTACATCTTTATCAACAGCAGAATCAGAATATGTTGCAACAGCAACTAACTGTACACATGTATTATGGCTTAAGCAAATGTTGAAAGACATAATGGTAAAATGCAAAGAACCCATTACTATATATTGTGATAACACTGCAACAAATGATATATCTAAGAATCTAGTATTACATTCTAAAACAAACATGTTTCTATCAAACTGAATTTTCTAAGGGAAAAAGTTGAAGAAAAGGAGATAAAACTAGTTTATGTGAATACTAAAGAACAAATTGCAGATATTTTTACAAAACCTTTGCCTAAGGAGACTTTTGAATATCTCAGAGATCAGCTTGGAGTCATACCACCACCAGTAGAGACTTAGACAGTTGATGATTGTCATCAACCAACAAAATTAAAAAGACAAATCTTTTACTCCGATATTTGATGAGGAAGCTACTTCTCAGGGGGAGTAGTTGGTATTTTTGTAGCTTTGGCATTTGATGTCAAAGGGGGAGAGATATCTATGGAAAAAAACATTATCTTTTGAGGAGAGTTTGGTATTGAAAATAAATCTTTGGATAAACACATGTTGCTCCTAGGGGGAGAAATGGAGATTGTTGGTTTTTGGTATTTGACAATTCTTGTTTTGGCACTTTGATGGTTTTTCCATCTTGTGTTGCCATCAATGCCAAAGGGGGAGATTTTTGGTATTTTGGTATGGTTTTGTCATTGATGTCAACACCTATTTTGGAGATCTAGCAACATTCACCAGCAAGCAAGTAAATTGTGCAACAATTACTGATATATGGTTCATCGACAGGATATATTGTTCACCGGTATTTGGAATGATATGGAAGACACTTGGTAATGTCAAAGACATCATGTGGACACTTTGTTTTGAAGAATTAATCATTGGTATATTCATATTTGCATATTTGCTTTTACCGACAAATAGGTCCAGGTTATCTAGGGTTACACCAGCAGGTTTATCTTTTCCAGATCAACATGGCACGCTATGGAGATGATTTATTATTAATGTAAATGCATTAAGCCAACATGTTTAATTGGTTATTGCATTAGATATTATATTGTTTTTAAAATGTTTTTATTGTAATATCTTGTAGAGTCGACCTACTAAAATTGGTCTTAGGGTATGGTATAAATGTAAGATCTTATTTGTAAGATTGAATGTGTAAAAAATGTGAAAAAGAACTGTGTGAAGGTATATGTGAGATTAAGCAAAGGTATACACGAAGACATCATTTGAAGGTGAAGCTAGATTTTTGTAGAAGCATATCAGCATTACACCGATATTGAATCCAGCATATGAAGATGCTATTTTGTGCAGTACATTCTTATTGGATTTAACCATCCAGCTGTAGTCAGTGTGACTCCCATTTTGTGATTGAGCAGTGAGATCTAGGCTGTTGGCCTTTCTGCATATGCAAACCGCATTTATGTACACTTACTATCTGCAGTAGTATCATCTGATTGTGGGTAAGGTTTCCCACCATCGGTTTTCCCCTTACAGGGTTTCCATGTACAAATATTGGTGTTATGTGTTGTGTATGACTTTATGTTTATGTTTCATGCATTAATCTTTACCAGTATAGCAATTTACTATTGACACTGTTTACCGGCATACTTAACTACTTTACTGATATTAAGCATTAAGCTGGTTAATTGGTTTTTGGTTTGAATTTATTAGACAACTGATTCACCCCCCCCCCCTCTCAGTTGTCTCCAGGACCTAACGGCTTGTCACAAAAGTTTTTAAACTCATCGGAAGTGAATTATCCACCATGATCTGATGTGAAACATTTAATCTTCAATCCTATCTTAGTTTCCGCTTTAGCCATAAAGATTTTAAACTTTTCAAATGCTTCAGATTTTTCTCTCAAAAAAGTAACCCACATCATTCTAGAATAAGCATCAATGATTAGCATGAAATATCTATCACCATGACAACTTTTAACTCTATTGGGCCACACAAATCAGTATGAATAAGATCAAGAACATAATTTGAGTTATCTTGTATACTCTTAAAAGAGGTTCTAACTTGTTTACCCATTTGACATTCTTTTCATACCGGATTATAGGGCTTCATAATCTTATGTATATCCCTAACTGCCTTAGTTGAACTGTTCTTCACAATGCAATCAAAATTCACATGACATGGTCTTTTATACCATAGCCAACTCTCATCAATTTGTGTAATCAAACATGTCTTCTCAGTGGAGTTCAGATGAAATATATTACCTTTTGTCTGTGTACTGGTTGCAATCTCCAAACCAGATCTATTAATGATTTTGTATTTTCCATCCATGAATTGTAATTGAAATCCCTTATCTACCAATTATCCTACACTCAAAATATTATGCTTCATACCTTCAACATAATAAACATTGTCAGTATTGTTCTTACTATCCAATGATATAGTTCTTTTCCCTTTGATCATACATGCTTTGTCATCTCCAAATATAACTAGTCCACCATCAAATTCTTGCAAAGATAGAAACTTTCCTTTATCTCCTTTCATATGATGTGAACAACTACTATCAATTACCCATTCATCCTTTTCCTCAATTTTATCAGCAAGTGCCTTTTCTTCCAGTGCTAGATCATCTTCCTTAATAGCCAAGAATACACATTCTTTCCAATTATCGAATCCTCTAGTAGAGTCTTCTACTGGTTCATCATCTCAATCAGTAATGACTTCTTCATCTGCTATGTACCATGATTTGTCTCTATTTTTCTTGAGTCTATACTTATTGTTATATCTAAGGTTAGGCTTAAATGATCTTTTAACTCTTTCTTCAAATCTTGAATTCCTTTCAGGAAATCTAGATGCAAAATGACCAATCTTATTACATGCAAAACATTTAAAAGGTGTTTTTTCTTTCATACTTACTTCCTACCGGTCCTTTGGGTACTCTTCTAGAAAATAGTGCTTCAAGTTGCTCAAACTCATCATCTTCTCTCTTCATATCTTCTAAGTCTTTTGTATATAAATATTTCCAATCTTTCTTACTGGTTGCAAATGTAGATACATGAAAAGCAAGTTCAGTCTTCATAGCTCCAAAAGGTCCAAATTCCTCAAGCTCAAAAATAGATAGTTTCCCAACCAAGGTATCTCTATTGACATATATTTTAGCCATTGTTCTCAATTCATTGATAGCAGTAGCCTTCATTTTCTAAGCTAGTGGTAGGGCTCTTAGGACTTTAGAAACAATTTCATGTTCGCTTAGAGTTCCACCACAACATTGAATTCTCATAACAATATCATTTACTCTTTCTATGAATGCAGTAATCCTTTCATCTTCTTCCATCTTCAAGTTGTCATATGTCACTTGACAACCATCAAGTTTAGCAATCTTCACTATAGGGTCACCTTCATTAAGAGTCTTGAACATATCCCATATACCCTTTTCAGATGATTTGTCTATTAATCCCATTATTTGTTGATCAGACAGTGCACACAATAGGGATTCTCTTGCAAGCTCCTTGTCCAATTTTGTTGGAGGAAGATTGCTAGATACTAAATTATAGGGTGTGACACCATTCTGTGTGATGTCCCAAATATCCTTGCCAAGACATCTCAGATGAGTCTCCATCCGAATCTTCCATACTATGTAATTTGTTGCATCAAGCCTCAGTATATCCCTTTGAAAGATAGCTCCAGAAGAATTGGATAATCTTGAACTGTTAGTCACCATAAGATCTTCCTCAAATAGTTAAGCTTTCTGTAGAGAAGAACAAATCTCTAATACCAATTATTAGACAATTCATATATCCAAAAGACAACTGAGAGGGGGGGGTGAATCAATTGTCATAGATTAGTGGAAGCATTAAGAAATTTAAAATTTAATATCAGAACCCAAAATAATAATACCAGAATAGTAGTTAATACAATTAAGTATAAACAATAATCACAAAATAAAATCCATTCACACAAAACCAAGATTTGTATGTGGAAAATCTGATAAATAGAAACACCATGGTGGGAAGCCTACCCATAGTCAGATAATACTTCTGTAGTAAGTATGTGACTTAAAATGAAGGGGCCTACACTTGGAGGAAGGCCAACAACCTAGAGCACATTGGTCATCACAAAAGGAGTCTCACCGACTACATACAAATCTAGACTACTATCCATAGAAGTGTTGAAATGCAAAAGATAACATCTCCTATGCCAGAGTACAGTTCCAGTTAAGCTCAATATCAAAGGAGTAAATCCTCTTACATAAACCCAATTGGATCTCCAATGATCAATCAACTCCTCTGCCTAAATGATATTACATTATTTTCACAATACATTCCTTTGACCATGACCTCTTACATTAACCATGATGATCTACAACGAGATCTTACATCCATATATACAAACCTTTAATCATAAACAATCAAGTCGGCCACCAGACATAAACTAATTACATAATTACAAACCATGTCGGCCTTAGGCCAAACAAATAATATCCAACACCTAAGACATCCCAAAAACACATCAATAGGTCTTATCTACACATTACATCAATGTCAGTCCATAACCTAGATCAATCGGGACCAAGTATAGGTGCACACGCTTCAACAATGATCTCCAAATGCCAAGTCTTGAACATGATAACCAACAACTTCTTGAAACTCCATCAGAAGCTGGAGCAATATCATTTATGTATTTCATCAAATATCTCCACCAAAAGCTCTGCTGGTGAAACCCTCACCAGAACTAGAAACCAACCTTCTAAGCAAGCAGGATAGCATCCAATCACCAGACCAAAACCAATTGACCAAATATGAGTATAAGTATCATGAGAAAGCCAATTCCATCACCATATTATATCAGAGCCTTCTAGATCATAGTTAACTAGAAACTACTTAACCTACCAGGATAAGAGGGGTGTCAGTAAAGCATCCAAATAGCTAGTGTGGACATCAATGACAAAACATAAATGGAACACATAATAAATTCCACCAAATAGCCAACACAAATATGTTGCACTACTTCAATATTATCAAACTCTATATTATTATTAAAGATTTCATTCTAACTAAAATTTGTTGATGGATTGAAATGAAAATATGCATAAAATCTCATACCTATCTTCTTGTTCTCGATATACTCTATCGTCAAGCCATTGGAAGCATATAATTCAAGCAATATTCTCATTGTGATTGGTATATTGGGTATCTAAGATTTCTCTTGATTCCTTGCCAAAATTGCCACACAACATTTCTAAAGAAATCAATTCATCTAAAATTGAATCCAATATTCATGTGTTCAAATAACCATGAATTCAAACAAAGGATACCACTTTATGTCTAACCTTACTAAGTTCTCACTTCCATTATTCTAGGGTTTTGCACTGACCCTTCTCATCCTTGAAATATGATTTTAGTGTCATAAAATTGTGACCCCTGCAATTTATGATGATATTAGGGTCTTCACATTGGTGATTTGAATCCCAAAGCCTGATCAAAGACTCGAGACTTGCTCAACCCCCATAAACTGCACTTGTTCTTCCCTCCGCACTGCTTGAATCTACTTCTTATCCTAAGAAAAGGGTAGGATAGGGACATGGAGCCCCAATCCCCCTAGGATAGGGGCATTGCACCCTTGTCCCCCTAGGAAAGGGGCATGGCACCCTTATCCCTGCCCTGTTTTGGGCCCCCCTCTATCCTATCTTTGTATTGAACTTTGCATAAAGCGAGGAAAATTTCCCTGTGTCGGCATGAGATGAAAAATCAGTGATTTAACGCTAATTGACAAGTATATAAATTGCAGTTGTCCTTCCCATTTTCATAAGTGAGAGGCAAAAATTTTACATGAGTTCAAGCATTCAAGCATTCGCTTCTAGCATTGAGCATTCTTAAGTCTCCCTTCAAGGCTAGGTGTTATTGAAGTCAAAAATTCAACCATTAAAGAGGAGATCCCTTTCAACATTAAATTTCATACAAGCATTTGTATCTATAACCTTTCTTGAGGTGAATTACATTTCAGTCTTTCATTTACATTTACTTGCAAGTACTTTCCTTTATCATTTGGTTAATTCTAAAACTAGGGTTTGACCTAAAGGCAAACCCCCAAACCCAACCCATTTTCCTCTCTTTTATGTGTGTAGGTTGCAGGTGCGCAGTTGTATTTGCAAATTCAAAGTCCATTTGGAGAGGTAGAAAAACCCTTTTCATTTCGTAAATTTTTTAGAGGACCATGTGCACTTTCAGCACGGTATCGACAACTTTTCCTCAAATTTGCAGGATGGCTTTTCCTCGACATATTATAACCATATCTAGGTGCACAACTTTATCTCATGCTTCTATTTCAAGTTATTATCAGTTCTTTGCTACTTTCACATTTAGTCTCACAACACATAATTCAACAACCTTCCATTCTAAAAGAGGGTTTAGTTTGTCATTTTCTATCTCATTCATTTAGTATTCAATCCCTTTCCTAAGGGATTGGATCTAGTGAATTTCCCCTCTCTTTTAATGTAATGTGGATAAAGTGTTTGAAGGGAAATCCGTAGTGAAACTTTCATCTCTCCTCAAAGGGAAGAAAAGATATCCTATTGATCTCTCCATCATTCACTTTTTCCCAGATCACATTTTGGTGAACCCAACATCTTGCATGCTTTATTTTGAAAATCATCGCATATTTTTCATTTACAAGTATCATTTTTCTGCAACCTTAGTAGTTAATTCATTCAAAACTCTAGTTTTTAAAATTAACATTGAACTTGTGTTTTGTAAAAAACTTGCTTGCTATTGTCTTAGATCTAAAAGTTACTTTGCATGTCAAATTTAATTTATTCATTGTCTTGTTCAATTTGCAAATCAAATTCATAAAATTAAGAGGTTAATCATCAAAACCCTAATTTTTAAAAATCATCTTGAAATTATGCAAAAATTGAATTTCCATTTAATTTTCAGATTTGTCACTATTTTCAAACTTATCTTCTATCCTAAAAACAAAATTTTCAATTTCCCTCCTTTTTAAAATTCAAAATTTGAAAAATTAAGTGGTTAGGTCCTAAAACTCTAATTTTCAAATTAATTAGATTTTCTATAAATTTCAATCAATTTTAGTCAATTTCAGTTTTCTAAATTTTTTTCAAGGTGTCCCTTATCAATTTCAGTGAGTTATGGTTTGACCCTTTTCAAATTTGTAATTCAATTCTTCTTTTTCCTCAAAACCCTAATAGGGTCCTATTTTTACATTCAAACATTTATTTCACCTATCTAGAGATCGTAAAATCCACTGATTTTTTGGTGTTAGTTTTACAATCATCGTAGCTTTCATCCTTGAAAATTTAGAAAAGAGTTGGTCGAACCATGTGCACTTTCAACACGGTTCTCAACTTTTTTCCTGAAATTTTGGAAGACTGTTATGACCATATTTAATTGCTTAAATCCAAAAAATTGGTTGATTTTGTCAATTTTTGCTCCCTCTAAAATCAACAATACCTTCAAAATTCAACATTTCAAATTTCAAGAAAAAATTTCAAATTAAGAGGTATCCCATTGTCCCTAATTTTAAATTCCAATTTCCTTTCATTTATCATGAAATTATTTTTGGAAATTGTATCTTTTTCTTCTTTCAACAAAGTTCAAATTGTTTAATTATTATTTTCCCAAATTTTGAATTATTCAATTTTTGTGCACTTTGTTCCTATAATTAAAAATTCAAATCCAAAAGTTTAAATTTTCCCTCTAGTGCATGAGTTTCACCACTATTAGTTCTACCTATACTATCCTCGTTAGATGAAGCATTAGAATTAATGCTTCCCAAGGTTTAATTACCAAGGAGACAAAGCCTAATTTGGGTGACTTCTTTAATGAGGATAATGCTAATCATTCTCATCTTAATCATGTCCCTATCTATCTAATTGATGAATCCCATGATGAACAAGAATAAGCTTTGACTAGAGTTTCCATAGATCAACTTTCAAACTTGGACAATCAATTTGATAACTTTCAATAATGGATGTCCCAAGAGTACCCTAATAGTGAATGTCCTCGATTAATTCAAGGCCTTAAATGTATGATTAAAAGTGATAAGAATGGAACTGATATATTGTGTGGCATTGCTAATATTGTTGGTTTAATGTCATGCCTATAAAGACTTGTACTAAAAACCTAGGTTATTCACAACCTTCAAGTCAAATAAATTCTTATAATCCTTTGACCACTCCAATGGCTAGTATTCCTACTTTCACTTCAAACATCATGACTACTTCAACTCAAAATGTCTTTCCTACAACCAGTAGTCATGGGGGGAATCCCTCTTCTTCATTTAATCCTCCATCTTTACCTATGTCTTCAAAAACTATTCCTATTATCCCTCAACCAATCAGTGTGACACAAGGGGACAATTCATTCAACAATTTTATTTCTCCTTTGAGTATCCCTTTTCCTACTGAATCATCACCTATGCATACTTATCATAATGTCCCACCACCTAATTCTCAATCCATGCCTTCCTTCAATAACATGACACCAGCTTTTCAATCAACCATGTCTAACATCAATTATTCTACTAAAGTGACCATTAATAATCTTGCTCAAATTGTGTCTTCCTTACAAAAAAAAATGCTTCCATGATTCAATCCAAGTTTAGTGTGTTGGTAGTGGGCCAGCATCCCTCGTGGGGATTTGCGATATTATTTAACAACCTCCTATGGATTCTATAAGTCTAGTGGTTGTATTGGGCATTGGCAGGTTGATCTTTTGGTGCAACAGAAACCCTACCTTGTAACAAGTGGTATCAGAGCTTGGTCACAGGTTCGAATCACGTAGGTCATGGTGAGTGACATTGGGAGGGGGATTGTTGGTAGTGGGCCAGCGTCCATCGTGGGGATTCACGACATGGTTTAATAGCCTCATGTGGATTCTATAAGTCTATTGGTTGTATCAGGCATTGATAGGTCGATCTTTTGATGCAACGAAAACCCTACCTTGTAACATAGTGTGCCTACATTTGATGTTGCAAGCCCACTTCCTCTTGATATTGTTAAATTCAGGCCACCTAAGTATGTCGAGGTCCCTTAATTAGAACTCTATAATGGAAAAGGTGATCCTCTAATGCATGTTCACATATTTCAAACGTTGTGTACTGATTTTGCTTATGATCAAAGATTGCTTGCAAAATTGTATACAAGAATGCTAAGAGATAAGACTTTACAATGGTATTTCTCTCTTCCTTCTTATTCTATCACTTCTTTTCGACAACTAGCAAATGCTTTTATTCAACAATTTCACAACAATATAGGTCCTACAATCACTTTGACCGATTTAATGCATTGTAAACAAGGTGTTAAAGAAAAAGTGACTAATTTCATTGGTAGATATAAGCATTTATGTGCTAAGAATTTCTTTTCTTGTACTTGATAATGATATTCAAAGAATTTTCATTTCTAATTTGCTAAAAGATATTAGGGAAAACCTTTTTTTCTCTAAGTTACTTCCTTTTCGTAGTTGTGCGTAACACTTTGGACAATTATCAAATGGTTGTGATTCAAATGGAGCAATCTACTCCTATGGCTCTAAGTGATAAGGGGGAGAGTGTTCAAAAACCATTTGCAAAGTTCAAACCAACAAAAAGATTCATCATGTTCAATGATACAATCAACAAAAACAATGTGAATGCTACAATAGGCATGCCTCCTATTTCTAAATTCATTAAAAGAGAAAGACAATTTACTCCTTTGAATGAATATTTACATAGTATTATGTCTTAGTTGTTACAAAGAAATTTTATCAAGTTTCCTCCTATAAAACAAATTGACCCAGCTAAGATTGCATCCCCTTATTTAGATAGCAATTCCTTTTGTTAATTTCATCGTCAGCTAGGTCATGATACTGAGAAATGTTTTGCATTGAAAAATAAGA
Organism: Cryptomeria japonica; assembly: GCF_030272615.1. Lineage (NCBI taxonomy): Eukaryota > Viridiplantae > Streptophyta > Pinopsida > Cupressales > Cupressaceae > Cryptomeria > Cryptomeria japonica. The sequence continues at coordinate 99,450,524 of NC_081415.1, read as the reverse complement.
TTCAAGATTTTGATTGATAATAATACTATATCCATGGTGGGTGTGAATGATAAGGGAAACAAATCAGTAGCTCCTCCTAATCAAAATCTTAAGATTTTTACTGATCCTTTTCCTTCTCATACCTCTAACGTGATTGAGACTGAGCATACCTCTTTCTCTGCTTTTGATCTTACTACCACAACTCTAAATTTGGTGAACATGGTAGAGAAACAAGAGACACCTAAGGATCCTTGTATTACATTTGACCCTAGTGAGACCATTAGAGCACCTGATGGCCCTTTATACATAGTTGTGAAGGTTAAGGACATACCTTTCCATGGTGCTCTTGTTGATCCCTCTTGCATGGTTAATGTCATCACTGAGGAGTATCTTTTCACTTTATGATTGCACAAACCAATGTATGATGACACTAATTTGGTTGTGAAGTTATTTGATGGGTTTTCTTGTCCTACCATTGGTTCTATCACCTTTCCTGTTGAATTTCACACTAAATTTATGGATGTCACCTTTGTTATCATTCCTTCTTCTGAGAAATTATGTGTGAAGTTGAGCTACCCTTGGATATCTTCCATGAAGACTATTTCTTCTCCAATTCATATCTTTTTGAAATTTTCCCACAACCTATAAATCATAACTATTTACCACAACTTATTTCGACCATCTAAATGAAGGCCAAGTGTTCCTATCGATCTCTTTTGACCTAAGCAATTTCAATCTCTTTCACAAAGGAGCGATTCTCTTTTCCAATCTTATCAAAAATGGAAGAAAGATATGATCTTATCCTGAAGTCAACCTAGATCCCCAAAAAATGACATCCCCTTCCTTCTTGAACATTAAATCCTTCCCCTAACAAATAGGACTAATATTCCTCCTAAGGAAGATCCTCAACCTATTCCCATGGATGTAACTATGCCTTCTCCTAAGAAGAACAACAATATTCCTTCTAAGGTTAGACTTGTACCAACTCCCCATGATGGACCTGGTCTCCTTCCTAGACCTTATATTCCTCTTTTACATGGTGTAGTTCCACCTAATTTCTCTTATAGAGAGAAGAGACCTGCTTCTCCTCTTGTCAAACCTAAAAGACCTCAACCTAAAGCTTCAACTATCAAAGTTGAGACTATTCCTCCTTCTACAAATGTTCCTCCTTCTTCTCAATCTTTTGCTAAGACTCGATGAAATAATTGTGCGAGAGACCATCGATGAAGGTGTCGTGCTCGAGATTGTGAAGTTGTTCCTCAAACTATTCAATCTCCCAAGACTCCAATAGTTGACATGATTCTATTTTCTCCTAAGCATGATGTTGAACCTACATCTCCAAATTATAAAATGCAAAAGCAAAAAAAATGTGATGATTTTACTCCTATTTGTGTTCGTACTCCTCTATCTATAAACTTGATGAAGAAATGAGTGAAACTATTATTAATTATGGCAATACAACTCCTAATTCTTCTAATAGTGATTATGAATATGTTGATGGGGACAAGCATTTATCAATAGAATTTTCAAAAACCCTATTCCTAGCTCCTAGAATCGAACAAAGTGACTTAGCACATGAGCATAGTCCTTGTTTGGATCTTGTGATAGCTCCATTTGTTGTGCTTGATGTCGCTCCTTTGGTATGTTTCTTGCCTTCCCAAAATAGTGATCAACAAGTTGATGAGGCCGATGGCATGCTAGATTAGCAATATTAGCACTGAAGATCATGTTTCTCTCTCCTCTCTTTCTCTTTGTGACTATTCTTCTATGTGTATCCATGTTCTTCTATTTTCCCCTCAATGTCAACATGAGGATGATGCCAAATGTTGAGATCTCTTTTGGTCTCTTTCACATTGACTCAAAAGAAATTCTCTATTCCATTTCTTGCAAGGTAGTGTCCTTTCTTTGGGGAATGACAATTATTATATGCACATATACATAAATGATATACATGAGTTATAATATAACATACTGACCCTGAGGAAAGTGAAACTACCTCATGTTTTGTGTTCATTATCCTTGGATTTATTCCTTGATTGGGAGCTAAATCCTTGCAATAACGTGCTCCCTCTCTTTTCCCTCTCTTGGGTGTATCCTACCTTAAAATAATCACTCCTGATAAGGTGTGCGCAATCACTTTAATGTGGGCACATACACTCCACTCATATTTTCCTTCTTGATACTTGGAGTTGTTTAGTCAACTCAAATTTGCTTTATAATTTGGGTATCTTGGCTTTTCATGACTCATAGTTAGGGGAACCTTGCTACTTGCAGTCATGGTTTTCGCTTCTTTATCTTTCCTTTCACTTTGTCAATCAATGTCGTAAGATCCTAAGGGGGTTTGGTGCATCTTGGCTTCTTGACATGGTAGAAGTCTTTCAATCTTGTTTCCTTGTACTTTATCGATAGTATTGGCATAAAATTATACTCCCACTAAAGTGGGGGATAAATGTAGTGTCATAAAATTATGACCCCTATAATTTGCGACCAAATTAGGGTCTTCACATTGGTGATTCAAATCCCCAAGTCCGATCGGAGACCCTAGAATTTCTTGACCCCTAGAAACTGTACTTGTTCTTCCCTCTGCACTACCTAAACTTTTTTCCTATCCCGAGGCAAGGGTGCCCCTATCCCCCCTAGGATAGGGGCATGGCACCCTTGTCCCTACCCTATTTAGGGGGGGGCCTTTGTCCTATCTCTACATTGAACTTTGCATAACACAGGAAAACTTTCCCTATGTTAGTCTGTGATGAAAAATAAGTCAATTAACCTTAATTGATGAGTATATAAGTTGCATCTGTCCTTTCCATTTGCATTCAAGTCAAGGATTCAACCATTGAAGAGGAGATCCCTTTCAACATTCAATTCCATACAAGCAATTCTATCTACAACCTCCCTTCAGGTGAATTACATTTTAGTCTTTCATTTACATTTACTTTCAAGTACTTTCTTTCATCATTTGATTAATTCCAAAACTAGGGTTTGACCTGAAGGAAAACCCCCAATCCCAACCCATTTTCCTCTCTTTTCTATGTGTAGGTTGTAGGTGTGCAGCTATCTTTGTAGATTCAGACTCCATTTGCAGATGCGGAAAAACCCTTTATCATTTCACAAAATTTTCGGGGGACCGTGTGCACTTTCAGCATGGTCCTGATAACTTTTCCTCAAATTTGTAGGGTGACTTCATCTCAACATATTATAACCAGATCCATGTGCATAACTTCATCTCATGCTTCTATTTCAAGTTATAATCAGTTCTTTGATACTTTCGCACTTCATCTCACAACACATAATTCAACAAACTTCCATTCTAAAAGAGGGGTTAACTTGTAATTTTCTATCTCATTTATTTAGTATTCAATCTCTTTCCTAAGGGATTGGATCTAGTGAATTTACCCCCTCTTTTAATGTGGATAAAGTGTTTGAAGAGAAATCTGCAATGAAACTTTCATCCCTCCTTGGAGGAAAGAAAAGATTTCCTCTTGATCTCTCCATCATTGACTTTTTCCCACATCATAGTGATATTACTTTGATCTCCATTTGACCAATTTCTTTTAGCGTCTCATTAAACTAGTCATTAAGCTTCAACATGTAGGAGGTAATTTTATCTAAGGCCACCAACATCGTAGCCAAACACTACAAACTCATGGTTTCTTTGGATCACATTTGGATGGTTTGAAAAACTATTTAATTTTTACATTCCTTTTCATAGATCTTATGATAATCTCCTTAAGATTATTTTGAATCTTGTTCATATTTTTCTAAGGCATGGTAATGGTTTTCATATGCCTTCTATACATCATCTAGTTTACCATTGATCCTAGTTAACCTATGGAGGCCAAATTTGAGACCATTTTACTAAAGATTAATATTTTGTGTCCTTTTACTTATTATACTTGGTTTTCTAACTCTTTAATCTCTATAAGGAATCTCTATCTAATGCAAAGACTTCACAAGACCCTAATGGAGTTACAAGTTATAAAACAAGGGCACTAGAAGATACCAAATCTTTCTCATCATAAGCTCTCAATTTTATCACCACCTGTATATATTTCTACTACAATGAATTATGATGTTGTTGTAACTTCAATGTAGTAACTTAACTAAAAAGTATATTATCCATAGCTAATGCAATTACCTCAAGAGTAAGAGTCTCTAATTCCCTTTTCAAAATGTCATTATCCCTAAATTCTTAAACATTATTTAAAAATATACCCTTCAACTCTTCAACACTATTCATAACATTGCGCTTATCTATATTTTCTACCAGAGCCCAAATTACCAATGTCACAAAATTTTGGTTAAATATATACCCTACTATTTCCTCAGCCTACTCCTTTATGTAAAAAACTTCCCTATTTTTCTTCCTGATGCTATCAAATGCCAACATAATTGTTATGTCCCAATATAGTAGTTAAAGAATTCCACTATCAATCACTATTTCCATCCCCTAATCAGAATTAATATTCTCCACTTTGAAATCAAATCATGAGAAACCCTATTCAACCACCTCTTGCCATTTTGATGGACCAACCTTTTTCCTTACCTTTGCAACTTTGATCCGGTATGTAGTCTTTCTTGGACATATTACAATGAAATCCTCGAACTCCTTAGTCTTCCCAAAATCATCATTTGATAAAAAATTTCTACAAGATAGGGACCTTATATCTCTTGTAATTTCATCATCAACTCTCAAATAATTAATACTTGCGTTTGTTTGTATTGTAGGGGCTATTGTCCTTATTGGAATGTATTCAAACTAAGAACCCTTTGGTTCCTTTAGAGTATTTGATCTATCTCTATAATTTTAATCGGATCCTTTCCTTTCTCTTCAAAGGTCTTTTTCCTCTTAATTTTTTGACTCTCAATCATTGACAATATCCTGAGATTTGTCCTCAAGTTCTTCAAATTCTTTCTTTGACATAAGGTCTTTCTAGAGCATTAGGGCCTCTTTAAATACAAGACCTCTCTTCTATTGCAACCATTAGTTGGTCTACATGAACTAACATATTTGTAAGCCTGACCATTCTATCTCTCTCATCAAAAAAGAAGTTAGGAAAAATGGGATCTTTCTACATTTTATCCTTCTCCTCTTTGGTAATTCAGATGCGCCTTCTTCTTCTATTATTAAAATTTTCAAATGATAATGTATTACTTGTTACATCCTCATCAAAGTCCATCTCATGAAGAAAAGGATACTTCTTCACATTGATCCTTGTTCAATGGATGAATCCCTCTATAACAAGTTGATTCTTGGACTGGCATTAGACATTCTATATTCCTACAATAAAGAGTATATTTGGTCCAAGCCCTCTATGTTAGCCACCTAAAAGTGACACCATTTCAAAGATGTGCGAAAGAAAGATCCTTTCTTTTGGACCCTCAAATGAGTTCTATCTAATTCATTTAGTTGTTAAATAATTTTTAAATGGGCTATCCTCCTTAAGGTACAAACTAGAAACAAATGGGACTTTAGATGGAACCCATATATCCTAAATGAAGCAGAATATTGGTGAAGATGTGTTCATTCACCCAATTGTGCTTAAATCATAGTCGTACGGTCCTTTTAAATGGTATGTGTGATGCTAAAAATTTGGTATATATAAGGCATACACATATAATGAGACAATAAAGTGTAATTGAAAAGCTTAATTAAAAACTAGATTGGAAATGCAAACCATAAGCCTTCCTTAAAATGTCCCATTTTCCTCTATTCTTGAGGACCTTGAAGGTGTTGGATTGATGGGATTTGAGCAGAGAAATGACCTCCAAAGTAGCAAATCAAGAGTTGAGTAGCTATTTGATCATGATTGACTATGGAGATGATATGAAATGCATGATTTAAGAAACTAGATTAACATGCTATGATTAATCTAAAATGCTAATTACTAGATGATTGAAATCAAAATTGCCTATAGTAATGATGTTAAAGCTATGAATGCAAGGGATCCTTATTGCTCCAAAATGGTGGATATTTATAGGAATTCCAAGGCCAAATATGACGTGGTAGGAATCGACGGTCCGGATTTGATATGAAGATATCAAGGGTCAAAATTGAGGAAGTTGGAGAAGAGGTTGGAGGAAGGGACACTTGTCATCTCTGTTGTGACAAGTGTCAAGGAGCCTTTCTCATGAGAGGGCAAGTTTCCATGGGAGGAGACATGTGGCAAAAGTGACATGTGTCTCAAGGAGAGAATATCCACACCATAGGAGGTTAGGATAAGGAGGTTAGAATATGCAAGATAGGATAGGGTTAGTTAGACCTAGGATTAGCTGGAATGGGTTAGGTTAGGGGATGGTTAGGTTAGGTTGTTAAAAGTTAGGAGCCATTTGATTATTTGAATTTAGAAATTCAAATAATTGGAAAAGACTAATTAATTTTCAACAAACTTGAGTTTGTTAATCTTAATTAGGGATTAGAAGAATTGATTTATATGGGGGGACATTAATTAATTTAGAATTAATTAATCAAAGGGGGATATGAAATGAACTATATAAATAAATCATGTAGATTTATTTACTAGTACATGAATAGAGAAATTAATTGAATTTCTTGTGAATTCAATTAATTGGGAAGGGGAATTAATCAAATAACTGCATATTTAATTAACTGTCTTCAGACCATTTTTAGGTGTATACAGTATGAAAAAATCCAATATTTCTTTAGGGATCCTTTCCACAACATCTTCAAGATATTAGAATAATTTTTTGACAAACAACTGTTCAAATATGACAAAAAATTGAGTTTTCATAATATTTATCCCATAGATAAGTCCAACTTTAGACCAAGAGACTCTTCTTATTATCATCATACTCTCTCACCAATAGAATTCAATCCTACAGACCTTTGCCAACATATAGAAACATATCTAGCACAAGAGAGAGTACCACTCAAAGTCAAATTTTGTACATGGGTAAGTGCACAAAGATGGTGGTCAAAAAAGGGGGTATAAGTGGACACTTTTGTTTTGAAATTAGGGGAACTTGAACTTGGAGGCAAAATTTGAAAGTCATCCACTCAAGATATGAAGATAATCAAAGAACAAATATTGTAGTACTATGAATCTAGTTTCCAAACTACTAAAATTTTAAAAGATTGTATGAGATTAAGGGGGTCAAATCCTTCATGCACAAAAAATAGACACTGATTTTTTCTAAAAGACATAACATAGTGTCTAACCTGCGTATCAAAAAAGTCATAGTTAGATTTAGTTTTTTGACAAATCCTTTGGCAGAAAGATAGTTAAGAGTAAGCACTAGAAGATGTGTATTTATTTGTTATTTTTTGTTGAGTATTTGTTTTAGTTTTTTTTTCCAATCGAGAACATCTTGAAAAATTAGGTACATGTTCGTGCGTGAAGCATAAGTTGCACTAAACAATTCAAAAATAAATTATTTTTTTTAATTGTAAAGAATCAAGTGAACTACAATAATATATAAAGTTTTTAAAATTTGGATAAGTATATCAAAAGTTATTAAAAAATGCTGCACCTATGTCTATGAGAACTATGGAGACACTGGTAAAAGAAATTTAATAATAATGTTATTGGTGTTCAAACTTTTATAAAATTATATGGTTAGAAAGCTCAGAAGATGGGTGAAAATATGGTGGCAATTTTAGAAACACCCACTTGATGAAGTGTAAACTTGATGATGACAAAATCGAGAAACCAAGTTGATAAAATAAAACACATCAAAAAGGAGGGAAATGGAGGGAAATCAAACTTCCAAATCATAACTTTGTCATCTAGGCCTATTTCCAAGCCTAAACAATCAAAAGTGTATATGGGGTACTTATGTTATAAAAAGCATGTACGAGGTACTTATGGTGTAAGAAGCGCATATAGTGTTGGAAAATGCACACTCTAATGAGAAATTGTAGGTGATTGAAGGTATTGTCATTGATGGCAACCTACAATCATGTGATACTGGTAGGCACTGACACCGACAGATTCTACACTAGCATACAGAACACCAGCACCAAAAAGGAAGATTACCGACACCCTGGCCAACAACAATTTTGTATTAATGTATTTTGTAATTAATTGTAAAATCTTTTGTAAGCCGACATGGTGGATTGTAATATGACTCATATATGTATGAGATCATTGTAGATAATTTAGGATAGATATGATGTGAAATATGAATAGAAGGTAGCAAACCTAATATGCGAATTATTGGTTAAGGGTTTATGTATGTAACAGAGCTTAAACCGGTACTGAATCTGGCATAGCAGATGCTAATCTGAAGTAGTACAAGACATTGGATTTGAATAATCCATTTTTGTAAGTCAGTGTGACTTCCTTTGTAACTGAGCAGTGACCTCTAGGCACTTGGCCTTCCTCTATGTGCAGGCCCCTATTGTAAGCAGTAATATTCCCTTATTGTCCAGTAAGCGAATATTATGGGTTACAAATCCCATCAAGGTTTTTCCCACACTAGCTTTCCTCATTAAAATATTGTGTTATGGTGTGCTTTTCATGTTATGGTTGTTATTCTTATTTGATGCATTATTTCTGGTTTACCGTTACATAGTTTTAATATGCTTTTCATGTTATAAGTTAAGAAAATTTTATTACCGGTCAGATATTGATTCACCCCCCCCCCCCTCCCTCTCAGTATCTGTGGGAATCCTAACAATTGGTATCAAATCTTGGTCCTCTATTTTAAAAATCCTAATAGCTTGAGGAAGATCTTGTCACTGGTAGAGATGGAAAACTTGAGAAAGTAATTGGAAACAACTCTTTCAGACTATGATGCAGAAAAAGTGAAGAATATAGAACTTGAGGATGATCTGAACGCTACTCAGGATATTATTTAAGGACTTCAAGAAAATTTTACCATAGCAAGAAATAAAAGAAGAGAACTTTGTGAGAAGATATAGAAAGAGGAAGATGAAAAGGAAACTCTTAATGATCTGGTGAACCAACTGAGACAAGATAATTGTACAATGAAGAATGAGATGCAAGATATGACTATGAGATTTTGTAAAGAAATTGAAGATAGAAAGAAGAATGAAGATGACTTAACTAGAAGATTGAATTATGTTGGAAATGAAAACACAAGACTCAGTCATGAAAATGATATGTTGAAGATAGATCTGATGCATACACAAAATGACAGAACTGAACTCATAAGACAGAAAGGAATCTTGGAAAATGAACTGACTAATGCAAATCAACACAAAGAGAAATTCAAGAAAACTTCAGAAGAACTTGTTGACATGTTGAAGAATCAGAAACCAAATGGTGATACAAATGGCCTTGGCTTTGAAGTTGGTGAAAGCTCCGGTACTACAAACAATCATGATCATAGCAAACCGGTAAGATAACCTAATGCTTACAAATTCAATGGGAAATGCTTTAACTATAACAAGTATGGTCATAGAGAAAATTAGTGTAGATCTAGAAATTATTAGAACACTAATACACCCACTAGTCAATGTTCTAAGTGCAACAAAGTTGGTCATAACTCAGAAAATTGCAGAATGAATGTAAGATGTTATGTTTGTGGAAGATTTAGACACTTATCTAATCAATGTAGAACACATATCAGCATAGGATATGGGAAAGCTATTCAGAAAAACAATGTGACTTGTTATGGTTGTAACAAAATTGGACATATTGCAAAATTTTGTAGAAGCAAGTCCCCACTGACAAATAACAAAGGTCCTAGTTTGAAAGGTAAAGAAAAGGTTGAAGAGGTAAAGGAAGAATTATCAAAGAAATGGATCAGAAAGTCAGAACAGAATGTTGATAGGAATACTCCTCCATAGGTAGAACAGAGTAACACTCCACTGGTAGGAGACTCTTCATCTAATTGAAGAAAATCCTTGGGGGTTTAGCAACAAAATGAAAAATATGCTATTATTCTCTCAGTTGATGGTGAGAAGTTGAAATTACTTCTATACCAGAAGATGAGTTAAGTTGTGACTTAACCAACAAGCATTAAATATGGTAGTTGGAGACAATAACATTATAAAGCAAGTGTTTTGGCTCCTTTTTCATTCACCGAGCATTCAAATCTTTGAGAGTACGAAAATTCCTAAGCGAAGGCATCCTTAGTGAAGAATTCAAGTAGTTCATCAAAGCACTCATCCCTAAGGAAGATTGAGGTATTTATAACTATGGCATCCTCCTCCACTCCTGAATTCATTGCAAACCCTACTGTGATTGAGGTTATTAAGATCCCTAGACCCATATTCAAACTGGTTCTCGAAATTGTGAGGAAATATGATAGCATAGGTGTATTCTCTCAAATTCCTAAGGGAGTAGTATATGCTGAAGAACCTAGGATATACATACATTTTTATATAGAGGAATTAGGTGATGATGAGATCAAAAACATGTATAGGACTGTGATTTGTGATAAATCTTGAAATATCAAGCCGAAACACAAGATAGTAGAAACCCTAGGTTTTGTGGATAGTCTTAGCATTCCTGATTTTCCTAAGGATATTATAAGAATAGTTCTAAGCAGAGTCCATGGTGAACTCTTCTAGTTGGATTCGATTCATAAAATCACAAAAGAAGCAGTAAAAGTAGTAACAGGGTTACCTTCCACCAGTAGCAGACCTGATAGAACAAAGAAGGTCTTGAATGACATAGTGATGAAACTAACTGGTGCAACTTTTGATAAAAGGTCTCCAAGGGTAAATGATGTAAAGGACATCAATGTTAGATTTATCAATATGATCTTAGGTTACAAAGCCACACATGCAAATAGGTTGAACTTAGTTTCTAGCCTATGTATCAAAAGTACATATGACATGGTTAATGACAATGCTAGAATAGATGTGTGTGAATGTCTCAAAGATGAATTGATAGACAATCTAAAGAAGATTAAAGGAGATAAGAAAGGAACCTTTAGATTTGGAAATTTTCTTGTATGTTTAGTGTTGTATATTACTAAACAAGTAACCGATATTGGTAGAAGAGATTTTGGCTTTGATATACTGATAGGAAAGCAACTATTGGATCTATTGAACAACATGGGAGAAAACAGGGAGAAAAACTTAAATGAACATTTTCAAGCATTGAAGGCTAGAATGAAAACTAGAATAAGACTGTCACAAGCTATTGTAGATAAATATCAGAAGGAAATTTTCTTTTTAATTAAAAAGGATGAAATTTGGGTGGAGGCAATTGTCCCTAGAACTATCTGGGTAACTGAAATGGGCTATGAAACAGATGATAATATCATAGAAACTTATGCAAAAGCTCTCCTTGAAGCACCAAAGGAACCCACTGAGAAAGATTTTGGAAATGGTGAAACAATTGAGAGTGCAATTTAGTCAAGAAAAAGGGTTAATAAGGTTGAAGAAGCAGTAAGGAAAGGAACCTGACAGACAAAAGAAATTAAGGAAGATGTCTTGAAACAAACTAGTATAAAGGAAAGTGATTTGGAAGGACTTCAACCGGAAACTCATCTTTCATCGATTGGAACCTCCTCTGAGAGTGATATATAGGTAGTATTCAAAAGGGTTGAAAGGAAATGAAAACCCTCACCAGTACCCTCTCCTACACCTAAGAAAACAAGGCAAAAGCAATAGGCAGTGAGGCCTCTAGTGAAAAAGTTGACTCCTAAGAAGAAGAAGGTAAAACAAGATATTGCTCCACTGGATAAACTCTTAAGTGAAATAATAGAGGATGGTAAGTTGAAAAACATTGGAAAACTGTACAACACACTATTTGCTGATGATAAAGAAAGCATAGAGAACAATGTAATTTTGCACTTGGATATATAGAAGAAATATTTGATGGAAATTGTTGATGAAATACCCAATGATCTATATAGAAGACTAAAAGCTAGAAGGGTAGCTATTGTTGAGCTGGATAAGAAAATAAAAATTGAAAAACTACTTGCAGTGCATCCAATAAACTCACCAGCATGTAGCACTGATGGCAGGTAGAGTGAATGAAGTCTTTGAGGAAACAACATATGCATGGGATATATTCTTTGTAGAAAAAGAGAAACAGGAAGAGTTACTAAGACCCAAGACTATCAGAGTATACCAAAAGGATAGGGATAAGGGGAAAGGTAAGGTAGGTGGACCTCCAAGCCTTAAAATAACTAATAATGTGCCCCCACCTCCTTCGGATACTCCATCGGTAGAAACTATAGATAGTCAACTGACCACTGAGAGTATGGAGACTCCACTAGAGGATACTAATCCTGAATCTAAAATTTTGTACACTGTAAATATAGATACTCAAGAAGTAAATAATGTGGTTGACAAAGAATACACTGAGGATAAGAAGGAAGAAGTGACTATTGAGTCACTGGATGTAGATGTTGAGGTTAAGGTTAATGATACTATAAACATAAGCATAGAAAAACCTAGTCAGATAGAGCAACTGACAGAGCACACCACTGGTAAACAATTAGAGGAACCAGTAGATAAAACTAGAAAATAGTCAGGAGAATCAACAATGGATAGTGCAAAGGTACAAACAAAGAAACCAAAAGTGCATACAAAGACCACACTTGAGAAATTAGTTGTTGACAGCTCAAAAAAACCTTCTGAGACATAGTTGGAGAAACCAGAACAAAAACAAGTTTAGACACAAGTTCAAACAGAGACAGCGCCACCGGCTAAAACTAAAAAGCCCAAACCTTTACTTATAGAAATGCAAACACATACTGGCCTACCAGAGGTCAAATCAAGCAAGGTGATTACTACAACCAGTAGCATGGATATTGTGAGAATAGTTGGACAGACATCTGGTACTTCTATAGCAGAATTCTGACCTACAAATGTAACAGAGGTCTTATTGGATTCAATAAAGAAGATCACAGAATGTAATGCACAAGCCTATAAGGTTGTTGATGACACCATTCTTATTCTTAAATTAATAGCACCAAAGTGCATTGTGGATAATAAGGATTCTTTAGGTCAACTAGACACATTGTCTAAATTCATTACCGATAACATATTGACAGTTGATCAAATAAATGAGGACACATTCAAGGAGAGAATGATTAAGGAAAAAGAGAAATTCTTTGAGGAAATTGTAAAGAAGAACAAGGAGAAAATGGACACCTTATTATCGGAACTTGGAGAGACAAATTTTGGTTTCAAGAAACCATATAGAGACACTTGAAAAACAAATATTCTAACAGAAGATCTAGACAAGGAAATCAACAAAGCACAAGATGAGATTAACAATATTGCTAACAATTTGATAGGTACATCAGATTCTTTTTTGGAGATAGAAAAGAAAATTGCAGATCTAGAAGAGAAAATTAAGAAGTTAGAGAAGGACAAAGAGAGAATAAAGGATAAGGCAAAGAGCTTAAAATTTCAACTTGGTCCTAAACTAGATTACCTCATTTCTTTGAGAAAATAAATTTATGAGGCTCTAGTTCCCGGACTTAAGACACTAGAAGAGTAAATGCACATACTCACTAGTACAGTTCAGAGAACTCAAGAGGCATTATAGGATAGAAAAAGATTCACCAGCAGTTTAAATTTGGTTTTGACAGATATTTTTCAGATTGTAACCCACCGGTTACAAGAATCTAGGCAGGACTCCACTGATAGTGAATGACAACCTTTGTCATTGATGTCAAAGGGGGAGTAGTAAGATGAGAAAAATGATCAGAACAGGACATCATCAACTCAGGGGGAGCATACATTTTTGGCACATAGTTTTTGTAAGACAATTTAGGCAAACCAATGTTGGACACATTCTTTTTTATTTTTCTCATGAGTGTTGCCATCAATGTCAAAGGGGGAGATTGTTGGCAAATTCACACTCCAATGAGAAATTGTAGGTGATTGAAGGTATTTTCATTGATGGAAACCTTACAATCATGTGATACCGACAGACACTGACACTGGCAGACTCTACACCGGAATACATAACACCGACACCGAAAACAAAGATTACCGGTACCCTAGCCAACAACAATTTTGTATTAATGTATTTTGTAATTAATTGTAAAATCTCTTGTAAGACGACATGGTAGATTGCAATATGACTCATATATGTATGAGATCATTGTAGATCATTTAGGATATGATATGATGCAAAATATGAATAGAAGGTAGCAAACCTAATATGTGAATTATTGGTTAAGGGTTTATGTATGTAACAGAGCTTAAACCGGTACTGAATCTGGCATAGCAAATGCTAATCTGAAGTAGTACATGACATTGGATTTGAATAATCCATTTTTGTAAGTGAGTGTGACTTCCTTTGTAACTGAGTAGTGAGCTCTAGGCACTTGGCCTTCTTGCATGTGCAGGCCCCTAGTGTAAGCAGTAATATTCCCTTATTGGCCAGTAAGCGAATATTGTGGGTCACAAATCCTACCGAGGTTTTTCCCACATCGGTTTTCCTTGTTAAAATATTGTGTTATGGTGTGGTTTTCTTGTTGTCATTGTTATTCTTATTTTCTACATTATTTCTGGTTTACCGGTACATAGTTTTAATATGCTTTTCATGTTATAAGTTAAGAAAATTTTATTACTGGCTAGATACTAATTCAACCCCACTCTTAGTATCTTTGGGAATCCTAACATATACTCTATCTTAACTATAAACAAATGTATGCGCTATATTTTCTATAAACAATGTGTACACGCTATTTTTACTATAAACAACATGTACGTGCTACATTTGTTTAAATTTTGGGTGTGTGTATAATATTATATTGTATATATATAATATGTGTATATACATATAATATATAATTTTTATATATAATATATAATATTTATATATATATGTATATAATAATATATAATATATTAAGTATATATATACACACATATAAGTGTATTGTCTCCCCCTCTCAAGCATGTAGAAGGTGCCTCTCTTTCTCTCCCTATCCCCCTCTCTCTCTCTCTCTCTTTCTCTCTCTTTCTCTCTCCCTCCCTCTCCCTCTCTCCCTCTCCCTCTCCCTCTATACCCCACTACAACTATGTCTACACTTCTACAGAGGTAAATGAATTTATTTCTTGTCTGCAACTTCCTCTTTGATTTTTATCATGTATGCTCTCCTAAGAAAATTTAATGATGGATTTGTGTGTGTATATTGAATAGGAGGAAGAAGGGTTTGAAATTCAACCATGGGTGCATTACCGTGACAAACAAGGAAACTTGCAGCAATATTCTTCTTGAATGTGTTTTTAATTAATAGAGAAGATGTGGAAAATAATGTCAAAAAAGAAAAAAGATGAGTCAAACTACCTCCAATATGTTTTTCATAAGGAAACAATTGGTAGGAAGAGAAAGAGGTAGAGTAAAATAGATGATGTCATAGAGAATGATAGTGGTGGGTATGTGAGAGTTCCAATGTTGTTACACAACACTTGTCATCTCAAGAAATTGAAGTTTGTTGTAAGCATGGTAGTGGTAGTATATGATAATCATCACTTGTCAAAAGGCCTGGAAGGGTACATACCCATGAAAGAAATCAAGTGTGTAATTTCTATAGTCGCAATCGAGATCATTCCTATAACCTTGCAAATTTAATAGCATCATATGTTTTTAGAAAGGCGGTACTCTTAGGGTTAGGTCAATCTCTTACACTTTCTTTTTAGCGAAGCCTCCTTGTTTTTTTATTAGAGACTCTCTTATGCTAACAATAGTCTAACTTAGCTATATCAAAACTAAACTACTGATGTTGTATTGTATGATGTTCTATTCATAACTTTAAATAATATATCATTTTATTAGCCCACCATATGACCCCTTAGGTGTCATTAGAGGTCATATTGTTTCCTAAGAGGTCATATGGTGTCCTATGACCCCTTAGGACACCATATGACCCCTTAAGACACCATACGACCCATAACAACACCATATGGTGTCCTAAGGGGTCAAAAAATGCCAGATGACCCATCGAGACACCATACAACCCCTTAGGACACTATTTGGTGTTGTTATAGGTCCGATGGTGTGCTAAGGGATCATATAGTGTCCTATGACCCCTTAGATATTGTTAGGGGTCATATTGTGTTCTGAGGGTCATATGGTGTCCTATGACCTGTTAGGTCCCGAAGACAACTGAGAAGGGGGGTGAATCAGTTGTCCAATAAATTCAACCAGAATTAACTTAACCAGAACTTAATGCTTAATGTCGGTAAACAAAACTTTATGTCGGTAGACATTTTTATCAGTTAACTACAGTACCGATAAAGATTAATGCATGAAACAGAGAGACAATAACATCTACAACACATAACACAAATATTTGTACATGGAAACCCTGTAATGGAAAAAACCACAATGGGAAGCCTT